>NC_133325.1:765979357-766587180 GCF_042186555.1 Aquarana catesbeiana | reverse complement strand
ACCGACATCTTGTGTGCATGAGGCCTAAATGATAATGCTGTCTGGTAGCTTTGTTAAAAGACAAGTTTCATTTTTGGTGGCTGATAACCAGGAAGTGAGGGAAGTGGGAGGATATCCATACCAACTGCCTACCCCCAGAGAGCTTCATGCTTTATTATAATACTAGCAAAAGTTGGCTAGTTCTGGCTGTGTTGTATATTAAATCATCAAACCATCCCACTCTGTTCCCTGTGCTGTATGTGACACACTAGTCTAATGTGCAGCACATGAAATACTCCATCAGTCTAATCTAAATGCTGTGTTGTTCCATACCGCTAATTATCACAGTAAGATCCTACAGAAGATATTTGTACCAAAATGTATTTATACCATAAGGCCTTTCAGATTCCACCCTATTCAAGTAATGAAACTTTTGCTGGTTGTTTAACCACTTGACGACCGCCTCACGCCGATTTACGTCGGCAAGGTGGCACGGACAGGCAAAATCACGTAAATATACGTGATTTGCCTTCCGCGGGTGGGGGGTCCGATTGGACCCCCCCCCGGTGCCCGAGGCGGTCGTCTTTTGTCCAGCGGCAATCAGAGGTGAGGGGGAGGCCATCCGTTCGTGGCCCCCCCTCGCGATCGCCGTCGGCCAATCACATCATTCCTTTGCTGCTGTATGCTAAACAGCAGCAAAGGAAATGATGTCATCTCTCCTCGGCTCGGTAATTTCCGTTCCGGCCCGAGGAGAGAAGACAGGTATGTGAGTGCACAACACTACACACACAGTAGAACATGCCAGGCACACAAAACACCCCGATTTCCCCCCCCCCCCCCCCCGTCACAAACTGACACCAGCAGTTTTTTTTTTTTTTTTTTCTGATTACTGCATTGGTGTCAGTTTGTGACAGTTACAGTGTTGGGACAGTTAGTATTACCCCCCTTTAGGTCTAGGATACCCCCCTAACCCCCCCTAATAAAGTTTTAACCCCTTGATCACCCCCTGTCACCAGTGTCGCTAAGCGATCATTTTTCTGATCGCTGTATTAGTGTCGCTGGTGACGCTAGTTAGGGAGGTAAATATTTAGGTTCGCCGTCAGCGTTTTATAGCGACAGGGACCCCCATATACTACCGAATAAATGTTTTAACCCCTTGATTGCCCCCTAGTTAACCCTTTCACCACTGATCACCGTATAGCTGTTACGGGTGACGCTGGTTAGTTTGTTTATTTTTTATAGTGTCAGGGCACCCGCCGTTTATTACCGAATAAAGGTTTAGCCCCCTGATCGCCCGGCGGTGATATGCGTCGCCCCAGGCAGCGTCAGATTAGCGCCAGTACCGCTAACACCCACGCACGCAGCATACGCCTCCCTTAGTGGTATAGTATCTGTACGGATCAATATCTGATCCGATCAGATCTATACTATCGTCCCTAGCAGTTTAGGGTTCCCAAAAACGCAGTGTTAGCGGGATCAGCCCAGATACCTGCTAGCACCTGCGTTTTGCCCCTCCGCCCGGCCCAGCCCGGCCCAGCCCGGCCCAGCCCACCCAAGTGCAGTATCGATCGATCACTGACACTTACAAAACACTAAATGCATAACTGCAGCGTTCGCAGAGTCAGGCCTGATCCCTGCGATCGCTAACAGTTTTTTTGGTAGTATTTTGGTGAACTGGCAAGCACCAGCCCCAAGCAGCGTCAGATTAGCGCCAGTACCGCTAACACCCACGCACGCACCGTACACCTCCCTTAGTGGTATAGTATCTGAACGGATCAATATCTGATCAGATCTATACTGGCGTCCCCAGCAGTTTAGGGTTCCCAAAAACGCAGTGTTAGCAGGATCAGCCCAGATACCTGCTAGCACCTGCATTTTGCCCCTCCGCCTGGCCCAGCCCACCCAAGTGCAGTATCGATCGATCACTGTCACTTACAAAACACTTAACGCATAACTGCAGCGTTCGCAGAGTCAGGCCTGATCCCTGCGATCGCTAACAGTTTTTTTGGTAGCGTTTTGGTGAACTGGCAAGCACCAGCGGCCTAGTACACCCCGGTCGTAGTCAAACCAGCACTGCAGCAACACTTGGTGACGTGGCGAGTCCCATAAGTGCAGTTCAAGCTGGTGAGGTGGCAAGCACAAGTAGTGTCCCGCTGCCACCAAAAAGACAAACACAGGCCCGTCGTGCCCATAATGCCCTTCCTGCTGCATTCGCCAATCCTAATTGGGAACCCACCACTTCTGCAGCGCCCGTACTTCCCCCATTCACATCCCCAACCAAATGCAGTCGGCTGCATGAGAGGCATTTTCTTTATGTCCTCCCGAGTACCCCTACCCAACGAACCCCCAAAAAAGATGTCGTGTCTGCAGCAAGCGCGAATATAGGCGTGACACCCGCTATTATTGTCCCTCCTGTCCTGACAATCCTGGTTTTTGCATTGGTGAATGTTTTGAACGCTACCATTCACTAGTTGAGTATTAGCGTAGGGTACAGCATTGCACAGACTAGGACACACTTTCACAGGGTCTCCCAAGATGCCATCGCATTTTGAGAGACCCGAACCTGGAACCGGTTACAGTTATAAAAGTTAGTTACAAAAAAAGTGTAAAAAAAAAAAAAAATATATATATATAAAATAAAAAAAAATAGTTGTCGTTTTATTGTTCTCTCTCTCTCTATTCTCTCTCTCTTGTTCTGCTCTTTTTTACTGTATTCTATTCTGCAATGTTTTATTGTTATTATGTTTTATCATGTTTGCTTTTCAGATATGCAATTTTTTATACTTTACCGTTTACTGTGCTTTATTGTTAACCATTTTTTTGTCTTCAGGTACGCCATTCACGACTTTGAGTGGTTATACCAGAATGATGCCTGCAGGTTTAGGTATCATCTTGGTATCATTCTTTTCAGCCAGCGGTCGGCTTTCATGTAAAAGCAATCCTAGTGGCTAATTAGCCTCTAGACTGCTTTTACAAGCCGTGGGAGGGAAAGCCCCCCCCCACCGTCTTCCGTGTTTTTCTCTGGCTCTCCTGTCTCAACAGGGAACCTGAGAATGCAGCCGGTGATTCAGCCAGCTGACCATAGAGCTGATCAGAGACCAGAGTGGCTCCAAACATCTCTATGGCCTAAGAAACCGGAAGCTACGAGCATTTTATGACTTAGATTTCGCCGGATGTAAATGGCGCCATTGGGAAATTGGGGAAGCATTTTATCACACCGATCTTGGTGTGGTCAGATGCTTTGAGGGCAGAGGAGAGATCTAGGGTCTAATAGACCCCAATTTTTTCAAAAAAGAGTACCTGTCACTACCTATTGCTATCATAGGGGATATTTACATTCCCCGAGATAACAATAAAAATGATTAAAAAAAAAAAAAAAAATGAAAGGAACAGTTTAAAAATAAGATAAAAAAGCAAAAAAAATAATAAAGAAAAAAAAAAAAAAAAAAAAAGCACCCCTGTCGCCCCCTGCTCTCGCGCTAAGGCGAACGCAAGCGGCGGTCTGTCGTCAAACGTAAACAGCAATTGCACCATGCATGTGAGGTATCACCGCGAAGGTCAGATCGAGGGCAGTAATTTTTGCAGTAGACCTCCTCTGTAAATCTAAAGTGGTAACCTGTAAAGGCTTTTAAAGGCTTTTAAAAATGTATTTATTTTGTTGCCACTGCACGTTTGTGCGCAATTTTAAAGCATGTCATGTTTGGTATCCATGTACTCGGCCTAAGATCATCTTTTTTATTTCATCAAACATTTGGGCAATATAGTGTGTTTTAGTGCATTAAAATTTTAAAAAGTGTGTTTTTTCCCCAAAAAATGCGTTTGAAAAATCGCTGCGCAAATACTGTGTGGAAAAAAAAAAATGAAACACCCACCATTTTAATCTGTAGGGCATTTGCTTTAAAAAAATATATAATGTTTGGGGGTTCAAAGTAATTTTTTTGCAAAAAAAAAAATAACTTTTTCATGTAAACAATGAGTGTCAGAAAGGGCTTTGTCTTCAAGTGGTTAGAAGAGTGGGTGATGTGTGACATAAGCTTCTAAATGTTGTGCATAAAATGCCAGGACAGTTCAAAACCCCCCCCAAATGACCCCATTTTGGAAAGTAGACACCCCAAGCTATTTGCTGAGAGGCATGTCGAGTCCATGGAATATTTTATATTGCGACACAAGTTGCGGGAAAGAGACAAATTTTTTTTTTTTTTTTTTTTTTTTTTTGCACAAAGCTGTCACTAAATGATATATTGCTCAAACATGCCATGGGAATATGTGAAATTACACCCCAAAATACATTCTGCTGCTTCTCCTGAGTACGGGGATACCACATGTGTGAGACTTTTTGGGAGCCTAGCCGCGTACGGGACCCCGAAAACCAATCACTGCCTTCAGGCTTTCTAAGGGCGTGAATTTTTGATTTCACTCTTCACTGCCTATCACAGTTTCGGAGGCCATGGAATGCCCAGGTGGCACAAAACCCCCCCAAATGACCCCATTTTGGAAAGTAGACACCCAAAGCTATTTGCTGAGAGGTATAGTGAGTATTTTGCAGACCTCACTTTTTGTCACAAAGTTTTGAAAAAAGAAGAAAAAAAAAAGTTTTTTCTTGTCTTTCTTCATTTTCAAAAACAAATGAGAGCTGCAAAATACTCACCATGCCTCTCAGCATATAGCTTGGGGTGTCTACTTTCCAAAATGGGGTCATTTGGGGGGGTTTTGTGCCACCTGGGCATTCCATGGCCTCCGAAACTGTGATAGGCAGTGAAGAGTGAAATCAAAAATTTACACCCTTAGAAATCCTGAAGGCGGGGCTTGGTTTTCGGGGCCCCGTACGCGGCTAAGCTCCCAAAAAGTCCCACACATGTGGTATCCCCGTACTCAGGAGAAGCAGCTGAATGTATTTTGGGGTGCAATTCCACATAGGCCCATGACCTGTGTGAGCAATATATCATTTAGTGACAACTTTTTGTAAAAATTTTTTGGTTTTTTTTGTCATTATTCAATCACTTGGGACAAAAAAAATAAATATTCAATGGGTTCAACATGCCTCTCAGCAATTTCCTTGGGGTGTCTACTTTCCAAAATGGGGTCATTTGGGGGGGTTTTGTACTGCCCTGCCATTTTAGCACCTCAAGAAATGACATAGGCAGTCATAAACTAAAAGCTGTGTAAATTACAGAAAATGTACCCTAGTTTGTAGACGCTATAACTTTTGCGCAAACCAATAAATATATGCTTATTGACATTTTTTTTACCAAAGACATGTGGCCGAATACATTTTGGCCTAAATGTATGACTAAAATTGAGTTTATTGGATTTTTTTTATAACAAAAAGTAGAAAATATCATTTTTTTTTTTTCAAAATTTTCGGTCTTTTTCCGTTTATAGCGCAAAAAATAAAAACTGCAGAGGTGATCAAATACCATCAAAAGAAAGCTCTATTTGTGGGAAGAAAAGGACGCAAATTTCGTTTGGGTACAGCATTGCATGACCGCGCAATTAGCAGTTAAAGCGACGCAGTGCCAAATTGGAAAAAGACCTCTGGTCCTTAGGCAGCATAATGATCCGGGGCTCAAGTGGTTAAAGGATATGTAAAGGTTCGTTTTAGAAAAAAACAAAAAAAACATGTCCTACTTGCACAGAGTGGCCCCGATCCTCCTCTTCTGGGGTCCCTCAGCGGTGCTCCTTGCCCCTCCTCTTCTCGAGTGCCCGGTTGGAGAGCCGCTCTCCTTCGGGGCACCCGTGCGGGCGCGCTCCCGTGTCCTGCTGCTGCGTCCATTGACACAGATCGCAGGACTCGGCCCCCCCCCCCCCCCCCTGGCTCCTGCGTCATTGCATTGACAGCAACGGGAGCCAATATCGGTCTAGCCAATCAGGACCCGGGACACCGGCTGGAGCTGGTGTGCTCGTCGCTGGAAAGACCGGGTTCAGGCTCTGGGGGTGCTGCATCACAGGAGGTTTTTCACCTTAAAGCATAGAATGCATGAAAGTGAAAAACCTCGAGGGTTTACAACCACTTTAATGTATGGGAATAAATACATTAAACATTAGATGAACATTATAACTGTAAGCTTGTCACAAAAAAAGGCAACAGATGTGTGATTTAAAAAAAAAAAAATCTGTTTTTTTTTTTTTTTTTTTATTGGTGCTAGCCCTGAGAACAGTTACATTTTCCCTAATGCCATTAATTGAGTGTGAATTGTATCCAAACACAAGAGCAATAATTGTGTATGTAGCAGCTTACCCGTCTTTTAGATGTGGTGGCTGCGTTTTTATTTTATTTTTATTTTATTTTTTTTCAGGATTTTATCACCTGGTGATCCTGTCCTAGAGTGACAACACTCAGTAACTTTATCTATGAAGGAGCAGTGCTGTTGCCCTAGGAGAGGAAGTCTGGTAGGACTACAGACCCGCTCCTGATAACATAAGAGGATGTGTTCTGTAGTTTGTATAGGGAACTGGAAACCATGATAAAGAACTGTAAAATCTAGCTGCAAATGTTGTTGTTCTTTTCTTAGATCTCCTTTGCTCGGGGGAAGGAATACTTGAAGCACATTATGGATGTCCATGCTGAGAATGGGTACAATTGCAGTATCTGTCACCGGCGGTTTGCCCTCAAAGCAACATACCACGCGCACATGGTCATTCACCGCGAGAACCTGCCTGATCCAGAGGTGCAAAAGTAAGAGCCGTGTACTGAACCAGGCTTCCTTCATTATGTGTGTCTATGATCTTTCCTCATCACCATCTCATGTCAGTTTACTGCAGATGGTTCATCCACAACCCAGAGAGTGATGGAGTAACTAATATTAACCTCTTCAATACTGGGCATTTTCACCCCCTTCCTGCCCAGGCCAATTTTCAGCTTTCAGCGCTGTAACATTTTGAATGACAATTGCGCGGTCATGTAACACTGTACGTGAATGCACCCCCCCCCCCCACAAATAGAGCTTTCTTTTGGTGGTATTTGATCACCTCTGTTTATTGTTTATATATATATATATATAAAAAAAAAACTATAAACAAAAAGTGACAATTCTGAAAAAAAACATTTTATTTTTTTTTACTTTTTTCTATAATAAATATCCCAATTTAAAAAAAATAATTAAAAAAATTCTTCCTCCGTTTAGGCCGATATATATTCTTCTACATATTTTTGTTAAAAAGAAATCGCAATAATCTTATATTGATTGGTTTGCCAAAAGTTATAGCACCTACAAAATAGGTTATTGATTTATGGCATTTTTTATTTTTTTGATTATTTTTTTTTTTTTTACTAGTAATGGCGGTGATCTGCAATTTTTATCGTGACTGTGACATTGCAGCGGACAGATCGGACACTTTTGACACTATTTTGACACTATTTTGGGACCAGTTACATATATATATACAGCAATCAGTGCTATAAAAAAAACATTTACTGTATAAATGTCACTGGCAGGGAAGGAGTTAACACTAGGGGGGGGGGGGGCGATCAAGGGGTTAAATGTGTTACCTAGGGAGTGATTCTAACTGGGAGGGGATGGAACTGACTAGGGGAGAAGAGCTATCGGTGTTAATACTTTTAATAACAGGACACTTGCCTGTCCTAAAGTCTAAGTCAGCAGCTGTAGTATGTGTAGCTGCTGGCTCTTAATTTTTTCAGGTGTTGGGCGGACCTCAGCTTTAAGTCCCACATAAATATGAATGGCTATCATTGGAAAACATGGGGTACGGCTTGTCATCCGACTTTGATGTCCAAAGTCATATGACAAGTCACGCAAGTGTGAATGGGTTGTCGCCATTAAGAGGGCTTACTGCAGATCACTAATAAAAGTAGAGTCCATACACATAAAAGTAGTAAGTGTGCTTTTAAATATAAATATAATAAGGATTGGCAATCGGTGCAATAACATTTGGTCGGTCCAATCCATAAATAAAATGGAAAGAAGACCTGGTGCATGAGGCACACTATAACCCCTCAGGATTTTAAATGACAGACCAAATGTGAAGTAGAAATGTAAATATTTATTATACACAATGTAATTATTATTATTATTATTATTCTATTTTTGACCAGCACAGGTTCACTTTAAAGCTGCCGTCTATTGGTATTGTACAGCACATATTGTGAAACTTGCTGTGTGTTGATATTGTATGTCCTTGTCGTGTTTTTCTTGCAGATACATACATCCGTGTGAAGTTTGTGGCCGGATTTTCAACAGCATAGGAAACCTGGAGAGACACAAACTTATTCACTCAGGTATTGTACACAGCCATGTCAAGGGAATGCTTCCTTGTCTTCAGAAATGATTTACATAGAAGTCAATTTCTGTTCATTAACAACGCATTACATTTCTTCCAGGGGTAAAAAGCCACGGGTGTGAACAGTGCGGCAAGTCGTTTGCCAGGAAGGACATGTTAAAAGAACACATGAGAGTCCATGATAACATCCGGGAGTATCTATGTGCAGAGTGTGGGAAAGGTAAAGTGCATGTGTTCTATTACACTAGAATAGATTACTGATAAACTTTATGATGCCCTAGGAATACATGTTGGCAGGCACAAGATAAAAGGTGTTAAAGTGGTAGTAAACCCTGGAATGTAGTAATATTTTTTTCTTTCTCGAACATCACGGGACACAGAGCCACAGTAATTACTGATGGGTTATATAGGTATCACTGGTGATTGGACACTGGCACACCCTATCAGGAAGTTCAACCCCCCTATATAATCCCTCCCCCTTGCAGGGATACCTCAGTTTTTACGCCAGTGTCTTAGGTGATGGACGTGTAAAGATGTCCTGTGCTGAGCTCCAAAGGGAATATCCTAAGATCCTATACTGGGGCAAGCCAGGCGAACTGGATCCATTCAAAGTGTCTTTTCATGGCCGAATTGAATGGTACCCGGGCCTCGTGTCCGAAGAAACGAGGTTTTACCCGTAATGCTTCTCTTTTTAGAGAGCTGGACCCCGCAGATCAGAAAATGGCTTTAAACTTCCTAATTTCTGGCGAGGTGCTTTACGGTCCCAGAACTGTTGGATCCCCCTACTGATGGGGGCCCCAGTCTCTGACGGTTTTTTTCAAACGGAGCCCACCATGAGAGGTGAAGATTGGGTCTGTGTAAACAGCACCCTGCGGCTGGATAAGGTAAGAGGAGATTCCACAGAATTTTTGAGTTCTAGTGGCTTTTCTCCTTTAAGGTAAATGCATGCTATGCCTATTGTGACCACCGGGGGCTGCTAAGAGCACAAACCTACACATGCTGAATGTCTGTCTCAGGTGTTGTAATCGCTGTGTATGTCCCAGCGTATCAAGCAGGCTGCAAGCAGGTAAGGTGGATGGGGGGATTTCTCATGTTTGAATGTTCCCCCCCAGGCTAGAGAGGGGCCACAGGGGTCTAGAAAGTGGTTATACCACCCGGGCTCTGTGGCCTAATGGCCACCATCTCTGAAGATAGCCGTTCAGGCAAATCTTGTTACCAGTCTCCCTCCTCTCCCCCCCCCCCCCCCCATCCTCTCCCCCCCCCCCCCCCCCCCCATCCCCAGCCTTTTCTCCAGAGCATGACAGGAGAGTCGGCAGTGTGGGAAGCGCTCGTTTTTTTCAAAACTCGAGGGGGGGGGCGGTAGAGGAGGGGGCGGGATGTCAGCACAGAGTGTTTAGACTCCCACTCAGGCCAGCTGCAGGCTATTAGAGGCACTCTGTACAGGTGCACTCAGCCTTCTGAGAGACACAGAGCTGACGGTCGCATGTAAGGTGGGACACAGGCATTCTCCTAGGCAGCATTTACTGAAGTAACACCAGACTGAGCATTGGGTAGCAAGGCTTTTAGCCAGACTACATCGCTCAGCGGACAGTGTTCATTTGTATACCTCACACCTTGTTGCTTTGCACTATGGGTAGAAGAGGTTCAAGCACCCCAGGAACCAGAGACACTAGGGGATCTCGTTCAGGTTCTGAGGGCCTCCTGTCGGCAGCATCCTTCCCCCCTAAAGATGGGCCAGGGACGGCTAGCCAGGGAGAGCCATTGGGGTCAGGGGCTACACCTGCTTCTGGCACTTCAGCCCCTGTATATATTACACAAGAGGTTTTTTCCTCAACCATTAGTGGTCTAGAGGAAAGATTAATGGCCGTGATTACGTCTTCACTCAGTGGAAGAAAACGCACTAGGCTTTCCTCTGTTCCCCAAGACCCTCAGACAGAGGAGCTCTGGGATAAAGGAGATGAATCCCTTTCAGAGGATCGGGATGGGATGGATGATTCCTCTTCGGAGGATTCAGGTGGAGAGGGACCCTCTGCGACTTCCCAAGAGGAGAAAGTCTTAGTGCAGATCCTCACTGGATTGGTCCGCTCCACATTTAAGTTGCCCATACCTGAAACTGCTAAAGAATCCTCTTCTGTTTGGGGTCACTGAAACCTTTCCAAGCAGCACATGCTTTTCCTGTTCATACTTTACTTGAAAAGCTTATTTATTCTGAGTGGGATCACCCAGACAAACGTTTTTTTCCGCCGAGAAAGTTTTCAACACTTTATCCGATGGAAGAAAAGTTTATTAAAATGTGGGGAATTCCGGCTATTGATGCCGCCATTTCCTCAATAAATAATAGCCTGACTTGTCCTGTAGACAATGCTCAGATGCTCAGGGATCCTGTAGATAAAAGGATGGAATCCCTATTGAAGGATGTTTTCTCCTTAGCAGGATCAGTGGCCCAACCTGCAATAGCAGCGATTGGAGTCTGTCAATACTTAAGAGACCATGTTAAGCAGGTCATCAAAGTATTACCTGAACAGCAGGCCCAGGGGTTTGCTAACCTTCCAGCGGCCTTATGCTTTGTGGTTGACGCCATTAGAGATTCTATCGTGCAAACCTCCCGTCTTTCACTGGGGTTGGTGCATATACGTAGAATCCTATGGTTGAAAAATTGGTCAGCCGAAGCACCATGTAAGAAGCTACTGGCTGGGTTTCCATTTTGTGGTGCAAGGTTGTTTGGAGAGGACTTGGATAACTATATCAAGAGAATCTCTTGTGGGAAAAGCACTCTCTTACCTGTCAAGAAGAAGAGTAAGCGTCCCTCTTTCAAACGGACTCTTTCCCCAGCGCCGGGGGCTTCAGCCTCCAGGCAGTCTCGACGGCCGCCTCCATCGGGATCCAGAGACAAGAGTCAACCCCAGGGACAAAAGAAGTCCTGGGGAAAGAAGCCTACTAGGCAAAACACTAAGACCTCTGCATGAGGGGGCGCCCCCGCTCACTCGAGTGGGGGGAAGACTGCGACAATTCTCAGAGCTCTGGCAGGAGGACTTCCAGGACAGATGGGTAGTCTCCACGGTAACCTTAGGGTACAAGCTGGAGTTTCAGGAATTCCCTTCTCCTCGGTTCCTCAGATCAAATGTTCCCAGAGACCCAGAGAAGAAGCAGTCGCTCCTTCTAGCGTTAGAGCGACTTTTGTCGCAGGAGGTCATTATGATAGTTCCCGCAAAGGACCAGGGATTGGGCTTCTATTCCAACCTTTTTACGGTCCAAAAGCCAAATGGGGATGTCAGGCCCATTTTGGACTTAAGGGATCTGAACCGATTCCTAAGGATTCAATCCTTCCGCATGGAATCAATTCGAACAGTAGTTCCCACCCTGCAGGGAGGAGAATTTCTGGCATTAATAGACATCAGAGATGCATATCTGCATGTGCCCATTTTTCCTGCTCATCAGAAGTTTCTGCGCTTCGAGGTAGGAGGGCGCCATTTCCAGTTTATGGCTCTGCCCTTTGGGATAGCCACTGCACCTCGAGTGTTCACAAAGATCTTGGCTCCTCCTCTGGCCAGATTAAGGGCTCAGGGTATAGCTGTCATAGCATACCTAGATGACCTGCTCTTGATAGACCGGTCGGTAGCCTCTTTGAATGGAAACTTGAGGACCACGGTCAGGTATCTAGAACACCTGGGTTGGATCCTCAACTTAGAAAAGTCTTTCCTAAAACCAGTAAGAAGACTGGAATATTTAGGTCTGATTATACATACAAGCCAGGAGAAAATATTTCTACCCCAGGCAAAGATCACTGCTTTGAGAGAGCTGATTCTGACAGTAAGGACCAAGAAGGGTCCCTCAGTCCGCCTTTGTATGAGGCTACTAGGGAAGATGGTGTCTTCATTCGAAGCAGTTCCCTATGCTCAGTTTCACTCAAGAATGCTGCAACACAGTATTCTGTCGACCTGGAACAAGAAGGTTCAGGCATTAGACTTTCCGATGCACCTGTCGCATGCGGTGCGTCAGAGCCTCAATTGGTGGCTCATACCCGAAAACCTGCAGAAGGGGAAATCCTTTCTACCGGTTACCTGGACGGTGGTAACAACAGATGCCAGTCTGTCAGGTTGGGGAGCAGTTCTGGAACAGTCTGCGGTCCAAGGGGTATGGTCCAAGACAGAGAGGACCTTACCCATCAACATTCTGGAGATCCGGGCTATACATCTAGCTCTAAAAGCCTGGACTATCAGGCTACAGGGTTGTCCGGTCAGGATCCAGTCCGACAATGCCACAGCAGTGGCTTATGTCAATCATCAGGGAGGCACCTGGAGCCGAGCTGCTCAAAAAGAGGTGAACCAGATCTTAGTCTGGGCAGAGATGCATGTGCCATGCATATCGGCAGTTTTCATCCCGGGAATAGAGAATTGGCAGGCGGACTATCTAAGTCGCCAGCAGTTACTTCCAGGGGAATGGTCTCTGCATCCCGACGTCTTTTGGGCCATATGCCAAAGATGGGGGGTTCCAGATGTAGATCTCTTTGCATCCCGATTCAACAAAAAGATAGACAGATTTGTGGCAAGGACAAAAGATCCTCTTGCATGCGGGACGGATGCGTTGGTGATTCCGTGGCATCGGTTCTCACTGATTTACGCATTCCCGCCTATTCTGCTACTACCACGACTCCTTCGCAGGATCAGGCAGGAAAGGAAGTCGGTACTTCTGGTGGCCCCCGCTTGGCCCAGAAGGACTTGGTATGCAGAAATAGTAAGGATGACGGTGGGTTCCCCGTGGACCCTACCGGTACGCCCAGACCTGTTATCTCAAGGTCCAGTGTTCCATCCTGCCTTACAAACGCTAAATTTGACGGTTTGGCTATTGAGACCCACGTTCTGAAGAGTCGTGGGCTCTCAGGTCCTGTCATATCTACCTTGATTAATGCAAGGAAGCCAGCTTCCAGGATGATTTATCATAGAGTCTGGAAGGCTTATATAACCTGGTGTGAATCCAGAGGTTGGCATCCCAGGAAATATGTCATAGGTAGAATCCTTGATTTTCTACAGATGGGATTAGAGATGAAGCTGGCCTTGAGTACCATCAAGGGCCAGGTCTCTGCTTTATCAGTATTATTTCAGCGGCCACTTGCTTCGCATTCTTTGGTCCGAAACTTTATGCAGGGGGTGATGCGTCTTAATCCTCCGGTTAAAGCGCCCCTAAACCCCTGGGACTTGAATTTGGTCCTGGCTGTGTTACAGAAACGGCCTTTTGAACCAATAAGTCAGATTCCTTTGGTCTTGTTGACAAGGAAATTAATTTTTCTGGTGGCCATCTCTTCTGCTAGAAGAGTATCAGAATTAGCAGCCCTTTCCTGTAAGGAGCCTTATTTGATTATACACAAGGATAGAGTGGTACTACGCCCTCATCCTAGTTTTTTACCGAAGGTGGTTTCTGATTTTCATTTAAACCAAGACATTGTTCTACCTTCCTTTTTTCCAGATCCCTGTTCTCCGGAAGAGAGATCTCTACATTCGTTGGATGTAGTAAGAGCAGTTAAGGCCTATCTAGGGGCAACTACTCAGATCCGCAAGACGGATGTTTTGTTTGTGCTGCCAGAGGGTCCCAATAGAGGACAGGCAGCGTCAAAAGCTACCATTTCTAAATGGATTCGACAGTTGATCATTCAAGCTTACGGTTTGAAACAGAAGATTCCTCCGTTTCAGATCAGGGCACATTCCACAAGGGCTATTGGTGCTTCTTGGGCAGTGCATCACCGGGCCTCTATGGCTCAAATCTGCAAGGCCGCAACCTGGTCTTCAGTTCATACATTCACCAGATTCTATCAGGTGGATGTGAGAAGGCATGAGGATATCGCCTTTGGGCGTAGTGTGCTGCAGGCAGCGGTACAGGGTCCTCAGGTCTGATTGCACCCTACTTGGTCGTGGTTCCCCCCCCTCAGGTAGCATTGCTCTGGGACATCCCATCAGTAATTACTGTGGCTCTGTGTCCCGTGATGTTCGAGAAAGAAAATAGGATTTTTTAAAACAGCTTACCTGTAAAATCCTTTTCTTTCGAAGGACATCACGGGACACAGAGGTCCCACCCCTCTTCTAATACACTATATTGCTTGGCTACAAAACTGAGGTATCCCTGCAAGGGGGAGGGATTATATAGGGGGGTTGAACTTCCTGATAGGGTGTGCCAGTGTCCAATCACCAGTGATACCTATATAACCCATCAGTAATTACTGTGGCTCTGTGTCCCGTGATGTCCTTCGAAAGAAAAGGATTTTACAGGTAAGCTGTTTTAAAAAATCCTATTTTTTTTTTTTTTTTTATTTGATTTTTACCTACAGGTAAGCTTATAATAAAGCTTACCTGTAGGTAAAATGAATATCTCCTAAACGTGCACCTTTTTAGGAGATATTCCAGTGAGCAACAGCCGGTGACTGTGCATACTAAACCAGCACATTATTATGATCTTGCCTCGCAGGTGTAAATCTTCCCTTTTTTTTATTTATTTTTAAAGAGTTTACTGCCACTTTTAAATTCCAATTGAAGCCTCAGGTTTTTAAGTGTAATGTAGTCAGGCTGCTTTTTACTTCTACTAGGAGTGGGTGTGTGTATTGTAAAGCTGCCCTGTGCCTGCAGCACACTGGAAAGCGAGGCCACTAGTCACACAAGTCTTACACTCCCCCTACATGGCGGGTCACCAGTCAACAACACTCGTGCTTTCTGAGCAACATTGTTGATTGGAGCGTTGTACAGCAGAGGGAGGGTTGGACCGTCCTAGACCAGGGCACCTGCTCTGTGTGTAAGAGCAATATTCCAACTCTCCAGTATACTGCTGAGGGCAGAGTTTACCGTATGTAGCACACCCATAGTAAATGGTAAAAAAAAAAAAAAAAAAAATATATATATATATATATATATATAGATAGATAGATAGATAGATAGATAGATAGATAGATAGATAGATAGATAGATAGATAGATAGATAGATAGATAGATAGATATAGTATATTCTTGTTATGTAGCCTGGCTGCATAACAAAAAGGGGAAGGAGCATACTGATAGGAGGAAAGAGCAGCGTGACAGAGATGAGATCATCAATGTGCTGCTTCTCCTTTCACTGTCCAGTCGAACAAAATGATTAGGTAATCGTAGTGACATAGGGGAGGGTGTGAGCAGCCACAGTGCCCAAATGGAGGACACTATCCAACTCGCCCAGTGTCAGACAGAAGCAGTGTCCAGTAAATGGGTATTAAGTTACAAGTATAGACAAGAATATAGAAAGGGCCGCTTACTTCAACAGGTCCTGTGGCTGGGCTCTTCTCCTCCTTCAAACATTTTTTATTCCACTACCTTCATTTTTATTAAAGCCGTAAACAGGCCTTACCTCAACTTTCGCTCCTTAAATGTCATCAAGTTAGAGTTTTTTTTTTTTGTTTAATAAGATCACCCTTCTTTGTACTACTGACCTCCAGGAATGAAGACCAAACATGCCCTGCGGCATCACATGAAGCTACACAAGGGCATTAAGGAGTACGAGTGTGTAGAGTGTCACCGCAAGTTTGCACAAAAAGTCAACATGCTGAAGCACTACAAAAGGCACACAGGTAAGAGGAACACCAATGGACGGATCCCACAGCTGCCAGGCAAAGTCATGTTATTGAGGCAAACTTTCTCTATATGGTTTAAAGTGGTTCTAAAGTTTTTAATGTATATTGCCTTAATGCATTCTATGAATTAAGGTAAGAAAACCTTCTGAGCCTCTCAGAGCCCCATTGCAATCCAGTGCTAGATATGAGAGCAGTGGCTCTCTCCTCTGTCCCTCCTTCCAAGGCAGATCAATAACAGCGGGAGCCATTGGCTCCCACTGATGTCCATCAAACTTTGTGACGAGGAAGCAGGGGGTGGAACTGTGCCCCGCTGTCTGAATCTATGGACGCAGGCAGTGGGGCTCGGGAGTGAAACCTGCAGGCTTCCTATAATTTTCCTTGGAGACAGTGTGGGAGATTTACTAAAACTGGAGCACTCAGAAGCTGATTGGCTACCATGTACAGCTGCATCAGATTCTAAGTTCAGCTTGTTCAATCTAGCTTTGACAATAAACCCTGGAAGCTGATTGGTTTCTATGCAGAGCTGCACCAGATTTTGCAGCATGCCATTTTCATAAATATCCTCCACAATCTGTTACAATGTGGGAAAGTCTCCCCCAATGGGGTTTTTTTCGGCAGCAGAATTACAATAGTTGAAGGAATAATTTTGAAAAAGTTTTTTATTGAAAAAATAGCAACATAGCATAGACACATAAACATTTAAAATATGAGCTCTGGTCAAAGCTATATAACACCATTCAAATTTCTACAATGACTTATAAATATACAACAGTACATAATATTAAGTCAAACATCTGGTGTGCAAATTCCCAACGCGTTTCGACATTCGTGGTCAAAGCCTTCCTCAGGGGATTAATTTGCTGTCAAAGGAAAAAATATATATATATACACACACATTGTGTATATTTTTCCAACATATGTAAACAAACAAGATCCCTTGTATTAACAAGGAAAAGTAGAATTTATGGTGTATAGTTACCAATGAAGGGTGTAAGTAGACAATCTCCTGACCAGAGTTCCTCTAAAATCGATCAGATGATTCCATGCATTCGTGTCGCGCGCACTCCAGGGAAGAATGATCCGGCCTTATGTGTCTAGCATGGAGTCAGGCTAGAAGGCAACCAACTAAATCTGATGTAGCTGTACATGGTAGCCAATCCGCTTCTAAGTTCAGCTTGTTTAATCTAGCTTTGACAACAAACCCTGGAAGCTGAAGATTTTGCAGCATGCCGTTTTCATAAATCTCCCCCACAATCTTTTACACTGTCTATAGAGGAGCCTTTACCTGCCACCAGGAGTAAAGTAAACACGATGTTCGCTCTTCTCATGTGTCTCCTCGTTATTTTAAAGGTATCAAAGACTTCATGTGTGAGCTGTGCGGAAAGACCTTCAGTGAGAAGAACACAATGGAGACCCACAAACTGGTACACACCGGTAAATACGGCTCTTACCTGTTCCAATTTATAAGTATTCTGTTTCTGTCATTTGCATGGCAGCTACAACACATTTTTGCCCATGTATTACTAGTAATAACTTTCTAGCCGATGTATTAAATGGCATTCTAGACGTGACATTGGAATAATCAGTTTCTATACTTGGCCCATGGTCATGTGCTAACCGTGATGTCACCATGAAAAGGCTTAGTGGGAGGGCGGTAAAAACTTTTCCTGATGTGCCTCAGCAGATGTATGAAATCACATCTATGGCAGCACTTGTAATGTATCTGTCGGTCAGATTCCATGATAGACAATGTGGCACAATAAGCCTGAAGTTTTAACTGACCCAAGTGTCAAATATCTTTTTCAGTGGACCTGTGCCCCTTTCATGGATGTTAAAATATTTACATATTCTTAAGAAGCAGTAAAAGATATAAGGAGCATGCAACTCGCCCCACTTTCTATGACATAAGTGCTGATTGGTCATTTAGACACCAATTGCGTGAGCAGCTGAGGAGGGCAGCAGTTTAACACCTATAGTAAAATGATGGCCAGGCGGGAGCACGTCATATGACGTCCTCCCAGAACACGCCTCTCACCCGCGGGGGCCGCGCAGTGGCGAGATCTGTCACCGGCTGTGACTGATCACTGTACCAGCCTGCTGTCAGTGTCATGTGATCACTGTGACCAATCACAGCAGATCACATGACAATTTTAAACATTGAAGGGCTTCCTTTTTCATGCCATCTATTGTATACAAATGTGTTGCTAGCTGTGATTGGTCACAGTGAACATATGATACAGAAAGGCCAATCGGCCCATCTGTACTATGTAAATAGCTTTAGTCAATCGCAGCTAATCACAACAAAAGACACTGAATGAACTAGTTTTATTCAGTAAAAATGGTTGCTTATACCAATGAAATTAATTGGTATATGCAATCATAATGTGTTAAAAAAAATCCTGATCACTTCCGCAGAGTAGTGCAGTGTTACTATGGCAACACTGTATTGCTCTGGTCAATGATTATTTATTTGCAAAATTTTGTTAACGAAACAAACGCAAATTGTTTTCAAACTTTTTTTTTTTTTTTTTTTCGTTTACCAAGAAATAAAGAACCCATTGGTGATTAAATACCACCAAAAGGAAGGTCTATTTGTGTGGGGGGAAAAAAATGATAAAAATGTCATATGGGTACAGTGTTGCATGACCGTGCAATTTGTCATTCAAAGTGCGACAGCGCTGAAAGCTGAAAATTTTAGCCTGGGCAGGAAGGGGGTAAAAGTGCCTGGTATTGAAGGGGTTAAGGTTGAACTTTAGTCAGAAAATTAAATCCTGCTAGAGCACTTCAGGTTGGCCCCCTTTTTGCAGGTGTATATATATGTAAACCATTAAAAATAAGTGTCTATACTGTTTAAAATCCAGTAATACACTGTCTCCCTCTGCTCTGCACATGCTCAGTTGCTCTCTACTTTTAGACACTGCTGAGTTCGTAGAGGCCGATCTGCTGACAGCCTTAAAGCGGAATTAAACCCTCCTATCGTTTACAGCCAAGGAAGCTGCTTTTGTTCAATCTGCAACTGCCATGGTGCTGCACATGTGATCAGTAATGACACCAGACATTTGATGGTTTGACCGTTTGGTTGAGGACACAAGCAAATGTGACAGCATCCCGGTGTTCTGTCAGAATCAGCGGCCTGTCGGATTAGGTAATGGAAGTGACGTCCCGTTGGCTGCGCATGCGTTCCGCTGCTACCAGGTTTGCTAATCTGACTGTCCGCTGCCTTCTTCTGACTGCAGGTGTTCTATTTGCTACACCCAGCTACGTCCTTGAATTTCACAGTAATTTTAGCAATAAAGTGAGCGTAATATAAATAAATATAGTGTATTGACATCTGTGATGCTGTTTGGATGTTTAATTTTGAAAGCCTAAAGGTTTAGCGCTGACCAGTGCAGGGTGTACCAACATGGCCTCCGCCATCTTCCTACTGCTGACGTCCAGCTTCTTTCAAAATGTAACCTCAAATCACCATCACAGATGTCAACATACTATATTTATTTATATACGCTAAATTTATTGCTAAAATTATTTAATAGTTCAAGACGTAGCTGGGTGTAGTAAGATGTCCGCTGCTGCCTTCTTCTGACTGCAGGTGTTCTGTCAGATTAGCAAAGCTGGTAGCGGTGGACGCATGCGCAGCTGACGGGACGTCACTTTAGTTACCTAATCTGACGGGTCGCCGATTCTAACAGCACACCGGCGTTCCAGGAATGTAACTGTTTTTTTGAAACCGTTAAACCGACGGGTTTAGTTCCGCTTTTATGATTTACTGCTGTTCAGGGTCTCTGGGCTTCAGAAAAATGGCAGCCTCCACCAAGAAGAAACTGGAACAATGCTGGAGGCAATTTACAGCACACACTAATTATGGTAGCATAATTATCAATGTATGTTCCTTGCTAAAGAGCATTATTTATTTATTTATTTTTATTTTTTTATCAAGTTGTTCTGGGTAAAGTTCCGCTTTGCCTGTTCTATTTCCCTGCACAGGAAAAGTACAAGCACACTTTTTTTTTTTTTTTTTTTTAAAGCCGGGCAAGCACAGATACTAATTCATTCTAGTTTAGGAGTTGAGCTGATGTTCCTGTTCTCATCCCTCCTAACTCTAGAAACTGACGCAATTGTTATTGAATTTAGAAATCTTAATCGCTCTTCTATTAGAGTTCTGATTTAACCTTGTTCTCTCGCACGCCTTTGCCGCGTCTCTATTTGGGGCTGTAGGAAAGCAGTGGACTTGCTCGGTGTGCGATAAGAAGTACGTCACGGAATACATGCTCCAGAAACACGTCCAGCTCACTCATGACAAGGTGGAGGCTCAGAGCTGTCATCTGTGCGGAACCAAGGTCTCCACCCGAGCCTCCATGAGCCGCCACTTACGGAGGAAGCACCCAGAGGTAGGTTAAAGAATATGTAAAGGTTCGTAAAAGAAACAAAAAAAGCAAACATGTTATACTTACCGCCTCTGTGCGGTTAGTTTTTTTTGCACAGAGTGGCCCCGATCCTCCTCTTCTGGGGTCCCTCAGCGGTGCTCCTGGCTCCTCCTCTTCTCGAGTGCCCCATTGGAGAGTCGCTCTCCCTCGGGGCACTTGTGTGGGCGCACACCCATGTCCTGCTGCTGCGCCCATTGACACAGACAGCAGGACTCAGCCCCGCCCCCCAGGCACCCACGTAATTGGATTGGATTGACAGCAGCGGGAGCCAATGGCTGCACTGCTATCAATCTATCCAATGAGGACCTGAGACACCGGCTGGAGCTAGAAAGATCGGGCTCAGGTAAGTAAAAGGGGGGGGCTCTGGGGGGGCAGCTGCATCACAGGAGGTTTTTCACCTTAATGCATAGAATGCAAACCTCGAGGGTTTACAACCCCTTTTAAGGAAGAGCTGAAAGCCTATGAAAGTGCAGATATGTATTTCTCGCAGACTCAGAAATTTGGTAAAAATCCCCCCCATTCTTTTCTGTTAAAAAAAAAAAAAAAAAAAAAAAAATCCCCCCCACCAGTTAGAACTAAACGATCCATCAAATGTCCAGATGGGGGTTATAGGCAGGTCAGTTTGCAGACTGTTAAATGTTGCTGATACAACCAATGTAACCTGCTACTATTTGCATATATTGCAGCTAAGACACTAATGCATTAAAGTGATTGTGAATGATTACATTGTAAAACAACCCATTCCGTTTGAAATAGAGATTAAGTGCAAAACATTTTTGTATAAATAAAAAAAAAAAAAAGGTATTTGTTTTTTGTTTTTTTATGTGATCACATTCCCTCTGTTCTCAGCTGCATGATTGCTGGGGGGAGGAGAAGCAGCAGCACACTGGTCTTCCCAGTGAATGGCTGTGCAGGGGAGGTGTGTCAAGACAAGTCTGATCATTGGAGGAGAGCAGGCTGAGTTCCCAGCACAGCTAGAGAACTGACCATGGTGTGTTCTCCTGCTTAGTGTGGTCAGCTTTTAAAAGGAAAGCAGAGAGACTAGCGGGAACACCAGGGATTTCACACAAAGGAAGCAATACAAAGAGAACAGGAGACTTCCTTATACAACTTAATGGTACAGCAGCCACATATCGGGGATATATGAAGCATTGGGGTAACAAACACTTTGACATAGAAGACATTGTGGGGGTTGATTTTGTAAAGGCAAATAAATTGTGCAGTTGCTCCAGACTCGCAGGGGGTCTCCAAACTACGGCCCTCCAGTTGTTCAGGAACTACAATACCCATCATGCCTAGTCATGTCTGTGAATGTCAGATTTTTGCAATGCCTCGTGGGATGTGTAGTTCTGCAACAGCTGGAGGGCCGTAGTTTGGAGATCCCTGCTCCAGAGCTTAGTAAATGAGCAGAAGCTGCTGACTTCCGTCATCCAATTATGCGCAAGCAAAAAAACATTTTTTTTTTTTTCCTTTATTTTCCTTGCTCGTGATTGTGTATTCTTTGCAGAGTGAAGCTTTACCTCATTTACTAAGCTCTACAGCAATTGCACTTGAGTGCACAGTCTATTTGCCTTTTAGTAACTCAACCTCATTGCTTCACTACTTGGTAATTCGATGAGCTGGAACAAGCATGCTCCAAGTGAAGTGTCAGGACACTTGATGATTACACACTTTTGCTAGGTCACTCATTAACGTTCCTTAGCAGTATCTGTCCAATCATTGGGGTTGTTTTTGACTAAAGGCAAATCGACTGTGCTCTTTGTAAGTTCAGTTGCACTTAATTTCCCCGGAGCTTAGTGAATGTGGTGAAGCTTTACTTTGAAAAAATACCCAATCAAGTGCAATGGGAAAAAAAAAAACAGCATTTTCGCTTGCACATGATTGAATGATGGAAATTGGCAGTTTCATCACATTTAATGAGCTCTGAGGGAAAAATTTGCGCAATTGCACTTGCAAATGGCACAGTCTGTTTACTTTAGTAAATTAACCCCATTTACTCCTGTAGGCTACAGATGGAGATGCCACCCTGCAGTTAAAGGGTTTATCCCCCCCCCCCTCCCAAACAAAAACCCTAAAATGTTACAATTTTAATTGCATCTGATTTTATTTTTTTGTTTTTGTCATGTGGGATTTGTCTGGTGAGCATTCCTGCCAGTCTGCATGGCAAAGGGGGCTCTCTATTCCCGCTGGAGAAAAAAGGGGCTTATAGCTATATTTGTACCTCGCAGATTTTGAGTGGAGGCATTTTATTGTATTCTGTGGACCTAAATTGGTTTAAACCCCCCCCCCCCACATATACCCAGTGAAGTGACTATCCTCAGGTGATTCACAGAGATGAAACAAATCCTCCTACATAAGTTGTACCTGTATATCTGCAGTCTTTTTTTCTCTACATCCCTTCAAAGTGCTAAATTATAAAGCTTGTCTGAGCTGTCAGGAAAAAAAAAGGGGGGGGGGTTAAGAGCTGAAGTTACACCCTGCAGAGCTCAGTAAGGAGAGTTCTGAGAGCTGATTGGAGGGAAGGGACACACCCTCATCCACGCAGCACACCGGAACAGAGCTGAGGCAGTCAATCAGATATAGGTCCTTCCCCTGTCACCGTTTTTTCTCTTGGTGTCAAAAGTTGTCCGAAGTGATTCATGCTGATAGCAGAGGGATGGGGCACACTATAGAGCAGTGATGGCGAACCTTGGCACCCCAGATGTTTTGAAACTACATTTCCCATGATGCTCAGCTACACTGCAGAGTGCATGAGCATCATGGGAAATGTAGTTCCAAAACATCTGGGGTGCCAAGGTTCGCCATCACTGCTATAGAGGGATATGCTTTTGTTCCTATTTCATGTCTGAGGTTTACAACCACTTTAATGCTCAACTCCGGGCTGCTTTTAAATCTACCCATGCGGTGGAGTTAAATGCTCATTTGGCTAGTGGGGGAGGAATCCGTACAATTCTTGGCTTGCCTGGCGGACAGCACTGTCTGACGCTCCCCCGGTTGTGGGCGGGCCCTCTCTGTTCTTTCATAGAATTCCCGGATTGCTGGTTTGTTTGTGTGTGTGTTTGTGTGTGTGTTGGCTTTGGAAGACCAGTCGAAGGAAAAAAGGAGAGTCTGCAGGAAAAATAAGGCTAGTACTTGTAATGAGCATTTAACCCATTAAATGTGCAGGAGACCGCACTGCATGGGAAAATTTAAATGCAATCCAGACTTTGGCTTTAAAGGATAAGTTCACTTTAAAAAAAATAAAAAAATGCACTAGGGTTGCACCAATATCAGTATTGGTGCTGATACTGAGTATTTGCTCAGATACCTAAACTGATACCTTTTTCGGTACGATTTGAGCCCATACAAAATGAATGGGCTCAAACCGCACTGCAAAGAATCACATGTTATTTGAATGAAAATGGTGTGCAATTCCTGTGCGCATCACATGTGGTCCCCCCCCCCCCCCCTTTCTGTGTGAACCCAGGTAGTCATAGTGACTTCAGTCTGGGTTCATGCAGGAGCGGTGCGGGAAACCACATGTGATTCAGATAAGACTTGCACCGCATTCCTGTTCAAATAACATGCGATTCTTTGCAGTGCGATTTGAGGCCATTCATTTTGTATGGGCTCAAATCACACTGAAAAGGTATCTGTACTCCTTATCGGTATAAGGAGCACTGAAAGTATGGGTACTCTTACCATTTATTTTTTCACCGGCGAGTAAGAGTACCGATACTTTCAGTCAAGTACTCACCGATAAGGAGTACTGATACCTTTTTCAGTGCGATTTGAGCCTGTACTAAATTAATGGCCTCAAATCGCACTGCAAAGATATTTGAACAGGATTGCGGTGCAAGTCTTGTCCGAATCACATGTGGTTTCCAGCACCGCTCCTGCGTGAACCCAGACTGAAGCCACTATGACAAGGGGAGGAACCACATGTTATGCGCACAGGAATTGCACACCATTTTCGTTAAAATCGCATGCGATTTCTTTTTTTTTTTTTTTTTGTAGTGCCGTTTGAGTCCATTCATTTTGTATGGGCTCAAATCGCACTGAAAAGGTATCGGTACTCCTTATCGTGAGCACTTGATTGAAGGTATTGGTACACATACTCGCCGGTGAAAAAAAAATGGTATCCGTGCAACCCTAAAATACACTTTTCTTTTTTTTTTCTTTTTTTTTTTGTCAGGTAAAAAAAAATGCAGTTATTTTTATTTTTTTAATTTCTTTTTGTAGGAGCCTTGAAAGCATTGCACCCGTGATCAGCAGACAGCTGTCAGTACTTGTAGTTCATTCACAGAGCTCTGTGAATGAATGATGGAGCCATGTGGGCGGAGCCACACAGCCGCCCTCTTTTTAAATAGTGACAGCTGGTAGGGGGGGTGGAGACCCGGGCCTTCTGTCAATGGGAGTGTGGAAATCAGGAAGTGGGTGCAGGATCGGGAACATGTTACATATTTTATTCTAAAAACGGGTGGAACATGTAACATGTTCCCAATGGTGAACTTATCCTTTTAAAGCTCCTCTCAGGGTACATTTTCAGCTTCCTCCGTCTATATACCAACTAATCGCTGCAAGACCAAAATACTTAAGCCTTGTGAAGTATCACCTCGGGGTGCACTGACCCCATACTAGCGGTGCAGTAGTAAACATTTGATAAGGTAACCCTATTCTGCGCTAGGTTATGTCTGAGCCGATTGAGGAGATGTGTTATCTACAAGGATTTCCAGGGATTGACGCATCCATAAGCTTTTTCCAGGTAATCGGAACCACCTATATGGCCTATTAGATCTGACTATTCACGTTTTTTTTCTTTCACTGGGTGCAAGGTGTGTTGGGGATCCAATGTACATCCAATTAAGAAGCAGTGTTGGGAAATCCGTAGATATTTTGGTCAACCCACAAAATGGCTTTTATGTTTTGGTGATGGGTCCACTAGCAATAATTTGGTGTTCACTTTCCCTTTTCACTGTCCCTTTCACAGGTGAATTGTAAAAAATCAGATTTTTTTTTTTTTAAAGCGGAACTAAACCCATCAATTTTCCAAAAACGGTTACATTGCTGTCACGTGACGGGAATCTAACTGTCACATTGGCTTTGCGCTCTCAACCAAACGGTCAAACCATGAAATAGCCGGTGTTGTTGTGCAGCACCACGGCAGTTGAAGTTCAGAGGCCAAGATGGCAGCTTCCTTAGCTGAAAACAATAGGAGGGTTTAGTTCCATCCATTTTTTTTTTTTTACTTCTATAAGAGCACACTGAAGGTGTTGTGTACCTACAAAAAATACAAAATCACTAATATTTACTCA
The DNA here is from genome assembly GCF_042186555.1 of Aquarana catesbeiana. Classification (NCBI taxonomy): domain Eukaryota; kingdom Metazoa; phylum Chordata; class Amphibia; order Anura; family Ranidae; genus Aquarana; species Aquarana catesbeiana. The sequence continues at coordinate 766,561,660 of NC_133325.1, read as the reverse complement.
TTTACCATATCTGTAGTGTCATGGGGATATCTTTTATGTCTGTTGCAGCCTGTTCTGGATGGTGAAGAAGATGATGAGCTCGATCCAGATAAATCGCTGGGGCTGGACGGAGCCCACATAGACCAGGATAAAGACTGCGAGGAGGAAGAAGTAACGAATGAGGACTCGGAGTTCACCCAATACAGCGGCAAGGAGGTTGAGTTTACGAGTGGAGCTGCGGAGGAGGATGGCTCCGCTGTGGAGACCCTGCAGCAGGTAAGACCCTGAGTGTATGGGCGCTGATCATCGATCTCTATGCCACCATCCTGGCTGGTTACAAATTCCAAAGTTGGCCATAGACCAGATTGTTTTTTTGGGTTTTTTTTTTTTTGTTTTCATTCTCTAAGGTCCCTTTCACAATGACTGACCAATCGGATCCACCTGTCAGTTTTTTTCAGGCGGATCTGATCAGATTATCCATTGCTCTCTTTGGAGCGGCAGATGTCAGCAAAGTGTCCGCTGACACCCGCCAGCATCCGATCCTGTCTGCTAAAAAGATAGCTGGAGATCTGTTCCCGATCCATCTGGCGGATCGGGTCAGGGAACAGGCAAATGGAAATGGACGGATGGTTCACCCTGTCTGAAAGGGGCCTAGCTGTTTCCTCTATTCACAGAAATGAGGTGGAAGAAGAAATCCCTCCCGTGACTTTTGTATTCTGACAGTGGGACTCACCACTGTTAAGACGCACTGACCAGCGGCTGCCGCAAGTCCATATCTGTTGAGACAGACCCTTAAAGCGGAGCTCCACCCTAAAGTGGAACTTCCGCTCATCGGATTCCTCCCCCCCCCTCCGGTGCCACAATTGGCACCTTTTCAGGGGGGTGGGGGGTGCAGATACCTGTCTAATACAGGTATCTTCACCCACTTCCGGGCATAGATAGCTGCAGATACCCGCCCCCCCCCCCCCCCCCCGTTGTGTTCTGGGAAACGCACAGTTCCCAGAACACAGCGTGGACCAGTGAAGATGCGCAGTGCGACTTGCGCTGCGCAGTAGGGAACCGGGCAGTGAAGCCGCAACGCTTCACTTCCTGATTCCCTGACCGAGGCAGGGGGCAGCCGAGAGACGATTGATTGGCTTCGGCTGCCGACATCGCTGGACCCTGGGACGGGTAAGTGTCCATTTATTAAAAGTCAGCAGCTGCAGTATTTGTAGCTGCTGGCTTTTAATATTTTTTCTTAAGGTGGAGCTCCGCTTTAAGCTGGATACACACTATACAACTTTTTGTTCGATTTCCTTCAGATTTACCTTCAACTATGTGGTGTAAGGGTCTGCCTGATTGCATACAAATTGAACGTGTTTTAGGTTGGACCTCATATTATGTTTTTGGTAAATCTAAAGGGAAAAAAAATCTAAAGACAATTGTATAGTGTGTGTATCAAGCTTAGGCTGGCCACACATGAGTCATTTTCTTTTCAGCCAGCAGGTTGAACAAAAGAAAACGACTGGATTTCACCATCTACACACTTGATGTGAACGGGAGAATCCCTCCCACTGAGCTATTATATTCTGACAGCGGGAAGCAGTGGTGTAACTAGAACCTTCAGGTCCCTGATGCAAGAAACCATGAAGGGGCCCCCCTGACCCCCGCACAGAGCCCTTCCCTCCAAGCCTGGTGGCAAAACAACAGGGCCGGTCATAAGTGGGTGGCTGCATATAGAGGAATCATTTTCTCAGTTTTCCCTCCCGCAGGCATTCAGTGGCTGCAGGAGGAAAATGGAGAGATGGGTTCCTCTGTTGGTGTTTCTCAATCTTTTTTTCAGTCTGGGCACCCTTGAAGTATACCCCTAGGTGATTGGGGCTGCACTACAACCACCCTGCAACTGTGTGGATTGCATGTAGTTGCAGCATAGTGATGATGCATTTAAGGGGTTAAAACAGGTGGTCAGGAAGCAACATATTGCCTCCTTTATACACACACACACACCCACACACCCACACACACACACACCCACCCACACACACACACACACCCTTTTTAAAAACGGCAGTGCTTTACCTTACCTCTTCCTGCCAGGTACTGCCCTGTAGGGGGAGACAAAGAGCACAGCACACACTGTGTCACTTTAGGTCAAATCAGTGTGACCAGCTCCCCGCACAGTGCCATTCAGGTGAGGTTTAGGGAGATCAGGGTCAGCCAGACTTGTCGCTCCTCCTATCGAGGTATACAAGGGCCCCCTGCAGCATGAGGCCCGGTTGCTATGGCGATCTCAGCGAACCGTATACTTCCGCCACTGGTGGGAAGATTTCCCTTCTGTCAGACACTCCTCGGCACTGCTGACGCTGATCAAGAGAACATTCCCAACAGGCTGTGTGTGTAGAAACCGATCGATAGATTGACTAGTTTACAACCAGCCTTGCCCATACATGGAAGGAAATACGGCCTGTCCCTGCTGATCCATGTATGGTCGGCCTTATGCCCCGTACACACGGTCGGACATTGATCGGACATTCCGACAACAAAATCCTAGGATTTTTTCCGACGGATGTTGGCTCAAACTTGTCTTGCATACACACGGTCACACAAAGTTGTCGGAAAATCCGATCGTTCTGAACGCGGTGACGTAAAACACAGACGTCAGGACTATAAACGGGGCAGTGGCCAATAGCTTTCATCTCTTTATTTATTCTGAGCATGCGTGGCACTTTGTCCGTCGGATTTGTGTACACACGATCGGAAATTCCGACAACGGATTTTGTTGTCGGAAAATTTTATATCCTGCTCTCCAACTTTGTGTGTCAGAAAATCTGATGGAAAATGTCCGATGGAGGCAACACACGGTCGGAATTTCCGACAACACACTCCGATCGGACATTTTCCATCGGAGAATCCGACCGTGTGTACGGGGCATTAGTTGTGAGAATCTTTGTCATTAAGGGTGGAGATGTCTGCAGGTTTTCAAAGTGAACCTAGATATTTAAAATTTAGGTGTGTGATGAAGAATTACGATAGCTGAGGCTAACTTCATAGGTAATTGCATGTGGAAACTATCAGACCCATATGTTGACAGCTGAATATACAGTATCTCACAAAAGTGAGTACACCCCTCCACATTTTTGTAAATATTTTCTTCTATCTTTTCATGTGACAACACTGAAGAAATGACACTTTGCTACAATGTAAAGTAGTGAGTGTACAGCTAGTATAACAGTGTAAAATTTTTTTGTCCCCTCAAAATAACTGAACACACAGCCATTAATATCTAAACCGATCGATATTGGTAACAAACTTGCCAATATTGCTTCAAGTGGTTGTTCCAGGGTGATGCCAGCCATCACCCCGGTACCATTCTTTAGAGCTGACCGTCTTTCTTGTAATAGCAACCGATGTGGCTAAGCAGCCACAAGTAGTGGGAGGGGACGCGCCCCCCCCACCACCACCACCACCACCTTCCACCACTCAGCCCGGGTCTCAGGTCCCACCGGGATGCCCGAGTGACCAGCCGGCACATCACTTCTGATTGGACACAGCCGTCACGTGGTCGGGAGGGTCAATCACAGCACCCATATCCCGATCCCTGCTCGGCTAGATCCTGTGATCATAACACTCGTTCCTGAACCTCCACTCAGAACAATGAGAGGCCCACCCGGCCGTTTATGTACAGTGGCCATGTGGGAGGTGGTTAAAAACACAATCTTGCAGTGGAGGGGTACTCCTTAAAGAGTACTTGTCACATGCCTATTGCTGTCACAATGGATGTTTACATTCCTTGTGACAGCAATAAAAGTAATTAAAAAAAAAGGTAAAAGGTCTGTGTAAAAAAAAAAAAAAAAAAAAAAAAAAAGCGTTAAATCTACAGAATATCGGCACCTGATATCGGCCTTAAAAGGCACCCAAAAAATCGATTTCAGCCTTGAAAAAACGATATTGGTCAACCCCTACTATTTTCATCCACTGATACCAACTATGGGACATATTTCCCCCACTGACACCGATGAAGGGGCACAATTCCTCCCAATGACACCAAGGATGGGGCATTGTTTATTCCCACTGATGTCAGGATCTTTTCTAATCGTCACAGTTTGGCCCCCTCCCCCCTTTTTAGTCTGAAGGACAGTAAACTGGCCCTTTGTTTAGGAAGTTTGGAGACCCCTACTTTACAGGCTCCCAACAAAAAAAATAAACTCTTATTTATTTTTTTACCTGCAAAAAAAGTATTGTTTTTCTTGTAAAGGTGAACTTCTTTTAACCACTCCAGCCCACCATATAGTAATATGATGGCCAGAAAGTGGTTCTGTTATCCTGACTGGGTGTCATGACGTCCAGCAGGAAATGCCGCAGGGGTGCACAGCACGGTGATCGGTGGTGTGATGTGTCAGTCAGACACACCACATCTCCAATGGAGGTACAGAGCCTCTGAGGTAGGCTCTTTACCACGTGATCCGCTGTGTCCAATCACAGTGTAAACAGGATAAGCCAAGTATCGGCTTTTCCTCTACTCGCACTAACAGATGAGTGCAGCCCCCCTGAGGATGGCCACCATGGATGCCCACCAATTGGCCACCGGGTAAGCCCACTAGCACTCACCAGGGATGCCAATCTGCCCATTAGGGATGGCACTCTATGCCTCTCAGTGATGCCTGCCAGTGCCTCCTGATCAGTGCCAATCAGTACTACCTCATCAGTGCCCGTCAGTGCCAGCCTCATCGGTGAAGGCGAAAACTTATTTACAAAGTTTTGTAACCGAAACGAAGAAAAACATTTTTTCCTTGTCAAAAGAAGTTTATTGAGTATACAATGTTATAAAGATACATAAAGTAAGTTTACAAGGATCTATAAAGTAAGCTCATTGTTTTACAGTAGGGTTTATATAGGTAAATATCATGAAATTTCAAATATTAAACATTGGGTTCACATAAACCTAAATTAAAGATATATATCATTTCCTTAGTTACTTTTGTAGGTATTTAAATGATTTATACCTACTATACATATTGTTTACAAGTAGAGTGTATATAGGTCAAATAAATTCTGATAATGAGCTTTAATCGTAAGGTGGAGAAAAGTAAAGAGAAAAAAGAAAAAGGGTTGAAAGGTAGAGGTATGGTCCACAAGGTTGTCCCGCTCGTCAGTTTATTATTCTTTTTAGTTCTCTTTGAAGCCTTAGAATGGGTGTCTCTGTAAGTCATTTAATCTGTTACCATGGCAACAGGACAGAGTCATTGAAGTTTGACAGGAATTGTTGTTTTATCCAAGGATGCCAAAGTTTTTCAAATTTTGGAATTTGATTTTGATCGATGGCTACCATCTTAGCATGGGACATTGTATTATTCATTGAAAAACATTTTTTCAAGATTTTTTATTTGTAGCACAAAAAATAAAAACCCCAGTGGTGATCAAATAGCACCAAAAGAAAACTCTATGTGTGGGGGGGAAAAAAATGAAAATTTTATTAGGGTACAGCGTCCCATGTCTGTGCAATTATCATTCAAAGTGTGACAGAGCTGAAAGCTGAAAATTGGTCTGGGCAGGAAGGTGTATAAGTGCCCGGTATTGAAGTGGTTAAAGATGAATTGCAGGCATGTTCTATTTTTACAGTTACACTTTCAGCTGGGACCAGTATAACTCTGTAAACACCGGACCTGGCAGATGCCCCTGGAAGCTGGAAATCGCTAAAGTAGCCACCGCTCCTCCAATAGTCTCCACTTGCTTTCGGGTCCCGCACTGAGTGGCCGGCCTCCCGCATTCTGAACAGGACAGCCACTCGGCACGGGCATCATTCAGAGAATGCCATGCACTTTCTGAATGCATGCAAACTGCTCTCTGATTGGGCAAGGTGGAGAGGCGAGGTAGGGACATCACACTCATCACCTTGTCCAATCAGAGAATGCTTTGCATGCTTTCTCTGGTGCCGGTGTTGATCGACCAACCTCTTCTGTTGACAATACAATAAAAGCAAGTGGAGATCATTGGAGTAGTGTTGCCAGCTTCCAGGGGCATTATCCAGGTATGGTATCTACATAGTTACATTGGTCCAAAAGGGGGTTATTATTTTTTATCTGTATAAATAACATAGGAGCCTTTTTTCTTTTTTTTTTTATCGTTTTCCTTTTGAAAATATAATTTATAAGATTCAGTAAAGAAAATGTGTTTACTTCCCCTCTGTTAATTTTTGTTCTTGTTGTAGGTCGTGGTGACTATTAGTGACGGGAACGTCCCCACACCGTCTTGCACTGTGGGACTGACCAACATCACAGTGACTCCCATCACCACCACGGCGGGCGCGCAGTTTGCCAGCTTGCAGCCAGTGGCTGTGGGTCACCTGACTGGCTCGGACCGCCAGCTCCAACTGGACAGCTCCATCCTCACTGTGACTTTCGATGCTGTGAGCGGCAGTGCCGTGCTCCACAACCGGCCAGCTGAGCTGGCCATCACCGCGTCTCAGGAGGCCCCTGGCTCGCACCCCGTAGCACACTTCATTAACCTCACCACCTTTGTGAACTCCATAGCTCCCCTCGGAGGTCAAATCGCCACAGAGGGACCTCTGACTTGGAGGGCAGTAACTGTGGGTGAAACTCCGCCCTCTACGGAGGAGGACACGCCCACAGAGCAACCAGAGCAGGAACCTTCCCCGACACAAGCTGGCCAAACGGGCGAAGCTGATCCCCAGGAGCCAATGTACAGTTACTAAGCTGTGAGCTGGTCGCTGACTAAGCTATGAACTTAAGGAACGGTTGCTAGACCTATTTAAGTTATTTGGACATTTTTTTTTTTTTTATTTTACTTTTATGTTGAAATGTGTTACTGTATTGAGATGAGAAGATGGAAGAATTGTTTCTCGACAGTATTAGATGGGTTATGAAGGACTGGTAGAAATGATTCATCTGACCCGGTCCAAAACTGGAATAAATGGGCTGACAATTGTGGAGCCATTTTATTCCGCTATGACATTTTAGGCTATGTGTTCTTTTGCCAAATGTAGCCGAAGACTGGAAATCCATTGTGAATAAATTCTTTGCTGCAAATGGTCAATATGAAGCCATTTTGGTGTTATTCTGTCCCCCCAAACCTAATAGCAGTTTCTAGTCTCTTCAGGAATCGGTTCACACAGGCATTCTGAAGAGCAATATGTACAACAAGCAGTAGAAATGTTTCAGGCAGCTTTCTTGTAACCCTTAGGGCTCATACACACTGCGGCTAAAAAAAAAGCTGCTTTTACAGGCATTTGATCTTTTATTTCAGCTTGAAGAAGCTTGTGCTTTTTTGGGCTCTTTTGCACGTTTTGTATTGAGCTCCTTTAGGCTCCCTTGAGCTTCTTTGGGCATAAGCGTTTTTTTTTTTGTTTTTCACAAACCTTCCCCTCAGCTCATTTTTCAAATTTTTTTTTTTTTTCTTATTTCTTTTTTGTGTACTTTGAGCTTCTTTGAGCGTTTTCATGCTCTTTTTTTTTGCATGTTTTTGGGCACTTGGGCATCTTTTCTGCTCGAAAGCTCCTCTCAAAAATGTGAGTTTGGTGGGGTTTTTTTCTGCCTGTAAGAGCATATGCCTGTAAACTCCTGAAAGAGCCATAGGGGTTGATTTACTAAAGGAAAATAGACTGTGTACTTTGCAAAGTGCAGTTGATCTCTGCGAGATTATTATTATTATTATATAGGATGTATATAGCGCCAACAGTTTGCGCAGTGCTTTACAACATGAGGGCAGACATTACAATTTGGTACAAGAGGAATCAGGGGGCCCTGCTCATTAGAGCTTACAATCTTTCATGACTCCTTCCACTGGTCCACATATCACTAGAGGACACTTGGGGGGGCCAGAGGAAGAAACCACAGCGTGCAGCTGGAGACCAAGAAGATGACACTCCCAGAATGCGCCTACATATGAGGATCAGCCACAGTCTCTGAGAAAGTCATGCAAAGTCCTTGATTAGTAAGTCCAGTTGAATTACATGATAGTCTATTAAGGGCAGCTGATCCTGAAAGTTGAAGCAGGCTCTGTGTTTGGATATAAGAAAAAGCGCCTCTAAGTGTAGTATCTAAAGCAATTTATTAAAAATCCCAGACAGTTGGCCACTCGCAGTGTGAAGGATTAAATTGGGCTCATCGGTGGTAGTGGGGGACCTCCGTTGCACTGTGGGAACTGATGCCGTTGAGATGTGTCTACCGGGCATCCAGGAGAGGATAGAGTCAGCCGCTTGTAGATCCAGAGCATCAATGAGGAGTGGGAGGTGCTGTGGACCGCAGTCCACAACGCATTTCAGGGCACGCGCGATGCACCAAGCATCAACATGTTTATGCCTTTGCTCACAAGATCTCCGCTGTAGGGGACGTTTTGCTAATCTGAACTCTGATCCTCCCTTCCAGTGGTGGAGCATGGGTGGGCCCACAGTTGTGGTTGCTCCGGGGTGCAAAATTAGTAAGAATTTGGGGTTAGAAGAGGCAAGGGGTTGAGGGAACTGGAAACTCCAACTGCCAGTGAGCCTTGGAAGGAGGGTTATATGGAGTTGGGGTCCACAATAATGGGGTGTGCACAATGGGGTGGGGGAGTGGAGGTGCACAATGAGGGAGTGGGGTGGAGAGACTGGGGAGGTGCACAATGGGGTGGGGGAGTGTATTAAGTGGAGGTGCACAACGAGGGTGTGTCATTTGAAATTTTCACTTGCTTTTAATATTCAGTTTTAAAATTAATCTAATTTCTGAACAAAAACCACATACACTGTCTGAAAATCCTTTAACCAGGAAGTTTTCTAGTCTGCTCCTTTTGATTTTTCCCGTCAATGTGATGGAAAAGAATTTGACCCCACTAACGATTAGAACATCAGACAAACGTTCTTAAAATTACATTTTTGTTTTTGAAGGAAGACCTTGTTTTGGTATGGCCAGCATATAATATATTACAGTTCTGTCTGAAAATTGGCAAAACAGTCTTTTTTTTAAATTTATTTATTTTTTTTTTTTCTTTAAATAAAAAAATTGATCTGAGTCTGATATTTACCAGATTCAACCTCTAATAGTATATACAGTATATCTCTTCTGTCTTTCTTTCTCAGAGTGGATTAGAGATTTTGCTTCCCATCCATATAGTTGATTATTTAGATTTACCACTGCATAGAGTTTTTTAAGAATAAAGTGTGTGTGTGTGTGTGTGTGTGTGTGTGTGTGTGTGTGTGTGTGTTTTTTGTTTTTTTTAATACTTGACATATTTACTAAATTATACACCACACTTTTTTATTAAGGTTATTCAACCAACTAATCGATTATGAAAATAATCATTAGTTGCAGCCCTAGAAGAAATACTTTTCAAAGGAGGATTGTATCCACTGAAAGATCTAATGAAGGATGTTGGCTTTTTAATTTATTTTTATTGAGAAATAAAACCGGAAAAAAAAATGACTACTGATGAAATTAGAAATTTCTCCACTAGGGGTCAGTAGAGTATTTTATGTTTGCTACAACTGCTTCCATCAATAGGAGAGAGTGAAAACTGGTCAAGAAATAAAGAAAGGTGAGGGCTAGACTGCAATTAAATTATTTTTGCTTTTGACAGATTTTACTCCTGACCTTGTTGGCAGCACTGTTTTTTCAGTGTTTGTGCTGATCTGATGATATCCAACAAGTAGTTAAAGTGGTGTTCCGGCCAAAATTATACTTTTTAAATAAAAATACGCCTAATACACAAGCTTAATGTATCCTAGTAAAGTTAGTCTGTAAACTAAGGTCTGTTTTGTTAGTTTATAGCAGTAGTTTGTTATTTTATAAACTTACAGCAGGCCGTGGCCATCTTAAGTGTGGGCATCTGAAGCCAGACTGTATTTCTTCCTGGATCTCATCCTTGCAGATCTCGCACATGCTCAGTGCAGCACAAGCAGTGTAATAGGTTTCAGGTCAGGTTTCCATAGCAACGGCAGAGTCAGAGGAAGTTGCTGTCCCTTCCCAGAAGGCATTGCAAAACAGGAAATGATGCGATGGGCCGCGGCCAGGGAGGAGGAAGTGAAAAATGAACACAGCAGATATACAGTAGGTGCTGAGAAAATAAATTTAAAAATATCCAATTCGTTTACAGTGCGCAGTTTAGTGAGGGATGCTGAAGAGTTGTAAAAGTGGGTGGAACTCCACTTTAAATCTCTGAAATGCCTAGAGATGGATTCACCTGTGTAGGCTGAGCTTAACCACTTAAGGACCAGCCTCGTTTTGGATTTTAGGTGTTTACAAGTTTAAAACAGTTTTTTTTGCTAGAAAATTACTTAGAATCCCCAAACATTATATATTAATTTTTTTCTAACACCCTAGAGAATAAAATGGCGGTCATTGCAATACTTTTTTTCACACCGTATTTGGACAGCGGTCTTACAAGAGCGCTTTTTTTGGAATAAATTTACTTTTTTGAATAAAAAAAATAAGACAACAGTAAAGTTAGCCCAATCTTTTGTTTTTTGTTTTTTTTTATATTGTGAAATATAATGTTATGCTGAGTAAATTGATACCCAACATGTCACGCTTCAAAATTGCGCCCGCTCGTGGAATGGCGTCAAACTTTTACCCTCAAAAATCTCCATAGGCGACGTTTAAAAAAATTCTACAGGTTGCATGTTTAGAGTTACAGAGGAGGTCTAGGGCTAGAATTTATGCTCTCGCTCTAAGGATCGTGGCGACACCTCATATGTGTTTGACCACCGGTTTCATATGCGGGCGCTACTCACGTATGCGTTCGCTTCTGCGTGCAAACTTGTCGGGATAGGGGTTTTTTTTTTTTTTTTTTAAATGGTATTTTTATTATTTATTTTACATTATTTTATTTATTTTTACACTGTTTAAAAAAAATTGTGTCACTTTTATTCCTATTACAAGGGATGTAAACATCCCTTGTAATAGAAAAAAGCATGACAGGACCTCTTAAATGTGAGATCTGGGGTCAAAAAGACATCAGATCTCATATTTACACTAAAATGCAATAAAAAAAAAAAGTAATGTAAAAAAAAAAGACATTGAAAAAAATGTGCCTTTAAGACGTATGGGCGGAAGTGACGTTTTGATGTCGCTCCTGCCCAGCAGTGTCATGGAGACGAGTGGGAGCCATCTTCCCCTCACTCATCTCCAGGCACAGCACTGAGAAGGATGCGATCGCCACCAACGGCTCCGGTAAGCGGAGAAGGGCACAGGATCGCGACGGGAGGGGGGGGGGCTCCTCTCCCGCCACTGATAAGTGATTTTGCGGCGAATCCGCCGCAGAGACCACTTTTATCTGAAAGCCGACCGCTGCACGAAAATGGGGATACCAAGGTTATGGCAGCTAGCTGGTGCCATAACGATGATATCCACAGGCAAACTTTGGACATGCATCGGCGTGCGGCGGTCGGCAAGTGGTTAAAAGAGAAGTACAGCCAAAGCTCCTTTGGCTGTGGATCACAGGAGTGCAGTTCGTTTTGCAAACAAGTTTTTTCACTCGTTTTGTGACCCATTTTCAGCAGACTGACGTTCGCTCTCTGCTAATGTCACAGAAGTCGGTCCAGGCTCCACGTCATCCCGACAATGGAAGTCTGGATCCACCAGATCCCTGAGCCGGCCGCCCCTGCCCCTCCACAGCCCAGCGCTTCAATGAGTGAGGAGGGAGCAGAGCAGAGAGCTGTGACAGACGGTCAGCAGCTCTCTGCTTGGGGAGCTGTGAGAACCGAGTGATCAGTGGTGTTCGATCGCTTGGCTGTCAGTGTAGAGGCGCCAGGGGACAGATGCTGCATCTACCTAGGGTAAGCATGAATCTAAAAAAAAAAAAAAAAAAAACAGATCTGTGATCCCCAGGAGAAGTATAACCGAATGAGCTTTGGCTGTACTTCTCCTTTAAAAGAGAAGTACGTTTTCAGCTGTGACCCACTGTTGGCCGACATCACAGAACTTGGCCTCTCGGTGAGCTGCCGAGAGCCTGAGCCAGCTGCTCCGCCCCCTCCACAACCCAGTGCTCCAGTGAGCATTGAAGGAAGGGGAGGGGGCAGAGCAGTGAGCAGTGACTGACAGTCACCGGCTCTCTGCTCAGGGAGCTCTGAGAACCGAGCGATCAGCAGTGTTTGATCGCTCGGTTCTCAGTCTTAGAGCCGGCAGTGGGGGGGGGGGGGGGGGGGGGACAGATGCAGTATAGGCTGATCCTGCATTCACCTAGGCAAGTTTGATTTAAATAAAATATATAGAAGAAGGGTGTGGCACTTAATGAGAACTAAATGATAGTCCAATGTGAACATTCAGTGTGTTTAATGGGTTCTACATCAACTTCACTCTTAACCACTTCAGCCCCAGAAGATTTTACCCCCTTCCTGACCAGAGAACTTTTTGCAATTCGGCACTGCGTCGCTTTAACTGACAATTGTGCGGTCATGCGATGTTGTACCCAAACAAAATTGACATTTCTTTTAGTGGTATTTGATCGCCTCTGGGGTTTTTAATTTTTTGCACTATAAACAAGAAAAGAGCGACAATTTTGAAAAAAAACTATTTGTTACTTTTTGCTATAATAAAAATATATTAAAAAAAAAAAAAAAAATTCCCTCAGTTTAGGCCGATATGTATTCTTCTACATATTTTTGGTAAAAAAAAAAATCGCAATAAGCGTATATTGATTGGTTTGCGCAAAATTTATAGCGTCTACAAAATAGGGGATAGATTTATGGCATTTTTTATTAATACTTTTTTTTTTTTTTTTAAATCGGGACTGGCGTTATGGTGCACACATCGGACATTTTTGACACCATGTTGGGACCATTGTCATTTAGAAAGCAATTAGTGCTATAAAAATGCATTGACATTGACAGTGAAGGGGTTAAGTGTGTCCTAGGGAGTGATTCTAATTGTGGGGGAGGAGGGGCTTTAACACACACAGGACAGTGATCACTGCTCTGGATGACAGAGAGCAGTGATCTCTGTCCTGTCACTAGGCAGAACGACGAAATACTTTGTTTACAAAAGCATCTCCTCATTCGTCCTCACCCTGACACAATTGCGGGCACCCGGCGGACATCGAGTCCGCGGGACCCGCGCGCGACACCGCTTCTTAAAGGGGACGTACCTGTACGCCTTTTTGCCTGCCAGTGCCATTCTGCCGACGTGCATCGGCATGTGCTGGTCGGCAAGCTGTTAAAGTCCATAATAACAATAGCACATCTGGCAAAATACATTTGTAAGGACACTGCCACCAACACCCAAACACGCTGCCTCTTACCCTTAGGTAGATTAAACAAGCCTAGGTGTTTTCCAATAACTGCTCCTCAGCAGGGCCGTCTTTAGCACAGGGCAAACGGGGCACCTGCCCTGGGCCCAATCTTTGTAGGGGGGCCCGCGCTACCCGTGAATTGGGGCCCCGATGACAGCTTTGCAGAGTGTACAGAGGACACGGGAGGCTGTATTCCCGATCTAGCCAGCAGGGTGAGGGCGGGGCCGGGAGCTCCTCTGACACGCTGACCCCGCCCCATGTAGCCTGTATGCTCGGAATAGAGGGGCTGTAGTTAGAGGAGTGGGCGCTTCAGGGGAGCTCCCGGCCCCGCCCCCTCTATACTGGCTGGGGAATACAGAGGTCCGGGGGCAGGGCTGGGAGCTCCACTGACGGGCCCACTCCAATCACTGCTCTAACTGCAGCCCCTCTGTTCCGAGCATACAGGCTACATAAGGCGGGGTCAGAGCATCAGTGGAGCTCCCGGCCCCGCCCCCTCTCTGCTGGCTAGCGCGCGAATACAGCCTTCCGTGTCCTCTGTGCACTCTGCAAAGCTGTCATCGGGGGCCCCAATTCATGGGTAATCTCGTGCAGTATGTCCGCAGTCTCTGGTAATCTCGTGCAGTATGTCCGCAGTCTCTGGTAATCTCGTGCAGTATGTCCGCAGTCTCTGGTAATCTCGTGCAGTATGTCCGCAGTCTCTGAACCTCTCCTGTAGTATGTGTATTAATGTCCCGCTTTACTTGCTCAATTATTTTGGATGGCTCCACTGCTCAGTGAGTGCTAATGATGTGCATTAACCTATAGCAACCAATCAGTGAGCGCTAATAATGTGCAGTAACCTCTAGCAACCAATCGGCAAGCAGAAATTATGTGTTGTAACCTCTAGCAACCAGCCAGTGAGCAGTAAGGATAGGCTGTAGCCTCTGTCAAACAATTGTAATCGCTGCGTGATCTGCTGCAGTAAACTGATTTTGAGTCTATCTGCTATTTTTTTGTATGTCTCAGAATGGAGGGGGGGCCCCAAGAAAATATTTGCCCAGGGCCCAATCAAAATTAAAGACGGCCCTGCTCCTCAGCAGCATGGGGGACAGAAAACTGCAGCTCCTCCAGATCGATAACGGCAAGCCTAGATGTCTCTCAATGTCGGCTCCACAACCACATGGAAACTAGTAAAACTGCTCCTCCGCCACATGAAGTACCTAATGGCGAGAAAGAACACTTCATTGTGCAGACATCCTAATCATCTTTTTATTGTAGAGCTTAAAAAATCGTTACACTCATATTTCAGTAGCTTATAACAGACAAAAAATGGTAGCTGCGTCCCAGTACACAAGTCGTGTCACACGTTACCGGCTCTTCCTACGTGTTTTGTCATCACTGACTTCGTCAGGGGTGTGGCCGAACGTGTGATGTGCTTTATTTATATATATATATATATATATATATATATATATATATATATATATATATAAATATATGGGACTACTTAACAATGGGTGGGTTAGTCTCTGCGTTCCTTTCCACTGAAGGAAACAGGAAGTTCCAATGCGCTCCAAAGACAGGAATCGATCATAGGTGTTCACCCAAACTGATCCAATGGAGGAAACAGGACGGGATATATGTGTTCCTGATAATGGTAACACATTATTATTGCATATAAAGAAATAAATAACCGTCTACAGTCAAGACCATACAAATTAGGTAAAAACCCAACTTAGTATTAATCAAGGCTCAGGCGGTATAAATCTAACATATTTACAGCAACCGCACCAGGAAACAACGCCATCTTGTGGTTAACAGAATTATACATATTAATTAATTTGAAAACAGCAGAACATTAATATAAAAACAGGGAAGAACACTCAAAATCCTAAACCTATTATCAAAAGAAGACAGACCTAAGGCACTACCTAGGTAAGTGTGAATCTAAAAAAAAAAAAAAAAAAACAGACTTCTGTGATCCCCAGGAGAAGTATAGCCAATTGAGCTTTGGCTGTACTTCTCCTTTAAAAGACAAGTGCAGTCCATTCTGCACTATTCTGACACGTTTTCAGCTGTGACCCACTGTTGGCTGACATCACAGAACTTGGCCTCTCAGTGAGCTGCCGAGAGCCTGAGCCAGCTGCTCCGCCCCCTCCGCAACCCAGCGCTCCAGTGAGCATTGAAGGGGAGGGGGCAGAGCGGAGAGCAGTGAGTGACCGTCACCAGCTCTCTGCTCGGGGAGCTCTGAGAACTGAGCGATCAGCAATGTTTGATTGCTCAGTTCTTAGTATTAGAGCCGGAGGGGTGGACAGTTGCAGCATAGGACTGATTCTGCATTCACCTAGGCAAGTATGATTTAAAAAAAAAAAAAAAGCCAAACAAACCAGAACCTCTCTTTTAAAGCTGGCCATAGATGGTTCGAATCTTAGCCGGTTCAGCAGGCTGAGATTCGAACCATGTATGGGTAGGCTGAATGTACCCAAGTTGATTGCTCAACGTGTTTACAACCAGCCTGCCTATTTTTTTGTGCAATTGTTAGCGGCTGATATAGCCACTAGCAATAATTACTGTGTTCTCCTGCGGGGGGGGGGGTGGCTTCCCCTGCCAGGAGAACATGGTAGCTCAGTGGGAGGGATTCCCCTATCAACAGGGGGAATCGAGCGATTTTTTTTTTTTTTATGAACCAGCTTATGAACCCTAAGGCCAGCCATAGACCGATCGATTTTCTTTCCTGCAACCACATTATATAATTGTGGCCACACAAAATATTGACACTTTGGTCCGGTTTGGACATTTTCACTTAGGGGTGTACTCACTTTTGTTGCCAGCGGTTTAGACATTAATGGCTGTGTGTTGAGTTATTTTGAGGGGACAGAAAATTTACACTGTTATACAAGCTGTACACTCGCTACTTTACATTGTAGCAAAGTGTCATTTCTTTAGTGTTGTTAGGTTCAACTTTTAAACAAGTTGCTTAAGTTTATATTGCTTTGCCAAATTATTGCTTCTATAAGAATAATGACACGGAGTCAGGTATGTCTGTATCACAGTTCTGAGCATCCCCAAAAGGACTGCTCCCTTTACTTCTTTTATAGGCAGTTCCAAAAGCAGTAATCTTATCGGCATTACCAAATGAGGTTAAGGTACAAAGAGTTTCTCATCAGCGAACATGTAATGATTATTCAGCAGTTCCAAATTCCATCTAGATACAGATTGATAGAACAATTGATACGTACATAGGTAAGAAAGGAGCACAAACAATTTAAATAGAACAATTGATACGTACACAGGTAAGAAAAAACAGAAACAATTAAAGTGGAACTCTAAGTCATTATTTCAACCCTATCAATTTCCCCCTTTGACATCATCCTCTCCTTCCCCCTGGGTCCTCATGAATAAGTTCTAGTCAGTTTTTCCCCAGAGTCCTTTCCCTGGCCGCGAGTTGTCAGAGGGGTAGAACCCATCCCCCTAGGTATTACCAACATCTTAAAATTCAAGAAGAGGAGTTTTATAGGAGTAGGGTGATGTCAATACACACTTATCAGTATACCCTGTCTATTCTCCTAATTTTCCTATTTATTTTCCTGTTTGTATACACATATATTCGTGATTGTAAGTGATATTAATATTAGAATAATAATTACCATTGGACTTAACAACCAGTGAAAGGTATTGGTTGCTGTAGAAGACATTCCACTAAATATATCCCACCAATGTGGTGCAGTATCCTGTTGTATCTGTGAGGAAAGATGTACTAGTCTACCTTTGTCAATAATTGCGGATACAAGGTTATTCTGTAGGGTATGTTCTAGTGTTTCTATGTGTTGTCTTAACAACTCTGATTGTTCCAAAACCTGTTTTAGTGGGTCTAAAGAAATTATAAAGGGTGTAGTGTCAGTGAGATTATGTACCTCATAAACTGAAGAGAATACCTTATCGGCGTCTGGTTCAAAAAGATAGGTGTCGTTACCCCATTGTAATATTTTAATCTTTTTTATACATCCCGCAAACGGCGCCGATCTATTTAACGCTAACATGGTGCGGTTGTCATTAGTAATGATACAAATATGCTGGGGTCCTATTTCTATGAATCTATTGTTCACATTTATCGGTGTTCTTTGCATTTTGCATATGCTAGTTTGGTATTTTAACAAGCAAGGTTCATATACTGGGGAACTTCTGCCACATACCATTCCCTTATTGGTTCCTTCACATAGAGTTAAATCATGGGTTCTGTTTCCTTTATCTACATATTTCCCATATATTTCTGGATACCAAAACTCGTCATTAATTACTAATGGCATGACCACTATTTTACACATTTCCATTACATCTGCTACCCGATATGCTTCAAACCTTCCTACACACCATTTCTCCTCACATTCTATCTTATCCCCTTTTACTTGGAACCATACACCATCGTCAGTTAGACCTTTAAAATATTTCATCCAGGTATGATAATTTCCCAACTGAAGTTCAGTCCTGGCCCTATTTATTTGTATATGATAGGATAAGAGGTTAAAAGAGCACTGTGTGAAATTTACAAACTGTTGACTTTGATTCCACAGCTGAAGCTCTGCTCCTATAGTGTGATTTATTAACCCTCCCAAAAATTGTAATAGGGGTATTTCTTGCAGTTGGGTTTCAAAAGTGGTGGGTAACCATTTGCTTGTGATAGTCAAGCTGTCAGCTATGTGTCCCCCTGCATGCTTCCATCTGTTGTTCATTTCTTCTATCTCGACCGAGTTTAAAATTCCCATCCCTGTACCTGTCAGTCCCAATAGTGTGTCGTACCATTCTCGTTTATACCTACACTCCGGTATAGAGGGAAAGGTGATATTGAATTTTATTTTTGTTTTCTGTTGTGATGTTGATACATTTATGCAAGTGTTTGGTACGGGTGTTAATATGGAAGATTCAATTGTTGGCGTTACTTCTTCCTCCATTTGTATGTGAAACCCATAGGCCTCTGCACTCCAATACCACCCATCATTTCTCTCTTCCCTCCACCAAGATGCACAGAGGAAAGTACTGGATTGATTAACGGTAATATCTGTCAGATTAAACATCCCTTCGGTTATATTCCCTCCTTCTGCCATGACTGTTAATATTTGGTACATTTGTCCCACTACCCGTTCCCGGGCTTGTTTCCATGTCTGTGAAAGGGATATTTTATGACACCTATGGTTCTTACTATTGTTAAAGGGGAAACCCATATTATCATTCCACTGGAAAGTTACGGTTACTTCTGAGAGGGGGTCTGCCTGTATCCATGCTATACCTACATCTACATGAAACAGTCGCCTATGTCCTTCAACAGTATAATTACCCACAGTGTAATCCTTATTTATCTCATATCCTGATACATTTGCTACTTTAGGATCATCTATAGCCCATTCGAAAGTTGTTGTTTCCTCTACTTCAAGTACATTAATACCAGGAGTCCATGCATATATTTGTAAAACAACAATCTTCAACAAAAAAAAAAAATATGTAAGTAGATATTTCATCATGTTGTTTTCTCGGGTTGTTTCTTGCAATGTGATGCGTGTATCCAGGTAGGTTTTCCTTCCAGCTTTACTGAGGTGGCTGTGGTCAAGAGTACTTGGTAAGGACCTTCAAACCTGGGTTCCAATGTCTTTCTGGTGTGTTTCTTCACATATACATAATCCCCTGGTAGCAGAGTATGTGTACCTGTTATTGAATTAGGGTCTGGAAGAGAAGAATACACACTTTTGTGGATCTTAGTTAGACGTTGTTGTAATTGTATCACATATGCAGTCAAACTATTACATTGCAATTGCATACTCTGTGGAAAGTATAAACCCAATCTAGGTGCATTCCCAAAAAGTATCTCATATGGGGATAATCCTGTCTTTCCTGTTGGAGTGTACCTTATAGAGAACAAAGCCAAAGGCAGGCATTCTGGCCAAGGCTTGTTTAACTCTTGCATGGCTTTTTGTATTTTTAACTTTATTGTCCCATTTACTCTCTCCACTGATCCTGAACTCTGTGGGTGGTAAGGGGTGTGAAAACTTTGTTGAACCCCTAACATGGTCATCACATTCTGCATGATTTCTCCTGTAAAGTGTGTCCCCCTATCTCATTCTATGGTTTCAGGAAGACCAAACCTAGGTATTAACTCAGTGATCAGTTTCTTAGCTGTGGCTTTAGCTGTAGCCGATTTTACTGGATAACTTTCGGGCCAACCTGAGAATAAATCGATACACACGAGGACAAATTCAAAAGGGCCGCTCTTAGGCATTTGTATGTAATCAATTTGCAGTCTCTGGAAGGGGTATTGGGCCCGGACCTGGTGTTTACGTGGGGTTTTTACTCTCTGTCCTGGGTTATTCAGGAGACAGATTTGGCAGGCTGCACAGTAGTTTCTTGCAGTGCTACTGAATCCAGGGGCGAGCCATCCTTGGTTCACAATCCTATACATGGAATTGGAACTGACGTGTGTGGGTAGGTGAACTGCCGCTGCCATTTCTGGGTACAGAGAGGCAGGCAGGCATATTTTGCCTCCTTCCCTCCATACATTGTCAAGGTCTGGTGCTGCTCCCATCCTGACCCACTTATCTTTCTCGCTCTCCCCTGCTTGCTCCTGTAATTTACTCAGCTGCTGCCATGTTGGTTCTGGGATACTCACCTCTACCGCTGCTAAGGTCTCAGGGCTTCCTTCCCCTAGAGCTGCCTGTTTTACAGTCAAATCTGCAAATGCATTTCCTTTTGCCTCAATTGTTTTTGCGCTCGTGTGTGCCGCTATCTTCATAATGGCTACTCGTTTAACCTTTTGAAGATTGTTCAGGACTCTCTTAATCCCTTCTCCATGTTTTACAGGTGTACCTGCTGCTGTCAGATAACCTCTAGCCCTCCATATGTGGCCATAATCGTGCGCTACACCATAAGCGTAGGCAGAGTCAGTGTAAATATTCCCTTCTCGTTCTTTTAAGTATTCTAGGGCTTGTTCTAAAGCTTTTAATTCTGCTTCCTGTGCTGACATGTGGGCTGGTAAGGCCTGTGCTTCAATTACCTGCGTATCAGTCACTACAGCATACCCTGTGTGATATTTACCCTTGTCATCAGCAAACCTACTACCATCTATATACAAGGTGTGCTCAGCATTTAAAATTGGTGTATCTGTAACATGTGGGAATCCCATTGTCTCCTGTTCCATGAGCTGAAAACAATCGTGCTGATCTACTTCTTTAAACAAAAGAGTGTCAGTGTCCTCATTTCTTTTCTCACTAGTACTATTAGTACTATCATTCCCCCTTGCCAAATCTGGTGACTGAAGAGGCAAAAAGGTGGCCAAATTTAAGGTTGTACAGCGCTGAAAAGTAACATTTGGAGGTAAGAGTAAAGTACACTGTAATCTTAATTGCCTAGCCATTGAAATGTGTTTGGGCTGTACCTGAGACAAGATTGCATGTATGTCATGTGTGGTATGCACTACGACTGGATTGTCTAGAACAATCTCTGATGACTTATCTATGATAATTGACACTGCAGCTACCGCCCGTACACAGGACGGTGAACCTCTAGATACTGGATCTAATGCTGCTGAAAAGTAAGCGACTGGTCTTTGTTTTACATGTGCCTGTGTCAGAACACCTGTGGCATGTCCAGTGATCTCAGCAATGTACAGATTAAATATCTTGGTGTAATCTGGTATACCAATAGCCGGGGCAGAAATCAACAACTTTTTCAAAGTGATAAACGACTCATAAGCTATTTCTGTAAGCATATACGGTACAATTTTCAAACAATCGTATAATGGCTGCATCAAAGCGCTAGCATGTGGTATCCACTGTCTACAATATGACACGATACCTAAAAACATACGCAATTGTTTGAAATTCCGTGGGGGTAACATTCCCTTTATCACTTGAACCCTCTCCTCAGTGAGATGTCTCGTACCCTGTGATATACAATGTCCCAAAAAGATAACTTTTTCCTGACACACTTGTAACTTTTTCTTATTAACCTTGCAACCTTTTTCTGCCAAAAATCGCAACAAATTAAGGGTGGTGGCCAAACAAGTTTCTTTGTCAGGGTAGCATAACAATAAATCATCCACATATTGTAACAATACACAGGAATCTGGTGGTACCCATTCTCCCAACACCGTTTGCAATGCTTGCGAATACAAGGTAGGTGAATGCGCCATACCCTGAGGTAGGCGTGTCCAGGTTAGTTGCCGATTTTTTATTGAAAATGCGAACCAAAGTTGGCATTCTTCAGCAAGCGGGATGGAAAAGAAAGCATTCGCTAAATCTATAACCGTAAAGTACATACTGGTTGATGGTATTTGTGACAGTAATGTATGTGGATTGGGTACTAAAGGTGTCATCGGGGCTAGTATTTTGTTGACCGCTCTAAGGTCTTGGACCATTCTATACTTAACCGGACTACCGACTACTGATTTCTTTTTAACCGGGTACAAGGGAGTGTTTGCCGGTGATTTTACCTCTTTTAGAACTCCACTTTTTAAGAAGGATTGGACCTGCATTTCTATGGCCGTCTCTTGAGGTGCACTAAGTGGATACTGCTTTTGTTGGGGAAGCACTGCTCCTGGAATCAGCTGTAGGGTAACCGGAGGTATGGGCAAAAGTCCAACATCAGCTGGATGTTTTTCCCATAGTTCTCCTGGAAGGGACGACAAAATCTGATCTAAGTCTGAAGGAGGTGTGCCGGACAATTCCGATTCCTCCTCTAGGTATTGTATCAGGTTACACATCTCCATGTGTTCTTGATTATCCCCTATAGCTAAGGTGACAGTGCCATCTGGGTGATAGGTAATGTTAGCTCCTATTTTCTGCAAAATGTCAGCTCCTAACAAATTAGTGGGGGCTCCTCTGGATACCAGAAAGCGTGAAAGGAACATGTGGTTTCCTACTTTAACTTTCAGAGGTTTTGTAAGCGGGGCGTCGGCTAAAATGCCATCATATCCAGTTATTAGTAAAGTGTCAGGTGATTTTTGGCCAGGGAGTAGTTCAGAGTCAGAAAGTAACGAGCGTGAAGCTCCTGTATCGACTAAACAAGAGATTTTCTTATTACCAACCGTTATATTTTGTCTTAAGCATTGTTGTTTTGGATTTTTCTAAAACCGGGGTGAGTCATGCTCGTGGACCATCTCCCTGCTGCCTGATATGACTATTTTTGTTGTCCCTGGGCTGGTTCCTTCTCTGATTAACTGGAGAATCAACACCTTCCTCTCCTTCATCCCTTATTCTTTTCTTACAGTTGCGTCTGATGTGACCAATCTTGTTACAGTAGTGACAGGTAAGGGGTTTGCGAAAGGAACCTCTACCTTGCTCTTGGGGACCCCCGAGTG
The DNA here is from genome assembly GCF_042186555.1 of Aquarana catesbeiana. NCBI lineage: Eukaryota > Metazoa > Chordata > Amphibia > Anura > Ranidae > Aquarana > Aquarana catesbeiana. The sequence goes on along the minus strand of NC_133325.1, from coordinate 766,539,165 downwards.
CGTTGATAGCATGAGATTTCCTCCCTTTGGTTTCTGCTAAGTCCGCCTCTATGCCTTGCGCTTTTTGTAACAACGTCCCTCTATCTCTAGTTGCCCTCCACTCTGGTGTGCAGGCTTTCAGTCTCTCACTTATCTGTGGAATTAATCCCTCCATAAATTGTCTATTGAAGGCTCGGATTGTGACTGGCAGGGCCAAGTCCAATCCCTCATCTGCCATCATACTTTCCATAGATAAGTAAAATTCCGATACAGTCTGTCCTGGCATTTGCTTCATGGGTGATATGGACCCCCTCTCCTGTTGTTTTGCCTGACAAAAAGCTTCTAATCTAGCAATAAAAGGGGCACTTGAGTCTATATGTCTGACATGTCCTGTCTCTAAATTGCCATCCCCATCAACTTGTCCTGCAGGTCTGTGTGGACCTATTTCTGTCATAAACTGGTTAAACAGGGTCAGAGTCATTTTGTGTCTGCATAGATCCTCCCCATCCTGCCAGGTCGCTTCATGTGTATTCATTAACTGTGTCACAAATCTACAAAAAGCAGCTGGCTTTGCTACCGGGTCTGGGGCGCTCTGTATTAATGCCATAAGGGTGTCTGCCGACCATTGTGCCCAAGTCCTTATTTGCATTCTACGAGTGACAGTAGGCGGGGCATTTGGATGGGCTGCTTGTCCAAATTCTGGATTGTTTACCTGAACAATGCGTGTATCAGTGCGTACAGGAGCTACAGTTTCTGGATGAGGTTTTTGTGCCCCACAATGCACACATTCTACTGCCCATTCTGGGTTTTGTACTCCACAATCCTGACAAACCCATCCTCTCCCCTCAAGTACAGGATATATCTTGTGTGGTTTGGGTTCTACGTCAGTGTATGGGGGTGGGATGGCTGAGCTGGGAGCCTCAACATTTTTTGTTCTTCTATCTTTCATATCCCAACCATCACAATCAGGATTATACTTCCACCCCTCTTCTTTCGCTCTATTTGAGACCTTAATTAAGCATTGAACCTGACGCATCCATTGCTTCTCTAACACCTCTCCTTGTCTGTCCCTTTTTATTTCACTCCATACATCCGGGTCTAAGCCCGCTGCTCCTTTCACCTTAAATTTACGAAGGACATCCTTTAAGTCCTGTGCTTCGGTTTTCCCATAAATGTTCTTAATTATCTGTGGCACCGTATAGTGCGCCACAATTCCCTGACGGGGTTTTGTGTTCCTCTGGCCCATTCTAACAGTCCTGCCTAGGTAGCGTGTGGGACACTTAGTGTACAATATAATGCGGCTACAACATATACAAGAATGAATAATTACTTTATATGCTAGCCCAATAGCAAACCAGCTAAGTTACACTAGTTCCTCGTTGCCTTCCTCCTAGGGTGCTAGAATTCTAGAAACCTCTCCGGAATGAGATTTCTGAAACCGAATTACTTTATATGCTAGCCCAATAATAAATAATTACTTTATATGCTAGCCCAATAACAAACCAGAATGCGGCTACAACATATACAAAAATGCGGCTACAACATATACAAGCATTCCTTTAAGTGGCCAGGTATCCGACTAGATCTCGGGACTTTGTTGAGACCTTATTCCCTCCCCGTATCTGGGAATCCCTCTCATACACTCTTATCCCTGCTTTATGGAGCAGACAGGGCTTATACTCTCAACCCGTCTATGGTTTATGAGTTAGATGTGAGGTTAAGCATAAGCGTCAGACCCCCAAGCTCACAAGCCCTCAGGTTCCCAATCGTGTGAGGTAAGGCGCATTCCGTTGCTTAGTTCGGCAATCCCCTTCTAACTCATACCATCCTTGACAAGGCTCATTCACTTTCTCAACAAGACAGACAAGACAGACACAGATAACAAAACAAACAAATAATTCCAGCAATATAAACCAAAATATGCAGTAATTCTAGACTCACCACTACAGAGGCTGGTGTTTTAAAACCAGGAGAACCGTAACTGACAGAACGGATAGGCACAAATCAGGGGAGCACAGAATATAAGAAAAATAAAGCTTTTTCTTACCTGCGCAGGTTTTTTGATCTGTGATTCCCGGAATGCCTATTCCTTTTTGTTCCGTCAGCCGCGTTCGTCCACCTCTTGTAGTATCATCGGTGAGTCCCTGTTCGGGCGCCAAAATGTTAGGTTCAACTTTTAAACAAGTTGCTTAAGTTTATATTGCTTTGCCAAATTATTGCTTCTATAAGAATAATGACACGGAGTCAGGTATGTCTGTATCACAGTTCTGAGCATCCCCAAAAGGACTGCTCCCTTTACTTCTTTTATAGGCAGTTCCAAAAGCAGTAATCTTATCGGCATTACCAAATGAGGTTAAGGTACAAAGAGTTTCTCATCAGCGAACATGTAATGATTATTCAGCAGTTCCAAATTCCATCTAGATACAGATTGATAGAACAATTGATACGTACATAGGTAAGAAAGGAGCACAAACAATTTAAATAGAACAATTGATACGTACACAGGTAAGAAAAAACAGAAACAATTAAAGTGGAACTCTAAGTCATTATTTCAACCCTATCAGTGTTGTCACATGAAAAGATATAAGAAAATATTTACAAAAATGTGAGGGGTGTACTAGTAGTTAATAGTTATATTAAGATTATTGAGTTGATTGTGCTACGCTTTTATGTACACAATGGTTTGGAGAGTCAGTTGGTGAACACACTAGTAAGTGTTAGCTGCACTCATAATATAATGTTAGTTGCTTGAAGGGTGCAGTTTATTTTTTAATTAATATAGGTGATTGTGCTGATTATATTTATTATGTTGTTATCAGCTGGGATTGGACACAGCTGATCACATAAAGAGCCAATTGTCATTGGCTCTTTACCTTGATCAGTGCTGAGCTGTGTCTGAGGGACACGGCTCACCACTGATCACCGCACTGTGGCCCCCCAAGGGGCGCGCACGAGCGGCCTGATCGGGAGGATATCCTATAACGTCCAGCCAGAAGGAGGAGCATCCCGCTCGGCCGTCAGTCTCCTATAGACCAGACGGTAACTGGTTAATATTTGTATAACTCCTCCCAAGGGCCTGCCCACTGCTTGCATCAGAGCTGAAGGCTCTTGAGAGGAGTACTGAAGCAAGGTGCTGTGATGTTTTTAGGAAGCTATGTACAGCCCCCTGCCAGCCCCTCCCACCATCCATGACCTGCCTGCTTTGCATAGATGTCACCGGGTCCTTTAAGGGCCACGGATGCCGCCCCCTCTCTCCAGTCACCCCCTCTGTGTAGTATGGATAGTTTCATGCATTGCACGAAACTATCCATGGGCGCTATAGCCACTCCCTATTCAGGCGTCCGGCCCCTTTTTGGACGCCGTGCGCCTGAATTACATCGGGGGGGGGGTGGGTTTGAAGCACCTGATTAGAGCCATATGCTCTAATAGGCTTCAAAAAAGGTGAACTGCGAGCACAAACCATTGCGCTTGAAGTCCACCCAGGTGTATTAGCAAAGCAAATGAATATTTGCTTTGCTAACACAGAACCGCCTCTCAGAGCAGAACAGGAAGAAGGTGCGCACGGAGGACACAGGGGCCATCACCGCGCTACCCGTCCCACAGCTTGCTGCCTGACCCACCACCACGATGGGGTAAATGTCGGGCAGACAGCGGGCAGGGGGAGGGGCACAGTGGCTGCATATTATTGGCACAGAGGCTGCAATTGATGGGGCACAGTTGGATGCATTTGCTGGACATAGTGACTGCATAATATGGGCACCGAGGCTGCAATTGATTGGCACAGTTGGCTGCATTTGCTGGGCACAGAGGCTGCAATTGATGGGGCACAGCTGGCTGCATTTGATGGGCACAGAGGCTGCATATGATGGGCACAGCTGGCTGCATATGATGGGCACAGTTGGCTGCATACGATGGGCACAGTTGGCTGCATACGATGGGCACAGTTGGCTGCATACAATGGGCACAGTTGGCTGCATACGATGGTCACAGTGGCTGCATATGATGGGCACAGTTGGCTGCATACAATGAGCACAGTTGGCTGTATATGATGGTTACAGTTGGCTGCATATGATGGGCTCAGTTGGCTGCATATGATGGTCAGAGTGGCTACATATGATGGGCACAGCTGGCTGCATACAATGGGCACAGTTGGCTGCATACGATGGGCACAGTTGGCTGTATATGATGGGCACAGTGGCTGCATATGATGGTCACAGTGGCTGCATATGATGGTCACAGTGGCTGCATATGATGGGCACAGTTGGCTGCATACAATGGGCACAGTTGGCTGCATACGATGGGCATAGTTGGTTGTATATGATGGGCACAGTGGCTGCATATGATGGGCACAGTTGGCTGCATATGATGGTCAGAGTGGCTACATATGATGGGCACAGCTGGCTGCATACAATGGGCACAGTTGGCTGCATACGATGGGCACAGTTGGCTGTATATGATGGGCACAGTGGCTGCATATGATGGGCACAGTTGGCTGCATATGATGGGCACAGTGGGTGCGTTTGGGCATAGTTGGCTGCATTTGCTGGGCATAGTTGGCTGCATTTGCTGGGCACAATGGCTGCAATTGATGTCACAGTGGCTGCAATTGATGTTTTTGTTTCAGAATTTTTCAGTTCATTTGCGGCTCCCCAAAAATTTTGAGCACCAGCCGCCACTGACCGGGTCTAAAATAAGGTATATATTAATAAGAGGTTTTATTAAACCTTTACATTTAAAAATATAATTTGCATGTTGATAAGGAGGAACTAGGGAAGGCAAAATATAAGCAGATTAAACTTCAGCTGTGATGAATACATAGATTTTGTTTAAACCAGTACTACCCAGATAGTCTCTGCTCTGGAATTCTGAACTGGAGGAATTCACATCCATCCATCCAGACAGCTTTGTGTCTTCCGTCACCTCATTCAGCCTGCAGGCTGATTAGCAAATGACAGTCAGTGAATTCTGTGCAGGTGAGATGTATCGGCGTTAATGAATAGAGTTCTATTTCTGGGTGTCACTGCCGGCAGCGATAGGGCGGGGACAGCAGAGGGGTGTGTACAGACAGCGGGCCTATTGTACTGTCTGTGCCGTGTTATTGAAGGACAAGAAAACCAATATTCTGTCTTATAGAGCTTCTAAATGCATTCACGTATGTGTTAAAGCTGAACTCCGGACAAATTCTACCCTTCCAATGGAGGAACTCCCTGCCACCCCTCACACTGCAAGGGCTAAATGCTCATTTCATTTTGGGGTGCAGTGTACTGCTTATCTTATTCCTGCCTCTGGCAGACTCCCACTATATACGCAACTGCTCCAGTGCTGCTGCCTCTCTAAGGCACTCTTAGCCATGGGCAAGTAATACACATTATTAGAGTTGGGCCGAACACCCCCCGGGTGGGTTTGCGCCAAAACTCTCGAACATCGCAAAAGTTCAGACACAAACCCTATTAAAGTGTATGAGAACTTGAAAAATCAAACATGCCCATTTTGAAGGTTTATATGCAAGTTATTGGCCATAAAAATGGTATGGGGGCCCGGCTACTGCCCTGGGGGACATGTATCAATGCTAGAAAAAAAAAATAAAAAATTTAAAGGAGCAGTGATTTTAATGATGCCTAAAGTAAAACAATAAAAATGAAAAATTCCTTTAAATATAGTGCCTAGGGGTTCCCTTAGATCTGTACCGTGTATAGAACCTGCTGCAGCAAAACTGACATATAAAAGAAAATAAAATGACATTTAAATTGATTTTCCCTGCAACCTTTTTTTTATTTTGTAAACAACAGCTTTGGGAGCCAGTCTGTATGATGAGGCCACATTTTAGTGCAGTCAGGACAAGATTAGAGATTTTTTTTTGATAAATTCTGGTGTCTCTTTGGCAGACTTTGGATAGAAGTAACAGGTGTGGAAAATATGGGCTTTGAGTGTTGGTGCCTTCATACCGTAACCCTATAGAGGTAATCTGTTTATTTTTCTTACAAACTTATGTAGCGCCCACCTACTTAGGTGTGTGTTAGAGTAGGCAGTTAGGATTAATGCTAGGTAAAATTGCCAGTCTTTTACCCTGTTGGTGTAAGCTGGTGGGATAATGTGTTGGGAGGTTTGTTAGAGTAGTGGCCACCTACACTCTGTCCTGTAAGATTTCCATCACTTTACCTGAAATGTTCTGGAAAGTGGGTGGACTGAAGGAGAAGAGTGGCAGGTAGTTTTGGAGACCCCTCTGAACCAATCATTGTTTTGCTTGGGCAGAGGCGGGATTACTATAAAAGCGAAGGTCACATGCTTCCTGGGGTGGTTCTGGATTTTGGAGAAGAAGAAGAAGACAGCATGTAGGGGCTGGTGCAGCTCGGGTGCTCTCCCCTTCGGGGGAGGGGAACGTGCCATGCGAAGAGGAGAGATGGAGGAGACATCAGGAGGAAGTTGCTATTACTGACAGGAGGAAGACTGGGTGATCGACCCTCTATGGCAAGCATGGACGGTTAATCAAAACTTAACGGGTGTTAAAGTGCAGGTCATGGAGGAGGAGGTGCAAGGAGTTCGGCCTTAGAGAACCAATACCTCGCAAAGAGCATTGGGGTGCGGGTCAATAAAGAAGTCTGTGCAAGGAGTTGGGCCTTAGAGAATTAATACCTTGGAGAAATCTAATCAGTCAGCCCAAAGGACTTTATTCAGAGTATCGTTCTTTGGGTATACTTGAAAGTACTGTACGGTCAGGAAGTAGTAACAAACAGGAGGAGGGAAAGCTGCAAAGTGTAACTGGAAGCAAGTGCAATTGGAGAGTTATTTACAGTGGTTCTACATGATCTGAATTATGTATTCTCAGGACTCACTTCACTTAATGCTGAATTTGTAAGAGTTATTCAGAGTGAGTCTGTATTACAGTACTGCAATAAGTGCCAGAGAAGAATAAAGTTCAATGTTTAATCGTTCTGGACTGTCTGCTGTGTCAATCTGTGCAGGGAAGGGGGTAATGGAACCACACTACAGAAAAGGATGAACTACCCAGCAGCTCCTACGGGGGGTAGTGCGCTACACTTACAAAAAAATGTCCAACAATAATCTTAAAAGAGAAGATTAATTTACAAAACTAATTTGGAAATTGCTTTATTCTCTCATCTCGCCATCTTATTCCTCCTTGTATATACAATACATTATTACACCTTTAGTAGAACTTCTCCAAGATGTACAGACAATGCCCCATCAATATACTCTTCTGTATTGGCGAGCTGCATGTTCCTGTAGCCATCCACAGAGACCAGGTACCCCTTGTATTCCATACCCCACTTCAGTTTCACCATTATTGGCTTATCAGTAAGGCCATTAAGGAATGGTTTTAGGTTTAGTGGCAAACTCATTCTGCCACTGAAGCCACCGCTGATCTACAGACCAGTGAAAAGAAGAAAAAATTTCCCTGTGGAATGTTCAGAGAACACACCGCTGGAGAGAGAAGGAAATGGCTAGAGGTACTCTTGATGAAAGCAAGAATTGGCCTTTCTGTAAAAAATTTAAAGTATATGCACCTGTCAAACTGGTGCAGAAAAGTTGCACCTGTCAAACAGGTGGGGATAAATTTGGCTTTGGGCATTGGTTATGCCTTTACACTGTTATGCCCTGTACACACAGTCGGACATTGATCGGACATTCCGACAACAAAATCCATGGATTTTTTCAGACGGATGTTGGCTCAAACTTGTCTTGCGTACACACGGTCGCACAAAGTTGTCGGAAAATCCGATCGTTCTGAACGCGGTGACGTAAAACACGTACGTCGGGACTATAAACGGGGCAGTAGCCAATAGCTTTCGTCTCTTAATTTATTCTGAGCATGCGTGGCACTTTGTGCGTTGGATTTGTGTACACACGATCGGATTTTGTTGTTGGAAAATTTTATAGCCTGCTCTCAAACTTTGTGTATCGGAAATTCCGAAGGAAAAAATCCGATGGAGCCCACACACGATCGGAATTTCCGACAACACAATCCGATCGCACTTTTTCCGTCAGAAAATCCAACCGTGTGTACAGAGCATAACTCTATAGAGGTATTCTTGATGAAAGCAAGAATTGGCCTTACTGTAAAAATTTTTAATTATACGCACCTGTCAAACAGGTGTGGAAAAATTGGTCCGTGGGTGTTAATTGTGCCAAATGAAACCTATACCAAAAAATTACTTCAAGATAAAATCAACATCCACAAAACTAGGCAGCCTAGACAGTCTTGCAGAGATTCCAGATCTCAAAAACATTAAGGCTGGGTTCACATATGAGCTGCATGTGGCTCACAGCAGGGGTCCAGTGAATCCTAGTTCACCGTTCCAGGTCCGATTTCAGCCCAAATTTTGGGCTGAATTTGGACCTGAAAGGGACCAAAAGACGCCCAGCATTTTTGTGCAAATCGCACCATACCCGCTGCGGAGATATGAGAGACGGTCAAAATCTCCTGCATCCAATTGCACTGGAACCTGCATCCAATTCGAAATAGTGTGAACCCAGCCTCAATCAGCGACATCGGCATCAGGGGCTTCATAGCTGCTGCAAACCCAGGACTGATTCATTTTGACAAATGCCAGCCGGTCAATGGAGTCTGTGGACAGACACGCTCTTTTATCTGTCAACCTCCGGCAGCACTGAATGCCCATTTGGAAATCACGCTGGATGCAGGGCAGCTCAGCAGCTCAATTGCATACTGGGCAAGTTGTGGCCAGTAGTCTGTTCTCATGACCCTGTAACCCATTGGGTCATCTACTGGAAAGCTCTCCATGCCTGTTTTCGCCCCTAGAAGTGGGGCGCTCGATGGGCAATTATCCCGCTGAGTGGCCCGCAAATTCAGGTGTTCAACGAATTGGTCAACAGGCGATGTTGGGGCCAAACTTTTTGCTTGGCCCGAACCATTCGCCCAACACTACTGCTGATATGTGGTCCAGCAAGCATGGTAAGGGACGATATATTTTGTTCACAGCACACTGGGTAACTCTGCTTGCAATGAGGAAGGATGCAGGACAGGGCTCAGTGCTGGAGCTTGTTTTGCCGCCACGTCTCCATACAGCTAGTGGTGATGATCAGTCAGCTCCACCCCCTCCTCCTCCATGCCCTCCTCTGCTAAATTGTTCTATGAACCACAAGTACCCCTTAAGCATTCAAGGGGTCATTCAATGAGTCAGGCTAAAAGATGCCATGCAGTGCTTCAGCTGGTCTGTCTAGGGGATAGGAGCCACACCGGAGCAGAGATTCTTTCAGCTCTGCAGGGGCAGGCCCAGAGGTGGTTCACACCATGGAAGCTTGAGTCAGGAATGGTGGTGTGCGATAATGGCACTAACCTGCTGGCTGTGCTCTGTGCCCTGATTAGGCAAAGCCAATTAGGGCCCTAGAATGCACTGTGCTCTGCAAATTCGGGTGTTCGCCGAAAGGGCGAACAGGCAATGTTTGGGCCGAACTTTTGCTTGACCCGAACTGCTCGCCCAGCTCTACTGATCACTGTGTAAGTGTCACTGGTGATATCAGTGTCAGTTAGTGTACCTCCCAGATGGCATCAGTTGGTGTCAGAGATCAGTCACAGTCCCACTGATCACTGCTATTACTGAAAAAAAAAATCCAGTATACATACCATAGTTTGTAGACGCTATAACTTTCAGAATACATTTTGGTTTAAATTTATGATAATGTAATAGATGTAATAGACATTCACAGACAGATGTAAAAATCACCGATTTTCGTGAATTTACCGATGGTTGGCAACCCTGATTCTCACCTTCAACAACCCAGCCTACTTAGGCCATGTGCTTCACTGATGCTGCCCTATAGGGAAGAGCCTGGGCTTATTTTCTAGTAATATGTTAAACTTAAATTCTACCCCATGGCAGTTCTCCTGTAGGGATGAGCTTCGTGTTCGAGTCGAACCCATGTTCGACTCGAACATCGGCTGTTCGATCGTTCGCCGAATTGCGAACGTTATGGGCCGTTCGCGCTAAATTCGTGTGGCGCGTCACGGCCCATAATTCACTGCGGCATCGCAGTGCATTGCTGGCTGATGATTGGCCAAGCATGCACTATGACCCGCATGCTTGGCCAATCACAGCGCCGTCAGTAGAGAGAGCTGTAATTGGCCAAAGCCAGGGTGGCTTTGGCCAATTATGGCTCAGGGGATTTAGTACACACCCCACACTATATAAGGCCGCCTGCACGGCGGCCCTGTGTAGTGTGTGTTCCGGTGTGCTGAGAGATAGAGAGAGAGAGAGAGACAGTGTCATTTGATTTGAGTTAGATAGATTAGGCAGAACAGTCAGTCAGTTAGCTGCACTTACAGTGTATTGTGTATATATATGCATCCCAGGTGTTGCATATATATATATACACTGTATTCAGTTTAGCTAGATCCGTTCCTGTTATCTTCTATCTAGACTATTTACATTTAATGCAGTGCGTCCTGCTCACAGTGTTCAGCTAGATCCGTTCCTGCTATTTACATTTAGTGCAGTGCGTCCTGCTCACAGTGTTCAGCTAGATCCATTCCTGTTATCTTCTAGACTATTTACATTTAGTGCAGTGCGTCCTGCTCACAGTGTTCAGCTAGATCCGTTCCTGTTATCTTCTAGACTATTTACATTTAGTGCAGTGCGTCCTGCTCACAGTGTTCAGCTAGATCCGTTCCTGTTAAATTCCTACTGACAGGCAGGCTTGTCTGGTTACAGTATATAAAGCTACCTGAAGAAAATTACAGGTGTTCTATTTGATCCTATTAGTACCACGGTCAGGCAGCTAGACTATTTACATTTAGTACAGTGCGTCCTGCTCACAGTGTTCAGCTAGATCCGTTCCTGTTATCTTCCTACTGACAGGCAGGCTTGTCTGGTTACAGTATATAAAGCTACCTGAAGAAAATTACAGGTGTTCTATTTGATCCTATTAGTACCACGGTCAGGCAGCTAGACTATTTACATTTAGTACAGTGCGTCCTGCTCACAGTGTTCAGCTAGATCCGTTCCTGTTATCTTCCTACTGACAGGCAGGCTTGTCTGGTTACAGTATATAAAGCTACCTGAAGAAAATTACAGGTGTTCTATTTGATCCTATTAGTACCACGGTCAGGCAGCTAGACTATTTACATTTAGTACAGTGCGTCCTGCTCACAGTGTTCAGCTAGATCCGTTCCTGTTATCTTCCTACTGACAGGCAGGCTTGTCTGGTTACAGTATATAAAGCTACCTGAAGAAAATTACAGGTGTTCTATTTGATCCTATTAGTACCACGGTCAGGCAGCTAGACTATTTACATTTAGTACAGTGCGTCCTGCTCACAGTGTTCAGCTAGATCCGTTCCTGTTATCTTCCTACTGACAGGCAGGCTTGTCTGGTTACAGTATATAAAGCTACTTGAAGAAAATTACAGGTGTTCTATCCCAGCTTAGTGCAGCTACAGGCCATTAGTATGTCTGGAAGGCCAAGAAGGAGAGGCAGACAGTCACAAGCCAATAAGAGAGGGCAAGCAGGCTCTGTGTCTAGTGCTGGTCGTGGAGACGGTGCATCCTCATCAGCACGTGGCCATGGGACACGCTTGGCCTTTTTTTCGGCAGCTGGCCGTGTTGAGCCGCAACATGCGGAAGACTTGGTCGAGTGGATGACCAAGCCGTCCTCATCCTCCTCATCCTCTCTCACCCATGCCCAGGGTGCTTTGTCTGGCAAAGCAGCGGCCTCTTCCCTCAGCTCAATGTCATCAGTGACTCCTTCCCTAGCTCCACCATGTCCTCATGAGGATTCCCTCGAACTGTTTGACCACAGTGTTGGGTACATGCTCCAGAAGGATGCCCAGCGTTTGGAAGGCTCTGATGACGATACTGAGCTCGATGAAGGCAGTAACATGAGCACGGACAGAGGGGGTGCCCAAGAAGGACAGCAATCTGGCAGTCATGCTCCCCCTGCTGCAGCATACTGCCAGGTTTGCTCCAGTGATGAGGAGGGAGGGGATGATGAGGTCACTGACTCAACGTGGGTGCCTGATAGGAGAGAGGAGGAGGAGGAGGAGGAGGAGGAGGCGGCGGCACATCACCAACGAGGCAAGATGCCCTCCAGGGGCCAGCCTAAGGGCAGCACATTGACTGCATCACACCCCAAAGCTCCACATGTGCAGGGCGCTGCAGTCTCTGCGCGTTATTCAAAAAGTTCTTTGGTGTGGGCCTTTTTTGAGACGAGTGCATCAGATCGCACCGCTGCTATTTGCAACATATGTCTCAAGCGTATCTCGCGTGGCCAAAACATCTCCCGCTTGGGTACCACATGCTTGACCAGACATATGTTGACCTGCCATGCAGTTCGTTGGCAAGCGTATCTAAAAGACCCACACCAAAGAACAAAGAGGATCTCTCCTTGCTCCTCATCAGCTGAGATTTCCAACCCCACTAGACCTTCAGTCCTCTCTGAGACCTGCAGTGAGAGGAATGAAGGTGTAGAATTAGGTGTGTCACAGCCAAGTACTTGTGGGCAATCTGCTTTTGGTACACCGACGTCAGATTGTACCAGGCAAATTTCCCTGCCCCAGCTGCTGCACCGCCGAAAAAAGTTTGCTCCCAGCCATCCACATGCCCAGCGGTTGAATGCTAGCTTGGCAAAATTGCTAGCACTTCAACTGCTGCCTTTTCAGTTGGTAGACTCTGCCCCCTTCCGTGAGTTTGTGGAATGTGCGGTTCCTCAGTGGCAGGTACCCAAACGCCACTTTTTCTCACGGAAGGCGATTCCGGCTCTCTACCGGCATGTGGAAGGCAATGTCCATGCCTCGCTGGACAGGGCGGTCAGCGGTAAGGTGCATATTACCGCTGACTCATGGTCCAGCAGGCATGGACAGGGACGTTACCTAAGTTTCACGGCGCATTGGGTGACTCTGCTGGCAGCTGGGAAGGATGCAGGACAAGGTGCAGTAGTGTTGGAGGTTGTTCCGCCACCACGCCTCCAAAATGCTGATTGTGACACACCTCTCTCCTCCACCCCCTCCTCTTCTTCTTCCTCCATGGCCTCTTCCTCGGAACCAGCGGTGCTCTGTAGGCGTTCAAGGGGCTACGCAAGTACGCAGGCCAAAAGATGCCATGCGGTGCTTGAGCTGGTGTGCTTGGGGGACAGGAGCCACACTGGGGCAGAGGTTTTGTCAGCTCTGCAGGGGCAGGTTCAGAGGTGGTTGACGCCACGCCAACTTAAGGCAGGAATGGTGGTTTGCGACAATGGCACCAACCTCCTCTCTGCCCTCCGACAGGGACAAATGACCCATGTGCCCTGTTTGGCTCACGTCCTTAACTTGGTGGTGCAGCGGTTCTTGGGCAGGTACCCGGGCTTACAGGATGTCCTGAGGCAGGCCAGGAAAGTCTGTGTGCATTTCCGCCGGTCATATAATGCCAGTGCTCGGCTGACAGACCTCCAAAAGGAGTTTAACCTGCCCAAGAACCGCCTAATCTGTGACATGCCCACCAGGTGGAACTCAACGTTGGCCATGCTGCAGCGGCTGCACACGCAGCAGAGGGCCATCAATGAGTACCTGTGCGACTATGGCACCAGGACAGGGTCAGGGGAGCTTGGTTTTTTTTCCCCACGCCAGTGGGCCATGATCAGGGATGCATGCACTGTCCTGTCACCATTCGAGGAGGCCACGAGGATGGTGAGCAGTGACAGTGCATGCATCAGTGACACTGTCCCCCTTGTCCACCTGTTGGAGCACACGCTGCGTGGAATAATGGACAGGGCACTTGAGGCAGAACAGAGGCAGGAAGAGGAGGACTTCCTTAGCTCTCAAGGCCCCCTTTATCCAGACAGTGTTCCTGCGTGCCCGCCGATCACACAGGAAGAGGACGAGGAGGAAGAGGAGGAGGAGGAAGATTGTGTCAGTATGGAGGTGGAGCCTGGCACTCAGCATCAGCAGCAGTCTTTAAGGGATCAGTCCCAAGAAACACATGGACTTGTACATGGCTGGGAGGAGGTGGCTGCGGACCATGTCGTTCTTAGTGACCCAGAGGACTCCGGACCGAATGCCTCAGCAAACCTACGCTGCATGGCCTCCCTGATCCTGCAAAGCCTGCGTAAGGATCCTCGTATTCGTGGTATCAAGGAGAAGGACCAATACTGGCTGGCAACCCTCCTTGATCCACGTTACAAGGGTAAGGTTGCGGACCTTATCTTGCCATCGCAGAGGGAGCAGAGGATGAAACATCTTCGGGAGGCCTTGCAGAAAGGTCTGTGCAACGCGTTCCCAGAGACTGGGAGGTTACAAACTCCTGTTTCTGGACAACGTGTTGCTGAGGCTTCGGTCAGTCAAAGAAGGAGCGGTGGAGAAGGTGGCCGTCTGACCGATGCGTTCAGACAATTTTTTGGTCCGCAGCCCCAAGGTATGATCGGTTCCAGCAACCATCGCCAGCGTCTGTTTTACATGGTGCAGGAATACCTAGGGGCAAGATCAGACTTGGACACCTTTCCCACCGAAAATCCTCTGGGTTACTGGGTCTTGAGGATGGATCACTGGCCAGAGCTTGCACAGTATGCAATTGAGCTACTGGCCTGTCCTGCATCCAGCGTTCTTTCGGAACGCACATTCAGTGCTGCTGGAGGCGTGGTAACCGATCACAGGGTGCGTCTGTCCACCGACTCGGTCGATCGGCTGACCTTCATAAAAATGAATGAGTCTTGGATCACCACCAGCTACCAAGCACCTGATGCTGATGTAACCGAATAATTTTTTTTGAAATCTCAGATCCCTTCAAAGACTGCCTATGCTGATGCTGAGTGACTATCCCTGACTAATTATCCTCTTCCTCCTCAATCATCACGCTGATAGCTTGTAAGAACATTTTTGGTTCTGGGCGCCACCACCAGTGCCTAAGGCACAATTTTTCAGCCCCTGTTTAACAGGGGCGTGTAATTACAATTTTTGATGTAATACTTTGCAGCAGGGCTCGTTCCTGCGTTCCAACTAGAGTGTCTGTGAGGGGTTGCAGTGTTGTGGCACCAGCACCAGTGCCTAAGGCCCAATTTTTCTGCCCCTGTCTAACAGGGGCGTGTAATTACAATTTTTGATGCAATACTTTGCAGCAGGGCTCGTTCCTGCGTTCCAACTAGAGTGTCTGTGAGGGGTTGCAGTGTTGTGGCACCAGCACCAGTGCCTAAGGCCCAATTTTTCTGCCCCTGTCTAACAGGGGCGTGTAATTACAATTTTTGATGCAATACTTTGCAGCAGGGCTCGTTCCTGCGTTCCAACTAGAGTGTCTGTGAGGGGTTGCAGTGTTGTGGCACCAGCACCAGTGCCTAAGGCCTAATTTTTCAGCTCCTGTTCAACAGGGGCATGTAATTACAATTCTTGATCTAATATTTCACAGCAGGGCCCTGTGAGGGCTTACAGTGTTGTGGCCACAGCAACACCTAAGGCCCAAATTTCTGCTGAGTATATAGGGCAGGACCCTACTTTCAAACATCTAACTTACAAACGACTCCTACTTGCAAACGGAAGGAGACAACAGGAAGTGAGATGAAATCTACCCCTAGGAAGGGAAATTCTTTCCTGTAAGAGTTAATATGGGAAAACAATTTCTCCTTTCCACTGATGCTTTCCAATCCTTGTTCCACAAAAAAACCCAAATTTTCAAAAAACATTTTTCATTGGGACAAAAAGTGAGGTGAAATCTTCTGAAGAGGAGGAAAGACAGCAAAACAAATGTCACAGGGGTGATAACCCTTCCCTATGTTTTCCAAAAAGCTTAGAAAAGATTTTTTGGCTGGAGCTAAACACGTTAAAAATGTTCAAAATTACAAACAGATTCTACTTAACAACAAACCTACAGTCCCTGTCTTGTTTGCACCGCCTGTATACTGCTGTTCAGAGTATATAGGGCCTGGTGGCCCCACACCTTTCCTTATTTTAATTTGGGTGCGGGGTTCCCCTTAATATCCATACAAGACCCAAAGGGCCTGGTAATGGACTGGGGGGTACCCATGCCGTTTGTCTCACTGATTTTCATCCATATTGCCATGACCCGACATGACATTAAACCCGCAAGCAGTTTTAAATGAGATTTTTTCCTTTAAAAATGACATTTGGTGCAGGGACTGTTCTAAACATGGGAAACACGCGTCACTTTACAGGCATACTATAGACACCCCCCAGGTACGATATTTAAAGGAATATTTCACTTTTTTTTTTTTACTTTAAGCATCATTAAAATCACTGCTCCCGAAAAAACGGCCGTTTTTAAAAGTTTTTTTTGCATTGATACATGTCCCCTGGGGTAGGACCCGGGTCCCCAAACCCTTTTTAGGACAATACCATGCAAATTAGCCTTTAAAATGAGCACTTTTGATTTCGAACGTTCGAGTCCCATAGACGTCAATGGGGTTCTAACGTTCGTGCGAACTTTCGGTCCGTTCGCGGGTTCTGGTGCGAACCGAACCGGGGGGTGTTCGGCTCATCCCTATTCTCCTGTTTTTGTTATTTAGAAACAGCGCAGAGGCCTACTTTACCTTCCCCTGGATAGAAATAGAACCATGGTTCGCTACATGAAATCCCCATTCTAAAAATAAACCTAACCCATGAAGGTGAGGCCAACAGAGCCTCACAGGCCCCCTCCAGCAAAAAAAGATGACGTGCAGATATGACAGATATAGTCATGAAACGTGTTGCTATAAGGGAAGAAAACGTGAGAATATGAACTTTACCTCTACGGAAAACATGTTGATGCATTGCGTCTATTAATAAGCTGTAAAAATGAAGATCATGTATAGCCCACACCAAAATCAGCCTAAAGTGGACCTGTCACTAACTTTAGAAGCCTGCATGTATACATTTCTGACGTGTCACAATATAGAGCAACTGTGAAATTAAAAAAAAAAGGCTCCACCTTTTATCAATAAAAAATTATCCCTATTTCCTGGCATCATGACTGTTGCCTTAACATAAGCTAGTTTAAAGGTTCTTACCTGCTGATATTTAGTTCTGACATGACTGGCAAGACTGTATCCCTCCAACTCTCCATTATGTTTTTGAGGGTGTAATCTGTTGGGATCTACTGTATGTACCATGTAAGGTGGGAGTTTCATAGGAGTCGTAGTTTTTGGAATGGTATCTTTGCTTTGTTGCGCAGAGTCACAGGCGTGACGGTTCCTCAGACACCCCAAATTGCCATTCTAAATTTTCCAGTTGAGTAGTCTTTAATGATTGATCTTTTTCATCTTGCTGGGGGCCAAAATGACTATTAAATAAATAAAAATGAGTGCAGCGCTAAAACTGAATGAGTAAAAAAACATATGCTAAAGAACATAAATAAATAATTGACCCATCACACATTATATTATCAAACCAACAGGTCTCCTATAGAAAATAGAGGCAAATGTCTCTGCATGTGTCATATGTGAGAAAAAATCATATAACTTAAATTATGTGATCCCAAAAGAATAGCAAAAAAAAGTCCATAAGTGAAGTAGGTGGATGATCAAAATTAAATTCCAACGAAAAATTGTGACACAGGTGATTCCAGCATCCAAAGTGACTTGCACCCAAGTGAGGTATGAGGCTCCTTACCAGCTCAGGATGACCACCATAACAGTGGTCCCACCAGGCGTTTGGGAAATTAACAGGTCACCCACAAACCTATGCCGATCATTCCAGTGTGTAGAACAGCTCAGGATGACCACCATAACAGTGGTCCCACCAGGCGTTTGGGAAATTAACAGGTCACCCACAAACCTATGCCGATCATTCCAGTGTGTAGAACTTTTTAAATTAGCATTAGCTTTGAAACATCAGCCTTTATCACTGTCTGGACTATATCTATATCTAGATATATATATAGTGGCAGTAGGACTCTGTGCTCTGTGAGTCCTACTGCCACTATATATATATCTAGATATAGATATAGTCCAGACAGTGATAAAGGCTGATGTTTCAAAGCTAATGCTAATTTAAAAAGTTCTACACACTGGAATGATCGGCATAGGTTTGTGGGTGACCTGTTAATTTCCCAAACGCCTGGTGGGACCACTGTTATGGTGGTCATCCTGAGCTGTTCTACACACTGGAATGATCGGCATAGGTTTGTGGGTGACCTGTTAATTTCCCAAACGCCTGGTGGGACCACTGTTATGGTGGTCATCCTGAGCTGGTAAGGAGCCTCATACCTCACTTGGGTGCAAGTCACTTTGGATGCTGGAATCACCTGTGTCACAATTTTTCGTTGGAATTTAATTTTGATCATCCACCTACTTCACTTATGGACTTTTTTTTGCTATTCTTTTGGGATCACATAATTTAAGTTATATGATTTTTTCTCACATATGACACATGCAGAGACATTTGCCTCTATTTTCTATAGGAGACCTGTTGGTTTGATAATATAATGTGTGATGGGTCAATTATTTATTTATGTTCTTTAGCATATGTTTTTTTACTCATTCAGTTTTAGCGCTGCACTCATTTTTATTTATTTGATGTTTGGAGTTTAGTATTGGACTTTTAGTGCTGGCAGCTCTTACATTTCACATATCATTTTTTATTGTTCTAGCGCAGCGTTTAACCCTCTCCTTGGGTTTTTTTATTTCAAAATGACTATTGCCAAATCATGGAAGAAACCTTCTGTGCCTCTGGCCCAGGCAAAACAATGATACAAATGTTACAATGTGTGGGGGCGCAGTGCCTCCCCCTCAGTGCAGGTGCGGCGTGGGGAATTCTGAAAATGGAATGCATGAACATCTCACTGACACCTCCCTGCGCTGCTCTGCTGACGTGTTCGGGGGTTGCCTACCCCTGGGCTAGATTCATACTAGCCAATGCTCTGAAAAGAGATCTACAGTAAAAAAAAAAAAAAAAAAGAAAAAGAAAAAAGTAAAATAAAAAAGTATTGTAATAAAACAAACGAAAAAAAAAAAATTATTGAAAAGCACCACCCCCGTGCACACTCCAATGCAAATGCACAACATAGGGCACACATGTGTATGTAAACCTTGAACTGTGCCGAACATGTGAGGTATTACCACGAATGTCATAATGAGAGCAGTAATTCTATGGTCATAATTCACAGTGAACTCTAATGCCGCATACACACGAGCGGAATGTCCGACAGAAAAAGTCAGACGGAAGCTTTTCATCATCTATTCCGATCGTGTGTGGGCCTTCATCGGACTTTTTTTTTTGAAAATTCTGACGGACCTAGAAATGGAACATGTTCTAAATATTTCCAACGGAACCAATTCCTATTGGGAAACCCGCTCGTCTGTAGGCTGTTCCGACGGACCAAAAACGACGCATGCTCTGAAGCAAGTATGAGACGGAAGCTATTGGCTACTGGCTACTGAACTTCTTTTTCTAGTCCCGTCGTACGTGTTGGTACGTCACCTCGTTCTGGACTATTTGGTTTGACTGTGTGTATGCAAGACCGCTTGAGCGGAATTCTGTCTGAGGAACCTTAGGAGTTTTTTCCAACGGCAAAACCGGTCGTGTGTACGTGACATAAGGGTCTGCCTGTTTTTCAGACGGATCCGAGCGGGCCACCCATTGACTTCTATGGGCAGGCAGATGTCAGCGGATATGTGTCTGCTGACACCTGCCTGCCATCCGATCCGACAAAACAGACGGATGGCGATACGTTCGCCATCCGTCCATCGGATCGGACGGGCCTGTCCATTTTCATCCGATCACCCCATAGAGAACAGCGGAGCTCTGACAGGTCCATCTCAGCACAGTGAGCAGAGACGGACCTGTCATCCGCCTGCCCAGTGGGGTTCAACGGAGCGATCTCCCGCTGAGCTAGCAGTCCATCCAACAGATCCGCCCATGTGAAAGGTGCCTAAAGCCTGGTACACATTTTTTATTTTTTTTTTTCTGGGTTGAACAAAAAAAAACTGTCAGCTCCAGTCGGAGTTCTCCCCCGCTGAGCTGTTGTGTTCTGACAGGGGGGCGGCTCGGCTGAGAGTGCTGATCAGGTGCCTGTCGGCTGCTGGTTCTCCAACATGCTGGTCCAACAGAAGCCGGCCCAGCTGCCATACACACGGGCCGAATGTCAGGCGGTTTCTATTAAACCAGCCGATTTCGCCCAGCATTCAGCCCGTATGTACAGGGCTTAAACTGATAAAGACTTTTAAAGTGTGGCCTATGGAAAATTGTAGGCACCTTTTTGCGATTACACACACAATTTTAAGGCTTGACATGTTTGGTATCTATTTACTCGACACAACCCCATCTTTTATATTTTACACAAAAAAAATGGATATACTATTATGTTTGCACTAGAATTCATTTTAGTATTTTTCTTTCCTGAAAACATGTGTTGATTGATACACAGCTGCGCAAATATCGTACAATATAAAAAAAAATGCAACGGCCAGCATTTTATTGTACGCGGCCTCTTCTTTCAGAAATGATAGAATAATTTGACGGTTTAAAGTAATTTTCCATAAAAAAAAATGAAGATTTTAGCATGTGTAGGAAAAAATACAAAAATTGCTCTGGTAGCCCTGGTAGACCAGTGGATAAGAATTAAAGGCACCATAGCACCAGAATGAGCATAATGAATTCCCACGGTGCAAAGGTGTTACCCCAGGTTAAGTTGTTTTTAATCGGGGTAGTTCCAGTAAAATAATTATTCAAATAACATTTGGATTTCTAGCACCTGTACATCAAATAGAATCACCTGAAATAAGGTAATGCATGACCTAGGATGTGGTCAGACTGCAAGCAAGGGAGAGCAATGGAAGTCAATGTCTAGTCTGGACTAGCCTTTTATCTCAACTAAATATGCCTAATCTGTTATACAGGGGGATCTTGGCAGGGATAAGAAAGGCATCATTCATGTCAGTCTGATTTTGATCTAATCTTTTAAACACAAATAATTTGAAGTTTATTAGCCAAGACACCACAACATATCAGCTCTTGGGAACTCATAGAAGACTATTGCATTGCGTTCCATTGTATTCTATTGTCTATTCCAACAATGGGTAGTATAATAGTACATATCATTGATAAGATAATCAGGTCTGTAGAAGCCCAACTGGAATTTTTTGCCCACATGGAAGGCAGTATATCCTTTGCTTCCAGCCCTGGAGGCACAAAAGGAAGTGAGAAGGAAACCCAAAGAGAAAGGAGCAAGATAGTGTTCCCAGGTGTCCCCTTGAAAGATGTCCCCTCACTTTCTGTTCAGTGACAACTATAACATTTTGGATTCCTATCATTTTTTGTTTGCAAACTTTTTATTGAGTGCTATCAAAAAACATAGGATACAAAAAGTATACAGTTATGAAGGGTTAGACATTAACCACTTAAGGACCAGCCTCGTTTTGGATTTTAGGTGTTTACATGTTTAAAACAGGTTTTTCTGCTAGAAAATTACTTAGAACCCCCAAACATTATATATGGTTTTTCTTCTAACACCCTAGAGAATACAATGGCGGTCATTGCAATACTTTTTTTTGCACCGTATTTGCGCAGCGGTCTTATAAGCACACTTTTTTGGGAAAAAATTCACTTTTTTGAATAAAAAAATAAAACAACAGTAAAGTTATCCCAATTTTTTTTTATATTGTGAAATATAATGTTACGCCAAGTAAATTGATACCCAACATGTCATGCTTGAAAATTGCGCCCGCTCGTGGAATGGCGTCAAACTTTTACCCTCAAAAATCTCCATAGGCGACGTTTAAAAAATTCTACAGGTTGCATATTTTGCGCTACAGAGGAGGTCTAGGGCTAGAATTATTGCTCTCGCTCTACCGGTCGCGGCGATACCTCACATGTGTGGTTTGACCACCGTTTTCATATGCGGGCGCTACTCGCGTATGCGTTCGCTTCTGCGCGCGAGCTCGTCAGGACAGGGGGGGTTTTAAAAATTTTTTTTTTTATTTTTATTATTTATTTTACAATATTTTATTTATTTTTACACTGTTTAAAAAAAAAAATTGTGTCACTTTTATTCCTATTACAAGGAATGTAAACATCCCTTGTAATAGAAAAAAGCATGGCAGGACCTCTTAAATATGAGATCTGGGGTCAAAAAGACCTCAGATCTCATATTTACACTAAAATGCAATAAAAAAAAAAAAAAAAAAAGTCATTTAGAAAAATGACATTTGAAAAAATATGCCTTTAAGAGGCGAGGACGGAAGTGACGTTTTGACGTCGCTTCCGCCCAGCAGTGTCATGGAGACAAGTGAGCGCCATCTTGGCCTCACTCGTCTCCGGACACACCACGGCACAGGACGCGATCGCCTCCGCCGCTACCGACGGCTCCGGTGAGCGGCGGAGGGCACCGGATCGCGGCGGGAGGGGGGGGGCCCTCTCCCGCCACCGATAAAAGTGATCTCGCGGCGAATCCGCCGCAGGGACCACTTTTATCTGAAAGCCGGCCACCGCACGAAAACGGGGATACCGGGGTTATGGCAGCTAGCTGCTGCCATAACAACGATATCCCTGTTCAAACTTAGGACGTACATAGTCGTGCGGCGGTCGGGGAGTGGTTAAAGAACAATACACTGTAATAATTCGATGAAGCGTCGCATAATTTTCCAGATAGTATACAAAAGCTATAATGCATATCATACATGCAACAAGGATATGTATCAAAATATACCCTCGATACCAGGGCATGAGTTCAAAAAGGTTGAAAACCAACAATTTACAAAAATGTCCACAACATTCAGTTGAGATATACAGTAGGTGACGATTGTATGACCATACTTCTCATTTGACAAAAAATGTGGATTTAGTTGTATCCTCACAGGGTGACACTGCGGATATTATTATTATTATTATACGAGATTTATATAGCGCCAACAGTTTACGCAGCGCTTTACAATGTATAAGGGGGACAACACAATTACAGTACAGTTCAATACAAAAGGTACAGGAGGGCCCTGCTCGTAGAGCTTACATTCTAAAGGGAGGGGGTGGTGGTACAAAAGGTAATGGCTGCAAAGAATGATTTGATGGGGGTGGCTCAGGGACAGCTAAATGTGTGCCATCGTCCTAATTGTTATTGAAAAGGAAAACTATAGAAAATAAGGAAATGGACTTTAATATATATGCTATTATCATACCATCCTTATTCATTTATACGCTTTTCTTATCTGGGACAACCCGGTTGACCTGCATCTCTATACAGCTTTCATGCTGTGTCATTTAGAAATTGTTTTTACTATGTAAGTATGTACTACTTTTTCCATAGTATGATTACCAATATGTAAGGGGCTTTTTCACACATATATGCCTGTGGGTCTGTTAATTTTTGGGGACCCCCTTTTAATATACATGTGTCCCCATGGGGGGGGGGGGGTTGATTCCTGTCCCCTAGTGGTCACTGGATTTGGGCCTTCTACCTTGCTGGACTCTACCAAAGTGAATATTTAATTGTCTATAACTGTTTTTTTTTTTTTTTTATTATTTGTTTGGATATTCTGATATACTTAATTGATGCTTCTCTGACATATTCATCAGATCTACAATCTCCTGAAGAAGCGCAATTATGCGTGTAACATGTAGAGCGAACTCTCTGTGTGACCTCATATTGTGACTTAACCACTCCACGCACCGTATTTCCATTGGATGCTCCTACCGGTTAATTCTTCTTTTTGCACCAACTTTGATTAATATATATATATATATATATATATATATATATATATATATATATATATATATATATATATATATATATATATATATATATATATATATATATCTTGGAGGTGTTACTTGAGTCTTGGGGTTGATTATCTACATTATGTTTCTTTTTTAATATGTGTTTGTGATACCATGCTTTTTAACTTAATCCAATTAAAAAACGTCAACTATTTTTATCTACGCGTGTGCCTACAAAGTCCATTTCCTTATTTTCTTTTTCTTTTTTTTTTTTATTTTCTTTATTTTTCTCTCTTTCTTTCTTTTAAACAAGGACAAAAAAAACTTAAATGAACAATCTTTCCATAACTTAACATTCCATTCCTGTGTATATACAGCACAAAATACAATGAATCAATACATTCGATTCCCTTTATACCTGATCTTTCCTATAATGATATCAAATGAAGCTAAAAAACACTAAGTAGGAGGGGGAGGAAAAAAAAAACACAAGAAAACAAAACAGAACAGGAGATTAAATGGGGATATTTTCCCCTCTAAATTCCACCTCCAGTGCTGTTATTTTATGCCCGGTCCTGAGACAACACTATACCAGGATCTGGCCGGTATGTGGCTACTACCTTCTAGTATTTCAACTTCAACCATTATTTGTAGTTCATTTTCATTCCTCTCCTTGCTTCCCCCTCCCAAACAAACACAAAAAAAACAAAAAAAACAAAAAAACAAAAAAAAAAGAAAACCCCAAGTTCCCATTTTCATTCCCTCCCCCCCTCTAATGCCCTGTACACACGGTCGGATTTTCTGATGGAAAATGTCCGATTGGAGCGTGTTGTCGGAAATTCCGACCATGTGTAGGCTCCATCGGACATTTTCCATTGGATTTTCCGACACACAAAGTTTGAGAGCAGGATATAAAATTTTCCGACAACAAAATTCGTTGTCGGAAATTCCGATTGTGTGTACACAAATCCGACGGACAAAGTGCCACGCATGCTCAGAATAAATAAAGAGATGAAAGCTATTGGCCACTGCCCCGTTTATAGTACCGACGTACGTGTTTTACGTCACCGCGTTCAGAACGATCGGATTTTCCGACAACCGCATGTGACCGTGTGTATGCAAGACAAGTTTGAGCCAACATCCGTCGGAAAAAATCCTAGGATTTTGTTGTCGGAATGTCCGAACAAAGTCCGACCGTGTGTACGGGGCATAAGTTGTATCAATTTTCTTTTTTCCTTCCTCTGAAGAAATATAGCAATTCCATGGTGTCCAGATTTCCACATATATTTCTCTTTTTTTTCCTGGCTGTCCATTTCCTTATTTTCTATAGTTTTCATACTTCTCACTTGGCAGAGAAGTGAGTCATAGAGTTATGAATAATGTGAAAAATTCTTTCCATTAGCATCATGGAATCCAATTCATGTTTCTGGGGAAAAGGAATAGAGGAAGACCTCCAATTAAGAGTTATTACCAACTGAGTAGCAACACAGGTTGCATGGATACGTTTTTCTGAATAGTTAAGCAGGCCATAGAATATGCAATTTTCTTTCCTTCCACTACGGATGGAAGGAAAGAAAATCACTTGACTCCCTAATCAACACAGTCCGTTGTTTGTTGTATGGGGAATTCATCCCATGGAACTATTGTGCTCTGCCAGCAGGACGCCTTCCTGGCCAGCAGAACACAATGATTAATGCTAGCAGCTATACCTGTTGACTTGGGTACAACCAGCCTGCCCATAGATGGATCGAATGTCAGCCGGTCCCCACTGAACTGGCCGAGATTCCATCCATCTTTGGCCGGCTTATGGGACTTTGGGAATTGGTGCAAAAAGACAAGTCTGTCCTGCTAATTTGGTGGAGAGATTGGCACTGGTAACCTCCTGCCAAATCGGTTTTAACTTCTCTCAGCACCAAATATGGGTCAAAGAACCTGACCAGGTACAGCCCTGAAAGGTGTTAAAAACTTCTGGGTAAACAGAGTGTAATCCAAGAGGTGTATAGTACCAACGTATAAGAAGCTTGCTCGATTAAGGATCTGGTGCATAATCATAAACATAAGTTGCACAAAATTTCACCCCACTCTTAGGAAGAGAACTGAACTCTACATTCCTCGTTACACTTTGGGCGATTTACCTGGGGATAGAGTACCATACATAGCTATACACGATAGAGATGAAACCTTTTCCTCTTGGAGTATTATTACATACCGTATTTATCGGCGTATAACACGCACTTTTTTCCCCTTAAAATCAGTGGAAAATCGTGGGTGCGTGTTATACGCCGATCCCCGCTATTTTGTAATCTATCGGAGCGATCGCCGCCGACATTCACATAGCGTGTATTTTTAAATATGGCGCCGCGGAGTTCGGAGGGACTCGGCGGCGCTCGTTCAGCTGAACAAGCGCCGCCGAGAACACAGTGACTGGGCGGAGCCGAGATACACATAGCCGAGGGTTCTCGGCTCTTTTCGGCGCCATTCACAGTCCCGCCCAGTCCCGCCATTGGATCTGTGTTATGTCCATCATAGGGACAGTGAACTGTGAACGGTGCCGAGAAGAGCTGATGTTCTGCCGAGAAAGTTCCGCTCGGCAGACAAGTTCCCCCCTGCGCAGTAGGATCCGGCGGAAATAGCCGAAGCGGAACAGCTGAAAATCAGCTGTACACGGCGCCTGCAAGAGGGCCCCTCGCGGGCTCGCTTCGCTCGCCACGCTTCGGGCATGGCCTCGCTTCGCTCGGCTCTTTTAGATTCCCCCTCTAGGTCCACTTGGATGGTGGGGAAGGAATCTGGACCTAGGACGCAGGCGCCGTGTACAGCTGATTGAAGCGTTTGAGCTTCGGCTATCTCCGGCGGCTGACAGTAGTGGGGGGGAACTTATCCGCCGAGGGAACTTTCTCGGCAAGACACCGAGAACCCTCGGCTATGTCTATCTCGGCTCCGCCCAGTCACTGTGTTCTCGGCGACGCTCGTTCAGCTGAACGAGCGCCGCCGAGTCCCTCCGAACTCCGCAGCGCCATATTTAAAAATACAAACTTGTGTTTGTCGGCGGCGATCATAAAATGTACACTGGGGACAAGGCTGCACTGACCACTGGGGACAAGGCTGCACTGACCACTGGGAACAAGGCTGCACTGACCACTGGGGACAAGGCTGCACTGGGGCAAAGCTGCACTGACAATTCTGCACTGGGGCAAAGCTGCACTGACAAGGCTGCACTGGACACTGGGGCAAGTCTGCACTGACAAGGCTGCAGATGGACACGATAACGCTGCATTGATGGGCATTTAAATGTAAGTTTTTTTTTCCTTAAACTTCCCTCCTAAAAGTTTTTTTCCTTAAAATTCCCTCCTAAACTTGGGGTGCGTGTTATACGCCGGCGCGTGTTATACGCCGATAAATACGGTATTTGTTCATAAATAATAGGGGGAGAAGATGGGGACTGTGAATAATGTGATTTAAAAAAAAAATGTCTAGTCTCTCCTGAGGTGATATTTCTGTAGCCACCCTGGCGGTTTGATTATGCCAGATTTTTGCGTCTCAAAGCGGTACAATTGTTTTGCATAGAAATTTGGCATTTTATATTGTAGGCCTGTAATTCTTAGTAATAACACACTTAAATCTGTCCAAACAAGACTCTAGTAGATATCCTGGGTATGATAAAGTTGGAAACACGAAATCCATAAATGATAATATAATAAATAACTATAAATAATTATTAAAAAATAATAATATAATAATAAAATGAATTTCCCGACGATACATCGCTCAATTCTGCAAGTGATTCTAATTTATTATCGCTGTTTTCTAGCTGGTCTAAAACCACTTTTGATGTAAAGGGACACTTTTTGGTTGCCATGGACATTCTCAAGTTTCCAGGCAGAAAAAACTGTATATATAATATAAAACTGCATACAGGGGACTGGATAAAGCACTGGGGACAAAAGGGATGTGAAATAATTTGATACAGTAATGTAATCTGTAAGATTATAGTCTATTGTATGTGTCATGTTTTGTGTACTTTTTGAATTTGCCGCCGGGCTCCACCCCCGTGCGTTGTGACGCTTGCAGGGAACGGAGCCCAGCACACAGAGCATCGGACGGAGGACACAGCATGCAGACATAATGGGGGAACATCGCAGGATCCTGGGGACAAGGTGGGTACACTGCACCAGGATTCTGCAATGCAATCCCGACTGTGGCTCAGGGGTTACCGCTAATGGTACTGAAATTTAACCCCCCCCGAGCCACACTTGGGAATAACACCAGGGAGGTTAAGTTGTTGGAGGTGGTAAAAAGAAACAAAAGCTGAGTTATTCCGAAGGGCTGAGAAGGTTGTCAACAAATTGGTCTTCCATCAATGAAGGTTATCAAGAAATGTGACTACAAATGCAGTACCCCCCAAGAAAGATTCTGAAGGGGAGACTGCTGACACCAGGTTATATTTATTCTTATAAAAGGGACCAAACCCTAAAGGCCTGTACACATGATATGATAATCGGATGGAAAAATTCGTAAGACAAGCTGTCTGCTGATTTTCGGATTGTTAGTACGGTGCTTTTCGGATTTTTGTCGGATGTGAACTCCACGTCCGATTTTCGTTTCATTAGTACGGTTTTCGTACTAAAAAAATCCTAAGAGCAAGACTATGCATGCTCAGAAATGAAAGAATACATACGAAACTGTTCAACGTCACTTCTGAGGTTGTATTCTGTCGAACAAAAATGTTCGCATTGTAAGCAGGGATGAGCCCGATGTTCGCCTGTTCGACAAATACCCAACATTATGGGGCATTTGCGGGAAATTTGAGCGCCCACGGAACGCTCCATAATGAAACACAAGACCGTCAATGCACTGCGTGACCGCAGTGCATTGACTGCTGCTGATTGGCCAAAGCATGCACCTGATGTGTGCTCTGCTGTGAGCGCCATGATTGGCCAAAGGCAGAGTGCCTTTGGCCAATCATGGCTCAGGGGGCTGAGTCCATGCCCCACACTATGTAAGGCTGCTTACACGGCAATCGTACATAGGTTTATGAATGAGAACAGCAAATGACATTTGTAAAAGAAAAAATGTCATTTAAAACTGCTCGCGGCTGTAATGTATTGCCGGATCCCAGCAATATAGATAAAAATCATTGAAAAAAAAAGGCATGGGTTCCTCCTCCAGTCCATTACTAGGCCCTTTGGGTCTGGTATGGATTTTAAGGGGAACCCCGTGCCAAAATGTAAAAAAAAAATGGCGTAGGGGCCCCCCCAAAATCCATACCAGACCCTTATCTGAGCATACAACCTGGCAGGCTGCAGGAAAAGGGGGGGGGGGAGAGAGCAGCCCCCCTCCGGAACTGTACCAGGCCACATGCCCTCAACATGGCGAGGGTGTTTGGGGGTCCCCCCCAAACACCTTGTCCCCATGCTGATGGGGACAAGGGCCTCTTCTCCACAACCCTTGCACGGTGGTTGTGGGGGTCTGCAGGCGGGGGGCTTACCAGATTCTGGAATCCCCCTTTAACAAGGGGACCGCTAAATCCCGCCCCCCCTTGTGAATGGTTATTGTACCCCTACACATTCACCAAAAAAAGTGTCAAAATGGTAAAAATGAAAGGAGACAGTTTGGAACAAGTCAAAAAAAAAAAAAACGTGTCCCGCGATGTAACTCCATCTTCGATGACAGCGATGATGACCCGAGATAAAAACAAAAAATGAAAAACTGCATTGATGGTAGGCATCCCGCGACTGCAGGCTTTTTGCAATGACAGCTGTTATATAGCTGAGGGCGGAGCCACCCGGTGACATAAACGGGTGACCCCGCCCCCTCTGATGCAATGTGACGTCACATAACATCAGAAGGGGGCAGGGTCACCCGTTTATTTCACATGATGATTTTAATGCAATATCCCTATGCTTATGGGTTGTAGTATTAATGTATTAGCACTTTGGTTGATAGCGCAGCACAAGTCTTTTGTTGATTGTTTTTATTTGTATGTGGGAGTTTAGTGATTGCTGCTGTCACAATCTTAGTTGATGTCAATTGGTTTCATATGATTGTTAGTTTTCTTACACTAAGCGCAATCCATACTTCTTTTCTTACCAAGAAATGAAATAGCATTATGGGGGATTCCCATCATTTTCTGACAAAGGTCACCTTAACAAATGGAGGGGTTGACTTTCCCCAGAGGGGACACAGACAGCAATAAAGACCTGACAAAAATATAAACTGAAGTGCCACATAACCAGCTAAGGTCCAGATACAGCTTTATTTCAATAAAAGTCAGGGGACAATGCAAAGAGTATTTCGAGGGTCCAAAAATGCTCCCTTCATTCAGGCTTGATTTAGCACAATGGGAATGGACTACAAGCTCAGGCCTTGTCAGCAACTAGTTTGCCAGCACGGTTTCCTATGTGCTGTCCAAGGCTAGCTGTGAGGTTGGACAGGGCATCCATCTCTCCTTCCTCCTTGGCCATCTGAAAACACTAGGAGCAAAGGGATGCCTGCTTTGTTAGATGGCACGTTTCTCCACCTCTCAGCACTTGCCCGCTTACCTGAACCGTTTTAGCTGAGAAGCCCCCCCTCTCCTTGCATTCCTTTGGACATTCTTTTGGGGACACTTGTCTTAGGAAAATCCTCTGAGATGAAGAAAAGTGCCATCAAAACAGCCGTCTCTTTGCTAGCTATGTTGTTGGATGGCCGTGGATGGCAGGACAGGTAGTGGTGGTTACCCCCACCACTACCTGTCCTGCAACATTGTCCTTGCTTCACATACTCACCTGCCCATCAGATCTAACGTTGTGCTGCTGTGGTCTACTTCACCGATACCAGAGCCTGGGTCCTGCACCTTCTTCTTTAGTCCTGATGTCATCGGATCCTGGATGCCTTTTCTAGGTTCCCCCGTCCCCCTGATCATGTGCACCAGGGCTGACCTCTTTTGGTTTCTGTGTATGGGGACCTGAAGCATCCTGGAATATGTGAAGTACATACTGTATACTGTAGGCTTCAGGCCACATGAGATGCTATTCTGGCCTAGGTGAGATAAGGGAGGAGGGCCAGGAGGTAGAAAAAAAAAAGTAAAAGTAAACAAAGAAAAACAAATATTTTCCGCTTTAGGGTTCATTCAGACAGGTGCTAGGTCACATCCTCCACACTGAGCCACATTTTGCTGCGTCCACCTCCACCTTGGAGTTACGCATAGAAGTGGATGCAGTGGCTGCATGGACACAGTCAAAGTGTGACATGCAGACAGGAGCGGGTACTCCAATCCAAGTGTTTTAAATGTTGTCATATGGCCATGCAACCACTGTGTCTGCTTTCACTTCAATAGGCTGCCTGTGTGCAGCTTCGAGATGGGTGCAGATGCAGCAGACAGCAGCTTAGCACATACAGTGGGGCAAAAAAGTATTTAGTCAGCCACCAATTGTGCAAGTTCTCCCACTTAAAAAGATGAGAGAGGCCTGTAATTGTAGTCATAGGTATACCTCAACTATGAGAGCCACCAACTATGAGTGGCCTAGCCAGTCTCCAGATCTCAACCCCATAGAAAACCTTTGGTGGGAGTTGAAAGTCCGTGGAGAGATCTGCATGGAGGAATGGGCCAACATACCAGCAACAGTGTGTGACAACCTTGTGAAGACTTACAGAAAACGTTTGACCTCTGTCATTGCCAACAAAGGATATATAACAAAGTATTGAGATGAACTTTTGATATTGACCAAATACTTATTTTCCACCATAATTTGCAAATAAATTCTTTAAAAAATCAAACAATGTGATTGTCTGGATTTGTTTCCACATTTTGTCTCTCATAGTTGAGGTATACCTATGATGACAATTACAGGCCTCTCTCATCTTTTTAAGTGGGAGAACTTGCACAATTGGTGGCTGACTAAATACTTTTTTGCCCCACTGTAGGATGGGTCTCAAAACCCATCTGAATATCCCTAACATTGCTGATGATGGGAGGAGTGCAAAGATGTCCAGTGCCTCTGGACCAGCCTTTCTTAACGTTTTCCAACCTTTTCTACATGGAGGAACCCTTGAAAAACCTTTCTGGTCTCAAGGAACCCCTTCTAAAAATGACTAGATCTTCAACCCATGATACATTAGTGTTAGTGTGCTGATCAGTGGGAAAAATACACATTTATGCTTATGGCTAATGGGAAGAATTACCCCCCTTACAGATCGCTAAAAAAAATCAGTGGTGTCAGTGGAAATGTATCTGAAAGGCAGGAATTACTTGTTGCTCAAGGAACCCCTAGCAATTTCTTGAGGAACCCTAGGGTTCCATGAAACTCTGGTAGAGAATCCCTGATCTAGAGGGTGAAGGTCTGCTTTAAGTATTAATGGCCTCTAAATCATGATCGACATCTACTGTATGTAACTAATATCTATGGCCAGCGCTGGGGTCCTCGGTTTGAATCCCAGCCTGGACGCTATCTGTGTGGAGTTTGCATGTTCTTTCTGTGTTTGTGTGGGTTTCCTCTGAGTACTCTGATTATCTCCCACACTTCAAACACATGCTGGTAGACTAATTGGCTTCTATCTAAATCAACCCTATTACACACTGTATGTACAGTAAGTATGTGAGATGGGGAACTCAGATTGTAAGCTCCTTGACGACAGGGACTGATGTAAACAGTATGTAAATCGCTGCGTAAATTGTCGGCGCTCTATAAATGGCTGTAATAGATTAGCTGCCTAGTACTTTAACTAAACTGATGTGTTTTGCATTCACACAACATTGGTGCATGGCGACCCATCAGTGTTCAGTTTGTTGACTTTTCCACTAGGTGAGGTGATAAGTAGGATTGACAAACAAAGACCTGGTGTGACAGATTCACAGGATCTATCAAACACTTGTCACTGTCTGGCAGGCCTGCAGTCAGACACTGGTTGTCCTCTTCATGTTTTGTTTACACTCTGCTGTAGGCTTTGATGTGATGAGTAGGCCGGACCTCACCTCTTCACTTTTACTGCCCATACTATCTCTATCCCATTGTCACATCCTGCTGTCGACTGCCCACCATGTCTTCTGCATATCTAATCACATCGCTGACAATACACAAGGCCCTTCATTCTGTAGTTATCGATCTCTACTATCCAAGGCCTTCCCCATTGTATTCTATTTCTTCCATGGTTGTCTGATTTCTATACTAATATCAGAAGGAAATTTGCAACTTAAATCAGAGTTCCACCCAAAAGTAGAATTTCTGCTTTAAGCGCTTCTCGTCCCCTTACATGCCACATTTGGCATGTAATTTTTTTTTGGGGGGGGGGGAGCGGGTTTTGACAGGTACCCAGCTCCCTAGTTTTGACAGGTACCCAGCTCCCACTTCCACTCTCACCGCCTAGGCGACTCCTCCTCTCCCCCTCCCTCCCTGCAGTCTTCTGGGTCATGTCACAGGTCCCAGAAGCTTGCCCGGCCATCGAGAAGGTGCAGCGCGACTTGCGCATACGCAGTGCGCACCCAGCTGTGAAGCCGCAAGCTGTCACAGCCAGGCGCCCACACTAGTGATGCCAGCACCACGGAAAAGAGAGGGAGAGGAGCGAGGCTTCGAGCGGCCGCATCACTGGACCGTGGGAAAGGTGAGTGTCTGTTTAATAAAAGTTAGCAGATACACTTTTTGTAGCTGTTGACTTTTAATAAACTTAAAAAGGACTGGAACGCAGGCGGTCTCGATCGAGTCAGTAGGACTGAAATTGATTTTCTTTCTTTTTTTTTTTTCTTTTTTTTTCTTTTTAAAGGAAAGGAAAATGGATTATAATTAGGGATGCATCAATACCAGTAGTACTACACGTGCTTGTGAAAATGCTCCTGATACCCAAAAGCAATACTTTGCTGTGCGATTTGCATCCATACAAAATGAATGGCCTCAAATCACACTGCAAATAATCGCATGCAATTTAAACAGGAATGCGGTCTGAATTGCATGCGGTTTCCCACACTGCTCCTGTGTGAACCCACGCTGAAATCACTATGACAAGCCTGGGTTCACACAGGAGCGGTGGGGAAACTGCATGCGATTCGGACAGGAGTCGCACCGCATTCTTATCCAAATTGCATGCAGTTCTCTGAAGTGCAGTCCCACCGCCTTCCGCCTCTCTCTCTGGCTCTCCCGTCCCACCAGGAGACCCAAGTGACCAGCTGGCTGGCCGGACAGCCAAGCAAAGCTGAGATCGTAACAGTAAACCAGAAGCCATGACATTATCATCAGCACAAGTTTTTAAAACCTAAAGCATTCAAAAACACTTATCTTGGTATTTTGAATACTTTTAAGTGCAGAGGAGGGATTTTGAGTCTTATACACCCCGGATCTCTCCATAAGACCCCTTTCAAACTAGAAGCGTGTATCAGGTGCTTTAGCGCTAAAAATATAATGCCTGTAAAGCGCCTGAAAAATGCCTCATCTTTAATCCCAGTGTGAAAGCCTGAGTGCTTTCACACTGGGGCGCTGCGCTGGCAGGACGTAAAAAAAAAAGTGCTGCAAGCAGCTTCTTTGAGGCGCTTTAGGAGCGGTGTATACACCGCTCCTGAAGCGCCCCTGCCCATTGAAATCACTGGGCAGCGGCGTCAAAGGGCCTCAGCAGCGGCGCTTTGAACCCTTTATTTGGCCACTAGCGGGGTTTAAAAGCACCCCACTAGCGGCAGAAAAGCGCCTCTAAAACGACGGTAAGTCGCTAAAACTAGCGGCCCTTTACCACTGACGCCCCCACACTTTCAGTGTGAAAGAGCTTTAAAGAGGACCTGTCGCATGCCTATTGCTGTCACAAGATAAGTGATGAATAAAATAAAAATAAATGAAGCAACAGTGTAAAAAGAAAAAAAATAACTTAAATTAATAATAAAAAAAAATGTAAGTGCCCCCATCCTGCCGTGCTTGCGCACAAAGGGAAAAGTGTGCTTTATTCACACATGCACGCACACAGCAATCGTCCAACACATGTGAGGTATCACCGCCAACGCAGTAATTCTAGCACCAGACCTGCTCTGTGAATCTAAAGTGGTAACCTGTAAAAGCTTTTAAAGTGTCGCCTATGGATAGTAAAATTTACATTGTTTGTTGCCATTACACGGGTGTGCGCAATTTTAAAGCATGACACATTTGGTATCTATTTATTTGGTGTAACATCATCTTTTATATTTTACAAAAAAAATTGGGTTATGTATTGTGTTTTTTTTTTTGTTTTTTTTGCATTAAAATTCAAAAATTGTATTTTTTTCCCAAAAATTAAGTTTGAAAAACTGCTGCGCAAATACCGTGTGACATAAAAGATTGCAAAAGCCACCAATTTATTCTCTAGGGCCTCTGCTTTAAAAAAAAAAAAAATATATATATATATATATATATATATATATATATATATATATATATATATATATATATATATATATATAATGTTTGGGGGTTTTAAAAAATTTTTCAGCAAAAAATACAGATTGTTTCATGTTAACACAATGTGCTAAAAAAAGGCCTGGACTGGAGGTGGTTAAACCAGTTGGGTGTCTCTTGAACTCTTTTGGTAGGATCTGTTGACCATCAAGTCAATCCTGGAAGTACATTTGATCTTTATTAATAAGATGATCCTGTGTCACCTCTCCCGCATAGGTAGTCTCATACTGAGCCTTGTACACATTGTGGTGTGAAAGGTCAGCGACAGTGAACATTCGTTATAATGTACTGGAGACTTTTCCTTTCTCTTTTATTGACTCAGTTGTTAGGAAGTCCCATGATTTCCTCTCTAGATGAAGAGGTGATGTCATCTCACACATAAAGTGAAAGATACTTTTCATTGTCACTCTTCATTATTGTCACTTTAATAACCTTCAATGCTTCACCACTTTAACCAACATTTTCAAAGGTTCAAGCTATCCTGGTGATTTTGAAAGGGTCAGTCCACGCATAACTAATTTTTAGTTTCAGATGATGGAGAGTAACACCATCTGACAGTCTATTCTATCTTTCAATGACTACATGCGATCCCTGTGCTGAGTTCTGAAGTCTGTACACCTGAAGTGCCCATTATGATGGGTTCCCACAATCCACGATGTACTTTTTTTAAAATTTAATGTCATTTGAGGAGAGGGAACGCACAAAAGGTGGAACACGCAAAACTCCCAGGGGAACAAGAATGATAAGAATTATGGTGGGGGGGCCTCATCACGGAGAACCTAAGGTGTATAAGACTCCATTTACACTTGTGTGACTTCAAAAACGTGCAATTTCCATTGCGACTTTACAGTGCGAATTGATACGACTTTGATGCATTTTTGTTGCGACTTTGGCTTTGACCAGTGATAACATACATGGTGTGACACAATTCCTTTTTTTGCCGTAGTATATATGGTTTAGGGTCAAGTTAGGGATAGGGTTAGGCTAGGGTTAGGATTATGGCTAGGGTTAAGTTAGGGATAGGGTTAGGCTAGGGTTAGGATTATGGCTAGGGTTAAGTTAGGGATAGGGTTAGGCTAGGGTTAGGATTATGGCTAGGGTTAAATTAGGGATAGGGTTAGGCTAGGGTTAGGATTATGGCTAGGGTTAAGTTAGGGATAGGGTTAGGCTAGGGTTAGGGTTATGGCTAGGGTTAAGTTAGGGATAGGGTTAGGCTAGGGTTAGGGTTATGGCTAGGGTTAAGTTAGGGATAGGGTTAGGCTAGGGTTAGGGTTATGGCTAGGGTTAAGTTAGGGATAGGGTTAGGCTAGGGTTAGGATTATGGCTAGGGTTAAGTTAGGGATAGGGTTAGGCTAGGGTTAGGTTAGGGATGGGGTTAGACTAGGGTTAGGATTATGGCTAGGGTTAAGTTAGGGATAGGGTTAGGCTAGGGTTAGGTTAGGGATAGGGTTAGACTAGGGTTAGGATTATGGCTAGGGTTAAGTTAGGGATAGGGTTAGGCTAGGGTTAGGTTAGGGATAGGGTTAGACTAGGGTTAGGATTATGGCTAGGGTTAAGTTAGGGATAGGGTTAGGCTAGGGTTAGGTTAGGGATGGGGTTAGACTAGGGTTAGGATTATGGCTAGGGTTAAGTTAGGGATAGGGTTAGGCTAGGGTTAGGTTAGGGATAGGGTTAGACTAGGGTTAGGATTATGGCTAGGGTTAGGGTTATGGCAAGGGTTAGGTTAGGGTTATGACTAAAGATAGGTTAGGGTTATGGCTAGGGTTAGAGCTCATTACTCTTGCAGAAGGGACATCAGGAAAAAGAGATGGATGGACAATTTGCTCGGGAGTGGCCACTTTGCAGAAGGGATGGGCTGGGACATGGGTCAAAAAGACTATATGATTGCTTGTGCTTTACAAAGTCGCACACAAATTGCATGTATTTCATGCAGCTGCGACTTTAAAGTGACTTTTGAGGGTTTACATTGAAGTCTATGACCCTTAGATTGCATGAAAGTCTGACCAAAGTAGTGCAGGAACCTCTTTAACCACTCCCCCCTTAATGACCAGGCCATTTTTTGCGATACGGCACTGCGTCGCTTTAACTGACAATTGTGCGGTCGTGCGATGATGCACCCAAACAAAATTGACGTCCTTTTTTCCCCACAAATAGAGCTTTCTTTTGGTGGTATTTGATCACCTCTGCAGTTTTTATTTTTTTGCGCTATAAACAAAAAAAGAGTGACAATTTAAAAAATTAAATATTTTTTACTTTTTGCTATAATAAATATCCCCCAAAAAAAAGCAAACTACACATTTCTTCATCAGTTTAGGCCCATATATATTCTTCTACATATTTTTGGTAAAAAAAATCGCAATAAGTGTATGTTAATTGGTTTTCACAAAAGTTATAGTGTCCACAAAATAAGGGATAGATTTATGGCATTTTTATGGCTTTTTTATTATTTATTCTTTTTTTTAATAGTAATGGAGATGATCTGCAATTTTTAGCGGGACTGCGACAATGCAGCAGACAGATCGGACACTTTTTTGGGACCATTGACATTTATACAGTAATCAGTGCTATAAAAATGCACTGATTACTGTATAAATGACACTGGCAGGGAAGGGGTTAACACTGGGGGGGGGGGGGGGATCAAGGGTTTAAAAGTATTCCCTCTTGAGTGTTTCAAACTGTGGAGGGAGGGGACTGACTAGAGGAGGAGACAGATCGCTGTTCCTAATTACTAGAAACAGACGATCTGTCTCTCCTCTCCTGTCAGAACGGGGATTTGTGTGTTTACATACAAACAAATCCCCATTCTGGCTCTCGCGCGTGGCCGGCGGACATCACAGCCACGCGCATTGGGTCGCCCACCGCGCAACGAGCGCGCTCCTCCGGCGGTGCACCTGCGACTGCTATATCTGTTAAAGGAGCCATAGTACAGGTACGGTGATTCGCGGGTATGAGCTACTTTGGCCGACGTAAATGTGTGTGAGCTGCGACTTTGAGCCACACAGACATGAACGGAACTCATTAGGAAACATAGGGTGCGACATGTCATGTGACTCCAAAGTCGGTCCAAAGTCGCATGACAAGTCACACAAGTGTGAATGGGGTCTAGGTAGCCAGGGTCTGACTCCGCACACCATGCTCCAGCTAAAACTAAAATATTACTTCTGAGTGGACGCACCCTTTAAGTGTAAAAACTCTTTATTTATTGCTTTTGCGTTACATGTTGAGGCGGATATTTAGAGACCAGTCCTACGTCATTATTCGTCTTCTAAACAAGCAATTATTAATCAAGGTTCCTCCTATTTATGTCTTTGTAGGGAGGAATACCAATCAATATCTAATTATTCCTCTGATCTTTAGGGCTCATTTAGACATGCAAAAAAATGTGAGCACCCATAAAGGCACCTAATGTGTTAAGATGAGGTTGTGGGTCATCAGTTCTCATCCCAACCACGGCACTATCTGCCTGGAGTTTGCATGTTCTCCCTGTGTTTGCGTGTGTTTCCTCTGGGTGCTCCAGTTTCCTCCCACACTCCAAAGGCAGGGCTGCTGTTAGAAACCACAGGACCCCATACAGCCAACCTGACAGCCCCTCCCCCCACCACAATAAACAATGTTTACTATGCTTCAGTTATGAATGAACACAGTGAGTGATCAGTACTGATTGTGTTCATTCAGGAAGGGACAAGGCTGGTAAATGCGACATAGTTGCCAGGCCCTTCCCCCACTCCATCCTGAAGAATCCTATTGTGTGCTTGCAGCTGCCGACGAGAAGGAGAGGAGGGAAGCTGACAGCACTGTGGGGGTGGGGTGGGGGGACACAGTGGGGTCTGGGCAGCAGGGGGAAACATATGGTGCACAGGGAGGGTGACTGGTGCTGCAGGGGGACAATTACTGAAGCCGATCCCCTGTATGGCTCTCTCTGCAGCAGCTAAAAGCCAAGGAGACACAGTGGATAAGAAGCCAGCTTTCAGCTGCTGCAGAGAGAGCCATACAAGGGATCAGTTCCAGTATTTGACCCCCCCCCCCCACCATGCCGATCACCCTCCCTGCCCACATCTGATTAACCCTGCTGCCTGAACCTCCTACAGGAGGACTGGTGGTACCCCCTTATCCACGGCCCCGCTGGTAGGTTAATTGGCTCCTGTCTAAGTTGGCTCCAGTATGTGTATATATGAATGGGAGTTAGGGACCTCAGATTGTAAGCCCCATGAGGTCAGGGACTGATGTAAATGTATAATATGTATGTAGAGCGCTGGGTAAATTGTTGGCACTGTATAAGTATCTGAAATAAATAAATAAAATAAATACATTTTCTGAATAAAGCCACAATTACAGTTATGCGGCGTACACACGATCGTACATTCCGACAACAAAATACATGGATTTTTTCCGACGGATGTTGGCTCAAACTTGTCTTGCATACACACGGTCACACAAATCTTGTCGGAAATTCTCAACGTCAAGAACGCGGTGACGTACAACACGTACGATGAGCCGAGAAAAATGAAGTTCAATAGCCAGTGCGGCTCTTCTGCTTGATTCCGAGCACGCGTGGAACTTTGTGCATCAGAATTGTGTACACACGATTGGAATTTACGACAACAGATTTTGTTGTCGGAAAATTTGAGATCCAGATCTCAAATTTTGTTTGTCGGAAATTCTGACGGAAAATGTCCAATGGAGCCTGCTCACGGTTGGAATCTCCGACAACAAGCTCCCATCGAACATTTCCTGTCGGAAAATCCGACCGTGTGTACGCGGCGTTTGAATTTTGTTCGTTCTGGAAAAATTCTCAGTCTGGCTCCTTCAAATTTTTTCCTCGCCAATATGATCGAATATGATTGCTGATTTGACCCCGCTAACCATTGGAAAATTAAAAAAAAACATTCCCAAAAACAAAAGTTTTTGAACAAGAATCTATTGGTCCTGTTACTGTCTATGGTTTTCCCCTCCTCACCACAATGGTCACACTACACACAGCTGAGCTCATCATACAAGTAGATGGAAATCAATGGGGACTCGTCTGCTCTCAGATGTGGGATGGATCCCAATACACAATGCTCTTTAGAGAGAAGGGTTGCTTTCAAGAAATGAACTTACGATGGCTTTTGTGGTGCACGGGAACTGAGTTAAGTCATGAACATTGCAAACTAGATGGTTAAATCTCATAATGGAAGCATTCCTGGAAAGACAGCCTTGTTACTGTAACCCTTTTATCCTATTGTTATACAGGGCTGTGTATTGCAGTGTACAGCCTACTACACCGGCAGCATGGGGCATCAAGGCACTATGTCCAGTAAGATCCGGAGGGGTGGCCAGGATATTTGGAGTCAGTTCATCTTTTCAAATTTCATGCACCCTTTAAAGTTGAACTCTGGGGAAAGTAAAAATTCTTCCTTGCCCCCCCCCCATACTGCAAGGGTTTCATACTAGTTTAGATCTAGTTAGGGGGCACAAAAACAGTCTTCAGCCAACCAAAGATGGTTCAAATCTCAGGAAAGATTTAAACCATCTATGGGCAGGCTGATCGTACCCAAGTTGGTCCATTGATTGACTTGGGCACAAACGGCATGTTGTATTTTTACATGCGATTGTTGCCAGCGGCTACAGCCGCTAGCAATAATCACTATGTTCTCCCAGCAGGGATGGCTCCATGACTCCCCCCCACCAGGCATGTACTGGCCATTGGGACTACAGGGAGTTTCCCGGTGGGCCGATGGCTCAGTGGGCCGATTTCAGTCACAGTGGACCGCTGCCTCCCTCCAGTCCTCTGCCCCCCCCCCCCGCAGTGCTCACCTCCTCTCCCTGGCTAGTTATGCAGCACACCTGAATACAGACATGATGCTCAGGAGTCAACACTTAGAAGCTCATCATACGATCTGGAAGGAGGGCGGCCTCACTTTCCTGCCTAATCTTGTTCCATTGGGGGGGGGGGGGGGGCACCAAACTGATTCTTTGCCCCAGGTGAAATAATGTCTAGCTTCCCCACTGGTACTGCCTATAAGAGAAATAATATAGAACGGCTAATAGCTAGTGGGGGGGGGGCTTGGGTGGCAAGCCGGCATGGGAGAGACCTGTCAAAGTGGGCCAGTCTGGGTGAAGTCCAGGGCCAAATTTTTGTCCCAGTCCAGCCCTGCCCCCCACTCCTCGCCAAGAGAACACATTAGTTCCGTGGGAGGGATTCCCCCACCAACACTACAGTGCCTTAAAAAAAGTATTCATACCCCTTGAAATTTTCCACATTTTGTCATGTTACAACCAAAAACATAAATGTGTTTGATTGGGGTTTTATGTGATAGACCAACACAAAGTGGCACATAATTGTGAAGT
This sequence comes from Aquarana catesbeiana, assembly GCF_042186555.1. Lineage (NCBI taxonomy): Eukaryota > Metazoa > Chordata > Amphibia > Anura > Ranidae > Aquarana > Aquarana catesbeiana. The sequence goes on along the minus strand of NC_133325.1, from coordinate 766,497,895 downwards.
GGAAGGAAAATGATAAATGGTTTTCAATTTTTTTTTACAAATAAATATGTGTGGTGTGTATTTGTATTCAGCCCCCTTTACTCTGATACCCCCAACTAAAATCTAGTGGAACCAATTGCCTTCAGAAGTTACCTGATTAGTAAATAGAGTCTGTGTGTAATTTAATCTCAGTATAAACACAGCTGTTCTGTGAAGCCCCCAGAGGTTTGTTAGAGAACCTTCGTGAACAAACAGCATCATAAAGGCCAAGGAACACACCAGACAGGTCAGGGATAAAGTTGTGGAGACGTTTAAAGCAGGGTTAGGTTATAAGAAAATATCCCAAGCTTTGAACATCTCATGGAGCACTGTTCAATCCATCATCCAAAAATGGAAAGAGTATGGCACAACTGCAAACCTACCAAGAAATGGCCGTCCACCTAAACTGACAGGCCAAGCAAGGAGAACATTCATCAGAGAAGCAACCAAGAGGCCCATGGTAACTCTGGAAGAGCTGCAGAGATCCACAGCTCAGGTGGGAGAATCTGTCCACAGGACAATTATTAGTCGTGCACTCCACAAATCTGCCCTTTATGGAAGAGTGGCAAGAAGAAAGCCATTGTTGAAAGAAAGCCATAAGAAGTCCTGTTTACAGTTTGCGAGAAGCCATGTGGGGGACACAGCAAACATGTGGAAGAAGGTGCTCTGGTCAGATGAGACCAACATTGAACTTTTTGGCCTAAAAGTAAAACGCAAAAAACTAACACTGCACATCACCCTGAACACACCATCCCCACCATGAAACATGGTGGTGGCAGCATCATGTGGTGGGGATGATTTCTTCAGCAGGGACAGGGAATCTGGTCAGAGTTAATGGGAAGATGGATGGAACCAAATACAGGACAATCTTAGAAGAAAACCTGTTAGAGTCTGCAAAAGACTTGAGACTGGGGCGGAGGGTCACTTTTCAGCAAGACAACAACCCGAAACATACAGCCAGAGCTACAATGGAATGGTTTAAAGCATATTCATGTGTTAGAATGGCCCAGTCAAAGTCCAGACCTAAATCCAATTGAGAATCTGTGGCAAGACTTGAAAATTGCTGTTCACAGACACTCTCCATCCAATCTGACAGAGCTTGAGATATTTTGCAAAGAAGAATGGGCAAAAATGTCCCTCTCTAGATGTGCAAAGCTGGTAGAGACATCCCCAAAAAGACTTGCGGCTGTATTTGCAGTGAAAGGAGGTTCTACAAAGTATTGACTCAGGGGGGCGCCATACAAATGTACCCCACACTTTTCACATATTTATTTGTAAAAAATGTTGAAAATCATTTATCATTTTCCTTCCCAAATTATGTGCCACGTTGTGTTGGTCTATCACATAAAGACCCAATAAAAAACATTTAAGTTTTAAGCTGTAACATGACAAAATGTGGAAAATTTCAAGGGGTAAGAGGATCAGGTTGAAATGCTTTTCCTGTCCCTTGACATAAATGAGCATTCAACCCTTGTAGTGCAGGGGCAGCATCACTGCAAGAGAGGATTTTTACTTTCCCCAGAGAGGGGATTTAACATCCACTTTTGTACCCACTAATGTTTTACATTCCGCAATATTTTTTTTATCTTCCACAATGTTTTATAACACTACATAAAAATTTATTGTAAGATAATTACTGCTTGTCTGTGTGTGTTTTTTTAATTGTTCAGCCATTGCTGTTTATCTTTGGATGACATTTTGATACACATTCTCCTCTTGGGTCCCAGTATGATAACAAGTTTCTCATTTGGTTCCTCATATTAAAGAGCTTGGGAACCCCTGCCATAGAAGAAAGTGAGTTTTCAATGACTGTTTCCAAACGCTCTATCTATCTATCTATCTATCTATCTATCTATCTATCTATCTATCTATCTATCTATCTATCTATCTATCTATTCATTATCTATCTATCTATCTATCTATCTATCTATCTATCTATCTATCTATCTATCTATCTATCTATCTATCTATCTATCTATCTATCTATCTATCTATCCCGATCTATCGTGCTCTCTGTAGTGCTCTCTCTCTATAGAAACAATCGATCTATAGTGCCCTACCCAATCAATCGTTATGCCACACACGGGGAAGTAGACTTTGAACAATAGTTGGAACATATGTTCAGAAATGATTGATCTCATCTCTGTTTCCACCATGCAATCTCAATCTGATCGATCAAAATACTATTGGATTCATGACCAGGGCATCTCAGTGCGACCGTATATAGAGGTCTTGTGACTTCTATCAGTGTCTAGTTAAAGCTTGTAGGAGGAGTTTTTATTCTCCTCTGACTGTCCTATGAGACTGCAGGACCCCTGACCCTCTGTCTGGACAGTGCTGATTGGCCCTGTGCTGGTCACATGCACCCTCCCAGAAAAAAAAAAAACTCTAGCAATACACACCAGACTGAGCATGTGCAGAGTGACTCCAAAGGGTCTTATCAGGATATGGATTGGGAACTGTGGAAGAAGGGGAGGATCAGAGAAGACAGGATCAAACAGCATTTTTACACAATGTGGAGTATTAACCCCTTAGGTTCCACAGTGAGTATAACAAGCATGCTTAACTGCATATACAGACTGATTTTACTGTTGTGGGTTTAGTAACACTTTAACCAATGGAAAGCTAGTTACTAGCAGAGGCAAGAAATTGCGCACAAAACACATTTCAGAATTATTTTAGGCACTACCAATAAAGTCTATGGGGACCAAAAATGTGTGACTCCACCCCAAAGAATCTCATGCATGTTTCTGCGCTTCTATTGGCAAGCTTCAAGTGACACAACACTCAGACATGAAAGGGCACCATAGGATATAATGGGAATCCTCATAATAAAGCACTGCTCCAGGTGGGTCGGCCCATTGTCTGCTCCAAGGATCCGTACAAAGAGGTGCCGATCTGGCCCACAACAGAGAAAGCTTCAAACCTAAAGTGAATGGACACACGCTGCTATAAGGAAGCTCCAAAACTTTTATTTAGGCAAAAAATCCAAATAAAACATCCCAGCATCAGACCTCAGGGAGATGTGTTGAATGGGAATCCTCATGGCAAGTGTTGACGGGCTTCCAAAAACAGAACTTCAGATAGCTCAGGCGTGAACCAGACCTAGGGACTTACAATTAATATTGTGACCCGAACTTGGCCCCATTTACAGCTTTCAGCTACAAAACGTTCAACAGTAAAAAAAAGAAAATTCCAAGGGAGGAGAGTTCTTCAGGCACCAAAAAGGCACAAAAGCACTTGTTTAGCTTCTACAGGGCAAAAATGCCCAAAGCTCTTGTACTTTTACTGAGTGTAGGGTGACTGAGCCCACAAGTGAGAACAGGGCTAAATAGAAAGAATGGGATTCCGCATGTTGAGTGTAGTCAGGTGAAGGAAAACAATCTGAAAACACAAGTGTGAAGGGGGGGGGGGGGGGGGGTTGCACGCTTCTTTCAGGCCCTCCCTGCCCTTCCTTCTCTGAGCTGGCCGCTCAGCTGTCGGCTAATTGCCAGCTCCTATCTCTCCACAGTTACTCGGCTGTTGATGATATCCTGCTCGTCAGTCCTGATTACTTAAGCCGTCCAGCCCAGAGGAGCTCTGCCTCCGCCTTGGTTAACATCACAGAGATTATCTCCTGCATTCCTGTTTAAAGACTTACTTGGCTGACATCTCTTCTGGCTCCAGATCCTGGTTGCTGTTCAACTACATTGAATCCCTTGCTTTCTGGGTTGTCTGACTATCCGTTCCGGTTACCGAACTTTGGCTATGTTTTGACTATGTTTGTTCTATTTACTTTTATTATTAAACAAGTGTGATTTAACTGTACTTCTGTCTTGGTCTGATTCCATGGTTTCTGACACCCCCATAATAAGATTCTATGGTGCCAAAAATGCTCAATCCTCCCCCAGAGGAAGCTCCTGCATTGCACATCGCTCCTAAGCTGCCCATGGATGGATCAAAAAATCAGCCAGGTTTAGCACAGATGAATTTTGATCCACCTATGGCCATTCCCACACAACAGAGGTCCATCTAATGATCAACTTTTGTCAATCAATTGTTTGCAGCCAATCAACTCCACCCACTGATCCGTTTATTCTGACAGCAGAGGAGTCATGGTGTCAGAATATAATGGTACAACGAGGAGGATCCCTTCATGCATCTTGCATATGTGGATGGGAGAAATTTTTTTTTTTTTCTGATTGAAAAAAAAAAAAAGAACCGTCTATGGCCAACCTAATGGCTCTTTTACACTGTGACTATTGCAATCTAAGCACCGCAATGCAAGGACCCATTCACAGCAGAATGTGGTGCCATAAAGGCGCGTTCTGTGCGTATTTCCTGTACCACACATGAATGTGCTGCCCTTGTGAGACACATGAGGATGCCATTAATTTTTAAAGACCCCCCAAACACATTTCGCATATGCAGTACCATGTGGTTTGGTGCGACGCAATCTGAAAAAGTGACACTTGCAATATTTTTTTTTACTGCATTCCCATATGTTTGGCAGCCCATTGAAATGAATGAGCTGTCAAAACTGGAATGTGCGGGCCACATGGGAACCGGCCCTAAAACATGGGCATAGATAGTCCTAATGTTAAAAAAAAAAAAATGTGGTGTTCACATCTCTGCATTGTTTTAAGTGCAATTTGGAAAATATGAATCTGGCCTGATTTTCTTTCTATTTGAAATAGTTGTTGGGTGGAATAGTATGGTGATGCATCATGGAAAATTGCAAATCAAATGCCTTTTCAAAAATACAAATAAAATACAATTTTAAACCTCCTGTGGATAAGGGTTGGGGGCCTTCAAATTGGATTCAGCGATGTGGTCCCCACACCTCCGAATGCCATAACATTACTTTAAAGCTTTGCAGACCTGCATAGGGTATACACCTAGTGGGTCCATACTTGCGGGTGAGTGCGCACCCTGGTGGGAGTTTGCAGTAATACACTTGCATGTGTGCAGAGCACTGGTATATAGAGTTTCCTTGAGGATATACCTTCATTGCTTTCACTGGGAAACATAGTTGGAATCCTTATTATGGACTTTTTTTTTAACATCAATTGCTGTTGACGGTTTTTCGCAATATCTTTATGCAGTAGCACTGTTTTATTGTACAGAACACTTTGTATGGATTATCTAGCACTTTATATATGCATATATTGCACAAATGTATTAATTTTGCACTACAGCATTTGCACATTTGTATGTATTTATGATTCAATATATATTTTCTTAAGGCAGCGCAGTCTTGATATTCAACTACGCTATATTACCAAAAGTATTGGGACACCCTGCCTTTACACGCAGATGAACTTCAATGGCAGATACCAGGATGCCTTGATGTGGCCTGTAGCTTACGCATGTATTTGCAAATGTGTGCAGACTAAACCCCTGTTTTTGACGCATACTGTTAGATAAGGATGAGCTCCGGCGTGTTCGCAAGCTGCACGTGCAGAGCCCGCCAGGAAGTCGGCACGGCGCTGAGCTAATCGCAGGCAGTGAGACATTTCCCGATCTCTGTAGCCGCACATCGGGAAATGTCTCACTGCCTGTGATTAGCGCAGCGCCATGCTGACTTCATGGTGGGCTTGGCACGTGCGGCTTGTGAACACGCCGGAGCTCATCCTTACTGTTAGACAGGTTGATTTGGTTGTCCGTGCGCTGGTCGTTAAATAAGCTTGGAATTTTTCCTTGGATTTATCCTTGGCCTTTTTTATATTAATATTTAACTACATATATTACCAAAAGTATTGGGGACACCTGCCTTTACACGCACATGAACTTTAATGGCATCCAGTCTTAGTCCGTAGGGTTTAATATTGAGTTGGCCCACCTTTGCAGCTATAACAGCTTCAACTCTTTTGGGAAGGCTGTCCACTAGGTTTAGGAGTGTGTCTATGGGGATGTTTGACCATTCTTCCAGAAGTGCATTTGTTAGGTTGGGCACTGGCTCACAGTTTCCGCTCTAATTCATCCCAAGGGTGTTCAGGTAGAGGTCAGGACTCTGTATAGGCCAGTCAAGTTCCTCCACCCCAAACTCACTCATCAATGTCTTTATGGACCTTGCTTTTTGCACTGGTCCAAATCATTTGGTGGAGGGGGATTATGGTGTGGGGTTGTTTTTCAGGGGTTGGGCTTGGCCCCTTAGTTCCAGTGAAGGGAATTCTTAAGGCGTCAGCATACCAAGACATTTTGGACATTTTCATGCTCCCAACTTTGTGGGAACAGTTTGGGGATGGCCCCTTCCTGTTCCAACATGACTGCGCACCAGTGCACAAAGCAAGGTCCATAAAGACATAGATCAGCGAGTTTGGGGTGGGGGAACTTGACTGACCTGCACAGAGTCCTGACCTCAACCCGATAGAACACTTTTGGGATGAATTAGAGCGGAGACTGCGAGCCAGGCCTTCTCGTCCAACATCAGTGCCTGACCTCACAAATGCGCTTCTGGAAGAATGGTCAAACATTCCCATAGACACACTCCTAAACCTTGTGGACAGCCTTCCCAGAAGAGTTGAAGTTGTTATAGCTGCAGAGGGTGGGACAACTCAATATTAATCCCTACGGACTAAGACTGGGATGCCATTAAAGTTCATGTGCGTGTAAAGGCAGGTGTCCCAATACTTTTGGTAATATATGGACTAAGCATAGGTGTGCACCTCAAAGCTCAAACACGTATGTGTTTGTGTGCATGTGTATATATACAGACGACATCAGTAGGGCACAGACTGGTGTCAGTAGTGTTTATTTTTATTATTTTTTTTTTTTACTATTTTTTTTATTCTTTACAAATTCTTTAGGATTTCCGTGTGTTCAGGGTGATGTGCAGTGTTAGTTTCTGCCACACATAGCGTTTTGCTTTTAGGCCAAAAAGTTAAATTTTGGTCTCATCTGACCAGAGCACCTTCTTCCACATGTTTGCTGTGTCCCCCACATGGCTTCTCGCAAACTGAAAACAGGACTTCTTATGTCTTTCTTTCAACAATGACTTTCTTCTTGTCACTCGTCCAAAAGACCAGATTTGTGGAGTGCACGACTAATAATTGTCCTGTGGACAGATTCTCCCACCTGAGCTGTGGATCTCTGCAGCTCCTCCAGAGTTACCATGGGCCTCTTGGCTCTTCTCTGATTAATGCTCTCCTTGCCCGGCCTGTCAGTTTAGGTGGATGGCCATGTCTTGGAAGGGGGCTTTGGTGAAATATGAGGGGTTTAAACTAAGGGAATCTACGCTACGCAGGGTAATTAGGGTGTGCCCAGGCACACCTGGCGCACCCTGTGCTCAGGCCTATGGGACTAAGACTGGGATGCCATTAAAGTTTGTGTGCATGTAAAGGCAGGCGTCCCAATACTTTAGACAATACAGTGTATGTCAAATGCACATGAACCTCCGACACATAGGTGTACTGAGCCCTAAAATGTGCACAAAAAAAAGCCTTTAAAATCTCCTGAATATGCTACACTCAGGTGTGAATGTAACCTAGCTAATAACTAGAAAATTCTGGATGTTCACCTACAATTAGCTCCCAAAGGTTCAGGTCACAAGAGTAATCAGAAGTCCCAAACTGCAGTTAGCATTTCTGGCCACTAGATGGCAGCACGGCGCCCCCATGAAAGCTTTGCCTGTCCCAGCAGAGACCAAGGTGCAGAGTCAGGAAATGATGTCAGCTCCTGGCACAGAACACACCTTAATTACCTGGGCAGGGAGCTACAGACAGCAAACAGATCTGCTGGAGAGAGGGGAGAGGAGAGGACGCAGCCTGCAGTACCATGGACAAGGAGGGCTCTTCCCCATGGGATATGGGGCTGCTCAGGACCTTTGACTCCAGGGAGTTCTGTGGTTGGAGAAGATTGGATCTGGGGGATTTGGACAGGTTTATAAAGTCAAACATATCTCCTGGAAGACCTGGCTGGCCATCAAGTGTCCTCCCAGCCTGCATGTGGATGAGAAGTAAGTGACAGGCAGCAGATCACCTTCCCAGCAAGGAGAGGGCTACTGACCTGTCATGAAGGCAGATCTAGCTCTACTGTGCATTGGGGAAGGTGGAGCAACTTTGTTTAATGTTTTCCATTGTTGTTACATGTTATGATGACATTGCACTAGGTGGATAATGTTTGTTTTATTTTTTTTCTCTACATTGTTTGCAATATATCAATACAATGTATCAACATTTTAAAAATGGATACAATGTACAACATATTTATTTAGACTTTTGTTTCTCTGGCAGGGCATAGTCTTTGCCAAGGACAGCTACGTAGGGCAGCAGGGTAGCTTTATTTATTTTTATAGGGGTCTTCAAATTCTGCCCTACATTTCAGGCCTGTTCACACCTATGCAGTTTGCTTTATTATTATTATTATTATTATTATTATTATTATTAGCTTTTTTTCTTTTCTTCTGGGGTCTTCAAATTCTACCCTACATTTTCAGGCCTGGTTCACCCCTATGCAGTTTGCTTTTTTATTATTAATAATATGATTTTTATATAGCGCCAACAGTTTACGCAGCGCTTTACAATGTAGAGGGGGGGACAGCACAATTACAGTACAGTTCAATTGACTATAGTGCATTTCTGCAAAAAAACACAAATAATCGCATAGGTGTGAACCAGGCCTTTCGATATGTGCATTAAAAAATTGTGAGAGATCTGGGGCAGGTTGAATTGTTCACCGTTTGTATTGCATTATAACATAGGATCTCTATGCAATTTTAACTTTAGATTTAATAAAACTTGGCAAACTTAAATTATCCAATCAGACAGGCCCTTGCACTATATACTTAGTAGATCAAAATCAGATTGTAGCTAGCTCTAGTTCAACATTACAACCTCTGTGCAACAAACTATGTCAAATGAGGAGCAACCTAAATTATCCAATCAGTCTGTATCCAATCAGGCAGGCCTTTGTACTACACAAATGTTATTAGATCTAAAGGGGATAGTAGAATCAGAATGTATTGTATAAGGCTAACTTTATTGCATGGCTATGAAATTATTATTTAAAAACAAATCTCACAGCCATCCAATAAAGTTTGCCTTATACAATACATTCTTATTCTACTATCTTCTTTAGATCTAATAACATTTATTGTAGTGCAAAGGCCTGCCTGATTGTATAATTTAGGTTGCTCCTCATTTGACATAGTTTGGGTATATCTAAAGTTAATTTGCACAGAGATTGTATGATCAGATTGTAATCTTGCCACTAGAGCTCACCATACACTCTACAATCTGTATAATCTCTTTTTTGATCTACCAACAAGTATGTAGTGCAAGAGCCTGCCTGATTGGCTAGATTTGCGAGGTCTTCTCATTAGTTTTGCTAAAAGTTGATTTGTATGGGGAGCAAAGGGTAGTTAATTGGCATTTGGGTGGAAAGATGGGAGGGTTGCAGGAAGTGTATTACATTTCCAATAAGTACAAAGTCTAATGAGCAAGGACTGTGCCCGGAAATGAATGTCTGGCGCTTTTTAAAGGGGATGGGAGATTTTAAAGTAAGTGCATTGTTTGTTTTTACTTTTATGCACATATTGCAAATGCAATGTTGTAGTTTGTGGTGAATGTGGATGGTGCATTTATCCTGGATCTGTGGCCATGTTGGATTGCTGGCAGAGGTGTGCACAGCCTATTGTATTAGGGTGTGCACCCCAAAGCTCAAACACAGAGCAACAAGCAGTGGCTAGGGGTATGAACGTGCCATGGCATAGCATAACAGCCATTATAGAGAGCAAAGCAATATTTTTTTTAGAATTGTATTTATTTATTTTTTTTTAATCTTATTTTTACATTTTTATTGCCCTGTTGGGGGGCTTTATCAGGGGTCGGAACAGACCCTTGATGTCTCGCGTTTAGGACTGAGCCTCAGCTGCGCAGATGAATAGAAAGCACTTGCAGGCTTCCTATCCATTCACAAACTTAAGCAGAGTAAACAGTTTACTATACTTTAGTGATGAATGAACACAGGACCGATTTGGTACCAATCGCTCACTGTGTTCATTTAGAAAAGGAAGGGGCCAGTAAATGACATATTTACCAGCCCCTTCCCCCTGCTGGAGGAAGGAAGATGAGAAAATCTGGCAGTGCTGCAGGGGGAGAAAAAGAGAGGATCGGTGTCTGCAATAAGGTGGTACAGCCGGTCCTAATGCTCGGCAGGTGCCCGAGCCCTCCTTTTGAACTGATAGGACCTGGGTCCAGTACAGGAGGGTCGGCTGTACTGCCTTATCAGTGGTCCTGGTGATTGGGGTGTGCCCAGGCACACGCCGCACACCCCCTGCAACCGCTTTAAAGCACCTGTGCAAGATAAAGGAAAACCTGCAAACATGGCCTGTTGGGGGTACTTGAGGACAGGGTTGAGAACCACTGCTCTATGGGACACGTTCACATCTATAACCTTCTCTTCTCCTCTTCCTTTTTTTTTTTTTTTTTTTTTTTTTTTTAAGCTGCTGCATTTTTGGAAAGGGTCAGGGACTGTTTTAAATGCAAAACTGTGTTTTTGGTTTAATAGACTTCAATGGAAAAGCATGTAGTGCGGGGGGGGGGGGGGGGGGGTTCTTTTTCTGCGATTTGCATTTTTAATCTACTCAATAACAAACTTGCCCAAAAAAAAAAAAAAAACATAAAAAATGCAAAGCGTGTGCAAGAATGCAAATAACACTGCAGAAATGGGTAAAAATCAAACTGCAAAGGTGTGAACCAGGCCGAACAGGGAAATTCTAACTACTCCCTTTTGGTCATATATGCTGTATATCTCTTGGAAAGTATTTTGTTATGTCTATTTGAGAGTTGTAAACCTCCTGCGCACTTCTTGTGTTATCTAGGAGCCTTATTAGACTTCCTTGTTCTTATCTTGGCTTACAGACTAATTAGGGCCCATATACCATTTTTGTGGCCAGTTAATGCTGGTTAACATGTGTTGGGTTTTAAAGGCTAAGTCCACCTTTGGCAAATGAGTCTGCAAAGCACTGCAACCACGATCAGTGGTTAGTGGTTGCAATGCACAGGCTTCCTACCGAGTCTTATCTCCAACTCCCTGTACCCCTTCCCCTTTTTTTTTTTTTTAGCTTGCCCAAGATGATTCAAATCTTGGCCAGTTCAGCAGGGACTGGTCGAGATTCAATCTATGCACAAGATTGTACCCAAATCGATCCATCAATTGACTTGGGTACAACCAACATGATGAATTTTACATGCGATTATTGCTAGCGGCTATAGCCTCTGACAATAATCGCTGTGTTCTCCTGATAGGGACAGCTCCCCCCCCACCAGGAGAACATAATAGCTCTGCAGGAGTGCTCTTCAGCTGCCACAGCTGACTGATAATTACGAAACCACTCCCATTAGACCCACTGAGAACAGAGGCACAGACAAGCACACATGGATTTCTTCAGAATAACAAAAGTTAGGAAACTGCAACAAAGTTTGTTATAATCCTTGCAGTGTACATAGATCACCCAGGGTTTTTTTTTTTTTTTTCTCAACAAAAGTGGAGTTGCGCTTTAATTGAACAAGCTGAAATTAGAAGCCGATTGGTTACTATGCACAGCTGCTCCAAAATCTGTGTGCTGCAGTTTAACTCTCCCCCAGTGTGCACCATTATCAGTTAGAAAGTCCTCATGGCTTACAATATTGCTCCTTTTTATTCCGGTGGCTGGGTCATGGGGGTTGTTGGCTGACATGTTTTGGGAAATCCTTCCTTCTGCAACAATTTTCAGGTGTTCCAAGTTTTGAGATAAGATCTGGCTAAAAATTATTAATATTATATTTTTTTTCTTTTTATTGACTCTTTTGAGCGCAGTTTGCTTTTACGTAAGAATGACGTAGGCCTTGGATCCAAAATTGTCCTCGATGACCGTATAACATAATCATTTAGGTAGCATCATCAAGGTCAGAAGTTGGTTATTTTAATTCTGTACGATTGACAACATGCTGCAGTGATGGGTCATGTGCTAATCCTGTGTGAAACATCACAGGTGTCACAGATTACCAATGTGGGCTGCGTCTTGAACTCCTGTTATGTTGAGTTCAGGGCCGATGCTAGACTATTTTGCACCCTAGGCAAGACCAGCTACTTGCAGCCCCTCCATCAGCAATGTCCTATCTGAAGATATATAAAAGGGGGGGGGGGGGGGGGGGGACTCAGTAACAGAGATGGTGTGCAGTGAAACTCAGCCCCTGAATGAGAACAAGACTGTGACGAGGCTGTGCCCCATCCAGGGAATTTAAACAAAGGGTAGTACCCACCAGTGCCTCCACAAGGCCAAATGACATACCAAACCGCCCCCTACGGGAGAGGATGCACCGACCAAACCAGTACCCCATCCGGTGCATGGCGCTCGCCCGGTCCCAAGACCCACAGCAGAACCAATGACTGCCATTGCCATCTAGAAAAAGGGCAGGGCAGCGGCATACCAAGCGTCAGGCATTGGGGACAACCTGTCTGCATGACCCCGGAGACCCAGGCATCCAAAAAAATATATACGTCAGGGACTTCCGCAGGTCTTGGTCAAACAATACAAACCAGCGGCCGTGGCTGCGCCCTAGACGGCAGTGCATTCTAGGCGGCTGCCTAGTTTGCCTAGTGGTTGACTTACCAGCACTCAAAGTGTTGGGCAACCCTGTAAGCTGAATTGTTAGAGGCTTTCTGCTTTCAAATCAGTGGTCTTTAAATCCTGTTGACCATTGGTGGGGCTGGCCTGCTTGGAGCGAATACTGACTTTGCAGTTGCCCCATGTTCAGCTCAGTCTGCTTCGACTTGCTGCTCATTGGATTTGCTTTTGCACAAAACATACCAAGCTTAGAAAGCCATTTGAATTTGGGTCTCCACTGGAAAAAAGTGAAGTAGATAGAAAAGGTGGTTGCATTGGAGGGGCTTGGTGGCACTGTTTTAAATGTCTACCTGGTTCTGGCTAGGGGTTCCTACCCCACAGGATTTCTGCTTTATATTGAAAGTGGGAAAGCGGTTAAAACAGGGCTGTGCCATATCCCAGCAGCCATGTAGCCAGCCATTGCTTCTAAACCTTTCCAGCTGACTCCTAACCTTTTTGAGGTTTTCTCTAGTTGTTAATGAGGCTGGCTTCTAAAGTAAGGAAAGCGGGTGGAGGGGGGGGGGGGACCCTTGGCCTCCAGTTTGGAGATTTTGGCTCATGAATCCCATACTAATTTGTCCAGCTTGATTAAAGTGCACCTGTCACTTGGGTAAAGTCATTCAAATGGCAGGAGAACATAAAAGCAAATACCGAGAGGTGCCAACACTCTTAGGCAGAGGAGCCCTTGGGCCCGGGGTGCTCTTTATGCCATTAAGTTTTCTAACTCCGAGGTTGCTCTACCACCCTCATCCATATGACCACATATAGGTCAGAGAAGTGAGTGGGGGGGGGGGGAATTGAAGCTGGGTTTTGATTTCAACCAACATTGCATTTTGAGTGACTCACTTTTGGGGCATTACAGGCCTCTGTGAATGATGAAACCAATTCAATATGCCTACATCTAGGTTCTCCTGTCATTTGGATGACTTGGATTGTGCTGCTGACCCTACCAGCTTCACATAATTGCTTTTCTTTTCTCTTCTCATGCCATTCCGATCATCCATTGGGAGTAAGGAGAAGAAGCTCTGTATCACTCCCAAGTCAGGACTTCTGCAGGGCTTATGTTTCTCTCCCTGCTTGTGACAAAAATAGGTGCCCAAGTAGCCAATGACCAAACACCAGCGATCAATCAGTCTGGCAACAGAAATACCACACTTAGAGAATCCCTTTATTAAAATAGGCCAGATGACCAAGTTCTACTGACATATTTTACCCTAGGCACAGCACTTTGTCAAAAAAGCTTTTTCTGGGGGGGTGGGGAGGGACTAGAATTGGGAACATAATCAGAAAACATGCAGGCTCACCATTTCATCTTCCATTTACCTCTTGCCTAAGGCCAGCAGCAGGGAGCGTGGGCCTCACGCCCCACACGCTTTACATGTGTGTTCATAGAGGCTGAGGTTTCTGCATGCTTCAACACATGGACCATGCTGTCATTGGTAGCTCCTGGTCTCTGTTCATGATCTGAGGCTGGCAGGACAGGCTGTTGATCATGTGACCACTGTGACAGCCAATGACAGTGATTATGTGAACAGAACATTTTGTCCCACTGAAGTCAGGACCCAGTTATAGGGCTGCATGGAAGGGGAAGGTGGGGGTTAAATGTCTCCTTTTAAAAACCCTAAGGGGCGCTTTTACCTGTTTCTCCATGTATATTAAAGTGTCACTAAAGGCAAAGTGTGTGGTGTGTTGTGTGTTTTTTTTTTTTTTTTTTTTTTTTTTATAGATTTTGGATACAATGTAGAGGAATTAGAACCCCCTGTCAGATTTTTATTGCTCTTTGCTTCCATTAGGGAGATTCATCCTCCTTTTATCCTGTTTACGGTTTTATTGCTGAAAGTATTAGAAAATCCCAAATTTTGCCTTGACAACAGAACAGAAATAGAGGGGAAATCTTCTAAAGGGGACACTAGTTCTGACCCTGGGATTCCCTCACTTTGGAAAGATTCTTTCAACTTTCTGCTTTGGCTACGGGACAGGAAGTGAAGGAAAATCTCCCAATTGGGGCATAGATTACTATATTACCCTCCCTTACTATATCCAAAATGGGGGAGTTTTTGCCTTTTAGTGACGCTTTAAAAAAAAAAAAAAAAAAAAAAAAAAATGTAAATGATATAATGCATGACCATAGAATAAAGTATATACCTCTAAACTGTATACTGGTCTACTTTTACAAATCAGACCTTTGTGTCAGCTGATGTCTACATTGTACCGACGCAGCGTGCAAAATCCACTGTCTTGTTTTACAAACCAGAACGCTCTTTATGTTTGTAAGAACATAATTACACGGGAATATGAGCCGTGGCTTGTATGAGTAAAAATACTGCTAATTAAGTAATTTTCAGATTTGTGAATGGCCTCAGGCATTGCTGAATTCCCTGAAAAAACCTTTTCATGTTAATATTTTTTTACACTACTTTATTATGTCGTGCTTGCAGAGGACTAAATGCTGCTGTGACTGTCACGCAGGTTCTGCAGAGCAACCCTTGGCAACAAGTAGGATCAGTCTATGATCTGCTAAGGTTATTCAAAGCACTGTCAGAATGTCCACTATCGTAATTCTGAATCGTGGGACCCCCATAAAATATTTGATGGGGCCCTCGGGGTTATTTCCCTCTGTAGCAGCTGGCAGTGTCATTTACAACAATACATGTAATTGATCTTAATATAGAGGGAGGCCTAAATCAAGGACAGGCAGCAAAAGAGGTGATGGCATAGTCAGTATTATGGGGACTGGTGGTGGTGGTGGTAGTGGTGGTAGTTTCTTGTACACAATTTCTCCAAACCCTTAATACAAATATTTGTTCAACTCCTATATAGACGTAGAAACCTCAGCTGTCCTATCAGGTTTTAGCTGAGCAATTTGTGACTGCATTATACAACGATAAAGTGACCCTAAACAAAATCCACGCCAGTGGCTTCTAAGTGGTCACCCGGCACCGTAGCTATTGGAATATTCTCAACAAGGCTTGTGGCCAAGGCTGTGCAACTTTGCACCTAAACTGGGGGGTGGGGGTGGGGGGGGGGGGAGAGTGTCTTCACTCTCCATTTTTTTTAATTGGCATCACCGTGTCCATTTCTCAGGATCATTAGACCCAGTTTTCACAAGGATGACAGCCGATTTTCCAACCCAAGGAGGATTCAGTATGGTTGTTTGTATACAAATCATTCTCAGTGTATAGCAGTTTCTATACTCTGCATGATATTTAGCTCCCATCTATAGCTATTTCAAAAAATGCCAAAAAGGGATTTATCAAACAACTAATTTAATTTTTTGTGTGGTGGGGTTTGGGGCTTTTTTATCTACATTTTCCTTTCCAAAATCTATTATGTAGAAAGGCTAAGCTCAGCAAAAAACTTTTTCTTTATTTCTGGATATAGCGGGGGATGGGTTAGAGACTGTGGCGGATATTTATTGATGCCGGTGTCCCTATAGGGGGGGTGACAACTGTGCCCCCCATTCAGGCAAAGGGTTGTACACAATGGCTATGCTATCATCCCACTCCACCCCACCCCAGAATGCACAATACAGACAACTAATTTTAAAATAATAAAATGCCAGACATGGGAACCTAAAAGTGTTTTTTGTAGCCAAAAAAAAAAACTTAATTGGGGTTTAAATCCATCTTTTGACTTTTTTATTAACTTTTAAACCACCATCTTAGTCTTTTAAGACTTGAGCACCAAAAATCAAATAAAATGAACCATCTTAAATCATGTAAACTACTGTCCACCCACGAAGTGGGTGATACTAACTACCAGGTTCTTCAAAAGTCTGCAAATCTAACAACATTGATCATCAGAAGTCAACTAAAACACTTTCCACCCACAAAGTGGGTGACACAACACCCCAGTAAGGATAACCCCAACAGGATGGGAGGCTGGGACGGTTGCATGTTGCTGGTGTGAATAAAACTTCTATACGCTAACTGGGGGGTGGGGGGGGGGTTGATGATCACATTAGGTCACATTTATTTTGTGGTATGACAAGATGTGAGGGGAAAGTCCAATCAATGAGGTCACTGACAGAAAAATAAATTGAAAAATATTAACTCTTCCCTACTTTATACTGAAACTTAACATTAAATTTTATAAGGTCGTTTTTTGTTTTTTTTTTAAATGTTTTGTCAGACACTTGACCCATATCTTCAAACATTAAGGTCTGGCCATGCAATTTATAGGGCATGCAGGCTGACGTTATCGAATATTCCTCCATAAACGCTAATGCAACGTATGGAGGAATCTCCCGTGCTTGTTCCAATGACTGCCAAAGTATCCCAACAGTGACTGCATCTGATTGGATGCAAGCTCTCTTTGGCAGCTAATTTTCCACCCAGTTCCTTCAACAAGACAATTGTTCAGTCAACATTTTCCAGCTGGGTGGGTGCCAACAAGGACACCCGTGACTTTAATTTCAGCCAATTTAGCATGAATTGTCCAAAATGCAAGTCCTATTTGGCAGCCTTTAGGGAAGGATTGGGTTGCAATGGGCAACGCAGACTTGCAGGCTCTGCTGATTGGTTAGACTTCTTGTTTAGACAAAAAGGTTTATGTAATTTATGTAATAGGAAGCCTTTGTGTATAGTGGTTGATGCACAGTCGGCAGAGATCTGTCATCAGAATGTCTATGTATTTGTATCTTGTGCTGTTTTAGTTGACTTCCTTCCTCCTAAGATTCCCTGATGTGTGCAAAGTGATATCTATGTTCTGTGTAATATAGCACAATTCTCCATCCCACACAGCTCTAGGATGAGGATGAACACTTCCTTGGGACATGTGTGTAATGCTGCTAGGGATTGTAGAGAGATCTTGAAGGGATCTACTATATAGAAAAGAAAATGTGCCCACCAATCTCATGAATGCACAATTGTTTAGTTCAAGCTCCTGGAAATGTAAGTCTATGGCAGCCAATTCATTGCTGATATTTCTGCTAATTGGAATAAATTGTGCCATTTGTTTAATCATGGGCAATTTATCTCAAGTCGATTCTCCTTTTAACTACCTTACGTAAAAGTCGGTGAGGTGAAGACTGATGCGAGAGATTAAATCTTTGTTCTGCTGCTAAAATACAAATACCCCCCCCCCCCCCCTATTCTTATAACCCCCATTCTTGTTAATAGATGGGATGATAGCTGCCAATGGATAGTTCTTAACCTCACAACTGTTGGTTAGTTAACATTGTCCTAAGGTTTTACTTCTGTTGCTTTGATCATGAAAGCAAAATAATTGTTCAAACTAAGCTGCCTGCCCACCAGTATGCAACAATAAAACCTTATTGGGTACTTGGTAAGAGAGACGGCATGCAACTCTGAATCCTTAATATTCACATCTGTTGGATTAATTGGCTTCCAATCAAAGTGCAAAGGTTCCTACTGACAATTTATGACGCATTGGCCAAACGAAGAACCATGGGCATACACGGGTGTACTGTATATGAGAAAAGAAATAATTCATTACAGCGGTCACTTTCCCACCCAAGTGTCAGAAGTGGCCTACATACTTACAAAAATCTAGAATGGGCAAATTTAATCTGTCTATAGGCACAATAACTGTTGTTGGGACATTGGTTTGTAATCTATGGAAGGAATATCAACATTTTAACAAGCAACAATACAGCTGGTTGCTTAATGTTACAGATCTTCTGGTTTTAAATGGCTCTTCCATTGCCCGGACTTGTCTGTACTTTGCATGGATGATGCATATGGCTTTGAGCGGGGGAGGAGGGGTTATTTGTCCCTGGACCCACCCAGCTAGTTTCTCAAAGCTGATGTTGACATGGAATGTCTTAAGCTAGAGCCTCTTTACAAGACAAGGTGTATGGAAATTGAGTTATTGAAATGGAGATGGGTTCACTCTGTGAGTGACTAGTGAATGCTCTATGGTCTCTATCAATTGATGAAAGGTGATTGTTGGTGGCTTAATAAACCCAGTTTAGTTGGAGTTTAGCAAACTGTCCTGCTATAACGTTATTATTGGTATTTATTATTAGACTACCCTTTTATAGAAATGCACTATATTTTTTATTTCTTTTATTTGGAAAAGCCAATGGCCTTTTAGTTTCGACCGGGGATAGATTGGATTACAGGTAGTCACTAGTTCTGTGCCTGAACTTCAGCCCTCCAAGTTCCTTCAGAACATGTAGCCAAGGCCTATGCATTTGGTCTTGTGACTGAATACCATGCAAGGCTTGAGGCGTCTTTTGCGAGACTAGTACTTCACAGCTTCTTCTAATATCTTTGGATTTAAAAGGAAGATGTTTTCTACTTTTTTTTTTTTTTTTCTTTTTTGCATGTTCTGACTGTAGGCAGGCATGTAATGTGAGTATCTAAAAAGTAATGCCACGTACTTTGTACAGCTCCTCGGGAGCCCACGTATGCAAATAGCAACTTCTAATTTCTGAAGTTGTACTTTGCCCTGCTTCCTTCTACCTCCTAGGATCTCAATATTGGCCAACTCCTTTATAATAGGATGACAGGGCCGAGCATGACTTTAGAAACTTAAATCTCTATTCGTGTTGGACTCGAAGCTCTACAACAGGGGTCTCCAAAATTTCTTAACGGGCCAGTTTACTGTCCTTTGGACTTGAGAGGGGCAAGACTGTAACCAGTGGGAGTAAAAAAATTCCAGCATCATTCGGAGTAAACCATGCCCTATCATTGGGTTTTAGTGGGAGGAACCATGCCCCATCATTGGGTTTTAGTGGGTGGAGTAATGGTGCACAATCATTTCTTTATTGGGAGGAATAGCACCCCATCATTGGTGTCACTGGAATAGTGCTCCAAGGGTCGGATAGAGGCAAGCCAAGGGCCACAGTTTGGAGACCACTGCTCTACAAGTTATATCTACAAATGCAATTTGGCACTGCTGAATCCTTCACATGCACCATATAATGTTACATAATGGAAGTTGCTATCCGAATAAGATCCTGTTTCTGATGGACTCTTGGATCAGATGTTTTTTGCCTTCTCGAACAAGTCTGTGAGAATTAAAACCCTCTTAAAGAAGGTCATCTGCAGACAAAATGTAAGATGCTTCTGAAATCATTAAAATTGACAACCTGTTGACACAAGCCCAACGGCCATTGATGCAGGCATATGTATGTATCTGCTTTGTCAAGCCTTCCTGTTGCTTACTATTGGTCAAGTCTGCAGGGTATCTTTGATTTTTTTGCAAGATTATAGGCAGCTTGCTTACAAATGGGGTATCGGCCTGTCTGCCTATACTTTGCGTGGGCACCTGGTACAGCTAAGGCTTTCTCATTGTTTAGCTGAACTGCCACTGAATGGAGAAGTAATTGTTGGGTACTCACTTGGAGTCCTTTGTGGCAAGGCTATAGAAGGACAATACAGACCAAAAAAAAGTAACCAAGGGTTCTACTTGTATTCATATTGATTAATTCATGCCAATGGTCTGTTATATTTGAGCACATCTGGAAATATCTCTTTGGATGGACACTTAGAACTAAATTGTAGCTTACCACTCCTTGGATGTAGTGGCTGAATTTTCTCTAAGGCTTATTTCTCCGTTTCAGGGACCAATCGGGGCAGAATCTTTGCCTGAATTTGGCCCTGAAACGGAGGCAAAGACGCACAGCGTTTTCTGTGCAGTGCGCTCCGCAGCTGCCCCGGAGACATGTGAACTGGCTCCATAGACAGTCGGTCATATTCTCCTGCTATGCGAATTGGATGTGGAGAAAACCACATCCAATTCGCATAGGTGTGAACGCAGCCTCAGCGTCTTCCAGGGTAGCCCATGAGACCTAGGGCTCCTCCTACCAGTACAGGAAACACGTTAACCCCCCCACCAGATAAAAGGGCGGTCCTCCAGGCACCATGTCAGTATTCTCAAGAACCGTAGGACGTCTCTGTAAAACGTATGCATACACATGATTTCAAGACAAAACCGGTTGGGAATCCAGCTGTCCTGGAAGACTCTCAGAAAAGGAGTTTATGGTACTGTAAGTCTAACTCGGCTTTTTTTTTTTTTTTTTTTCTTTTCATCTGGCGATCTTGCAAAAAACATTTTCTGTCCTAGGGTCACTCAATGTATTGTATCCATGGAGGAGCAGCATTGTCACCCTAGGACATGGCCACAGAACACTTCCACCTTTCCTTCTCCATAACATAGGTTGTAGTTGTTCTGTAGCCCATAAATAGTTGGGAACAATGTTACAGATAACAGTATGTAATAACTTCCAGTGCTCTTGACCTTGGCTAAATCATTATCTGCTGACGAGACTCTTTTTTTTTTTTTTTTTTTTTTTTTTTTTTTTTTTTTGCAGGATCAGCATGCATTTGCTTGCATTAATCAAACAATTAATTATTAATCGCTGGTATATTTAACAGACAATAATGAGGCTCATTGTTGGGCTTTACAAAACATTTTTGGGCTTTGGGTAAAACCTAGACAGGCGAAAACAAAAAAAAAAATGGTGCATACAGAATCTGGTGCAGCTGTGCATTGTAACCAATCAGCTTCTAAGTTTTATGAGTGCCGGTTCACACAGGGGCGGCACGACTTGCAGGTCGCCTCAGCGAGGCGACCTGCAAACGACTTCTGAGGCGACTTGCAAAACGACTTCTGTATAGAAGTCTATGCAAGTCGCCCCAAGTCGCCCCCAAAGTAGTACAGGAACCTTTTTCTAAGTCGGAGCGACTTGCGTCGCTCCTATTAGAACGGTTCCGTAGCACAGAACGGGAGGCGACTTGTCAGGCGACTAGGTCGCCTGACAAGTCGCCCCTATGTGAACCGAGCCTTAAGCTTCTAAGCTTAATTGAACACGCTGAAGATAGAAACTGGTTACTATGTACAGCTGCACCAGTTTCTGTATGCACCAGTTTTAGTAAACCCCCCCCCCCCCCCCAGTTTGTTAGGTGTTTTACTTCTATGCCCCTATTGGAGGATTTCTCCCTGCTTCCTGTGTGGTCACCATGACACTAGCTGAAGGCAATTCTCCCAAACTGATCATCCAGTTAAGGTTTGTGTTTGGAAGGATGGGATTTTTTTAAATTAAATTAGTAAATCCATGAGACCTTTCCAGGGGAAAAGTCATTAATCTCTGGCCTATTCTTAGAAATCGGGGACAATGGGCAACTAACTAGAACTTGGAAAGTGCATTGTTATCTTACAGGATGTTTTGTGGGTTAACGTTCTATTTTTAACATGGCTTTTCTTTTGTTGATGTAGCAACCTGTTTTAGTGAATAAACTCAGGACATTTGCAACAGATGAGTGTTGGTAATGAACACTTTGCAGCTCTTTGGCACAAACCTGTCATTTTTCTTATGTCTTCTGCAACGAAGGTGGTTCAACAAGTTCTACCATTCTGAAAATGCCTTCCCAGAAATCATATGCATTCCACACAGGAACAAGGGGCCTTATGTGTGAAAAGCAACTTCTGTGTCTGTGCCCAGCAGAATAAAAAAAAAAAAAAAAACTCCCCTTCCTTCCTCTTAGGGCATATTGTATAGAACTAAAGCAGAACTCTAATGAAAACACTTCCTGTGTGCTTCATGAGATGGGAAGTGGGCCCAATATCTCCAACAGGGTCCCACAGTAACCATCAACTAATAGCTTTTGTCTTCTAACCAGATGGAAAGAACATCTAAAATCGGATTGGATGGTTTCGATCAGTGGTTTGCAAACTGTGGCCTGGGGGCGGATGCCGCACTTTGCATGCCTTTATCCAGTCCTTTAGGCACTATTCCTCTCACTGACACCAACGATGGGGAACCATTCCTCCCCCGAATTCCAAAGATGCACTATTTACTCCCAATGACACCAAGATAATTTCGACTCCCAATAGCCAGTCTGGCCCCCTAAAGTCTGAAGGACTATAAACTGGCCATTTGTTTTAGAAAGTTTGCCGCTTTTAGATGAAACGTCTATCATCTTTCATTCAGAATAGTTTGAGGCTCAATTGAATGTTACAACTTAACATTACATCAATTCTCAATTCTGCAATAAATTTTAATTATCTTCCCCATATTTTCCACTTTTGCCTAACTTCTTCTGTTTGGGCTGCCCAAAAAACTTCTTCTCCCTAATGTAGAGCAAACCTAGAATTGTTGTGGAGCCCTAACCACGTTGAGATGTCTTGGGTGTGGGAAACTTCTATTTAATCAACCAAAAATAATGGCATCAAACTTTTTGTTTCTGAGCCGCTGTTAGGATATCTATTATGATTATCGGGACTAACATCTTCCCGTTTTCTTTCAGGGAGCGAATTGAGCTGGTTGAGGAAGCCAAAAAGATGGAGATGGCCAAGTTTCGTTGCATCTTGCCTGTTTATGGGATCTGCAGTGAACCCGTTGGTCTGGTCATGGAGTATATGGAGACTGGTTCCTTGGAAAAGCTATTGGCCTCAGAGCGCTTGCCGTGGGACTTGCGGTTCAGGATCATCCATGAGACGGCAGTGGGAATGAACTTTCTCCATTGCATGAACCCACCATTGCTCCACCTGGACTTGAAGCCAGCCAATATTCTGCTTGATGGACATTATCATGTCAAGGTATGGAACATCTACTGTTCTAAATTTTGTTATTAATATTGGGTAGACCCTTTTATCTTCAGTTTATGAAGCTCCATCATATTATAGCACAAAGATAGTATTCTTTGAGAGTTATAGAAACACAGCAAAGGTTGCCACCCTAAGGAGCCAGCTATAAAAATCAATTTGCGCTTGGACCACTAGTGTTTGACATGTTTCATGTCCTGGTTGTGTTTAAAAGCAGTGTGTGTTTGTACAACCACTATTAACTGGCAACCTTTTAGCAGTTAGATGTACGGAACGAAGACATCTTTTGGGACCGGTCTTATAAACTGCCATTGGCTACCATATTGGGTTTTTTGTAGCACTCATTGTGTCCACTAAACTGTAGCACATATCAGAAATTAGAGGTTACAGTAAACCTGTTATGGGAGAAATATCAGGTCTCTGTGTTTGTTCTCGTACAAATACTAGTTGTCTGGATATCATGCTTGGCTTCTGACTTTGTCTTAAAGCTGACAAAAGTGGGTTGATGAAGACTTTAAACTCAACTGGCTATAGGTTTATTTTGAGATGTTAACTTGAGTATCTAGACCAGATGATCAGCACAATAGTTGGGCAATTGGCATTTCAGAAGGCAGTTAGCAGTGGCAGACTACATATTTCTCACCTGGATGCTTTACTTTTTAAAGGGGGAGTGAAAAGCCACTTGCTACCACTTCAGCTGTTTTTTTGGGGCGTTGAAGTTCTGAAGCTACCAGGTTATTAGCCATGTCACGCTAGACTTGCTGGTTTCCAATATGGGCTCCACTGTACATAGCCTGGTTTTACAGCCCATATATTTGGTTGGCTGAAGATGATAAAAGCAATGCCGAACTGTGGTAGCCAATCATTCTTTTGAAACCCTCTTCAATAATCATCAGGCAGCACACAGTAAACCTATTCGTTGCATAAAGCATATTGGGGGTAGAAAGTTGGCAGCATAGACCCAAAGCAATGGTGGTCTGCAGTTAAAATGATCATTGGTGTCAGTTTCATTATCTGAGATGCAGAAATGACTGACTGCTCAAAGAACCCATAGCAACCCAAGGAGGAACGTCGGTGGAGAAAGGCTGCCGTAGGCAGTAGATCTGCCTGATGAGTATTAGAATGACTTGCCTCTAAGCTGAGCACAGTCACTTATTTCAGCTTGTTGTAAATGAATATCCTTGATTCTGTTGCACCGTGTAGACCTATAAGACTTGTAAGAGGAAGTTGCTGACTTGTGTGTTTGATGTGGCACAGTTACTTAACATGCCGCATCGTGTCCTTTAGAACCCCTGAATCTCTCTGGATTATGGCATTGATTCCATAGAATCCATGTGTGTCTTTGATGTGATTGTCACTGCCGTATAGAAAAGTATGTTTGTGGGGACTTTAAAGCGTAAAAAGCCAAACCTTTCACTTTAGTTTTGGATGGACTGGTAGGAGATTAGAAAAAGGTATACTGGTTAGGGGTCTCCAGTATAGCAAGTGATGCAAACTTCAAAGCAGAAAAGACCCCATTGATCATACCATCTTTTGTGAGCTACAAAACGCCTTCCTTTTTCTATATTATAAAGATGAGCGGAGGGGGTGTTTGGTGTGTGTGTGTGTGGTGTGTGGGTTTTTTTTTTTTTTTTTTTGCACCTCCGAGTGCCATTCTAAATGAATTGCATGGTGATGTGGCATTGTATGTAACAATATATCATCCACATGCAATGCAATAGTATAAATGGTCATTCTGAAAATGCTAATTGTTTGGCTGCCAACCTGTTTCAAATGGCTTTAATACTTTAAAGCCCACCCACAGTGGGTATGTGCCTACACCACACGGGTGAGCTGCTCGTTTAGGTCTAGAGGCAAGTAAAAGCATTTCCTTTACCTGATCCTCCTATCCCCTAGTAGACAGAGCTCCCCCATGCCCTAGCACAGGGATCTCCAAACGACGGCCCTCCAGCTGTTGACCTACACATCCCATGAGGCATTGTAAAACTGACATTCACAGACATGACTAGGCATGATGGAAATTTTAGCTCCTGAACTATGGGAGGGCCATAGTTTGGAGACCCCTGCTCCTAGCGCCTTGGTCTCCAAACTGTGGCCCGGGGGCCAGATGTGGGCCCCCTTGTTTGCGTTTTTTATCCTGCCCTTGGGGCACTATTTCATCCACTGATGCCAACCGTGAGGCATAATTCCACCCCACTGACACCAATGAAGGGGCATAGTTCCTCCCACAGACACCAATGATGGGGCCCAATTTCTCCCGATGACGGCAACAACCATTGGGCCCAATTCCTTCCAATGACATGGGGTACAGTGATTCCAATGATGGGGGCACAATTCCTTCCACTGACACCAAAGGTGGGGCATTGCTTTCTCCCTCTGACATCGGGACCTTTTCTATGCTCGATGGCCACAGTCTGCCCCCCCCCTCCTAATGTCTGAAGGACCATAAACTTTCTCTTTTTGTTTAAAAAGTTTGGAGACCCCTGCTCTAGCGGTAGACTGTCATCACACCCAGATGCTACAGGGACTGGTCTAGAAGTGCGGAGGATTGGGTAACCAAAGCTTCTGTTCTTTGCCCCTAGACCTAAAGAGAGCAGGTAACTTTTGCAGTATGGGCATGGTTTCCGGGAGTTTAAATAATTGACCTGGAACAAGTATGTGGATAGGGTGACCAGACTTTGATCTCACACGGAGCAAATCCATTCTGTAAAGTGTTAAAGCTGCTGGGCAGCTAGTATTTTCAAAGAAATCTTCCATGGCAGCCTTCATCTTTCCCTCAATACAGAATATCTTTAGAAGCCTGGACTTCAGATACGGTTATGCGATACCTGACACCGGCAGACAATATGGATCCCCTTCCCAGATCCGATTGCACTTCTTGTATCTATGAACGCTTCTTATAACTCATCCCTACCCTACATTTGATGTTTATGTAACAGCATGCAACTGGCCGCACTGCTGTTTGAAAACTGGCTTGGTATGTTTGGAATGTGCGTTAGTGCTGTGCAATTCGCTGAGTATTAATAGCAGCCAACATGAGTCATCTGTAATAGGGAAGCCATTGTCTGCAATGTTTTTCCCAGCATGCAATGCAGCACAGAGCCATCCTAACACAGCAAGGTGTCTGCGTTCTGGAATTCAGGGACACAAGAGCTTTATAATTGCCATGGTGTCACCGCCGATGCCAGGGCAATGAGCTGGCCACATTGCTCCCTGTGACCGTCATTCGATTGATGCTGCTTGTCGGGAATCGATGACGAGTCTGGGATGTAGGGTTTAACCCCTTGTCCACCAAGGTATGTTTATAAACGTCCTGGTATTCTAGGGGGTTAAAGCAAGCCATGAGCTTGGTATTTATTTTTAAAGCCGGCGATGGGCTTTCAGGTAAGTGATCCGAGCAGCTCTAGATCACTTTTTTTTTTTTTTTTTTTTTTTTTTTTTTTTTTATACGGGGCTCTAAAGGTTTCTCCCTTTTTGCAATAGCAATAAAGTTTAAATCCTAAAAAGAACCAAAGAAAAATGTAAAAGTGGTAAAAAAAAACGCATTCATATACATATCCCCATAAACAGCAATGCAAACATGCAGTGAAAGGCTCAAGTAAGTGGGTGTGTGAACCTAAATTGCACCCCACGTAAGGTACCTCTGTCACAATAAAATCAATAATTCTATGGCCATAATCCATTGCTAACTTTAAACTGATAACCTGTAAACACTTAAAGTGTCCCCTATAGAAAATTTTAAGGCTTGACATGTTTGGTATCTATTTAATGGCACAACCTTGTCCTTTCATATTTTACCAAAAAATACAGAATTGTGTAAAATTCATTTTTTTGTGTGTTTTTAAAAGAGTTCACCTATTCAGAGAATGCTACTTCCATAATTTTGGGTGTAACATGCTCCAGGCCTGTCCCCCCCCCCCCCCCCCCCCCTTTGATTTACCTCCCTGCAGTCAGCAGTCAGGGGATCCCCCACAAACGCTTTCACATTTTGAAAACCACATGGCCAATTGGGGGTTTCAAGTAATTTTCTAGTAAAAATGCTAGTTTTAATGTGAAAATGGAATTGCCTAGGTGGACAAATGGGTTAAGGGGCACTGCAGGATAATGTGTGTGGGTGTGTGTGTGCTGTAAAATTCTAGAATATCATCTTCCTTCCGTCTTCCTTCTTCCTCCTTCTCCTTCTTCTCTTTTTTTTTTTTTTTTTTTTTTTTGTATCGTTTTTCTAGTTTTTTGATCCATTAAAGAAGTGGTCTTCAAACTGCGGCCCTTTGCTTGCTTCTATCTAGCCCTTGGGGCACTATTCTTCCCATTGACCCCCAACAGTGGGGAACTGTTCCTCCCACTCACACCAATGATGGGGCATTTTTCCTTCCACTGATGGGCACTATTTCTCTCACGGATATAAACGATGGGGAACTATTCCACCCACTGACAGCAAAGATGGGGAACAACTTCTCTAGTGAATACCAATGATTGGGCACTATACCTCTCTCTCCTCTTACTGACCACAGGTGCTATGCAATGTTTTTTTATTTTTTATTTATTTACTTTTTATTCCCACTGACACCAAGTTTGAAACCTTGTCTAAACGCATTGATGTTGGGGCAGGCAATGTTTCAAACTTGGTGGTCAGTGGGAATAAAAAAAATAAATAAAAAATTGCATAGCACCTGTGGTCAGTAAGAGGAGAGAGGAATAGTGCCCAATCATTGGTATTAATTGGAGAAATAGTTCCCCATCTTTGCTGTCAGTGGACCCTCGTAAAGTCTGAGGGACAGTAAATTGGCCCTTTTTGTTTAAAAAGTTTGGAGACTTCTGCATTTGCAGGGATTTTTCCCTCACTTCCTGTTCTCCCATCAGTTATGGTTTTGCCGCACAGGAAGCGAGGCAAAAATCAGCCTTCCCTTATGCTAATAAAGAAACACCCCCCCCCTTTTTTTTTTTTTTCTTTTTCTTTTTAAAGATTTGCCTAATAAATAAATAGAGGGGAAAAAAAAAAAAATATATCTCTCTCTCTCTCTCTATCTATCTATCTATCTGTATATCTATCTATCTGTATATCTATCTATCTGTATATATATCTATCTGTATATATATATATCTATCTGTATATCATGGCTTTCCCTTGTTCTCATCTCAAGGGCCTGACTGGATACAAATTGAAAGTGCTTAGGTTTGACCTCCCATATTATATGGCTTTTGGTAAATCTAAAGGAAATTTGTAGAATGTATGGCCAGCTTGAGGCTTCACTTCCTGTCCTGAGGAATAATCAGCAAAATTACGCCCCCCCCCCCTTTTTTTTTTTTTTTTTTTTTTTTTTTTTTTTTTTTTTTATTGCCCTTTCTGGTTTGGAAGTATGGGGAAATATCAAAGTAATGCCCTTTTCACATGGGTGTCTCTGTTACTTCCCAGCCATAGACAGATTCCCTGCTGAGTCACCACATATGGGACATCTGTTCTATTATTATCTCTGTTGTGACCGAGGAAAAACGAACCCATGTAATCCTTATGGATGTCTGCATGTAAACATAATAAAATATATTATTATTTCTCAAATACAGTGAAATGAGTGTAGTAAAATTTGAAACAAAAAATAACAAATATTTTCTATAAATGTAATTGCAGTTTTGCTTTCCCGACTTCCCAACCTATTCCAGCAGATGTGCTGTACTGATTATCCTTGTCAGGTTGGGAGACTTTTTTTTTTTTTTTTTCCCCGCCAGAATCCTCTGGCTCATGATCCGTCCGGGACATGGCTGTGCTTGCAGCGGTCTGGTTGCGCAATGTGAACAGATCGCTCCGCACTGTTTCAGCTATTTCACTATTTGTGTTGTTGAGCCATATGCCAACACGTCTTGGACGGGGTTTTTAGAAATGGTTTGGCCTGAAAAGGACCTTCCTTCCTCCTCCTGTAATAAAACTTGTTCCTGCAAGTCCCGTGCACCTTGTTTGTATATCGCAACACCTCTGTGACCTTCATACCTGAACACTGTCTGTCGGAATTTTTGTTTTTTCAGCACTTGGTGACTTGTTAAGACCTCTTGTAATAACTACAGTTGTAAGCAGAGTATAGCCAAATATATACTGTGTGTATGAGGAGCCCATTGGCCCATAATTTTTCCGAGTGTTCTTAGGAAGGCCTTGCAATAAAATGTACACAAAGCTGTAGCAAACACAACTTGTTTATCTAATTCCTTATGTAAAGGAATGCTACAGTTGAGATTTTTTTAAAAATGTATTTACAGCTGAGGGCAATCGTTAATCCAAGCGTTGTGGCGATTTAGGGAGGGGTTACTGTTGGAAGTAGCTGCATAGTGTGCGGTGATGGGCTTAAAGAAGATCTAAAACCAAAAAGCACAACATGTAAAAATCCAACCCAAGTAAAGCTTTATTGTGAACAAAACAGAACTCTACACTTGGAATATTCTCTAGAGACGTGTTTCGGTCAATTTTCATCTTGTGATTGGCACTTGAGCAACATTCCCTCCTGGAAAGGCAAAGATCTGAGCCCTTTTCTCCCTCCTTTTTATTTTTCCATTCCATCAAGTATTATTATTTGATAACTGTACACTAAAGAATTTTCCGGGGGGAAAAAAAAAGTGATTTGTCCAGCAATCACACTAATTGAAAATGTATTATTAATAATATTACATTTATATAAACCTTTGTGATACATGTCTCAAAAAAAAAAAAAAAAAAAAAAAAAAAAGTCCTAACTTTTTAATGCACTTTTAATTGAGTTACAGGCCGGCATGTATAACTTCATTGTCTGTTCTCTCTAGATCTCAGATTTTGGTCTTGCCAAATGGAATGGCTTATCCAATTCTCATGAACTGAGTTTAGATGGTATCTGTGGGACCATTGCCTACCTCCCGCCGGAGCGTTTCAAGGAGAAGAACAAGAACTTCGACACCAAGCACGATGTCTACAGGTGAGGCATTGGTGAGGAGTTCATGGACTCCTAAAGGTAGCACTACACCTCCTCAACCATCTTGCCATGGTATCTGGAGACGAGTGTGTGATCTCTATGACTAAGACCACATGGGTGAAAATCGTAAGAGGGTTGATATTCAGGAAAGGCCAACAGTGTGGTCTGCCTTCTTTCTTCTCCTTCTTTCTTCTCCTTCAAGTGACGTCATTGTTTTCAACTCTAGCTTTTGTGTTCAATAAAAGTGTGTTGAAAATGGTAATGCACCAACTAAAAGGTTACCATGTTGGATGGAATGGGAATGTGCTGGAACCTCGCATTCGTTTTCTCTTACTTTGTCTAAGTTGGGGGAAGTTTCCCATCACTTCCTGTTCAGGGGAACCCAGGGCAGGAAGTGAAAGCAAATCTACAAGCAAGAACACAGATGATAGTAATAAAAAAAAAAAAATGGTAGAAAAACTGGATGGGTATTAGTAGTAGTGGAACCTTGGGATTCTCCACGCCCAAGGATTTCCACGCTATGTAACTGAATTGGGTCTGAGATTTGAAGTACCATACTGAAATGTAGTAATCCAGATATAGATTTATTCCAAATTGAGATAAAATACTTTTTCTATAAATTTTGATGTGGCACTTTATTCTTAGACACTAAAAAAATCTTCAAATCTCAAAGCAGACCTGTACTTTTGTCCATGCACGGCAAAACCGGTTCACTCTAATTTGCCCCAACCAAACAGTTCATGCTCGTTTTTTGCTTTTCTCCCTGTGCTGCTCCATTGCCCCGTATAAGCTCTGAGATACTGGTGACGAGGACTCTCCCTGGCCCCATGTGACAATGCTTGGCCAATCGTCAAACCTCAGAACTGTCGCATGATCTAGAAGATTCAGGTCATTTACTCTTGGTGACTGAATGGAGTGGAATGAAAAGGAGTATGGGCTGCTGGGGAGGGCTTGGGGATTAAAGCAAACCTGAGCATTTCCCTACCAGGGCAAAACCTAGGCTTGCTTTCAAACTATTGGCTTGCAGTCCACTTTAATAAGCCAGTACACAAAGCTGTGACAGTGTGCAATACCCTGGACAACCAATCGGTAACCAAGCTGTTAAACTGTAATCTGGTTTACTATTACTGTTGACAGTTCATTGTTGAAGAGCCCGGTTATGTCTAATGCCTGCGTTTTTACCTATTACTGTTTGTGTTTTTTAATAGTATTTGTTTTATTTTTCCTTCCAGTTTTGCAATTGTGATTTGGGGAATCCTTGCACAGCGGAAGCCTTTTGCAGGTAAGTCTCAGTTTCACGATCCACATTCATGCCTAATTCATCTTGTACTTGTGATTTGCAAAATCTGAAAAAAATGCCCAAATAATGCTAAACTACAGTGTTCAATGCGCTGGGAACCTGGGCCGAGTTGTGCTCTCTGTCAGAAGTAATTGAATCGCAGGCAAAAACGTCCATATACACTATATTGCCAAAAGTATTGGGACGCCTGCCTTTACATGAACTTTAATGTCATCCCAGTCTTAGTCTGTAGGGTTCAAACATTCCCATAGACACACTCCTAAACCTTGTGGACAGCCTTCCCAGAAAAGTTGAAGCTGTTATAGTTGCAAAGGGTGGGCCAACTCAATATTGAACCCAACGGACTAAGACTGGGATGCCATTCAAGTTCATATGCCCGTAAGGGCATCCCAATACTTTTGACTATGTATATGTGTATGTGTGTGTATATGTATATGTATATATATATATATATATATATATATATATATATATATATATATATATATATATATATATATATATATATATATATATTTATTTTAGGGTGGACCATGTAACATGTTCCAGCTCCTGTTGCCAGTCCTTCCTCTATCTCTCTCCTCCTCCACTGTCACTTTTTTTAAATGAGCACAGCCTACATGGCTGCTTCATTTAATTACAGCTTACTGTGAATGAACTACAAGAACTGTCACCTACCATGGTAGATGGCTTGTCGTTCCAAATGAAGGGCTTGCCTGCAGAAGCCTGATATTACACCCCTGACCTACTGATCAGGGGTGCAATGCTTTCCAGACTTCTGCAGGGAAAAATTAACAAATGCACTTATTTCATTTTTGCATTAAAAAAAGGGTAATTTTTTTTTTTTTTTTTTTTTTTTTTTTTTTTTTAAGGCTGGACTCCAGGAAACTAGAAAACTATGCCTTGTAGTGGGGCTGCATCCCTGCTGCAATGATTAATTGCTAATTTAGGTCAAGAGAATGTATGTGTGTGTGTGTATATATGTGTGTGTGTATATGTATATATGTGTGTGTGTGTGTGTGTGTGTGTGTGTGTATATATATATATATATATATATATATATATATATATATATATATATATATATATATATATATATATATATATATATATATATATATATATATATATATATATATATATATATATATATTTTTTTTTTTTTTTTTTTTGACTTGCCTGCTCCTCCTCCTGCGCAGCTAGATCTGTCCCCCACAGCCTCTTCTCCTGAAAAAAAAAAAATACCAAAAAAAGAAAACATTCACTGGTATATTTAGCAGACCAAAAGGGAACAGATGACAGAAGTTCATAGTTGTGGTTTACATACACTTTAACTGCAGCAGAGTGAAATCAAGTCTCCTGCCCTGCATGTCCAGGCTATGCAGCCTTGCAGAGCTGTGTAAATATCGGGTCTGGATAGACAAATACAAATCCTATTGGCAGCCGTATGTTATCTGTGTGTTTATCGGCCTGCCTGGTGTTTTACTTGAAGTACAAGTTCGACATTTATTTCTTTATTTATTTTCTTTCTTGTTCTGCAACATTTTCTGCCCTGACACGCTTCATAGTCCGTTTCCGGTCGCCTGTCTAATTCTGTACTGGGCATGCCAGGACACATACATACAGCCCATGCTCCCAGGCAATCTTCGCAGTTTGACTGATGGTTTAATAGCTGTGCGTGGGTGGAAGGATGTATGGCGTACAAAGATTTGTTTTTACTTTCTCAAATTTTTTTTTTTTGCAAAGGGCATACAGCTAAACATGCATGTTAAACCTACCAGCCAGGTGATTTTATAAAGTGTACCTGTGGGGGGAATAAAACTGGAAAATGCCACCTGACCCACCCCTGCCCTCCTCCTGCACCCTATTGGCTCATTACTAACCTATAGTAAAGGGCAGACCAGAGCCACCGACCACCCATGCTGGTCCGTATTTGCATTACAGAGCCCTTGGGGGGGGGGGGTTCCAGGGGATCAGATGCTGCATGCAAGCACCTGAAGATGACTTTACAAGTCATTATACTGCCCCACCACTTCAATGACCTCCTATAGTTCTATAGACTGTGTTCCGCTGCTCTTCCTCTTGTGTCTTTTGAAGTGTTGATGAGCATTTGTACGCTGGTGACAGCCACCCTGAGCTGGAGGTTGGAGAATGTCCAGCATAGATTGTAAGCTCTAATGAGCAGGGCCCCCTAATTGGCCTAACGTATATTAATAATTTTATTACTACTCTAGCCCTTTCTTAACCAGCCTGACTGCCCCGGGCCCACACCTTTTCATTCATTGGATTTCAGCTCTCTTCATAATAGAGACTGAGCATCACAAGTGGGCATTATCTAGGGCGGTCTGCAGCCAAATGCAACCTGCCTTGGATCGCCCACTTCTCCACCAATTGGGGCATTTTGATATTTTCATATTTCCTTCCAAGAGTTGACCCACTGCTTGTATCGGGTCTCCTGAGATCATTACTGAAGCAGGGTGCTGTGACGGGTTCAGCAAGCTATGTATAGCACCCTGCTGGCCCTTCCCACAAACAATTAACTTTTCATTTCATAGAGGAGCATAGAGATCCAGTGATGACCTCACTGTGTCTAAAATAAGGTATGCAATAAAATGGAAAGGTGTTGTTTAAAAAGATTACTAATAAAGGGGAAGGGAGGAATAAACAGTTAAACTTCAGCTTTAAGTAAACTGAATTATGTGTTGTGTTTATTTATTTTAAATGTTTTATCTCCATTGCTACATTTTGTGTATTTTATTTTTTTTTTTTTTAGATGAGAAGAATATTCTGCACATCATGGTAAAGGTTGGAAATGGCCTGCGGCCCGACCTGGCCCTCATTCCAAGGGGGAGACCGCAGCAGTGTGACAACATGATCAAACTAATGCAGAGATGCTGGAGAGATAAGCCCAGGGAACGGCCAACGTTTCAAGGTATGAGTTCAGCCAAGCGCATCTCCATTAACTGACCAACTGCAGAGGAGCAATCAGCAGGCATGTTTCTGACCAACCAATTTGGGTAAATTGCAGTTCTTGGTTTGGGTGAGCCGTCTAGTGAGGTTCCTCCCCCACGCCCCCCACACATCAACTGACCAAGGAGCTTGCAGCACCTTCGCAAGGGAGGCAAGGATTTCTCATGACTCCTGAGGGCCCAGTGGAATGTTGGGGAAGTGGCCGCCATTAAAATTTAACCTGTTGACCTGCATGGGCAAGGCACCAGCTCATTTTAAAGGTGACCTTGTGGCTATCATCAAGATTTTAAATGAAGTCAAACCTGTAAATGACAACTGTCGATACTTAAACTTTCCTCCTGACCCATCGATCTCCATTCTGATGCTGAGAACTGAGGGTGACCACTCTCCCAGCTCCCTATGGTTCCTCCATCTGACCGCCACGCCATTGCTGTATCCTGTAATGGATGGAGGTCAGCAGGAGGAACCATTGAGAGCTGCGGGGGACCAAAGAGATTGACACTCGTGGAAGTGTCGGTCTTGGTGTGGCCTTTTTTTTTTTTATAAGATTTTGCAGCACTGGAGTAAAGTTCTGCGACCGGGCTGAGTGTTTAAGTGTAAATATGGAGTGTGTGTGTATATGTATGTGTGTGTGTATATGTATGTATGTGTGTGTGTGTGTGTGTGTATATATGTGTGTGTGTGTTGTTTTTTTTTTTTCATATGTAAGGAGCATTGATTGAATGAAAACATGGTAGATTTCAGGCCTGCTGAACTTGGGGGCAAGTAGTCACCCTATAAGGCCACAGAATAGAAGCTAATAGGAACATTTTAAGCTATCAGTATGTCTTTGGAGTGTGGGAGAAAACCAGAGTACCTAGAGGAACTCGCGCAACCACAGGGAGAACATCCAAGTAGTATCCTGGCTGGGATTCTTGCGTGCATGTGTGTGCGCTCACACCAGTTTTTAGGCAGGAGCCATTTTATCTACCAGCATGTCTTTGGAGTGCGGGAGGAAACCCAAACAAGCTCAGGGAGAACCTGCAGACTCCATGCAGGCAGTATCCTGGCCGGGATTCTTACATGTGTACATACACATACCAATTTTTAGGCGGGAGCCAATTCTCCTACCAACATGGTTTTTGGAGTGTTGCAAGAAATCAGGGGAACCTGGAGGAAACCCAAACGAGCTCGGGAAGAACATGCAAAGTCAATATAGGTAGCGATATTCAAAGAAAAACAAAAACTTGCAAAACAACATTTAACAAAGCAAAAAGGAGCCATTTACACAACTTTAATATTTTGGTGTTTACGTGCACTTTAATGTATAATCTTCATTGTAGCCAAAGGGTCACTTTGAGGCTAAGTTTTGCAATGATTATTAATTTTTTTTTCCCCTGTAGAGTCATGTCATATGACTGTTTTGCAATTGTTTTATTAAACTATGCACGCAGGAAGCGCATTTTTCTTTACGTCCACACTTTGAAAAGTTGAATAAAAGTGTAAACCTCTTGCTGGCCAGACATATTGCAGGAAGTGGGCCGAGCTTACAGCGTGTGTGTGTGTGTGTGTGTGTGTGCGTGTGTGAAATGTTTTTATCTAGACGTGCTGAAGGCCTCCCAGTACATCTGAGTCTTACACTCAGGAATGTGACAGACCCACTACCTGCAAGTCCTGACAGATCGTGCCTGAGCACGCAGAGAACCCATGGAGCAATCGTTCATTTAAAGGGACAGTTTCCCAGCACACATTTGGAGTTGATATTCTAATCTTTACCTGAAGATAATTTTTGATGCTGTTTGGATTTGCATGACTTTATCTCAGTATTGTACAGATTTAGCAGGAGGAGGAGGCACATGATGACATACAATTAGTATTCTAATGGAATCATTGTTGAGATAAACCAAATAGCTACACTGTTCTCCAGCCTTTTTGTTTTTAGTCTGTGAGGCTAATAGTCTTCCATGCATGTGCAGATTTTTCTTGCACAGTCCTGCAGGAGGAATGCAAATTCACTTGATTCCCATGGGCATGGATGGTGGAATCTCCCCTACCATCTATTGTATGCAGACAGACACCCTGGCTATCTGAATACCCAAACGGTGACTTTATCTTTATAGGATGCGGTCCCCATTCATCTGAATACTTTCCAACCAGATCAGTTGGTTTTAAACTGACTCAAGCCAGGTGGTGCCAACAAGGCCACCCATGGGTGTAATTTCAGACGATTCCTCAGGAATTGGCCTAAATTTGAACCGTGTATGGTTAGCTTTTGAGCTTAAAGAAAAGGTTTCCATGTTATCAGTTCTTTCTGAAAGCCTTTTTTCTCCAGATTTTCTAAAGCGGACCTTCTATGGGGAAAAAAGATGCCCAACCAGTCCCATGCCACCCAAACAAAATTTGGCAGTAACAAAAGCTTTAAAAAAAAAAAAAAAAAAAAAAAGTAAAAACCCTCATCTTGGTCCCATCTTCTGTGTGTAGCAGGTGATATCTTGCCTTACCGCTGTCTACAGGGGTAGGTGGACACTCAAAATCACACAAGAAAGCATCTATCGTATAAAGTCCATTGCATAAATGCATTCTTGCAGGGTTTCCAAGGGCCAGGAGCAAGCAGTGAGGGGGCGGTGAAGTCGCCTCCATCTCCTGGGATCCAGGAGCAAGATGAGTGGTTTATGTTCTTGTGAAATCCTTTGTCAACTTTTTATTTACAGCCTATTTGTTTATGTGGTGTTGGTCTGGCAGGAAAGTGGACCTTCCACTTGCATTGAAGGTGTGATTTAAAGGCTGTGGTTAATTTGGGATCTGCTTTTTTGTAGATGACCTTTTTGAACCCACCTATAGTGCATCTGTGTCCAGACTATGGACATGAACCATATTCCTAACAAGCAACAAAAGCATTTTAAAACAAACCCCCACTGACCTCTCTAGTTGCATGTACTATAAAGTGATTCATCCTCAAAAATCACAAAAGACGCAGGGAAAGTATTGAAGAAATGAGGGTCAGAGGAGCTGAGATTTCACTGCTTCTGTTGTGAACTTGTGGATGAATAGCTCCACAGTACATGCTGCTACACAGGGTGTTTTTTTTTTTTTTCCCTGTTTATTTAAAAAAAAAAAAAATTGACACGTCTCCATCCCTGTTTTGTTGCATACAAGAAAAATGGTGGTCAGTGGGACTTTGAATGAGGCGTGTCATGAAAAATACATATATGAATAAATATAAATGATAATGTTTATTGAACAAAATAAAACCAAACATCATCCTATGATGCAATATCAAAAAGGTAAAGTTGATAAAAGGCAGGCATATCAATAAGGGTCATCTAGTACAGGTACATGGGTATATGCATACATAACATCTTTGACTTTCATATTTTATGCTTATCATCTTTGCTTTTTTTATTTTATTTTTTTGCTTTTAAAGCTTGTTTAATGTGTAAACTTAATGTCCATAGTCTGGGCACAGCTGCACTTAAAGAAACCGTTATTTACATTTTAATGCTTTTAGGTATAGTTCATACCAATATGTATACACCGTGCAAATCCTAGTTCTCTTCCAAGCTGAATTTGCCTAATAACTTTTAAATAGACTGGATCTTTTAATATAAAACTACTTGCATCTGTTTGCATTTTAGTAACCCTGTGGCTTTTTCTCCTGTCAAACAGAGATTACCTCCGAGACAGAGCTGCTGTGTACAAAGCATGAGGATGAAACCAGCTCCATGTCAAGTTCAGAGAACCTGGCAGAAGCCACCCAAGACACAAAACCTCAGGTACTTGACTTCCAAGAACATTCTTTTTAGGAACAGATGTAATGCATGGGTTACAAATGGATGGGTGCCAGTTGTCGCAGAGGGTCCTGCGTTTCCATTAGTCTCTGGAAATGCTGGTTCTAGGAAATGTCTCTTGGCTGTAAAGCGTGGGAAGCCGTTCATTTTCATCTGGTCTGTTTCTGTGTGACCACCCCCCCCACTGGGGAAATTTTCCCTAATTTCCCGTCCTCTGTGGCGCTTATACAGGAAATGGGAGGTTCAGTTGTGGACGGGCAGGCACACACAACCGTAACAACACTTCTAGAATTTCTAATCCTTCCCACGTGTGTGGTGTGTGTTTTTTTTTTTTTTTTTTTTTTTTTTTTTTGTGCGTCTCCACTTGAAATCTTTCCCATCGTTTCCTGTCATGAATATAGGAACATAGATGAAAACAAAGACCTGCAGAAGCTCTGATACTTTGATAGCCGTTTCTTTAGATCTTATGTTTTTTTGTTTTGTTTTTGTAGGATGTGGCCTGCCAATCGGAACCCAAGAAAAGTCCCACTCCAGTGTTTGATAAAGACTACAGCCTCT
This sequence comes from Aquarana catesbeiana, assembly GCF_042186555.1. Taxonomy (NCBI): domain Eukaryota; kingdom Metazoa; phylum Chordata; class Amphibia; order Anura; family Ranidae; genus Aquarana; species Aquarana catesbeiana. The sequence continues at coordinate 766,459,270 of NC_133325.1, read as the reverse complement.
CTGAGTTACTCTCCCAACTGGATTCTGGGATCTCCCAGACCATGGAAGGACCCGAGAGCCTTTGTCACAGCGAGTCCGATCCTCAGCTGGCAACCAGTGACAAGCGCCTATCTGGAATCTCCTCTATTGACTCAGCCTTTTCCTCCAGAGGCTCTCTCTCCCTGTCCTTCGATAGAGAGGGTTCTGTAACAGGTAAACTGTCTGAAGTTTTCTAATTGCTTTGTTGGCACCCAGTTGTATTCGTAGCACCACTGTTGACGTAACCTAGAAATAATCTCTTCCCTTTGGAGAGGACTTGCTCTCTTTTAATTTTTATTTTTATTTTTTTTGGCCTAAAATCAAAGGCCTAAATGTTCCTGCTCAAAACCAGAGTCCCCTGGTTTCTGGTCTAGTAGTTTCTATTGAGGCTACCTTTACAGCCTTTCCACAATGAGTTGGAAACACACGTCAATGCACTGTACATACATGTAATTCTTATTTGCAACCCAATGAACATGTTCAGCACACAAAAGCACACCTGTACTGCAGCGCACAGGAATGCAGAGATGCACAACATTTTTAAAAATGGCGCAGGACCTATTTTATCAGGTGTTGAGGTATTTTATGACAGCCCATTCATAATGTATGGGCTGCCAAGTGCAATCTACCTCAGTGAAAAAAATGTGCTGAAGGGCCCTTTCACCCTTCATTGCTCATGTGCTGTAACATGCTTCATCGTGCACATCTTATTCATTTTTATTGGCCCCCCAACACAGAAAGAAAATTGCTCCTACTCTCCTTCTTCCTTGTTTTGTGTATGGTTAGCTTTAGGTGACAAGCACATTGCAAAGCAACAGAGTGCTGCCAATACCAGTCTTTGTGCTGCATCTAGGAGCATTACAAGAGGCTATTCTTAGTACAGATTTGGTTACAACTGCTAGGTATATGGTAAATACTTCAAAGGTATTATTATATTTATTTATGTTTATAGCTTGATTAAATTGAGTTTTGACAATTTGTTCTTGAAGTTGAATGGGTAATTTTTCTAATTGTTGCATTCTATTCCTGCACAGATCTTAGCACCACAGAGATCCAGAAGAAGAAGCTGATTGATGCCATCGTAGCTGGAGACAATGCAAAGCTACTGAAGATTCTTCAACCTCAGGATGTTGAACTGGTTTTGGATGGAAGGTCCACCCTCCTTCATTTGGCTGTTGAAAATGGACAGGAGGAGTGTGTGAAGTTACTACTTCTGTACAATGCCAGCCCTAACATGATCAACTCAAAGGGCTCCACCCCACTCCACATTGCCACTGAGAAAAAGTTGAAAAGCATTGTGGAGCTTCTTCTTTCTAAAAAGATAAATCTCAATGCTAAAGATGAAGATCTGTTCACTGCTCTACATTTTTCAGCTCAGAATGGAGATGAATCCATAACTCGCCTCCTTCTAGACAAGAATGCTTCACTCAGTGAGGTTGACAGCAAAGGCCGAACACCCCTACACGTTGCTTGCCAACATGGCCAAGAAAGTATTGTCCGCCTCTTTCTTCGGCGAGATGCCGATGTTGGCGTAAGAGGACTGGAAAACTGGGTATCCCTGCATTACGCATCTTGGCAAGGCCACCTAAACATTGTAAAGCTTCTTGCAAAGCAGTACAGGGCCAACCTCAACGCTCAGACTTCTGATGGAAGAACCCCTTTGCATCTAGCTGCACAAAGAGGCCATTACCGAGTGGCTCGGATTCTTGTGGAGCTTGGCTGCAATGTGAACCTTCCAAATGCACAACTAAAAACCCCCTTGCATATCGCAGCTGAGACTGGCCACACCAGCACAGCGAGGCTCCTCATCCACCATGGTGCCAACATTAATGCTACCACTATTGAAGGCTACACCGCTCTTGATCTAGCCAGTCTTTACCGCCATTATTCCGCTGTTAAACTTATCATGGATGAAAAATCAAATATCAACTATGAGGAGGAATCTATTGTATTTGTGGAAAATGTATGAGGAGTTTTTTTTTTTTTTTTTTTAAAACACTGGCATTGTTTGAACCTTGGCAAGATCCTGATTTGGCTTGCAAGCATAGGCATGTGTTTCTGATTTGCATGGATGTTAATCTTTGGGTGCTCCAGTGCAAAACAAACATTGATAACGTCCAAGCAAGCCTTCGATAGTGATCTTTTGACATACCTTACCTATAGAAAGCCAAGTTAAAAATGACAACGTAAAATTGTGAATTTTGTTGCATCTTTAATTCAACCAGAGGAGGAAACAAACCAAAAGGAAACAAAAAATAACTCCCTCCTTGGCTTTCATTTTTGCTTTTATGCCTGTCCTTTCTTGGATGATATTTCATTCTCGAGAAACATTTCTGCATTGGTCATCTGTGGACTAGTTTGTCCATCTCAACCTTTAAGACTTGTTGCAAGCTCGTGTCTCATCTAATGAAGCTCGGCGAGGAAACATGAACAAAAAAAAAAAATGTTAATCATGTACACATGTATGGTCAATGACCAAATTTTTTTTTTATTTTTTTTTTTTTTTTATTTTAAAATGTATAAATATTTTTAACAAGCTGAAGATTTTATGGTTAATCTAGTACTGAAATGGCTAGGAAATTTTATACATGGGACACAACATTTTAAAAGGCAATTGGCAGTGTGCAAAGTGGAGTAATGCTCCCTGTAGCATTTATTAAACTCAATCAGAGCTCCTGTCATAGACGGGGACAACTGGCTCAACGGCAGAACTTAAGAGTGCATGTTGACCAAGCCACGTTCTAGCCATTCCCTTTGTGGCTTGCCAGTAAGGCTCAAGCCGCACAGCTTACAGGAGATATGGATATATATATATATAATTCTGCTAAACTTTTAAAATAACTGTTTAAAACAGATTTGTATCCTTATTTTAAAGCTACAGTATGTGGAATAAGCCTGTCTGCATGCATTACAGTTGCCTTAAAGGCAAAATTCAAAAGAAAATAGAATGTTTAAAATTTTGGAACTGGTAGCTGAGTTGTCTTTACAGATTCCGTCCACATATCTCCCAAAAACAGATTAGGTTACCATATGGTTGACTCAGTCCTGTGCAATCACTGATAATACCGGGAATCAAATGTTCCGTTAGTTTGCTTATCAGTTTTTTACCTGGTACAAGAAATGCTTTCTCCTTTGCTGCTGTACCATGTGTGTAATTTTTGTTTTGTTTTTTTTTTTGGTTTTTTGTTTTTTTTTTTTACCCTTTTGGATGCAACACCTCTTGCTTACTGAATGTTGCGAGTACAATTTGCATTTGTGCAAAATGTAAAGAGTGAATTGTGCTTTTAAAGCCTCACCATCCCAAACTCATTTTAGCGTTTGTGTTGATGGCCAAGTTCATTAAACTGAATGCCAAATCTGTTCACATATGCAAATTGGATTTGGTGTAAAACGCATCCAATTTGCATATAACATGTGAGTGTGACCGGCTTTCAATGGAGCCAGTTCACACATGTCTGGGGCGGCTGCGGTGCAAATTTGAAAAGGGTCCTGTGCGTTTTTTGGTCCGGTTCAGGTGTAAATTCGGGAAAAAATTCACAAGTTGCACCTGAACCGATGAACACAAACGCACAGGACACCATACTGCAAACCACAGCTGGACCTCTGTGAACCCAGCCTCAAGGGGGTGAGTTGTGTGTTTTTTTTTTTTTTTTTTTTTTTTTTTTTTTTTTTCATTGGCATACCAGTTTAATTCAAAAGCTGCAGCCATTAGAGCTGAGTGATGGCATCGGTACTGTAGACTACAAACATAGGCGTGCACAGGGGGTGTGCCTGGGCACACCCTAATCCACTATGTGCAGTACCAATTCCCCCTACTGCCCCTCTCCCTGGTCGGCCTCCCTGCCCCGCATTGCTGCTGGCTTCCCTCCTCTTCCCCCCCAGCTGCTGCAGGAGATGCTTTAGGGTAGAGACTGGGGAAAGGGACTAGTACATTTTATAATTTACCGGCCCTTTCCTTTTCTAAATGAACACACTTGCTCACTGCATTCATGTATAACTAAAGCATAGTAATCTGCACTTACTATGCTTCAGTTTGTGACTGAAAAGGAAGCCACTCAGCAACAGAGCACTTCCCATTCTTTTTCTGTACCTGCTGCAGAGAAAGGCATGTGTGTGTTTGAGCTTTGGGGGTCCTAATGCAATAGGCTGCACACACCTATGAGTACAAAGTTTATAGTGAATTTGTGCTTTGTCCATGCAGGGCAAAAAAAAAACAGGTTCACTTTTTTAACTCCCCCTCTTCCGCTCTCAGCAGCAGATATTCAACTTTGCTTTCCCTTGCTCTCCTACTGCTTTGTTCAGCTACTGAGAGCAGGAGAAGCTGCAGTGCGCAAACTACAAATCCCTGAAGTCAGCGCTTACACAAGGCTATGGATTACACTGGTTCTTGACCCAGTGCTGTCACAGTAAATGAGTCGCATGCTCCTCCATACCCACAAGTACTGGGTATTTTCTTCACTTCTGCAGCTGAACAGAGCAGGGGGGGTTAGGGTTGCCACCTCATCCCTTTTAAACCCGAACGCATATGAATTACAAAGGTTCTGAGGCTAATTTAATGCAGGCAAGGCACCAAGTGAGGTTACCACCTTAATCCGCCACAGAACCTGTGTAATTAATATACGTTGTCACCCTGCAACAGTAAGTGTTGGTTGGCTCTCCAGGATGGAATTTTTGTAATGGATTAACAAGATTTGCTTAAGAAAATGCTATACAGACTTTGTACTGAATCGTGGTAGAGCCAATGAGCAGGGCATGCTGGTAAATTTTTCGGTATAGCCAGACACTGGGCCCTGTGCAAGCATTGTATCTGGCAGTGAACTAGTTAATAGAATCCACCTTGTTGGGCTGTAGTGGTGGAGCCTGGTGACTCCCTTTTTTTTTTTTTTTTTCCCAAATGACAGGTTGATTGCGCCTCGCCTATACTCATCCATCACACTACAGCTGATTGTCCAAACACGTGTGTTTTTGCTATTGCAAATCCGTATTAAAAATGCTTGTTTCCCTAAGCTATGTACGTTATCTTAGGGATAAATTTCTTATTTTTGTATCTGTGTATATATGACTGTAATTGTAATGCACAGGCAGTATGAATATACTGTGTATATTGTGTTTAGCTGCTCATATATAACCAGTGTAAACCTCTTTCTATGACAGAACGTATAATGGAATCCATGGATTGTGTATGTTGTAGTACACCGATTTTTGTATTTTTTTTTTTTTTTTTTTTTTTTCACTTTATACATTTGTGTTGACATTTTTACAAATAAAACTATTTTACTACTGTTAAAAGTGTGCATTGATTAACTTAGTGGGTATGTCAAAATAAAATATGTAATACAATATTTTTATTTAGGATTTATATAGCGCCAACAGTTTACGCAGCGCTTTAAAATATATAAAGGAGACAATACAGTTCTAATACAATGAAATACAAGAGGATTAATAGGGCCCTGCTCAGAAGAGCTTACAATCTAATAGGGTGGGGCAAGTGGTACAAAAGGTTGTAACTGTGGTGAATGAGCTGATGGAAGTGGTAGAAGATTAGTTGGAGACATGATGGGCTTTCCCAAAGAGATGAGTTTTCAGGGATCGCTTGTAGGTAGCAAGAGTAGGGGATAGCTGGACCGGTGGAGGTAGCGAGTTCCAGAGGATGGGAGAGGCTCTGGAGAAATCCTGGAGATGAGCATGGGATATAATATATGTACAATATAATGTCTGGAATGCACATTTTGCCATGTTTTACCCCTTTCAAACATGATGCAGATACTGGAAATATACAGTCAGGTCCATAACTATTGGGACATCAACACAATTCTAATCTTTTTGGCTCTATACACCACCACAATAGATTTGAAATGAAACAAACGGCTTTAATTTGAGGGTATTTACATCCAAATCAGGTGAACGGTGTTGGAATTACAACAATTTGTATATGTGCCTCCCACTTTTTAAGGGACCAAAAGTAATGGGACAGGTTAACAATCATCCATCAAACTTTCACTTTTTAATACTTGGTTGCAAATCCTTTGCAGTCAATTACAGCCTGAAGTCTGGAATGCATAGACATCACCAGATGCTGGGTTTCATCCCTGGTGATGCTCTGCCAGGCCTCTACTGCAACTGTCTTCAGTTCCTGCTTGTTCTTGGGGCATTTTCCCTTCAGTTTTGTCTTCAGCAAGTGAAATGTGTTCTCAGTCGGATTCAGGTCAGGTGATTGACTTGGCCATTGCATAACATTCCACTTCTTTCCCTTAAACTCTTTGGTTGCTTTCGCAGTATGCTTCGGGTCATTGTCCATCTGCACTGTGAAGCACCGTCCAATGAGTTCTGAAGCATTTTGCTGAATATGAGCAGATAATATTGCACGAAACACTTCAGAATTCATCCTGCTTCTTTTGTCAGCAGTCACATCATCAATAAATACAAGAGAACCAGTTCCATTGGCAGCCATACATGCCCACGCCATGACACTACCACCACCATGCTTCACTGATGAGGTGGTATGCTTTTGATCATGAGCAGTTCCTTTCCTTCTCCATACTCTTCTCTTCCCATCACTCTGGTACAAGTTGTTCTTGGTCTCATCTGTCCATAGGATGTTGTTCCAGAACTGTGAAGGCTTTTTTAGATGTTTGGCAAACTCTAATCTGGCCTTCCTGTTTTTGAGGCTCACCAATGGTTTACATCTTGTGGTGAACCCTCTGTATTCACTCTGGGGAAGTCTTCTCTTGATTGTTGACTTTGACACACATACACCTACCTCCTGGAGAGTGTTCTTGATCTGACCAACTGTTGTGAAGGGTGTTTTTCTTCACCAGGGAAAGAATTCTTCGGTCATCCACCACAGTTGTTTTCCATGGTCTTCCGGGTCTTTTGGTGTTGCTGATCTCACTGGTGCGTTCTTTCTTTTTAAGGATGTTCCAAACAGTTTATTTGGCCACACCTAATGTTTTTGCTATCTCTCTGATGTGTTTGTTTTGTTTTTTCAGCCGAATGATGGCTTGCTTCACTGATAGTGACAGCTCTTTGGATCTGATATTGAGAGTTGACAGCAACAGATTCCAAATACAAATAGCACACTTGTAATGAACTCTGGACCTTTTATCTGCTCCTTGTAAATGGGATAATGAGGGAATAACACACACCTGGCCATGGAACAGCCGAGCAGCCAATTGTCCCATTTCTTTTGGGAGGCACATATACAAACCGTTGTAATTCCTACACCGTTCACCTGATTTGGATGTAAATGCCCTCAAATTAAAGCTGAAAGTCTTCAGTTAAAGCACATCTTGTTTGTTTCATTTCAAATCCATTGTGGTGGCGTATAGAGCCAAAAAGATTAAAAGTGTGTCGCTGTCCCAATATTTATGGATCTGACTGTAGTATGCTCCTACCTTCGTCTATGACGGAACAACGCGGCTTTGAATTCCTAAGCACGTGGTGTCAGACCTGCCTAATTCATTTCTGAGGAATTACAAAGGACACTGCCCCCTCCTCCTTCTCTGTAACACCCCCTTGTGTGCAAGAACTTATCAGATTACAGCTTGGTACACACTGAGGGGTTTTTGTTTTTTTTCCTGACAGATGTCGGCTGGTTTCTGTTCAAGTGCCTGGTATTTGGCCCGAGTGTACAAGGCTTAACAAAACCCTTTCAATGTGGTTTACTTGGCAGACCAAAAGGGAACAAATAAGATGATTCCATTATTGGGGTTTACATGCTCTTTGAAGGGGTTGTGTATTTTGTCTTTCTGTATATATTTTTTTTCACCCTCCTGTTCTTGGTCAAAAGGCGAAATGTCCTTCTGCACATTTTCTGCTTCTAAACTATGCCCCCCCCCACTGCTAGATTTTAGCTACAGAAAACCTAAGTATTCTAGATGCTGCTAGGTAAACTAGCAGACCTATGGAAGAGAAGAGGGCTGCAGGGCAGGTCTAAGGCAGTGATGGCAAACCTTGGCACCCCTGATGTTTTGGAACTACATTTCCCATGATGCTTATGCACTCTGCAGTGTAGATGAGCATCATGGGAAATGTAGTTCCAAAACATCTGGAGTGCCAAGGTTCGCCATCGCTGGTCTAAGGCTATAGATGACATGGGGAGCAGCTCAGATTTTTTTCTACATGGTGGTATGCCGTGCTGAAACCCTATAAGTGGGCCAACTCCTTGGAAACAAAGTGATTGACGTAGTGTATTTCCATTCATCTGCAGAGAGATGATAAAGTATAGTTCAGCCTTTTTAAACCGATTTAACCGGGAAGAGCCCTTGAGGACCCATTCAGACTAAAGCAAACAATACACAAGCATTAAGGCAGCAAGTTTAATATATGGGGTGCAAACGCACCACCGCGTAATAGAAAAATGTGCATGGTTCCTTTCTAAACTCGCTGCACTAAAATGCATGGTGAGTGAATGTGTTTGGGTGCCTTTCACAATGAATGGCATTGCAGTGCATCGCCACGTGTGGGGTTTTTTTTTTTTTTTTTTTTCCAACTTAACTACCCTGGTTCCCCGAAAATAAGACCTAGCGTGATTGTTGGTGATGGCTGCAATATAATCTCTACCCCCCAAATAAGCCCTACCCTGTTTCCCTGAAAATAAGCCCTACCCTGAAAAGACCTACAAGGACTTTAACTAGAGCTTATTTGGGGGGTAGGGCTTATATTGCAGCCGTCACCAACAATCACGCTAGGTCTAATTTTCGGGGAAACTGGGTATGCAACACCCATTGCCACAAGTCCATCTAGTACAACCAATAGAAAAAGAAAATAGAATAAATGGGAAACTTCCATGTTCACAGTTGATCCAGGGGAAGGGGGGAAAAAACCCTATAAGCCCAGGTTCAAACTGCCCGCGAATTTTGGGTGTGACTTCGGCATGGAGGAGCTCCACTATGAGGAAAGATTAGAGGAACTGAATTTATTCTCTGAGAAGAGGAGATTAAGTGGGGATATGATCAACATGTACAAATACATAAGTGTTCCATATAGTGAGCTTGGTGTTGAGTTATTCTCTTTAAGGTCATCAGAGGACAAGGGGGCACTCTTTATGTTTAGAGAAAAAAGGTTTCATCTCCAAATACGGAAAAGTAAAATTACGGTAACTATCGGGGCAACAATTTTTCCTTTAAAGCGCCAACTGTGTGTTCAGTGTGGCGCCACCAGCCTGTGGCAGCTTGCATTGCAGCTCTGTTGAATTTTGCCACGTGAGACAGGGTGATAAAACACATACTCATAGTGGCCGGAGGCGATTATACTCTGCAGCAATAAAACTCGCATATGGGATTAGTGAACGGAGAGCTATTCTGGAGCTGTTTATAAAGGGAGGTGTAGCTGCTTGTCTACTTCTAACTAATTTGGGTGCCAGAAGTCTGGCGCTTGCGCAAGTCGCGGCAGGCCGACACGGCATACTCACGTGTTGTCAGACAATGTGATTCCTACAGCACTGAGCTCTTTAACCACTTCACATCCGGGGGCAATTTAATGATTTTTCAAATGCATGTTACAAATTGCGTTGTTGCTGGAAATTAACTTGGATCCCGCAAACATATATTTTCTCTGAAAGCAGAGGCCCTGGAAAATGAAATGGTGGCTGTTGCAATTTTTTATGTGGCGCAATATTTTCACAGCCCTTTAATAAATGCATATTTTCAGGGAAAAAAATACACTGAAATTAATTTTTGTCCACAATACCCAATCTTTTTGGTAAAATAAATAAAAGATGGGGTTGCATCAAATAAATAGATGCCGAACCTGTCAAGACTCAAAATGGCGATAAATTGTGTCGGTTAAAATTTTGCATACGTGACACTTTAAAAGCCCTTGCGTGTTATCAGTGTAGGGCAGTGGTTCTCAACTCCTGTCATCAGGACCCACTAACAGGCCAGGTTTGCAAGACAACTGAAATACATCACAGGTGATATCATTTGCTGCTCAGTGATTGCAGTATTCTAGTCTGCATCTCCCCAAGGTAATACATAAAACCTGGCCTGTTAGAGGATCCTGAGGACAGGATTTGAGAATCACTGGTGTAGGGTTAAAGTAGTATTAAACCTTCACTTTTTTGTAATAAACGTGTAATAAATAACAAGCATGTCATACTTACCTGCTCCATGTAATGGTTTTGCACAGAGCAGCCCTGATTCTCCTCTTCTGGGGTCCCCCACCAGAGCTCCTAGCTCATCCCCACGGCCGAGTACCCCCCTAGCAAGCGGCTTGCTAAAGGGGGTACTAGTACGGACTCGCTTCTGAGCCAAGCTCTCTGCGTCCATAGACACAGACAGCAGAACTTTGCCCCACCCCCCACTCCATTGTCATAGGATTTGATTGACAGCAGCAGGAGACAATGGCTCCTGCTACTACCAATCTGCCCTGTGAGGAGGGAGAGAGTGGAGAAAGTCGCTGCTCTTGTGCACAGCAGCGCTGGATCGAGATCGGGCTCAGGTACTTACAAGGGAAAGTCCTCATTACAAAATTTTTTTTTTTTTTTTTTTTTGCCCTAAGGCAGACAATGCAGTAAGATAAAAAAAACCCTAAAGGCTTTAGAACTGTGGCCCCTAGTTTACGGCGATACCTTACACATGTGGTGCAATTGCTGTTTACATACACATGTGGGGGCAGCCCTTCGCACCACCTTAAGAGACCGTGATCAGGCAGTTGTAGAGCCACCTGGATTTCTTTTACTGAACAGCAGATCACTAGTTGTAAAAAATGATACCAAGCTTAAGGCTGCATATTGCTTTAACCACTTTAAGTCCAGGATGTTTTAAAACCTCCTAAGGATGTAAAGTGGTTAAAGGGCGGAGAGAAGATCCAGATCTGTGTCAAGGCCAATCTTACAGCTCTGTTGGAAAAAGCAATGTATTTAACCGCGTTCCCGTCCGCTGCACGACGATATACGTCGGCAGAATGGCACAGGTGGGCAAAAGGGACGTACAGGTACGTGCCCCTTAAAAAGCGGCACTGTGGGCTCGCGTCCTACGCGTTCTCCGTTCCCACGGACTCGATGTCCGCCGGGTGCCCGCGTTTGTGTCACAGCGAGGTAGAACGGGGAGATGCCTTTGTAAACAAAGCATTTCCCTGTAATGCCTTATGTCATGACAGAGATCACTGCTCTCTGTCATCGGGAGCAGTGATCGCTGTCATGTGTGTTTAAAGGCCCATCCCCCCCCCCTCAGTTAGAATTACTCTCTAGGACACACTTAACCCCTTCATCGCCCCCTAGTGGTTAACCCCTTCATTGCCAGTGTCATTTACACAGTAATCAGTGCATTTTTATAGCACTGATCGCTGTATAAATGACAATGGTCCCAAAATAGTGTCAAAAGTGTCCGATGTGTCCACCATAATGTCGCAGTCATGATAAAAATCACAGATCGCCGCCATTACTAATAATAAAAAAAAAATAATAAAAATGCCAAAAACTATCCCCAATTTTGTAGACGCCATGAATATTGCGCAAACGAATCAATATACGCTTAATGTGATTTTTTTTTTTTTTTTTTTTTACCAAAAATATGTAGAAGAATACATATCGGCCTAAACTGAGGAAAAAGAAGGTTTTTTTTTTATATATTTTTGGGGGATATTTATTATAGCAAAAAGTAAAAAATATTGCTATTTTTTTCAAAATTGTCGCTATTTTTCTGTTTATAGAGCAAAAAATAAAAACCACAGAGGTGATCAAATACCACCAAAAGAAAGCTCTATTTGTGGGAAAAAAAGGAAGTCAATTTTGTTTGGGTGCAACGTCGCACGACCGCGCAATTGCCAGTTAAATTGACGCAGTGCCGAATTGCAGAAAGTGCTCTGGTCAGGAAGGGGTCAAATCCTTCCGGGGCTGAAGTGGTTAAAAAAAAAAGAACCAATAACACAGAACAATATACATGCTTGTAGCATTAAAAGGAATCTGTCTGTGGATTCAAGGAGAACTAATGTTCCAGTTAGAATTTTATACGAAGACCCTTTTAAAGGGCCCTCTCAGACAAGTGGATAGTTTGTGGTAAAAACTGGTAGCTAGGCCACGGTTTTACCACCACTGCCCACCTGAATTGCAACAATACAGCCGGCCAGGGCTGTACACATGCCGTGGCTGTGGCACTTTTAACTCTGGGAGCGGAACTACCTGTCAGACTTGCCCCTAGAGTTCAATGGGGTCGCGCTACAACCACTAGCCAGTTGGCTTGCGTTTGCAGTGCATTTTGTAATACACCACAGCTGCAACTCCTGGGCTCTGTAAATTCGGGTATGTTTTTTGCTGTACGGCCAAATGCCTGTATTTATGTACATGTGCATGAGCCCAAAGTGCTCAGGCAACTGTGATTATCCCTTCCAAAAAAATGTAATAAAATCTGGGCTCAATCTTTTTGGCAATTGTTTCCTTTTCTATGAAGAAAATGGAAGGACCATTTTTAAGTCATGTGCGCCAATTTCATTCATTAGCCAAGGAAGCTAATGTTGATTAGTTTTTGGGTTGGGAGCCAATGTGGGTCAGTTCTGGCTCTGGGAGCCAACATTTTTCAGTTCTGGCTCTGGTAGCCAGTGTTGATGCTGGGAGTCAATGTTGGTCAGTTCTGGCGCTTTTTGCGCTGGGAGCCAGTGTTGGTTGGTTCTGGTGCTGGAAGCCAATGTTGGTTGGTTCTGGTGCTGGAAGCCAATGTTTGTTGTTTCTGGTGCTGGGTGTCAATGTTGGTTAGTTCTGGTGCTGGGAGCCAATGTTGGTTGGTTCTGGGGGCCAATGTTGGTCAGTTCTGGCGCTGGGAGCCAATATTGGTCAATTGTGGCATTGGAAGCCAATGTTGGTCATTTCTGGCGCTGCACAAATCAAAGGAGATTAGGCAAAATGAGGAATATACCAGGCTTTTGGTAACCATCATTTGGGCACAAGGCATATTTGTGAAATGACTGCTTTGTGTACTGTCACCTTATTTTTTTTTTTATTTGCATTGTTTTCTCTTAGGGCCCATTCACACTAAAGCGATACTCTGTGGATGCCCGGATGTGCTTATAGCATGTTTTAAGGCAGATCATTTATTATGAATAGGCTGTCAATGCACCACAGAAGTTAGAAAACTACATATGACCCTTTTTTAGACTGCAGCACAGTGTTGTGGTGCTTTGTGCTCTACTCTGCAATGCGTTGGGGTTCTATTCACAATGAATGCACCACAAATATAGCAGACACGTTACCATGCATAGTGGCAATGCACATTAACAAGTCTGTTTTAGCGTACATTTTTCCAATGTACAAGTGTGAATGGGCCCTCATTTAAAAAAATAAATAAAACAAACATAAGATAATGAGGCTAACAATCTACAAAAAATAGGTCTAAGGTACTACAATGGAGCCTGAGGAGTAACCCTCAGGAGCTATTTAAAGTTCACTGCACCCTTATACCAAACATAAAATACCATAAATTATCACCAAAATGGCAAATCTTTGCTGCTCAATTTCACTCATTCCAAATGGCCGCCTTAGAAGATTGAACCCGTGGATATCCACCCAAAACTCAAATATCAGAGAGAAAACCTTCTTCTGTGGGAGGATAAGGCGGTTGAGCTATCAAGGCTGCTGTCTCTAAATTCCCAGAGTCCTTTGTGGTTTCCTCTGGCCAAGGCAGCTTGGTGAGCAGTCAGAGAATGTTGGCTGGATTTACGATAACAGGTCTTTTGTACATGGTTTTGCCTTTCATTTATTACAGGTATTTTGGTTAGGTTTACACCTTCTGCATGCCAGGAACGCATGCAAAATTGCAGACTTTTCCTGACACGTACAGAAACGCGCTACCCTTTAACAGGTGCATAATAGTGCCATTAGTTGTTATCGGCACCCCCACGCATTTGCGTGTTTTTGCATGTGTTAAATTGCATGGTTCTGCAGCACTATGCGATTTTGGAAAAGTGGCAGGGACTTTTTTTCCTGCGTTTCTTGAGCATAGGGCAGCCATTGAAATGAGTGGGCTGCTCTACAAACGATGAGCAGGAGCATGTGTGAGTGGCACTCTTGCATGGTATGAACCTACCCATATGCACTTGGCGCAAAAGGACGTACCCATACGTCCTCTGGTTGAAGTGGTTTTACCGGGGCCATGGCTACATCTGCAATCATAGCCCCAGTGTTGGTTTTTTTTTTTCATCCCGTGATTCTCTTTAATGTAAAAGCAATCCTAGCAGCTAAAAAGCCACCGGATTGCTTTTATATGCAGTGGATAGGGGTCACCCCCCCTCCCTTTCTGCCACCTTCCTGGGCTCTCCCATCCCACCGGGGAGCCCAGGACTGAAACTGGCGGTCCCACTGGCCAACCACAGAGATGACCGATGACCTGAATGTCCCTGATCACCTCTATGGTCTAAGAAACTGGAAGTGATGAGTATTTTGTCACTTCCAGATTCAGTCTAATGGAAACAGGCTGTTATCGGCCTGTGAAGGCATCTGATCAAACCAAAATTGGTTTGATCAGTTGTTTTTAAAAAGCAGAGGAGAGATCTGGGGTGTAATACACCCCAGATGTCTCAGTAAAGAGTACCTGTCACTGCCCATGCTATCACAAGGGATGTTGTTCATCCTTTGTGATAGCAATAAAGTTGATAGAAAAAAAAATAAAGAGACGGTGTAAAAATAAAATAAAAGTAAATAAAATTAAGCATTTTGTGCCCCTGTGCTTTCATGCAAAGGCAAACGCATGGTCACGCATGCATATGTAAACGGTGTTCGTACCACACATGTGAGGTATTGTTGAAAATGTTAGAGCAAGAGCAATAATTCTAGCACCAGACATCCTGTGTAACTCTAAACTGGTAACCTGTAAAGACTTATAAGGTGTCGCCTATGAAGATTTTTATATATATATATTTGGGAGCTCCAAGTAATTTTCTAGCAAAAAAAACCCAAATAGATTTTTACACTGTGAGGAGGTTTAGAATAGGCTTGGGAAGCAAGTGGTTATTCATTTTTTGCAGCACTTTATATATTGTACATTCACATCAGGTTGTAAAGGTTTTTTTTTTTTTTTTTTGTATTACAATAACAAACATGTTATACTTACCTGCTCTGTGCAAAGATTTTGCACAGAGCAGCCCCGGTCCTCTTCTTCTGGAGTCCCCTGCCAGTGGTCCAGGCTCCTCCTTTTCATCGGGTGCCCCAATGGAGTGCCGCTTTCCATGGGGGCACCTGTGGGGGCTTGCTCCCGAGTCCTGCTGCTGCTCCCCCCCCCGCTCCCGTGCACAGGATTGAATTGACAGCAGTGGGAGCCATTGGCTCTTGCTGCTATCAATATTGTGCAGATCGCTGGATTGGATTGGGCTCAGGTAAGAATAAGGGGGGGCTGGGGCACTGCAACATAGAAGATTTTTTACCTGAATGCATAAAACGATGCATATAATGCATTATGGTAAAAATCCCTAAGGCTTTACAGCCACTTTAAGGAGCTTACAATCTGATTGCTATCTCACATACCTACTGGGGTCAATGTAGAGAGGAGCCAATTGACCTATCAGCATGGGTTTGGAGTATGGAAGGAAACTGGAGTACTCAGAGGAAACCCACACAATAACAAGAACAACATGCAAACTCCATGCGGGTGGTGTTTCTGACTAGGAGTTGAACCAGTGTTGCAAGGCAGAAGTGCCAACCAATAATTCATCGCTCATAGTGAAATTTCACTGTCATGATCGCAAGAATTGTTTTAACCTACAAAATGACTGCCATAAACATTCTGATCTAGTGATAAAAGAATTTGGCAAGGCCTGCACTGCTTCTGTAGAAGACGGAGTTGTCTGTGGGTTGTAGTCAGTAACAGCTTCTGGCGTTCACACAAGTCAGAGCAGGACGCGTTCTCCTCACCGCCCAGGAGAGGGTTTGTCTGAGAAAACCAGAGTCCCACCCTGTCCTGTTCTAGTAATGTATTCAATCCGGGGGAAGGCTGCATTTCTCTATACAACCCTTCTTGCAGGTTCTACCCATTCTATAATATAAAGGACTGTCTGTGTTGTCCACAGCAACCGATCAGAGCCTTCCAGAGCCGGTATATTTCTTCTCTGCATATGATTGGTGGATTAGTTAATTTCCATACCCTTGTTCTGACTTCTGAGTAAACACATGGGCTGTGCTAGACATGTGTGATTCATTTTGTTATGAATCGAAATTCAGACAACATTTTCATTATTCGGAGATTCGGATGTATTCGATAGGGATGGGCCAAACACCCCCGCTCGGTTCGCAACAGAACTCCTGAACAATGAGGCCCGGAACGAAAATGACTGAAAGGAGGGGTAGTGTAGGGCCGGGCATGACAGTGTGTCTAAGGGAGACACTGAAGGGGTTAATAAATGAAGTAAAAGGTGGTATGGGAAAAAGCGGAGGTAAGAAAGCAGTATTTTGGAGACGGGGGAGTGGTTATTTTTATAGGAGGGGAGGAGCAAGGGGTCAGTGTGAGGAAGATTTCAACAGAGGAGGCAGACTGGGGTTAACAGGTTATGTTATTATTATGTTATTGTTTATGTTTATTGGTTATTTATTAGAGTTATTTATTTGGAATTGTTTTAATAAAAGAGGCTGTTATGGCCATTTTACTCCATAAATAAAAGGTGTGGTCTCATCATTTTAGGTGGGTTAAGGTACTGGGTTGGAGTATAAAGGGGGGATTACAGTGACTGAATGTAGGGGACATTTGGACTACACTGGTCAAGGGAAAATGTTCTAACTAGGGATTGGGGAATGGTTCGGCCAGAGCATAAGTTTGGGCCAAACATTTGCCTGTTCGGCGAACACCAGAATTTGCAGGGTGTTCGCCCCAACAAAAACCCTGCAATGCACTGAGCACTGCACAGTGCATTCTGCGCCCTGATTGGGCAAAGCTTTGCAGGGTTGACTGACAGGCTGACCCCTCACCCCTTCAACCTCTGCAGCAATGCTGACAGCACTTATATGTCTATTTCCCAAAGACAACCTCTGGATATGACGCTGAGCACGTGCAGTCAACTTCTTTGGTTGACCATGGCGAGGCCTGTTCTGAGTGGAATCTGTCCTGTTAAACCGCTGTATGGTCTTGGCCACCATACTGCAGCTCAGTTTCAGGGTCTTGGCAATCTTCTTATAGTCTAGGCCAGGGGTCTCAAACTGGTGGCCCTCCAGCTGTTGAGAAACTACAAGTCCCATGAGGCATTGCAAGGCTGACAGTTACAAACATGACTACCTCAGGCAGAGGCATGATGGAACTTGTAGTTCCGCAACAGCTGGAGGGCCACCAGTTTGAGACCCCTGGTCTAGGCCATCTTTATGTAGAGCAACAATTCTTTTTTTCAGATCCTCAGAGAGTTCTTTGCCTTGAGGTGCCATGTTGAACTTCCAGTGACCAGTATCAGAGAGTGAGAGCGATAACACCAAATTTAACACACCTGCTCCCCATTCACACCTGAGACCTTGTAACACTAACGAGTCACATGACACTGGGGGAGAGAAAATGGCTAATTGAGCCCAATTTGGACATTTTCACTTAGGCGTGTACTCACTTTTGTTGCCAGTGGTTTAGACATTAATAGTGTGTGGAGTTATTTTGAGGGGACAGCAAATTTACACTGTTATACAAGCTGTACACTCACTACTTTACATTGTAGCAAAGTGTCATTTCTTCAGTGTTGTCACATGAAAAGATAGAAGAAATTATTTACAAAAATGTGAGGGGGCTGTACTCACTTTTGTGAGATACTGTAAATATTAAATAAAGAGCATACCTGGAGTTTAGCTTTATTAGTTGAAAATAGCAATGACCAAATAAAACAAACCAAGAAAAAACATAATGACTGTTGATTACAAGGCTCAGTGGATACCAATGCCTGATGGGTCCCCATACCAGGACTACTAAGGACTATCTACTCTCTATCCTCAAGGCAACTCTTCTCGGGATACGGAATCCTCTTGCCTTCATATCATTTCCTAGAGGTTCTCAAAGTGTGTATATGTTCAGGCTATTGCAACCTGTATAAATTATTATGTAGAAAGTGCTGGGCCCTATAGCAAATGCATGGGCTGTTATGGCTATAGTTGTGTCCTAGATGAGAAGGGGTCATTGGCATCCTCTCTAGCCAAAAAAGGCTCAACCAAGATCAACTCTTGTCCCTATCTGCACCCCACCAGTTTACAGACAGCTCTGGTATAGACCATTTCTAACTTCTCAAGGGTCCAAGCCCCCCGTTGAATTAACTGAAACCGACAGGGGAACACCATACCTAGACATGTGCCCCATAACCAATCCACCTCTTCACAGGCCCCCTAATCCAGCAAGCTGTTGTAACAATACTATTATAATCTGAATCTGTTGTCAAACAATAAATGGAAGACAGGTGGGTCAGTGTCCCTTCCTAGTTGACCTTCTGGAAACAACTCACAGAAGCCTCCACTACAGATCCTACCCCTGAGGCTCCCTGTTGCTAATGACCCCTGATCACCAATCAGGTAAGGCCAACTGCCTCTACACCAAACATTTAACTCTTTCATGGAGACTATCCCTCACCCCAGTTATGGAACCCTTTCATTGCATTTATTCCTCTAGGTCTGTCTTTTTTTAGTGACCTTTTTGCATAGAACACACAGCTGTTAAGGGTCATCAGGCCATCATCATTGCAGTGGGTATATGCTGTGACATGGAAATTTATAGATAGGCAACTCCTATCCTCATACTGATTAGTGGTTCCAAATTAATAATAATTACTGCAGTAGGGAACAGACACAAAAGATACACTCCGCATTTTTCCAAATAACTGTTCTGCCTTATTATGACGCAATTGAAGGTCTTTATACACATGATTACGTAGGTATCACATTAAAGCGGGGTTCCACTCAAATTTTTAATTTAATCTTACCCCCTTCAGTTAATTGCATAGATGTTCAAATGCCGCACGAATTTTTTTTTTATCGCTGTAATTACCTTTATATTTTACTTTATTGTGGCACTTCCTGTCTCTCCTCCCATGGGAGTAGGCGTATTTATTGCCTTTCCCCGGCGCCGCACTGTCTCCTGGGAGCTTAGTGTCAGGCTTCCCAAGATTCAGTGCGGGAACAATGATCATGCTTGTGAACAAGCTGTGAATGAACAGCATTCACCGCATCCAGGAAATCAATGTTTGTGGGCTTCACATGCCCACAAGCAAGATGGAAACAGCCAGCATCACATTTTTAAAGTTATTCTTCAGTACGAAAACAGACAGAGGCGGAAATATTACACCCAAACTGTGAGTATTATTTTGGGATTAGCAAAGTGTCTCAATGACCTAAAAAAAAAAAAAAAGATTGGTCGCCGGACTCCCACTTTAATATTACAATTGTACTTGTATGGTAACAAGGGGCGTAACATAGGCAGGCTAATTCTAATCAGGACTTAAAAGGATGCAAACAAGTAACAAAAACATTATTAGTGCCATGTACACTGTGAGTGCAGTGTGCAATACATACAAAATAGAATACAATCGGTGGCGGAAGTATAGGGGTTGCTGAGGTCGTCATGGCGATCGGGGCCCATGTTGCAGGGGGCCCAGATTGCTTTTCAGAGGCATTTGACAGCCGTAAAGGGGCAATATGTTGCCTCCTGACCACCTGTTTAACCCTTTAAAGTGATTGTAAAGGTTTGCTTTTTTTTTTTTAAATAACAAACATGTCATACTTACCTCCACTGTGCAGTTCGTTTTGCACAGAGTGGCCCCGAACACCGATTTCTGGGGTCCCTCAGCGGCTCTTGCGTCTCCTCCTCTTATCAGATAACCCCCTAGGAGAAGCGATCCTAGGGGGTTTACATACAGAACTTACACATTTCCTTTACAGTCTCCTCTCTTTTGATCAATATTTTGATCACTAACGATACCTGCTATCACCTTTAACCTGGAGCCTCCACACGCTTAGGTGGAGGTAGTCCTGGCCAAAGGGGTAAAACTCCATTGTGGAGAAAATAATAGCTGAGCAACTTTTTTCATTACAAAATGACGTTACATTGTGAAAAACAAATGATTGATAAGACATATTTACAGAGTACTGGCTGTACACTCCTTTTCAAATCACTATATATATATATATATATATATATATATATATATCCCTTACAATTAAAGTATTTGGATAAATAGTACTCTAGACTGTGATTCCAAGAGGTAAACAAATCAAACACAGAGATTTCTTTAATTTAGTCATTTTTGCAGTGTCTGGTGTGGATCCCGGTGAATTTTCCTTCAAGTTTTGCACAACTGTACATGAAATAGATGCTGCATTGAGTCTCCAAACATTTCCTTATATATAAATGTCTCTTAACAATCCACAACTCACATGGCTTTAGTTTTAGATCCTTCCAAACTGTTAGGATCTGGAATTGGGGAGAAAACACATAAATGAGTTTGTCAAAAACCCTAAAAGATCAGCAACATTCTCTGTGAGATCCGAATGGTAACACACTCCCAAACCCAATCCCATTAGGAGATAGTCCAATATCCCCTTAGGGGCTTGATAAAATATAAGAAAACATTCAGGCAAAAGTTTTCTAGTTTCTTACTCGACTTTTTCCGCTACATTGTAGACAGTAGGGAGTGTAAAAATAAAACCTCAAAACTTCTAGTAAGGAATCTCCTATAAAAATGATTTCCTCCTTTACTCACTGTAGATTCTGGCACTCTGTACTTACAAACTACTTCTGATAACAATTTTTACTGTGGCCTTTGCAGTAGCATTTGCCACTGGACATCCAGAAAACATGTCCATACAGACAAAATGCATACTTGTAAGATCCTGACTTGGGCACCTGGATATATCTTTTTGTAATCTCTGGAAGGGATGTTAACCTTTTGGTAACACCTTTGGTAACAGGTAAAACAAGAAGTGGTATGTTATAAAAACAACTGTGGAGAACCCTGGCTCTATCCCATGCTCATTTACTAAGGCAGCCATAACTTCTTGTGACTGATGACACGGTCCATGTGTCAAGCTGGAGGGAAAAGAGTGGCTGGCAGACATAAAAGATCACATTTTTCCAAAATCCTGTTTCATAAGAAGTTTCCCCCTGTGGACCACTTGTTCTTCTTGTTCTGGGGTCCTTAAAGTTGAATTATTAATCCCAGCTATACTGGGCCAGAACTAGGGTGGAATCTGTGAGTTGCACAGACCCATCAAGTGTCCGGGGCTGTAATGCAGCATCCTTAGTCTCCTGGTCTGTTTCCATGTGTGAGTTTTAATGTCAGTATGGCTACCTCAGCAATTGAAGGTTTTTATACACATGATTACGTAGGTATCACATTAATATTACATTAATATTACAATTGTACTTGTATGGTAACATAGGCAGGCTAATTCTAATCAGGACTCGAAAGAATGCAAACACGTACTGAAAACATTATTAGTGCTGTGTGCACAGTGAGTGCAGTGTGCAATACATACAAAATAGAATACAATCAGTGGCGGAAGTATAGGGGTCGCTGAGGTCGCCATGGCGATCGGGGCCCATGCTGCAGGGGGCCCAGATCGCTTTTCAGAGGCATTTGACAGCCGTAAAGGGGCAATATGTTGCCTCCTGACCACCTGTTTAACCCTTTAAAGTGATTGTAAAGGTTTGCTTTTTTTTTTTAAAATAACAAACATGTCATACTTACCTCCACTGTGCAATTTGTTTTGCACAGAGTGGCCCCGAACACCGGTTTCTGGGGTCACTCAGCGGCTCTTGTGTCTCCTCCTCTTATCAGATAACCCCCTAGGAGAAGCGATCTTCGGGGCTTACCTTGCAGGCATGCTCCCGAGTCCAGTATTTGCGTCCATAGACACGAATGCCGGACTCAGCCCCACCCCCCCGACGCCCACGTCATTGGATTTGATTGAGAGCAGCATGAGCCAATGGCTAGGCTGCTATCAATCTAATCAAGAGCTGAGAACCCCGGGCAAAGGAAGAGCGCGTCTCCACCAGGTGAAATTCCAGGGTTCAGGTAAGTAAAATGGGGGGGCTGGGGGGCCAGTGACTGTCAGGTGTTTTTTTACCTTAAAGGGGTTGTAAAGCTACGTGTTTTTCACCTTAATGCATCCTATGCATTAAGGTAAAAAAACACCTTGCAGTCACCGCTCCCCCCCCCCTTTTTACTTTCCTTGAGACCCGAATCTCCTTGGGTGCGATCCCGCGTTGCTTTCACCGAGCTCTAGTCGGCTCTTCATTGAATGATTGATAGCAGCGCAGCCATTGGCTCCCGCTGCTGACAATCAAATCAATGTTGCGGCGCATCGGGGGGGCGGGGCCGAGTCATACACTTAGCGGCTATGGCTGGCGAGTGTATCACACGGGAGCGCGCCCAGAAGGTAACCCCCTCGGGAGAGAGCTTCCCAGAGGGGGTTAGCTCTTGCGGGAAGGAGCCGCGAGAGCTGCCGTGGGACCCCAGAAGACGAGGTTCGGGGCCATTCTGTGCAAAACGAACTGCACAGTGGAGGTAAGTATGACATGTTTGTTTTTAAAAAAAATAAAAAACGAACCCATAGTATCACTTTAATGCATAGGATGCATTAAGGTGAAAAAACATGAGGGTTTATAACCCCTTTAAATGCATCATCACTATGCTGCAACTACATGCAATGCACACAGTTGCGAGGTGGTTGCAGTGCAGCCCCATTCACCTCGGGGGTATACTTCAAGGGTGCCCTGACTGGAAAAAGATTGTAGAAACACCGACATAGAGGAACCCATCTCTCCATTTTCCTCCTGCAGCCGCTGAATGCCTGTGGAAGGGAGAGGAGGAGAAGTGGGGGGGAAATGGAGAAATCGGTTCCTTTATATGCAGCCACCCACTTGCCACCGGGCCCTGTTGTTCCGCCACCAGGCTCGGAGGAAAGGGCCCTGTCAGGGGGGCCCTTCATGGTTTCTTGCATTGGGGCCCTGAAGGTTCTAGTTACGCCACTGAATACAATTATATACAGAACTTACAAATTTCCTTTACAGTTGTCATTGGGTTCCAGATCCTACTCTATGGAAGCCATGGATTCCATACTCTGCACTGAATAGAGTTCATGAAACAGCTGTACACAGCAATAAATGGCTCTATGAAATGAGGCTGTACTTTTACTATATACCAGTATTTTCATATGTGCAGTTGGCCATTGAGGAAAAAGGAATGATTTGCAAGGCCCTGCCCACTAATCTGAAATCTGAATACTCCTTATTTTGTGATATGTGATGTAATAAAACATGTGAATACCATGTCTTCTAAGGAGGGTACATGTGTAGTGCAATGTACAGCCCTGGCTTACTCCTGACATTTTAAAGAATGGGGTCAGGTGCTGAGATAATGTAACTTCAGCGCACACGCATTACATCATCAGTGCCTGCCAAATGGATGAATCAAGAAAGTGGGGGACATGGAAGACGAAGAGAAAGACATGGCTCCAGGGAGGACATCATTGGAGGAGACACACCCTGAGCTAAGGTTGTCATGATGTGCAAATGTGCTGTACATTATGAAAAATTCTAGCCATTCCAAATAAAATTTAATTCTGCTTTAAAGGATGTATAAAACGGTGTGAAAAATACAAAGCAAAATGTATGTGTGTATAGCAGCCTTTCTCAACCTTTTGAGCCCAGGGGAACCCTTAAAATTATTTTCAGGTCTCGGGGAAAACACTGATAAAAACCCATTCATTGGGGGTCAGTGGGAACAATGCCCCTTACTTTGGTGGTCAGTGTAAGAAAAGCCCCCTTACAGAGTGCTAAAGATCATTGGTGTCATACCACTGGCTCATCCAAGTGGCATTGGCTCAGAACTATGTAGGCACCATCAAACAGGAGGTAAATCAGCCACAGCTCAAGGAACCCCTGGCCACCTCTGGAGGAACCCTAGGGTTCCACTGAACCCTGGTTGAGAATGGCTGGTGTATAGGCTGCTGTACAGAAAAAAATAAAAACGTGTCCTATGTTACATATAACATCTGTAAACCTCAGAGAACATAGTGCAGAGTAACCTCTGATTCAGAATTTCCCAGCACCTTTAGTGGATCATTAAATAACAAGGTGCGAGATCGGGGAAAATCCCCAAGTGATTATCTGCAATAATAATTTACACACCTTAACTTATCACAGTCTACATTTCTAGGATAAGGGTTGTTGGCCTGTAAGGCATTGAGGGTTACTTAAAGTAGTACTAAAGGCAAAACCTTTTTTTTCCTTTTGGATAGAATATTCTATCACTATTCTCAAGAAACAAATGCAAAGGTTAGTTGTAATATATTACGTTTTATTTTTCTTGTGTTTGGACAGTAGCGGTGCGTCCATTAAGGGCGCCGCCCCCTCTCTCCAGCCACCCCCTCTATGACTAATGGATAGATTCACGCATAGCATGAATCTATCCATGGCCACAGCCGCCACCCCCTGTTCAGGCGTCCGGACCCTTTTCGGACCCCGGGTGCCTGAATTACAGCGGCGAGGGTGTATTTTTGAAGGACCTGATTAGATCAGGTGTGTTAGAAAAGCGAATGAATATTTGCTTTTCTAACACTGAACTGCCTCTCTGCCAATCAGGAAGCATGGGTCTATTACCTGTCACCTGATTGGCTGAAAGGACAGGCGCTGCTATTAGACGCCTATCAGGAGGAGGGGAGGAGACACATTGAGGACACAGCTCGCCGCTGTCTGACCCGCTGCAAGGTCCCACAGCTTGCCCCCGTCACCCGCTGCCTGACCTGCCACCGAGATTTGGTAAGTGCCGGTCAGACGGTGAACGGGTGAGGGGGGTGGTCACAGTGGCAACTTTTGATGGACAGAGTGGCGGCATTTGATGGGGCACAGTGGCAGCTTTTGATGGGAAACAGTGGTAGCATTTGATGGGCACAGTGGCAGCATTTGATGGGGCACAGTGGCAGCTTTTGATGGGAAACAGTGGCAGCATTTGATGGGCACAGTGGCAGCATTTGATGGGCACAGTGGCGGCATTAGATGGCACAGTGGCAGCATTTGGTGGCACAGTGGCAGCAACTGATGGGTACAGTGGTGGCCTTTGATGGCACAGTGGCTGCATTTGATGCGCACAGTGGCAACAATTGATGGCACAGTGGCTGCATTTGATGGGCACAGTGGCAACAATTAATGGGCACAGTGGCTGCATTTGATGGGCACAGTAGCTGCTATTGATGGCACAGTAGCTGCATTTGATGGGCACAGTGGCAGCAATTGATGGCACAGTGGCTACATTTGATAAGCACAGTAGCTGCATTTGATGGGCACAGTGGCTGCTCTTGGTGGCACAGTGGCTGCATTTGATGGGCACAGTGGCGGCATTAGATGGCACAGTGGCAGCATTTGGTGGCACAGTGGCAGCAACTGATGGGTACAGTGGTGGCATTTGATGGCACAGTGGCTGCATTTGATGCGCACAGTGGCAACAATTGATGACACAGTGGCTGCATTTGATGGGCACAGTGGCAACAATTAATGGGCACAGTGGCTGCATTTGATGGGCACAGTAGCTGCTATTGATGGCACAGTAGCTGCATTTGATGGGCACAGTGGCAGCAATTGATGGCACAGTGGCTACATTTGATAAGCACAGTAGCTGCATTTGATGGGCACAGTGGCTGCTCTTGGTGGCACAGTGGCTGCATTTGATGGGCACAGTGAGGCTGCAATTGATGTTTTTTTTCAGTATTTTTCAGAATTTTTCAGATTGTTTGTGCCCCCCCCCAAAATTTTGAGCACCAGCCGCCACTGTGTTTGGATACACATTAAAGTGGAACTTCACTTTTCCATTCAACATTTGTAATTCTTATGCTGCTAGCATTAGTAAATAGATAGGAGAGTATATCATATTTACTTGTATTAAACTTTTATTTTTTTTACATTTCTGCAGTTACTTCCTGGTTTCTTGCCTTGGTAAATGATGTCATACATCCGAGGAGTCTTCAGGTGGGGAAGCGAGGAGGGACGAGGGGTTTTCTTACCTAAGCACACTCTCCTCCATACATGTTTGAGCTAAGAGCAGTTGGATTCCAGGAAGTAAATGCTACATTAATTATTTGCCCTTACTCAAGATGGCCATGGCCAGAAATGCTAGGAGGTGTTTTTCAAAATGATTTCTCAACAAAATACAGCACAGAGACATGGATGGATGTGGGAGGTCTGTCAGAAGGAATCTGAATCCACCTTGCCAGCATCTCAGCTTCCCTGCGCGCATGCGCGGCAGGACGGCGCACCAGCGCACGCACATTCGCAGCTCCACTGAACGGCGCACATGCGCACTAGCACACGCATAACGTGACCTCCCTGCTGCCTAATAAAGCTGCCACCTCTCTCAAGCAAATCGCTGGTTTGTCTTCAGCTTCCTGTGTACTTGTTCCTGTTTCCTGTTTACTGATTGCCTGTTGTGACCCGGATTGACCCTGACCTGGTCAAAATAGTGTTTTTGGTTTGTGGTGCTCAGATGCAGTGAAGATTCACTTTAAGGCCAACCGATGGAGCAATGCAATATTGTTATACCACTGGAGCTAACTGTGCATCCAGAAATGTTGGTTTAGAACACCAACTATGGGGCACTATTCTTTCCAGTGACATCTACAGTGGGGCATAATTCCTGTGACTGACACTAATGATAGGGTATTATTCCTCCCATTGACACCAACAATGAGGTACTGTTTCTTCCACTGATACCAAAGATGGGGTATTATTTCTCCCACTAATACCAATGATGGGGCACCTACTCCTCCTCCTGCTGACCACCAAGCCTGAGGCCATGTTTTTTTTTTTTTAACCAAAACAAGTTTATTTATAAGTAAAAAAAAAAAATATAGGCACAGTACATGTCATGTAGTACAATAGAAGGATGTCAATTAAACACAAGCAAGTGAGTTGTCTTAGGTATCTATTGCGCATTATAATATGTCTTTGCGTCATTGACCAATCATATTTATCAGGTTGTGTTGCAACACCCTGCACTGGAGACTCACTTAAACGTTTATCAGTTTATCAGTGTTGTGCGATTCTCACAGGTGATTTGGGGTAGTTTTGATCCCCCAATTTTTATTCAGGAGTACAGGCCTACTCAGTACATGTGTCTGGGGTAAGCCTGAAGCCATGTTTATTCCCACTGATGCTGGGCCCAGGACATTTTCTATTCCCACGGGCCACAATTCAGCCGCATAAAGTCTAAAGGACAGTAAACTGGCCCTTTGTTTGTAAAGTTTGGAGACCCCTGCTGTAGACCTTAGTGAATGTGGTGAAGCTTCACTTTGCAAAGAATACTCAATCACATGCAAAGAAAATAAAAAAAAACAGCATTTTTGCTTGCACATGATTTGATAATGGAAGTCAATAGAGCTTCCTGTTATGTACTAAGATCTGGAGCGAATGCACTTGCAGAGTACAACAGTACTTACAAAGTGCACAGTCTATTTGCCTTTAGTAAATCAACCCCAATGCTGGAAGTAAATACTGTTATTGACATTTTGCAAAGTGATTCATGCTCTCAGTTATGAATTGATAGCAACATGTTTTTTTTCTTTGTGTATATTACTGGCAAGTGCTCTGTAGAGACTGGCTTATATAACTCCTGCTGTGATTAGAGATTAGGTGACGACTTTATATATTGATTTTGTTTAAATGTACATTATACGATCAAGTGTTTGCAGTCACCTTACCGTCACATACTGTCCAAGCTACTTGGACATCTTATTCTAAAACCATGGCCGTTAATATGGAGTTGGACCCCTTTACCATTGTAACGGACTCCACTCTTCTTGGAAGGCTTTTAACAAGATCTTGTAGTGTGCGTGTGTGTGGGAATTTGTGCCCATTCGTTCAAAAGTTTATTTTTGAGGTCAGATACTGATCTTTAACAAGAAGATGTGCCTCACCCAAATGTCTTTAGTATGGTTGAGGTCAGGGCTTTGTGCAGGCCATTCAATCAACTTCACATCAAGCTTGTCAAGGCATGTCTTTATGGACCTGGCTTTGTGCAATAATTTGGAAGGCTGGCCACATTACAGTGTGATCTCCGCACAGTATGATTTGGGAAATAACATAAATTACAGTCACAGGGACAAAAGGAAACAAAAACCATTCATCGTGGCTCAATGGCATCAATGGTTTAATGCATAGGCACATGCAGCCATTGTTCAACTAGTTTTTCCATCAACAGCTTATGCATAATAATTGGGCCAAAAGATACATTTGTGCTTCAAATGTAGGCTCATTGTCTGCAAATAAGATCTACAATGTCCTAATCTGCCTTATAGTTGAGCTATGTATGGAACAATTCTACATAATAGTGGTAACAAGAACTCCCCTACCTCTGGGGTTCCCGAGTACTTCAGTAGGAGGTAAGAAAAGTCGCTAAACAAGTTCCCTCTCCATTGTCTACACCTCCTACTTCATTCCACCATAGTGATAATGAATTGTCCTCCACAGGATGAATATCTCAGGGCTAGTGTCTTCACTGTTCTTCCTCGTCATTGATTGTCCAGGGAGAACTCTGTCCCTAGAGGGGCTATAGCTTTTACAACCATCATTTACATAATGCAATTTAGCCATTTCCACGATCTCCCACCTCCCTGTACTTCGATTAGCACCACAAAGAGTGTTTCCACTGGGGTGGACATACCATTCCAAAGGACGAATTCCTTAGTATTGCATTAGGATCATCTATATTCTTGGAAACAATTTTGTACCTTTAAAGTGTCTAAATCTAAATCTAAGAAGACAATGTAATATATTGCAGCTTAGCATTCCTTAGAAGTGACGTTTGCATTCTTTTTTACTTTTTTCCTGCTTTTTTTCCCTACTGCAAATGCCAAGGCACTAGTTTAATGTTGTTAGCCTGCAACAGGAAGTGTTGCTACTAATGGAATCTTCAGGTAAGAAACTTTGCAACACATTCGCAAAAATGGATTTTATTCAGAGAACTGGAAACAGTGGTAGACTATGCAAAACATACAGAAAAAATTGATTTTGGGTTATTGGCCAAATGTCTGTGGCTGCCTGTCTACACACATTAATAAAAATCATACAAGTTAAATTATCAATGTGGATAACCTGTAACTAGGAATGAGCTAAGGTTTGGACCAAATCGGGTTCAGCCTGAACCTGTGGGAAACAGCTACAAGATAGCAAGCCACTGGAACATTCAGTTTTGACTTTGGAACCCTGCCCTGTGACTACATGTAGCAATAGGGCAGAGATGTCAATGACATCATTGACCTAATATGGCCACATGGCCATAGTTGGACAATGTCATTCAAAAAATATGGTTATGTTGGGATATTAGAGCACTGATTTCACCGGCATCCCCTCCATCTTTGTTACATATGACTGTGAGGTAAGGAATTCCATGGCCACAGCTGATTGGGTTGGTACCCTGCTATCATGTGGCAGCTGAACTGAGCTCAGCCCAAACTTTAGCTCTTCCATGTAACACGATGCTGAAGATTCTGAGCTAGTATAATGCTAAATAATTTTCATATAAAATTCTAAACCTAAATTGTGCTAAAGCCAGAAACAGAATTCACAGATAAATTGTCTACAAAAAAAAAAACTAGTAGAGGCTGCTTAGCCTCTCTTGGGGTTATATTAAGCTTCTGGAGTGCCTCCCAAATTTGGAGGAACAATTTACTGACAAACCGTGAAGATGTTTACTGGATTAACTTTAATGAATTTTGGGGTGCTCAGATTGATCATGTAGGGTCATATAACAATCATTTAATCACTGAAATTCCACATTCTGCAGAGCAACATGGCTGTAGCTTTGAGATACTGATGAGGAACGATGTTGGATTGGAATGTAGCTAAGAATATACTTTCTATAACCCATCATCTGTAATCAAGGCAGGAAAAAAAAAATACCCTTACAGTGGGACTAACCCCCCCCCATGCGTGTTTGTACTTTGGACTTTTGTCCAACGAACTTGTGTACACGCGCTCGGAAAATCCGACAACAGACATATGTCTGCGCAAAATTTTAAAACCTGCTATCCAACGTTTGTCCATGGAAATTCAGACAACAATTGTCCGATGGAGCGTACAAACGGTCGGATTTGCCGCTAACAGCCTGTCATCCCACAATTCCCGTTGGAAAATCCGATCGTGTGTACGAGGCGTTAAAATTTTCCACGGACAAATGTCTGCTGTTGGATTTTCTGAGCGTGTGTACAAAAGTCCAAAGTACAAACACACATGCTCGGAAGCAAGGACGAGCTGGAAGCGGTCGGTCTTGTAAACTAGTGTTCCTAATGGAGAGTTAACATTTGTGACGTGGTAAGTTATGAAATGTCATAATGCAGCGCACAATTCTCTTCTTCTTTAATGGGATAATAATGAAGCTGCTTTGCTGGTGATACTGATGGAGTTATTGCAAACTAATTTTCAAAGGCTTTTTTTTTGTAGTGATATCAAGAATAATATTATTATGCTTTTTTTTGTGCAAGTTACCACAACACCATTATCCTGTAGTTTTTAAGATCAAAGATACAACTATATTGGTGTCCCTTGACAATTTTACATTGTTTTTTTTTTAAATGTAACTGCCTACTCCCAAACTGTCATTTGAAGTAAAACACATAGCCAAGTATTATTCTACACAATTTTTTTTATTGTAAATGTATTGTATTGTATTGTATAAAATAAAATTAGACATGCTATCTGCCAATAGAACTTAACCAAAAAGTGCATTCTATGCATCCAAAAATATAGAAAATATAACAAATCAAATCATTAATTCAACCAAAAAATAAAATAAAAGCCTCATGCATGTGTCCTGCTTCTTAATATAGGGGGTCAACAATGCCAAGAGTTGGTGAAAGCAGGGGTCCGTCATCCGGAGATAATTACGAAAACCATCCGGATTATTCTCCTGGAACTCCCGCAGCAAAGGCATATGACATAATTGGTCACGATTTATAAAGCAACCAATATTTGGTCCAAGAACTCCTCCTCCTCCTGTTCCTGGACTGGACTTGGGTCAAAGCAATAACTCCAAGGCCAAAAATAAATAACACGTTATCTCCTCTGATTCCGCAACATGTCTGGTTGACGAACGGCCGTTCAGAAACAAACTGAAAAGCACGAAATGAAAAGCGCAAACAGAAAAGCGCTAAATTTAAAGTGCGAAATGAAAAGCGCGAATCAACACTCACCAAACTTCTATCAACACGAAATTAGCAGAAGGAGCCCAAAGGGTGGTGCTAAAGAGCTGGAAAACCACGTAGTACATCACTAAGTTCATGTTTGTTGGCCGACAGTTCCTTGTTTGTATGCAAGACAAAATCCAGGCACACGCCTTCGGACAAAAGTCCGAGGTTTTGTCTGCGGAAAATCCAATCGTGTGTACGAGGCTTAATACTTACCCTATTCCTTGCTCTGGTAGGCTTTCTCCACGATGTGCGACCAGTCCCCCAAAGCTTCTTCTCTTGAGTGCTCCAGCCGCCTGTGGCATTCTGACATTGGGGTTGATTTACTAAAGACAAATAGACTGTGCACTTTGCAAGTACTGTTGCACTATGCAAGAGCAGTTGCTCTTGCATAGTGCTTAGTAAATGAGGTGATGCTCTGCTGATTTCCATCATCCAATCATGTGCAAGCAAAAATGCTGTTTTTTTTTATTTTCCCTGCATGTGATTGGGTATTTTTTGCAAAGTGAAGCTTTACCTCGTTTACTAAGCTCTGGATCAACTACACTTGCAGAGTGTACAGTCTATTTGCCTTCAGTAAATCAACCCTGTTGTCAAGTACAATGTATGATGTAGGACCCATAGTCCTGCATTGTACGGTACGTGAGGACGGTGAGGGCCTGCACCCAACCTTGAGTGTCAGAGAGAAGTAGAGAGTGCTGAAGTGAGGAGTAAGGCCCTAGATCAGTGATGGCGAACCTTGGCACCCCAGATGTTTTGGAACTGCATTTCCCATGATGCTCAGCTACACCGCAGAGTGCATGAGCATCATGGGAAATGTAGTTCCAAAACATCTGGGGTGCCAAGGTTCGTCATCACTGCCCTAGATAATAACCCTAGCCTCAACAAGCTTTTAACTCTTGCAGTGTGGGAACCCTACTGCAAGGGTAGTTTTTTTTTTTAACAATCTTGGAGTTCAGCTTTAGGGCTTGTTCACACCATGTCCACTGACCTGTATTTTTCTGCAGATATTGCACATGTATAGTGTCCTGTTTACTCCATACATGTGTGGTTGTGTGTAGAAATATGCAACTTAACCACTTCAGCCCCGGACCATTTGGCTGGCCAAAGACCAGAGCACTTCTTGCGATTCGGCACTGCATCACTTTAACTGACAATTGCGCGGTCGTGCGACGTGGCTCCCAAACAAAATTGGCGTCCTTTTTTTCCCACAAATAGAGCTTTCTTTTGGTGGTATTTGATCACCTCTGCGGTTTTTATTTTTTGTGCTATAAACAAAAAAAAGCGACAAATTTGAAAAAAAGCAATATTTGTAACTTTTTGCTAAAATAAATATCCCCAAAAATATATAAAAAAATATTTTTTTTTCTCAGTTTAGGCTGATACGTATTCTTCTACATATTTTTGGTAAAAAAAAAATGTCAATAAACGTTTATTGATTGGTTTGCGCAAAAGTTATAGCGTCTACAAAATAGGGGATAGTTTTATGGCATTTTTTTCATATTTTATTTTTTACTAGTAATGGCGGCGATCAGCGATTTTTATCGTGACTGCGACATTATGGCGGACACAATTTTGACGCCATTTTGGGACCATTGTCATTTATACAGCAATCAGTGCTATAAAAAAACTGATTACTGTAAAAATGACACTGGCAGTGAAGGGGTTAACCAGTAGGGGGCGCTGAAGAGGTTAAGTTCGTCCTAAGGATGTGTTCTAACTGTAGGGGGGCTGGGCTATGTGTGACACGACACTGCTCCAGATCACAGGGAGCTGTGATCAGTTTCCTGTCACTAGGAAGAATGGGGAAATGTTTGTTTACATCAGCATTTCCCTGTTCTTCCTCTCCGTCAGACGATCGCGGGACTCCCGGCAGACATCGAGTCCGCGGGACCAGCTATCACACTCACGGAGCTCATAGCTTGTTCAAGGCTTCTTAAAGGGGATGCCTAGCAGTGCCATTGTGTCAACATATATTGTTGTGCACTGGTCAGCAAGTGGTTAATGGAAATGGTGTGAACAGCCCCCTAAATTTCTGGAATGCCTTCCAAATTTGGAAAGTACAATGTGCTGAAAGACTGTTGAAACTTTTCTTTTAGCAATATATAACTGTATCAACCACACTGAATTTGGGGTTGCTCAGATGGATTATGTAATTTAACTATCATTTGATCATTGAAACTCCATGTCCCATGTGTCATGCTGTAGCCATAGCCATTGAACTGAAAAAAAATGTAAAGCCTAGTACATACGGGCCGAATGTCAGGCGACATTGGCCAGTTTTTAAAGTGAGTGAATAGGTACTCCTGCGCTATCAAAACAACTATACAGGTGAATAAGACTTCCGCAAACACCGAAAAGCAAAATCCGTGGCTCTGTATGAATAAAGATGATGTTGTGCTGTCAAAGGTAATGTGAAAAACAAAGCAATGAATATCTCAATCAACATAAATACATAATTACGTGAACAAATAGATTAATAAATATTGCTTCTGAGTGTCCATAAATATCACATGCTAGTAAAGTGTCTGATGCAATAAATCATATAAATGAATAGTCCCAGTGATGACAATGTATGCCAAAGGTGCAATAGAGGTGCAGTGAAGGTGAAGGTGCTCTATTTCTTGCACATTCAAACGGTGAAGTAAGTAGTGATTGGTGTCTCTTCTTATGATGAATGCTGCCCTAGGGACTGGATATATAGCGATACCTCCTTAGAAATAATTCTGGGATGTCCACCTAGTCTCCTCCGTGATGATAGTATACAAACAAAAGGGGCTCCAATAGTGTAATATGACTGTAGAAAGGTCCCAGGCCTCTTTTGGTCTGATTAGAACCTCCAGGGCCAGAGATAGCTGACATCCTCCTGTATGTAGTGGGTTGTAAGGCATGGTGGGTGCAAAGATGGTGAAAGTCATTGGGGAAAAGAGGGTTAGGGCCAGGACACCCTTAGGTATTTGCAAGTTCAATTGACAGACTCTAATGCCGCGTACACACGAGCGGACTTTGCGGCAGACTTTGCTCGGCGGACTTTTCGACGGACTTTACGACGGACTTTCTGAATGAACGGACTTGCCTACACACAGTCCACCAAAGTCCGTCGAATTCGTACGTGATGACCTACGACCGGACTAAAACAAGGAAGTTCATAGCCAGTAGCCAATAGCTGCCCTAGCGTGGCTTTTTGTCCGTCGGACTAGCATACAGACGAGCGGACTTTTCGACTGGACTCGATTTTGACGGATTAATTTAAAACATGTTTCAAATCTAAGTCCGTCCAACTTTTGAGCAAACAAAGTCCGCTGGAGCCCAAACACGATCGAATTGTCCGACCAAATCCCGTCCGCCGGGCAAAGTCTGCCGTAAAGTCCGCTCGTGTGTACGCGGCATGAGACTTCAACAGTAGGACAGCCATGCAGGGAAATGCATCCACGCCACATCTGCACGTGCAGGAATGCTGTCTCCTATGGCAACAGTCTTTAACAGTTTCTAACACAAAGTGTAACAGTTCCTTTATCTTCCACTACAATCTCTCCTTGTAGTTCTTCAGCACAATGAGCTCCCGGTCTCTCACTATACCCACTGATTCACTGTCACTGAATCCCTTGAACTCCTTCAATCTTCACTGTGGTATCTTCCTCAAGCATCACCCCTGCTTCTCTGCTGGGTTCCCAGCTTGGTACTCCAGACAGGGGCGGATCCAGGGGGGGGCAACGTGGGCAATTGCCCCCTCCGAGAATGAGGGTGATGAGAGAGCCGGCGGGCGGCTCCATAGCTGAGAGAGCCGGCGGGCGGCTCCACGAATGAGAAAGTCACTGGGCGGCTCCGTAGATGAGAGAGCCGGCGGGTGGCTCCGCGGGAGAGAGACAGCGGGCTGGTCCGGTGGCTCAGTTGATGAGAGCGCGGATGAGCAGCTGTGCGGCTCGATGTGTGAGCGCGCTGCTGGCCAATCAGGGAGCCGGCGGGCGGGGGAGCAGAGAGATTACATCATCTCTCACCGCCCAGCGCCTGCCCTGCATCCCTGCAGTTCCCCCCTCACTGTGCAGGCAGTGACGGCAGCAGAGAAATTTCATCATCTCTCTGCTGCCTGACTCTGGGACACAAGAGACCACCTTAGCAGGAAAGTGACAGAGCAAGTGACTGTCAATCCGCAATGTGTGGCAGGTGACGTGACAATCTGCATCTGGTGACAAGCGACGTGGCAAGCGACAATCTGCATCTGGTGACAGGCAACGTGGCAAGTGACAATCTGCATCTGGTGACAGGCGACGTGGCAAGTGACAATCCGCATTTGGTGGCAGGCGACGTGGCAAGTGACAATCTGCATCTGGTGACAGACGACATGGCAAGTGACGTGGCAAGTGACAATCCGCATTTGGTGGCAGGCGACGTGGCAAGTGACGTGGCAAGTGACAATCCGCATTTGGTGGCAGGCGATGTGGCAAGTGACAATCTGCAACGTGTGGAAGGCGACATGGCAAGTTATAATCTGCATCTGGTGACAGGCGACGTGGCAAGTGACAATCTGCATCTGGTGACAGGCGATGTGGCAAGTGACAATCCGCAACGTGTGGCAGGCGACGTGACAAGTGACAATCTGCATCTGGTGACAGGCGATGTGGCAAGTGACGTGGCAAGTGACAATCTGCATCTGGTGACAGGCGACGTGGCAAGTGACAATCCGCAACGTGTGGCAGGTGACGTGGCAAGTGACACACTCGGGGATCCCACTGATTCTGCATTATGGTGAGTTAAACTATTTAATTTTTTATAACAATGTAATAATAGTAATAATGCGCTTCAATCATCCTGATACCATAACAACTATGGTGCCGTGATGATTGAAGTGCCAACACCAGCCATTGCCCGATAGATTTACCCCCCAAAAAAATATTTTCTGGCAGTGCCCCTCCCGAGACTAGACTCTGGATCCGCCTCTGACTCCAGATACTTCTCAAGCTTCACCCACGCTGGCCTGCTCGGTCCCTGGCTTGACACACAAGGCTGCTCTACAAGCGTCACCTCCGTTGGCTGGGTCCCTGGCTTGATTCCCACTGAAATTTCCTGATTCTTCACTGTCCCCGTTTGGTGAGAATACTGCTCCGGTACTTGCTTCAGCTACTCACTGTGGTCCCTGGTAATAAGGAGGATAGTCCCTTACTGGTGAAAGCTTCCCCTTTACCTCCGACCACGACAGGTTCTCGGGCTGGCAAAACCGTCACTTCTGGTTGAACTGCAAGCCGCAGTCCCAACCCTGTGCTGCTCTCTTGCTTCTGGATAGGCCCTCAGACAGACTAGCAGCTAGATGTGCCCAAAACAGGCTCCATCTCCGGCCTAGCAGCCTGGGCAATATGACACACGTCCACCCAGACAGCCGTCCAGGTAGCTCAGACCTTATATCACCTGACTCCACCCAAATATATAGGTTCTCCCAATAGGCCAAGGGATCCAAGAAAACCCCTGCCCATTGACTGGGATACCCTATATACCCATAAAATAATTTATTTTTAAGCTCTCAAGCCTGAGAGCGAGTGTCCTGGCAAAAACTGGGATGGGTGGGGAAAACAGGGAAGGGTTAACATTATAACAGTATAGAAATATAAACATGTGTGGTGTACCACTTAAATAAACATAGAAGTCAAATAGTTTCATATATTAAAAAAACTATGATAAGTGATGTAAGGCAATAAAGTATCAAAAATATTTATGTTAGATCCCTGTCTCTCCTTAGCCAAGGAAGATGCACCGACACAGCAACACCTGAAAGAGAATCAACAGCAACGCAAATGCATCCTATCCTAAGGTAACATGGTGCAATATATACACACATGATTAAACTATTTTCAATTGTCCTCAGCCGAAGACAGCATAGCAGTGTAAATACACCCTATAGAATATTGCATTATTTACATCTTTTGAAGCAGGTCCCATCCACCGTGGAGAATACCACCTTCTTCCATTTATCAACAAACTTACATCTAGCACATAACGTGAAAAATGCTCACTCAGGTCGGCACCGCTCACGCCACCTGGTGACCACACTAGAGACAGACCAGACATATGGTTTAGTCCATTATTCACATGCATAGTGAGAATTGACCCTTCTATTATAGCCTAATCTAACTGACTAAACACTTATGCCACGTACACACGGTCGAAGTTTCCGATGGGAAATGTTTGATGTGAGCAAGTTGTCGGAAAGTCCGACCGTGTGTATGCTCCATCGAACATTTGCTGTCGCAATTTCCGCACACAAATGTTTGAGAGCAGGTTCTCAAATTTTCCAACAACAAAACTTGTTGTCGGAAACTCCGAGCGTGTGTACACAAGTCCCACGCACAAAATTCCACGCATGCTCGGAATCAAGTATGAGTAACGCACTGGCTATTGAGCTTACTTTTTATAGTCCTGTTGTACGTGTTGTACGTCACCGCGTTCTTGACGTTCGGAATTTCCGACAACATTTGTGTGACCGTGTGTATGCAAGACAAGTTTGAGCCAACATCCTTCGGAGAAAAATCCACGGTTTTGTTGTCAGAATGTCCGATCGTGTGTACGCGGCATTAGAATCCAAAACTGTTTCCAGTCCATCGATCCCCCTCTAGGTGGACTATATTTCCCAGCAGTTTCCCTTCTTCTCCAGGGACAACTCTGGGGACAAAAAGGCACACCTGCATTTCAAGCAACAAGCTGCCAGGCCTTAGTGCAAGGAACCGCACTTCAGAACACAGGTCCCCTTGCAAAGACATCCTCAGTCTGTACACATGACAGCCGGGGACTTAGAATATTTTTCCTCATCACTTGGAAAGCAACAACCTGCTGAAAGTCACAGGTCACACTTCAGGGTGGATCACCCCAACAACTGCAAACTTTAGCCAACATGGCTCAGGTGGGCACTCCATGTATCTGCCGGTAGCATTTAGTCCAGCATAGTCCGGGCAGTACGGCTCTCTGGAATGTTCTCCACTAGCAACAATTTAAATGTGTGTGTGAAGTGGCTGTCAGCATAGCGTCCTTGATGTTACACAACACATATTTGTAATCCAAGTGGTAATGGTACAATTTCGATGATGTTTCACCAGTAGTACCCGGCGTCGGGTAGAATTACAGTCTCTCCCTTTGGATTCACCTTAGTGACAAAGTTATTTGCCTTTGGTAGAACCGTCATTTTTTGCATTAGTTCAACGAATGGACGTGAAAACAGGTAACAATGGGGACTTTAATTCCCAGGTCTTTGTGGTATTTCAATGGTAACAACTTGCTATAAGATTCTTAAAGCATTTATTAACCTCCCTGGCGGTATGATTATTTCGGATTTTAGGTGCTGAAAGCGGTACAATTATTTTGCATGGAAATTTGGCGTTTTTTATTGTAGGCCTGTAATTCTTAACACTTAAATCTGTCCAAACAAGAGTCTAGTAGATATCCCGGGTATGATGAAGTTTGAAACACAAAAACATAAATTATAATATAATAAATAAATATAAATAATTAAAAAAAATAATAATATAATAATAATAAAATAAATTTCCCCACGATTCACTATCGCTCAATTCTGAAAGTGTTCTAATTTACTATCGCTGTTTTCTAGCTAATCTAAAGCCACTTTTGACAAAAAGGGACACTTTTTGGTTGCTATGGACAATCTCCAGTTTCCAGGCAGAAAGAACAGTATATATCATATAAAACTGCATGCAGGGCATGTGCCAAAGCACTGGGGACAAAAGGGATGTGAAATAATTTCATACAGTACTGTAATCTGTAAGATTACAGTACAGTATGTGTTATGTTTTTTACATTTTTTGAATTTGCCGCCAGGCTCCACCCCCGTGCGTTGCGCCGCTCGCAGGGAACGGAGCCTGGCACAGAGAGGCTTCGGAGGAGACAGAGCCCGCAGACATAGCGGGGGACATCGCAGGATCCTGGGGACAAGGTAAGTAACGCTGCACCAGGATTCTGCAATGTAATCCCGAGTGTGGCTCGGGGTTACCGCTAATGGGACTGAAATTTAACCCCGAGCCACACTCGGGATTACCGTCAGGGAGGCTACCCACAAAAATAAATTCATTCAAATCCTGGTCCCTTAAAGCAGAATAAAAAGCACGGTGTTTGTGCTGTGTAATCTGCCCTCCTCTAAACTGTAAAAAAAACCCCCTGAATATGCCACTTCCTGTATGCCCTCTCTAAACAGACAACGATAACCAGGGCTGCTCCGCCCTGATCACTGTGGTCAAAGTGCATCCCTCCATCAGACACTGCCTGCTCTCTTCTCTAGTCTCTCCCCCTCATGCCCCTCCTTCCTGCCTGTCATCTCCCTCTCTGTCTGTCTCCGCTCAGCCCCGCCCAGTCGCTGCTAT
Organism: Aquarana catesbeiana; assembly: GCF_042186555.1. Lineage (NCBI taxonomy): Eukaryota > Metazoa > Chordata > Amphibia > Anura > Ranidae > Aquarana > Aquarana catesbeiana. The sequence continues at coordinate 766,419,790 of NC_133325.1, read as the reverse complement.
TAAAAAAAAAAAAAAAAAACTATAATTGTCACTGCCAGCCCCTCTATTAGAGGCTGGCATAGCACACTGTGTAAAGCTTTTTTAAAAACGAGCGCTGTAAATACTGATTTTCAGCTGTCTTCAGGCCAGTCACGTGACTCCAGCTATCAGACAGAGCTTCTGCGGGTGGAGCCGAGTGGCCACGTGATCTCCCCGGCTGACATCAGAGGGAGGTCACGTCCCCGTCCGCAGAAGCCATCCATCGGAGCTGGAAAGTCACGTGACCGGCCTGAAGACAGCTGAAAATCTGTATTTACAGCGCTCGTTTTTAAAAATGCTTTACACAGTGTGCTATGCCAGCCTCTAATAGAGGGGCTGGCATAAAATTATACAAATGGGTTCACAAACCCTTTAAGGCGGTGTGGTTTTAACGGCTCTGCCAAGAGTAGAACACTTCTTCTCTTCAGGTTGGGAAGTGAACAAGATGAGGTACCAATTTTCGAGGCTTGATGCATGACGGCTACTTTGTATAACAGTCACTTTATTCATCTTGTACATTCTCCCTTCCCTTGTCACTTACTGGCTTCAGATGCCGCTGGGGAGGGATCCGAGATCATTCACCTTGCTTTATCCGTGATGAGTGAATATACTGGGCCAGACGAGTAATGATGGTGGGGCCACCTTCTTCCGCAACAGCGATACCCGAGGTAGTAGCCGAGGTAGATGCTTGAGTCTCTTTAGAAGGGAGAGAGGTTACCAGCACCATCTGCTCCAGACCATCGGTCACTGCAGGTGTCTCAGAAGGAACGATGGCAGCGGGAACTAACACTTCCACTGCGGTATCTGCAGGCTCGCCGGACGCGTCTGGCTCCTCTGAGGAAGAGTCAGTCTGGGCCAAAGTAGGACTGCCCAAATCAGCGGCTTCGGTACTGGATGTGGGTTCCTCCGATGTGGCATATCCATGAGCCCAATCTGCCCTCATTACCCGCGACAGTAGTGGTGGGCTAGCAGCTATCAGCAGCAGTTCTTCGCATTGACAGCACCGACTCCAAGGACGCATAAACAGGGCAAACCTGGAGCACCGCCGGCAGACAGTCCCTATGGCTGCGGAGCTTTGAGAAATATACAGGGCATTTTCACCTTTCAGTGCTATTCGAATACCTGTATTGGTAATCGTGGTTCCTGAGGGGAAGAAACAGGCGCAGCGCACCAAAACTGTACTGGAGTCCATTTTGGAGTCTGAATTAATCCTCACAGCACTGGCAGGCAGTGTTGAAAGACCAGGCTGATCCTCTCCTCTGAGCAATGAGACTTAATAGTTCTTCCCTACATTGGTAGTGCACATAACAACACAGTCTATTAGCAGTATAGATATTACTTGCCACCTTCCCACAGATCCAGACGAAATCCCGATGAAGCTGAGGCCAGTTGCTATGGGCGACTGCTGTAGAGATAACGCCTTAGTCCCAAGTTGGGCGCCAAATGTAGCAAGGTCCCAGGCCTCTTTTGGTCTGATGAGAACCTCCAGGGCCAGAGATAGCTGACAACCTCCTGTATGTAGTGGGTTGTAAGGCATAGTGGGTGCAAAGATGGTGAAAGTCATTGGGCGCCAGACACTTCTTGAATGCAAAAAAAAGTTTATTTCTATTAACTAACTTTTCTGGGGGAAGAGGGTTATGGCCAGGACACCCTTAAGTATTTGCAAGTTCAATTGGCAGACTTCCGAGACTTCAACAGGAGGACAGCCATGCAGGGAAAGGCATCCAGCAAGGCGCCACATCTGCATGTGCGCAGTCTTTAACAGTTCCTAACACAAAGCGTAACAGTTCCTTTATCTTCCACTACAATCTCTCCTTGTAGTTCTTCAGCACATTGAGCTCCCAGTCTCTCACTAGACACACTGATTCACTGTCACTGAATCCCCTGAGCTAGCTCCTTCAATCTTCACAGTGGTATCTTCCTCGGGCATCACCCCTGCTTCTCTGCTGGGCACCTAGCTTGGCACTCTAGATACCTCTCAAGCTTCACCCCACTGGCCTGTTCAGTCCCTGGCTTGACACACAAGGCTGCTCTGCAAGGGTCACCTCCGCTGGCTGGGTCCCTGGCTTGATTCCCACTAAAGTTTCTCGATTCTTCACCGTCCCCGGGTGAGAATACTGCTCCGGCACTTGCTTTAGTTACTCACTGTGGTCCCTGTTAATAAGGCGGATAGTCCCTTACTGGCAACAGCTTTCCCTCTGCCTCCTACCACGACAGGTTCTCCGGCCGGCAGATCCGTCACTTCTAGTTGGACTGCAAGCCGCAGTCCCAACCCTGCGCTGCTCTTTTGCTTCTGGATAGGCCCTCAGACAGCCTAGCAGCCAGATGTGCCCAGGATAGGCCCAATCTCTGGCCTAGCAGCTCTGGCAATATGACACACGTCCACCCAGACAGCCGTCCAGGTGGCACAGACCATAGATCGCCTGACTCCACCCAAATATATAGGTTCTCCCAGCAGGCCAAGGGATCCAAGAAAATCCCTGCCCATTGGCTATGATACCCCATATACCCATTGGCTGAAAGCGCTGACCAGAGTGTTCTGGTGGGGAGCTGTTCCCCTGTCAGAACACAATAGAACAATAAGGGAGATAGTTGTACTAACATCAGATTGTTAGTACAGCAGCTCTGAACTGAGCTTTCAGGTTTTTTTTCGTTCAACTCAGCAAAAAACTAGTGGTGTGTACGAGGCCTCACCCCAAACTCGCTCATCCGTGTCTTTATGGACTTTGCTTGTGCACTGGTCCAAATCATTTGGTGGAGGGGGGATTATGGTGTGGGGTTGTTTTTCAGGGGTTGGGCTTGGCCCCTTGGTTCCAGGGAAGGGAACTCTTAAGGCGTCAGTATACCAAGACATTTTGACCAATTTCATGCTCCCAACTTTGTGGGAACAGTTTGGGGATGGCTCCTTCCTGTTCCAACATGACTGTGCACCAGTACACAAAGCAAGGTCCATAAAGACATAGATGAGCAAGTTTGGGGTGGAGGAACTTGACTGGCATGCTCAGAGTCCTGTCTTCAACTGGATAGAACACCTTTGGGATGAATTAGAGGGGAGACTGCAAGACAGCCTGACGAAGGGGTCCTGCATGACTCCGAAACGTTGCTGTGATCATGCAATAAACTAAACCGTTTGGACGCCATCCTGTGCTGATATTTGGTGTGCTGGCAAGTATCTACATTATGACTTGAACCAGTATCCAGCTGGTTGTTGCTGCAGCACCCAACCTTTAGAGCTTATACCAGGAACGTGTGCGACGGGAATATGAAACATTGCAAGACAGGCCTTCTTGTCCAACATCAGTGCCTGACCTCACAAATGCGTTTCCGGAAGAATGGTCAAACATTCCCATAGACACACTCCTAAACCTTGTGGACAGCCTTCCCAGAAGAGTTGAAGCTGTTATAGATGCAAAGGGTGGGCCAACTCAATATTGAACCCTACGGACTAAGATTGGGATGCCATTAAAGTTCAGGCGTCCCAATACTTTTGACAATTGTCACTAACTGTGCCCCATCACCATTAAACTGGAGTCCGCGAACCTGGAAGGAAGACTGGGTGAAGATGGAAGCGTCTTCAGCAGTTACAGCGCACCGCTGGATAGCTTCGTTCTAAGGTAAGTTTCAAATAATGTGCTAGTGTGCAATGCATTCTAGCATATTATGACATTGCCTTGTAGGTTTAAAAAAAAAAAAAAAAAAGGCCGGCGGTTTACTACATATTCTGTAGGTCATAATGCACTTTGCCCTTTAATTCGGGCTTTCAACCTCCATTGATATCACCAAATGTATCTCCAGATGTATCATCAGATATAGCAGCCTCATGTCTCTTCTTCCCAGGTATCCAGGTAACATAGGATGGCTCTTCCACTATCTGATTTTTGCTCAAAAATAATAAAGCATCGCAATCTTTTATTATCTTCAAACCAATTCCCTTATTTTATAAAAAATACACTTACAAATAAAGTGCACTCTCATCCAGTATACTTGGAACAGGTTGTTTTAAAACTCTTGCATTGCCTCCCTAAAAACACACCATAAAATAAACAGCTTACTGCCTCTTCCTGGTTTATGTGATGACCTCACGTAGCTCTGCCACTGACATGTTTCGTCATGCCCTTATGACTTCTTCAAAGGGAAAAACCCAACTTCTGGTTGTATGGAATATCAGCTCCCCCACTGCAATAGAATACCAGCTCCCTCACTGCAATAGAATACCAGCTCCCCCACTGCAATAGAATACCAGCTCCCCCACTGCAATTGAATATTAGCTCCCCCACTGCAGTGGAATACCAGCCCCCCCCCCACTGCAGTGGAATACCAGCTCCGCCACTGCAATGGAATATTAGCTCCTCCACTGCAGTGGAATACCAGCTCCCCCAATGCAGTGGAATACCAGCTCCCCCACTGCAATGGAATATTAGCTCCCCCACTGCAATGGAATATCAGCTCCCCCACTGCAATGGAATATCAGCTCTCCCACTGCAATGGAATATCAGCTCCCCCACTGCAATGGAATATTAGCTCCCCCACTGCAGTGGAATACCAGCTCCCCCACTGCAATGGAATATCAGCTTCCCCACTGCAGTGGAATACCAGCTTCCCCACCACAATGGATTACCTGCTCTCCAACTGCAATGCAATATCACCTCCCCAACTGCAATAGAATATCAGCTCCCTAACCAATATGGAATACCAGCTCTCCAACTGCAATGGAATATGAGCTTTCCCACTGCATACTGTGGTTCCTCCCGCCAGATCAGCAGTTATTACAGGACATAGAAGCAGGTGAGAGAAACCATTGCACGAGATGGGAAATAGATATTCGACCCATTTGGCTGGTATTTGCAGTGATAAGGGAGCAGCAAAGCAGCGATTTAAGGCACGGGCAACCAGAAAGGTAAGCATGCTGCCTATTCTTTCAGCTGGTGGGCTACTGGTGTATAAGAGACAGGGTTATATTAAATTGAACCTGTGTGGGATATTTGTTGTGCTGTTATCATTTCAGCATATTATAGCGTTATTTATACTACAGAATTCTGCTACTAAATATTTAATTCCCTGGCCAGTATATTTAGCAATAATGGCATTTCATTACATTAGCTAGTCATGCTTATGTTACCTCTACAGCATGAGATAGCAATCAGCAAATACATTAAATATAAAGGTTATATTAGCTTAATAAAGAAGTGTGTTATCACAAAGTCACCTCTGCTTATTATTAGCAGATGACGTCACTTGTGTAATTGTGTCCTGCACTAAGGTGACTCAGCATGTATAGAATGTTTATATTGCTGCAATGTTTTCTGTAACCTGTGGTTATTTGCATAGCTGTGATGTGGTGACTAGTTGGTACTTCCACTTTATATACTGTTTCCATAGTGTCCCTCCAGCCTCTGACAATGCTTTAACACGGGGAACAATAATAATTGACTAATTAGCAGGTGTATCATTTTCATATTTGTCTTTTTCACAATTACAATTATAGGGGCTAGGTTTAGGCCCGAGAGTTTAACTCACTACCTGCAACTTACTTCTGCCACAAAATTAAGACAGTTTTGGGTGTTAGCTTCCGCCGGCTTAGGTGGGGCCCTTTAACGTTGGTGCGCATATACTGTGATGTTTTAGGGAACAAAGATTTCAAAAACAAGTAAATAACAGGTTATCCTTAGTCAGTGGGTGTGCCCCTTTAAGAGTGGCTGGGCAAAACGAGTACATACAAGGGGTTGGGAGTGCACTGTGAGCAGGGTATTTGAAGGAGTTAGCTGTTAGGGTTTTACGTAGTAAATTGCAGTGCCAAGGGTGTCAACAGAAGCAGCTGCCTGGAAGAATAGCAGCTATGAGTGCTGTCTTTGGTCTTAGTGATTGCTGCTTTCAGTTGGGAATGGCAGCACTGAAGTGTTTAGTTCTCTTAGGCTGGTTTCACATGCAGCATGGAGCAGTTTACAGCAGCGGTCCGGTGCATCCCCGTTCACTGTTTCAGGTCCGATTTCAATTTTTGGCTGCACTCGGACCTGAAACGGACCAGAAGATGCACAGGTTTCCTGTGCAATTCGCAACGGAGCCACTCCGGAGATGTGTGAACCAGCTCCATTGAGATCTAGTCACAATCTCCTGACATGTAAATTGGATCTGGGGAACCCTCATCCAATTCGCAACAGTGTGAACCCAGCCTTAGGGAAACAAATAAACAAAGATTGATGGTGGTCCCTGAGTCTAATTTGCAAAGGAAAATTAACCTCTAGGCAAAGTCGTTAGCTGGGTTGCAGACTCTCTCTCCTCAGATCCTTATGTGGCAGTCTTTGGATGTTGGTACATTCTCTGCACAGTGGGGAACCCCCTTTAACAGCGATGCAGCAGCGGTTTGGAAGAACGCAGTTCGGCAGCTGTTTTGGGTAATAAAGGCTGCTCTCTGGATCCTCTCAGTGACTCATATCTTGCCCTTCAGCTCCGATCTGGCCTCTTCAGATGTAGTCAAGCCTGGCATGATCGAACACAGCACATCTGTCTCTTACTCCATCTTGGTTGGTGCACCTGTCTCTCCAACTGCCTGGCTTCTGTAAAAGGAAATTGAATTAAGCAAACATAGCAAACATAAACAATCTCAAATAACATTACCATATACATAAGCATGACCTAACTATGAATCTCAAACCCTGACTGAGTCACTCACCAGTGATATATACAACTAAAGCCCTGCTGGCATTGGGGCCCTTGTCTTACAAGAAAAAGCTCGATCCATGCTCAGAGTATTTGCAATCCCAGGGTGAGCAAGTGTTCCAGTTCCCCTTAGCAGATATTCTCAGCAGACAACAGAAAAGGTAAACACATGAATGTGGCCTACAGACCTCTCGCAACTCTAGTGGAGTCCTCTTGAACACAGTCCAGTCTTGAATGACTGATCCCATACTCAGGGTGGTTATGAATAGGGGCAAAGCTACAGCGTCTAAGTGGAGTTGGATCCACCTCTCCAGCCTCCTCTGTAGGGATCTATAATGGAACTCTCTGTCTCACACAGCAGATTGACACTGGAACAACTGAATACTGGAACAGCAGGATACTTGTAGGCAAGTGCAGTCTACTCTCCCCACGACAGATGGCCTTCTCCTGCAACGGCATTGTTGCTGGAGGAGGAAGTCAAGAGGAACATGGTTCCTCTATGGTTTCCTTGGGTCACTGGGGATGCTATCCGATTGGATGTAACTTTATGTAACTTTAATGGCCATCTTGGGTCAGGCAGAGCCTATTTATGGCCCTAGCTCCTGGGTTTGAGCACTTTATACAAGTGGGTAGCGTAGGGAGAGGTACCCCGCTTGTCAGGGACAGTACTGGCGGTAGGGAAAGGTTCCTGGCGAGGTGGGAAAGCATAAGGTCGATGATTATTCCTGGCATCTTCCCAATTGGGCACGAGACAGCTAGGCCTCATTCTGCTCACTTTGCAGATGCTGTCAATCCAGCAGAGCATCTCATCACCCCCCCCCCCCCCCCTCCAGGTTCTGTTGTGAGCTGTTTTTGCATTCTTCAATACAAGTTCTTTATTGCACCCATTTGTATGAATTATTGCCACCGCCACACCCTGCACACCACCTACATACTGAAACAGGAGACTACCAGAACAACAGGATTCTACAACTGCAGCAGAACAGCCAATAACACTATGCAGCAATATCATAGGAACAGCCACCCATGGCCTTGGTGACAAATTTGCCTGTTGATGCAAAAAAAAAAAAAGACAATAAATCTCCCTGGTACCATGCCTCTAACTACCAGACACGTGCAGCAAGTTACATTGATATGCGTGTGATCACTTGCTCTCCACAGCATGTTATAGCTAAGCAGGTCTGAACCAGGAAACAAAAACCTCCAGATCCCATGATTCAATAAGTTTCCTGGTCTGATCTTTCACAATCTGTGTTGCCAGCATGATACATTGAAGGGCTTGAGACACATGCATAGTTTTTAAGGTTGTTGGGTTCTAAGGGTTGTTGGGTTCTGGAAAAAGGAGGTAAATAAATTACTTTGTTGTACTAAAGTGATTTTATCAGCTACTCTATTTAAAAAGTAAGTGTACTTTTAATAGTATGTCCCACCCCCAAAGAACTCCTACTCCCCCTGTGCAAAAAATAGTAGTCCAGATCTTGTATTGAGGCTTCAACTAGTCTAATGTTGGAGCTGACTTTGCATGCTAGTGCACATATGAAAGGATACCGCATTTTCGCTACCAGTATACTCTTTGTAATTTGTAATTTTCCATTTTATTATTCTCAACTGACTACATGTTATTGTTTATTGATTGCTACCAATAAAAAATTTGAACAGAAAGGTTACCGCATGAGATAGCAGTAGGTAGGCCATGCAGGAATAACCAGGGGAAACGATTTTTTATTTTACTCGGGGCAGCAATGGGTTTGTGGATACGCTTCCAAAAGTACTCATCATTTAAATAACTATTATTCCCCAGCTGCAGCTTCAGGCTCTTCTTAGCCTCTGGTCCTAAATAGGGATGGGCCAAACGGACCTCTGTTCGGTTCGCACCAGACCTTTCAAACACTGCAAAAGTTCAGACCCGAATATCGAGCCCCATTAAAGTCAATGGGACCAAACGTCAAAAATCAAAAGTGCCCATTTTGATGGATTATATGCTAGTAATTAGGCATACAATGGTTATAGTGGTCCGGGCCCTGCACTGGGGGACATGCATCAATAAAAAAAAAGTTTTTGAAAAACGTCATTTTTAAATGAGCAGTGATTTTTAAAGTAAAAGCATAAAAATGAAAAATTCTTTCCAATATAGTGCCTTGGGGGTCCCCTTAGTCTACCTGTAAAGTGGCAGAGCTGTACCATGTCTAGAATCTGCTGCAGCAATAATTTATAAAGCCCCAAAAAATTAAATTTCCCCTGCAAACTGCCTTTATTTTGTTCAGTAACAGCTGGGGAGCCAGTGTGTATGATGAGGCCACAATGTAGTGCACTGGGAACAAGATTAGAGATTTTTTGGATACATTCTGGTGTCACTTTGACTTTGGATAGAAGTAACGGGTGCGTAAAAATTGGTGTTTGGGTGTCGGTGGCGCCTTCCCACCGTAACCCTATAGAGGTAATCTTGATGAAAGCAAGAATTGGCCTTGCTATAAAAAATTGCAATGATAATCTCCTAGATTGTAAGCTCTAACGAGCAGGGCCCTCTGATTCCTCCTGTATTGAATTGTATTGTACTTGTACTGTCTGCCCTAATGTTGTAAAGCACTGCGTAAACTGTCGAGCTATATAAATCCTGTATAATATTAATAATAATAATAATAATAATATGCACCTGTCAAACAGGTGCAGAAAAATTGGTCTTTGGGTGTCGGTGGCGCCTTCCTACCGTAACCCTATATAGGTACTCTTGATGAAAGTAAGAATTGGCCTTGCTGTAAAAAATTGCAATGATATGCACCTGTCAAGCAGGTGCAGAAAAATTGGTCTTTGTGTGTTGGGAGCGCCTTCCCACCGTAACCCTATAGAGGTACGCTTGATGAAAGCAAGAAAAGGCCTTGCTATAAAAAATTGCAATGATATGCACCCGTCAAACAGGTGTGGAAAAATTGGTCTTTGGAGATTCCACATCCCAAAAAGACTTAATCAGTGACATCGGCATCAGGGGCTTCATAGCTTGTAATCCAGGACTGATTCATTTTTATAAAAGTCAAACGGTCCAGGGAGTCTGTGGACAGATGCGTTCTATGATCAGTAACAAAACCTCCTGCAGCACTGAATGCCCTTTCTGAAAGCACGCTGGATACAGGGCAGCCCAACAACTCAATAGCATACTGGGCAAGTTCTGGCCAGTGGTCTATTCTCATGACCCAGTAAGTCAGTGGAACGTCAGCTGGAAAGCTCTCCATCTCTGCTTTGGCCCCGAGGTAGTAATCGTCCACCATGTGATGCATACGCTGCCGATGGGATGTGGAAGCTGACAGCCCTGGGCGGCGAGGACTAAAAAAATTCTGAAATACCTCACTTAGGCAGACGCCTTCTCCAACGCTCCTCTCTTGACCAACAGAAGACTCAAAACTACATTTTCCTCGACACTGTAACCTACTGGAGTCAGGAAAAACGTTCAATAAAATCCTCTTTAACATGTCCTCAAGAGATTTTATCTTCTGCACTCTCTGTGGGGATGGTATGAGTTCTGAGACCTTCCCCTTATAACGGTGGTCAAGGAGGGTTGCCAACCAGTAATCATCCTTCTCCTTTATGCCACGTATTCTTGGGTTTTTCTTATTATTTCTATTATTCTTGCCCATGCGCCTCAAATTTGGAGAGGCTTGAGAAGCAGACTCCTCGGGGTCACTCAGGATGACAGCATCTGGAACTTCCTCCTCCCAGCTATGTACTAATCCCAACGGTCCTGGGGTTTGGAAAGCCATCGTTTACAAATTGACGCATGTCTTCCTCTTCTTCGAAGCCTATGAAAGTACAAGAATCCTCCTCCTCATCCACCTCCCCTCTCTCCTACTGTGTGTTCTGTGACATAGGAATAATGGTGTCTGGATCAAGTAGGCCTTGAGAGGAAAGGAAGTTCTCCTCTTCCTCCTGCTGCTCTGCCTCCAGTTCCCTGTCCATAATGCCATGCAGAGTCTGCTCCAGCAGGAACACAACAGGGATTGTGTCACTGATGCATGCATTGTCACGGCTCACTATCCTTGTGGCCTCCTCAAATGGTGACAATACAGTGCATGCATTCTTAATGATCAGCCATTGGCGTAGGGAAAAAAAGCAGAGGCAGCCTGAACCTGTTGTCATGCCGTACTCGCAGAGGTACTCGTTGACAGCCCTCTGCTGCATGTATAGCCGCTGCAAAGTCGAGTTCCACCTGGTGGGCATGTCACAAATCAGGCGGTTTACGGGAAGGTGGAATTCCCACTGCATTTCAGCCAACCAAGCACTGGCTGTGTATGACCACCTGAAATGGCTACAGACTCTTCTGGCCAGCTTTAGCACATCTTGCAACCCTGGGTACATATTTAGGAAATGCTGAACCACAAAATTGAGGACATGTGCCAGGCATGGCACATGTGTCAACTTTCCCTGTCTATTGGTGGACAGGAGGTTTGAGCCATTATCACACACCACCATTCCTGGCTCCAGCTGGCGTGGTGTGAACCACCTCAGGGCCTGTCCCTGCAGAGCTGCAAGAATCTCTGCTTCGGTGTGATTCCTGTCCCCTAAACACACCAGCTGAAGCACTGCATACTACCTTTTAGCTTGACTCATGGAATAGCCCTTTGAACGCTTAGGGGTCCCTGAAGTTCATAGGACAATTCTGCAGAGGAGGGCATGGAGGTGGCGGAGGAGGAGGAGGGGCAGAGCTCACAGGTCTGGCATCATCACATCCAGCTGTATGGAGACATGGGGGCACAACAAGCTGCAGCACCAAGCCCTGTCCTGCATCCTTTCGAGTTGCAAGCAGCGTTACCCAGTGTGCTGTGAACAAAATATATCATCCCTGCCCATGCTTGCTGGACCACGTGTCAACAGTAAGGTGGATTTTATGACTGACTGCCTTGCCCAATGATGCCAGAACATTCCCTTCCACATGATGGTAGAGAGATGGAATGGCCTTACATGAAAAGTAGTAGCGACTGGGAACCTGTCATTGTGGTATAGCACATTGTGCAAATTCACGGAAGGGGGCAGAATCCACCAGGCTGAAAGGCAGAAGTTGGAGAGCCAACAACTTTGACAAGCTTGCATTTAGACGCTGGCCATGTGAGTGGCAGGGACTGTATTGGGTAGACTGAAGTGGGTAAGGAGGAGGAGGAGGAGGGACAGATTCGTGCCCCTTTTGTGTGGCTTTTAGGTGCTCTTGCCAATGGGTGGTTAGACATCAAATGCCTTGTTAAGCATGTGGTACCCAAATGGTTGGTGTTTTTGCCACGTTTGATGTGCCTGAGACACAGTTTGCAGCTAGCAACAGTGCGATCTGCTGCAGATGCGCTGAAAAAGGCCCAGACAGCTGAGCTTTGGGGAGTGGGCCGAGTGATAACAGCTGCAGAATGTGATGGAATAGGGTTGCTGCTCCCTACTCTTTCTTGATGTCGGCCTCCTTGGGGTTGTGCTGGCCTCACCTTCAGTTTCCTCCTCTGCTCTATCTGGCACCCAAGTCGCATCAGTGACCTCATCATCATCATCTCCATCTCCTCCATCTTCATCATTACCACTGGAGACAACTTGGCAATACGCTACGGCTTGGGGAACATGAATGCCAATTTGTCTACCAGTGTTCCTCCCTCTCTCTAGGCTCATGTTCCTGTCATCCTCAACCTCAGAACCAACATCTGAATCCAGTAATGGCTGGGCATCATCAAGGAGCAAGTGGCTGATGCTGTGGTCAAATAACTTAGCTGACTCCTCTATGGCTGATGTTGGGGCTATGGCAGGAATAGATGTGGACAAGGAGGCAGGTTTATCCACTCTGGCAACTGCAGGGGACTGCACACTTGTCTCTGCTTGCGTGACAGAGGATGAGGAGGATGAGGAAGGTTTAGTAAGCCAGTCCACCACCTCCTCTGCATGCTGTGGCTGGATAGCATGGGCAAACTCACTAAACAGAGGAAATGATGCCCTGCCTGAGGACTGACCACCACGTCCACCTTTGCCTTTGGACACATTTGTTGCTGGCCCCCTTACAGTGCCAAGGGAACGTCTGCCTCTCATTGTTGTCCTCCCAGACATTATTGGGAGGGAGGGGGCGGAGCTTATAAGCAAACGTAAAGAAGAAGTTGAAGTCTGTATGTACATGCACTTTAATCAATGTAAAGAGGTGTTTGGTGCACTTTAATTTGAGTACTCACACTACACAGACACTCCATGGATACACTATAATATACTGCAATATAATGCTCCAAACGTACAGTGATGCACAGAACTATATGGCGTTAAACTGGCAGTAATGCACACAAAACTTTATGGCTTTAAACAGGCAGTAACGCACACAGAACTATATGGGGTTAAACTGGCAGTAACGCACACAAAACTATATGGCGTTAAACTGGCAGTAACACACACAAAACTATATGGCGTTAAACTGGTAGTAACACACACAGACCTATATAGCGTTAAACTGGCAGTAATGCACACAAAACTATATGGCGTTAAACTGGCAGTAACATACACAGAAGTAAATGGTGTTAAATTGGCAGTAACGCACAAAACTATGTAGCGCTGGTAGATTTACAATCTACCGCAGATTAGGTAAATTTAGTAAATTGGGTGTTAGGAAGGTTAAAAGTTTGCCTCTGTTCCAGCTGGGCTGACGTTGTGTGTGCTTCCGTGCTGACCGGTGGGTGTCGCTGTTACCACTGGTCAGCGTTGGAAAGGCAACGTGTCGAAGTGTATAGGTATATAGAAAACCCAAAAGGAGGGTAAAAGCTGCGCTCAGAAACCAAAAACAAAGTAGTGAAGGTAAATAACGAAAAAAAGGAAAACAAAAGCTGCCAGTACTCAAGAGTCCAGTATCTAACTCCAAACATACAGTATAAACATATAAAGCGCAGCGCTAAAAATATGTGAAATGTTAGGGATCTTATAAGAAAACAGGATCCTATAAAGTGAATTAACATAAATTTGCAGTGAACAAAATATCAAACAATGAAGTCAACATATGTTGCAAATACATGTGAAAAAGAAGAGGAATCTGAAAAAAAAAAAAAGTCCATGCAGGAATATTCAATCCATAGGTAGATACAAAAAAGCACCCATCCGTGAGAGATGTAAAGAATAAACGCCAATAAGGTTATCCATCCTGAAGTGAGTATGTAGATTCTGCTTACCGGACGGCGATGACTGCTATTACGGCAGTCTCGCCCAGCATAGGGATTAGGGTCTCCCAAAACCAAGGACACAATACAGGAACAACGGCTTTAGCAGTGGGTCGTTTCCGGAAACATAAAACAGAATACTCCCATAGTGTAAAAACGTATAGGAAAGAGGATTTATTGTAATAAAAAGAATCGCACACTTACAATGTTGTAGATAACATGAAGCGTAAGGGATATCATAAAGCAGCGGTGTCCCCATGTGCCGCGATTCACTTCCTACACTCGTAAGCCCATCCAAGAACGTGATGACCTCACCATCGTAGGCTCCTCCCTACGTGTTTCCTCACGATAGGACGTCGTCTGGGGATTGGCCAGGTATGGGACAGACGCCATGTTTTAGGGTCGTTTTACAGCCACCTGCTGGCCCTCCTGGCCGACAGGTATGCCTTAAGGAGCTACCTCGTGGTCCTCTGATCGGGAGGCCCGCGATGCTGCGGCGCAGGGGTGGGTCCAGAGGATTGTCTGGAGCCTACCACCACGGCCGAGGAATGGTCCTGAGCTGTCGGTCCTGTGTGACGAAGCTGGACAGCTAAGGAGATCCCAGGGGAGGACCCGTCTTGGAGAGATAATGCAGCATGCTGGTCTATAGAGGGGCCTGGTGACTCGGTTGCAGGACGTATCCAAAAGAAGTAATTATACAGCATAGTGTCGCCGGTTCGGCTTAAAGGTTCAGGCACTGTGACTGACTGTTCACTGCAGAAGATCTGATACATCCTGTGGCAGAGGATCGTGCAGATTTGCCCCCCCAAGTAAGTCTGTGGCAGAGACTTTAGATTCGTGTTGCGTACTGGAGCTAGACCGGTGGGAGAGGCCTATCCAAACGAGCAAAGAGTGTGCCCCACAAGGGGAGCGCATTCCATCCAATTATCTGAAATCTACCGGGACATTTGTTGCTAAGATATTAGAAGAAGATATTTAAGTTTCTCCTTAAAGTTTCCTTTTCCACCTCTTTCCTGCTACTTCCTTAAGTTTGACTGTTTAATAAAGCATTGAAAACGTACTCCAGTGTTGGTGCCTGTGTCGTCCAGCAGTAAGCTCACCGGAACCCCTAGACCCGGTGCCGGTGAAACAGAAGGAGACAAAGTGAAGGTAACAGACCCGCTTAAACCAGCAGCTCCATCGAGAGTTAGTGCTACATGTAGGGGCTCGTCCGGGATTTGTTGACCGACAATTATTGCAACCCAGTGGAGTGTTTTACCGGGAGTTTACAGAGAGAGCTGGACTTAAAAGAAAAAAAAATCTTTTCAGGAAGAGGAAAGGTTAAACTGTGGGACTTTGTTTTTGGTGCGTAGAGGCTGGGCGCCAGAAGAGGCCCGTGAGCTAAGTGACTGAAAGAACAAGTGGGAGGAGTTACCCTTCTTGCTACTGCGTGGGACGCATATAGTGTGCTTGGCGCCAGAGGAGAAGAGAAGCCTCGTGATCGTGCTGAAAAGATCAGAGTGTGGCCATGTCTTTTCCAGCATTGCAATCGGTTGTGGGACCCAGAGTGTTCCCGGCAAGCACCGTGATGAATACTGTGCAATCAGGAACTCTGCTCACGGATACTGGAGTTCGAATGAAACCGCAGGGGAAGTTTGTCTTGTATACCTCGGGAGATGTTGAGGGACTGGGCATGACCTGCCATTGATGTGGAGGATTGGCTGTGCATCTTCGTCCATTCGGCCGATGTCTGCAGTGTGGAGAGTATTTGTTTACAGTGGAGCCACCTACTATGCCACCCTGTGCCTATCAGATGGACTGGGTGACAGGTATCGCTACAGTGGAAGCTGCTACCGCTATAGAAAAGGAGCGACGGGCCGCCACTTCGCCTGTTGCTGCCGATAATGTTTCGGAGAGAGACACTGCTGCTGCCGTCTCACCAGGAGACATTACTGTGATTTCTGAGTCCACTACACCTGTTCCTGTAGTACCTACTCAGAGGAAGGTGGGCTATGTGAAAGCTTCTCGCGGCCGTGGTCGAGGCCTACCCCAGAGGTTACCTGAGCCAGAGCTACCAGAGCCTACGTCTGGAATGGGTAAGCCATTGTCGAGAACTGTAAATAAGTATTTGCCAGCAGAAGAATTGAGAGACTCGGAAATAGAATCCATGTCGGATCTTTCCGGGGATGATGACTTGTTCGAAACCATGTCGCAAGAGCTATTGTGGTCACAAGGCGAGGATGTTGCCTCCACAATGACCCTTCCTGAATGGACTGCCATGAGTTCTGGGAAGACATCGCCCTGTGTGGAGACGCATAGTGCTATTGCTGGGACTTTGTCAAAAGTTATTGAATCACTACAGACACCTGCTGGGTCTATGGTGAAAAAGTCATTAGACTCCTGCGTACCGCTTGCAAAGGATGTTAAACAAGCGTGTGGCTGCAGAGTATGGATTAGAATTCCCCTATGTGCCCCAGGATGTCATGCGGGAGATCAAAGCTAATCGGGAACTTTGGTACAATGAAGCTGTTTGGGACTACTTGTCTGTGCCTAAGCCCTTTAGAAAGACTGGATGTTCTGTCCGGATGAATGAGCGTTTTAACGGATGCTTTGTTCATTGGAACTATGGTCGGCATATCTATGCTGATAAAGTGGTGATCTGCAGACCAGGAAAGGACAATGCTGTGTATTTTATCACCACTGTAGATAAAGAAGGAAAATATGTGACTCTACCAGATCCTCGGTTCTACTGGTAATTGTGGACACTAATACCTAAGTTAGCTAGTTAGATAGTGACAGGGCAAAAGAGATCTAAGATGCGTGGTCGAGATTTGCGGATCCTGTTCTGTGTTTAAATCCAAGGACTTCTGTTTGATAGCCGGATTTCTTTGATAAGAAAAGTTCTTATGCAGGGATGGACTCCTAAAGATTATATATATATTTTGGTATGGATCATAGGAAGAGAGTCTCATTTTAAATGAGGCTTTGCTCCTGGTGCTGTGTAGTGTATATACGTGTGTTTAAATATGTTTCTTTTTCAGGGATCATCGGATCATATGCAGAGCTAGGAGGCTTTTCAGCTAGTTAGTTAGTGAGGAAAAAAAATGTATATTGTGGTTTTGTTCGCGGCTGTTAACATAATGTTTTATAGATATAAGTGTTATAATGTCTTTAAATTGTCCTTTTCTTCTTTCTCCTTGCCTATCCAAAGTTATGAGAAACTCAAATGCTACTCTCAGGCTTGAGAGTTACTGTTACTGCGTTAAGGACAGACGTTGGGGACAACGTCTATTGTAGTGGGGGGAGTATGTAGCGCTGGTAGATTTACAATCTACCGCAGATTAGGTAAATTTAGTAAATTGGGTGTTAGGAAGGTTAAAAGTTCGCCTCTGTTCCAGCTTGGCTGACGTTGTGTGTGCTTCCGTGCTGACCGGTGGGGGTCGCTGTTACCACTGGTCAGTGTTGGAAAGGCAACGTGTCGAAGTGTATAGGTGCTCCTCTGTCTTGGCGGCAAGCTCGGTGGAGGTGGTCCTCTGAGTTACATTCTGGGAAGGGGGTATTTATGGGACAGACGCCATGTTTTAGGGTCGTTTTACAGCCACCTGCTTGCCCACCTGGCCGACAGGTATGCGTTAAGGAGCTATCTCGTGGTCCTCCGATCGGGAGGCCCGCAATGCTGCGGCGCAGGGGTGGGTCCAGAGGCTTGTCTGGAGCCTACCACCGCGGCCGAAGGAATGGTCCTGAGCTGTCGGCCAGGAGAAAATGGCTGCCATTTAAAGAATACTTTTATACTGTGGGGCAGGAATGAGCCATGAGTGGATAAAGTCATGATGACAGTATCCAATCATGACTCTGACAGTGCTCTGTGCCCTGATTGGCTGAAGCTTTCACTGCTTCAGCCAATCAGGGCTTGCAATGCACTGTTTAGTGCCACAATGCATTGTGGTCGGTTCGGGGGGGGGCGAGCAAACGGTCGAATGACCCGTTTGTTTGGATGTTCGCCGAATGACCGAACAGCGAAAATTCGGCCCCAACTTATGCTCGGGCTGAACCGTTCGCCCATCTCTAGTCCTGAAGTATTTTTGTAGTAGGGCACATGCAGAAAATGTGAAATAGTGACATTCAATAGACCTGTGCGGTTTGTTTCGTGCCAAATTTAAATTCGGGCGAATTTTCGTTATTTGGAAATTCGGATGTATACGAATTTCCGAATTAGAATAGTACCGAATTTAAACAAATCCGAAATAACGAAAAAAAATATTCTGACGAAATTCGAATTCGAATAGTTTTCTAATCATTTTCTAATATTTTTCGATTCCTAATAGTTTTCAAATTCGAAAACTTTTCGAATTCGAATAGTTTTCCAATTTCCAAAGAGAATGAAAAAGAATAGAAAATAAAGGAATAGAATATATATATTTATATATATTAATATATATACCGTATATATATATATATATTAATATGTATATATTTTTTTTGCCCCTTAGAAACGGCACTATCGTGCCCTTTCTTTAGTGTGCATGCACCGATGACGTTGGCGCAAGCTTATATGGTAAATATCTCCTAAACCCTGCAGGTTTAGGAGATATTTCCAGTACCTACAGGGAAGTATTATTATAGGCTTCCCCGTAAGTAAAAGTGGTGTTACTAGGTTTACAACCACTTTAAGTGAACAACAATTCTTCCTTTTGATTGTGGCCTTGTGTCTCTTGCCAAGGCTGTGTCACAGTGTTAGGTGCTAGGAGGTTGGAGCTGCTGTTAGGTGAGGATTTGACAAATCAACTATCAGTACATTATAGAGCAATGAAGGCAAGAGGGTTCTCAATATAATGAATTACTCCCTTAGCGCCGATTACTCCATTAGCGAAAAAACAACACGGCTCTGGACAATTTAAACAACTTTTGCCCCATATCTATCTTACCCTTCCTTGCCAAGATCCTCAAGCTGGCTGTGATACCTCAGTTACATAAAAACCTAACTTTAAAAAAACTATCTTTAAATAACCCTTCCAATCTTGTTTTTTAGGTTGAATATATTTTTATTAGTATTTTTTCCAGCATATGAAAATCAAATCATATGAGGGTACAAAAAAATGAAAAAGGAAGGGGAAAAAGTGTAGCGATTATCAAAATAGTACAAGGGTGCATCACAATTGCCATGTTACAATAAACCATTTACAGCAATTATCTCATAAATGTTACAAGAGAGAGGAAAAAGAAAAAAAAAAAAAAAAAACGAGGGTAAAGAGATAGCAGGAAATAGAAAAGGAAAAGTAGATAGGTTACCAATTAGACTGACACAATGTAATCCATAGAGGTCAAATAATTTCAGAAAATCTGTACTATAAATTTGTGTCCGTAGTGGATATGGATTGGAGAGAGAGAGAAAAGAAGGGGCAACGTGGTAAAGCTCATCCTATATAGGTAAAGTATCTTCTATGGAACTTATCAGATGTTGAATAACAAAGCCAGACGTACCACAGTTTGTTGTGTTTTTCCCATGTGTCCAGTTCTCTAGCTTGCATCTCCTCCATAAGCATGGTGCCATTTATAAGGGTCCACCCATAGATTTAAGAGAGGTGTAGTTTTAGTTTTCCAGAACCTGGAAATAAGCTGATGTGCAGCTGATAAAAAAAAATCTGAGAAGGCTAGATTTCTGAGATTTAATGGAACCCGGTAGGATAGATAAAAGAGTAATCTTAGGAGAAGGAACATGAGACTCATCATAGATTTTGTCCTATATCAGGAAAATGTATTTCCAAAAAGGACAGATTCAGTTACATTCCCACCATGCATGCAGATACGTTCTTTTCCCTCTGTGACAGCGCCAGCAGATGTCTGAAGAGTTAGGAAAGATCTGACTGATGGAAACCGGGTCCTTATATACTTGAGATAATAATTTGAAATGTATTCCTGTGCATAGCAGGAGATCAAGGATTTATGTATGAACATAAATGATCTAAGCCAATCCTCCAGGGGTCTCTCTGCCTTCAGGTCTCTTGACCTAAATTTTGTGTAAATGGGGAGTGTGCAATGGGTATGAGATAGAATCTCTTTATAAATTAAGTATAGCGTATGGTGAGGGATCTTTGAGAGAGTACACAATCTTTCAAAGGCCACTAAGGGTCTATGAACTTGACCCAAAGAGTGTAGTGACTTACAGGGTTATCAAATAAAGGAGTCAATGGGCTTGGTTCTGTGGAAAGGGAGTAGGGCCCTCGATGATGATACCAGACAGACAGTGCCGCAGAGGTCAATGGGGAGCTCCAATCTGTTTTTTGGGAAATGCACATGCACCTTGTTCAAAGTCACTAATGACCTTCTGTTAGCTTCTGATTCCGGCTGACTAACTTTTCTTATTCTACTGGATCTTAGTTCTGCCTTTGATACTGTAGACCACAATCTTTTACTTTCTCACCTTGAAACCATATTTGGAGTCTCAGAATTGGCTCTGAAATGGATTAAGTCATATCTCATTAATGGATGTCACTTTGTTTCTCTTGGCGGATTCCAGTCTGAAGTTGGTCCAGTCAAGTTTGGTGTTCCTCAGGGCTCAATCTTGGGTCCCTTACTTTTTAGTATTTACATGTTTCCACTTGGCCAACTGGTTAGATCACATGGACTCAATTATCACTTCTATGCTGACGGCACTCAGACATAGATTCTACTTCGGCTGCTTCTCTCCTATCTAACTGTATTTGTGCTATAAAAACATAGATGTCCCGCAATTTTCTTCAATTAAACTGTTACAAGACTGAAGTCATACTTATTGGCACCTCCCATCAGTTATGTAAGGCCAGCCCTGGTAGCCTATCTGCAAATGGCACTGTACTTGAGATTCAGTCTAAATTGAAAAATCTAGGGGTGATATCTGATGCTAGTTTAACCTTTGATTCACATGTACAAAATGTTGTCAAAGCATCTTTTTTCCACTTGAGAAACATTGCTCGGCTGTGTTTTATGCTATCATACACTGTAGGTGAAAAGCTGATCCCTACATTTGTGTTGTCCCAGCTTGACTACTGCAATACTCTACTTGCTGGTGTATTACATAGTTACATAGTCAGTAAGGTTGAATAAAGACACCAGTCCATCCAGTTCGACCCGTGTGTGTGAGTTTATGTCAATAGATTTCCCATATCTCTGTATGTTGCGATCGTTAAGATGCCATCTAATAGTTTTTTGAAACTATCAATGCTCCCTGCTGATACCACTGCTTGTGGAAGGGAATTCCACATCCTTACCACTCTGACAGTTAAGAACCCACTATGCAGTTTAAAGCGGAGTTCCGACTAAAAAAAAAAAAAAAAGTAAAGTCAGCAGCTACAAATACTGCAGCTACTGACTTTTAATAATCGGACACTTACCTGTCCCAGGGTTCAGCGATGCGGGGGAACGAAGCCCCGCTTGTTTCCCCCTCCTCTCTGTGGCGCCGGCATTGTCACTGTGGGTGCCCGGATGTGGCTTCACAGCCGGGCATGCACTGCGAATGCGTGAGCCACGCTGCGCGCTGTGACTGGCTGGGCAATCATCTGGGACCTTTGACGTGTCCCAGATGATTGCCGAGAGGGAGGGGGAGAGGTCAACTTACTTCCGGCGCCGCGGTGCCCCGGGAGGAAGTGGGAGCTGGAACCCTCTAAAAAGAGGGTTTCCACTTCCCCTCCAAAATAATGACATGCCAAATGTGGCATGTCAGGGGGTCACCTTCCCTTAAAGCGGAAGCTCCATTTTTGGGTGGAACTCCGCTTTAAGGTTAAACTGCTTCTCTTCCAGTTTCAATGAATGTGTGCATGTCTTTTTAACCTCCCTCTCATTGAAAAGTTTTTTTCCTATGCTAAGGTCACCAGTAGGGATGAGCCGAACACCCCCCGGTTCGGTTCGCACCAGAACCTGCGAACGGACCGAAAGTTCGCACGAACGTTAGAACCCCATTGACGTCTATGGGACTCGAACGTTCGAAATCAAAAGTGCTCATTTTAAAGGCTAATTTGCATGGTATTGTCCTAAAAAGGTTTTGGGGACCCGGGTCCTACCCCAGGGGACATGTATCAATGCAAAAAAAACTTTTAAAAACGGCCGTTTTTTCGGGAGCAGTGATTTTAATGATGCTTAAAGTAAAAAAAAAAAAAGTGAAATATTCCTTTAAATATCGTACCTGGGGTGTGTCTATAGTAGGCCTGTAAAGTGGCTCGTGTTTCCCGTGTTTAGAACAGTCCCTGCACCAAATGTCATTTTTAAAGGAAAAAATCTCATTTAAAACTGCTTGCGGGTTTAATGTCATGTCGGGTCATGGCAATATGGATGAAAATCAGTGAGACAAACGGTACCCCCCAGTCCATTACCAGGCCCTTTGGGTCTTGTATGGATATTAAGGGGAACCCCGCACCCAAATTAAAATAAGTAAAGGCCCTATATACTCTGAACAGCAGTATACAGGCGGTGCAAACAAGACAGGGACTGTAGGTTTGTTGTTAAGTAGAATCTCTTTGTAATTTTAAATGGGTACATTTTTAAAGCGTTTAGCTCCAGCCAAAAAATCTTTTTTAAGCTTTTTGGAAAACATAGGGAAGGGTTATCACCCCTGTGACATTTGTTTTGCTGTCTTTCCTCCTCTTCAGAAGATTTCACCTCACTTTTTGTCCCAATGAAAAATGTTTTTTGAAAATTTGGGTTTTTTGTGGAACAAGGATTGGAAAGCATCAGTGGAAAGGAGAAATTGTTTTCCCATATTAACTCTTACAGGAGAGAATTTCCCTTCCTAGGGGTAGATTTCATCTCACTTCCTGTTGTCTCCTTCCGTTTGCAAGTAGGAGTCGTTTGTAAGTTAGATGTTTGAAAGTAGGGTCCTGCCCTATATACTCAGCAGAAATTTGGGCCTTAGGTGTTGCTGTGGCCACAACACTGTAAGCCCTCACAGGACCCTGCTGTGAAATATTAGATCAAGAATTGTAATTACATGCCCCTGTTGAACAGGAGCTGAAAAATTAGGCCTTAGGCACTGGTGCTGGTGCCACAACACTGCAACCCCTTACAGACACTCTAGTTGGAACGCAGGAACGAGCCCTGCTGCAAAGTATTGCATCAAAAATTGTAATTACACGCCCCTGTTAGACAGGGGCAGAAAAATTGGGCCTTAGGCACTGGTGCTGGTGCCACAACACTGCAACCCCTCACAGACACTCTAGTTGGAACGCAGGAACGAGCCCTGCTGCAAAGTATTGCATCAAAAATTGTAATTACACGCCCCTGTTAGACAGGGGCAGAAAAATTGGGCCTTAGGCACTGGTGCTGGTGCCACAACACTGCAACCCCTCACAGACACTCTAGTTGGAATGCAGGAACGAGCCCTGCTGCAAAGTATTACATCAAAAATTGTAATTAACACGCCCCTGTTAAACAGGGGCTGAAAAATTGTGCCTTAGGCACTGGTGGTGGCGCCCAGAACCAAAAATGTTCTTACAAGCTATCAGCGTGATGATTGAGGAGGAAGAGGATAATTACTCAGGGATAGTCACTCAGCATCAGCATAGGCAGTCTTTGAAGGGATCTGAGATTTCAAAAAAAATTATTCGGTTACATCAGCATCAGGTGCTTGGTAGCTGGTGGTGATCCAAGACTCATTCATTTTTATGAAGGTCAGCCGATCGACCGAGTCGGTGGACAGACGCACCCTGTGATTGGTTACCACGCCTCCAGCAGCACTGAATGTGCGTTCCGAAAGAACGCTGGATGCAGGACAGGCCAGTAGCTCAATTGCATACTGTGCAAGCTCTGGCCAGTGATCCATCCTCAAGACCCAGTAACCCAGAGGATTTTCGGTGGGAAAGGTGTCCAAGTCTGATCTTGCCCCTAGGTATTCCTGCACCATATAAAACAGACGCTGGCGATGGTTGCTGGAACCGATCATACCTTGGGGCTGCGGACCAAAAAATTGTCTGAACGCATCGGTCAGACGGCCACCTTCTCCACCGCTCCTTCTTTGACTGACCGAAGCCTCAGCAACACGTTGTCCAGAAACAAGAGTTTGTAACCTCCCAGTCTCTGGGAACGCATTGCACAGACCTTTCTGCAAGGCCTCCCGAAGATGTTTCATCCTCTGCTCCCTCTGCGATGGCAAGATAAGGTCCGCAACCTTACCCTTGTAACGTGGATCAAGGAGGGTTGCCAGCCAGTATTGGTCCTTCTCCTTGATAACACGAATACGAGGATCCTTACGCAGGCTTTGCAGGATCAGGGAGGCCATGCAGCGTAGGTTTGCTGAGGCATTCGGTCCGGAGTCCTCTGGGTCACTAAGGACGACAACGTCCGCAGCCACCTCCTCCCAGCCACGTACAAGTCCATGTGTTTCTTGGGACTGATCCCTTAAAGACTGCTGCTGATGCTGAGTGCCAGGCTCCACCTCCATACTGACACAATCTTCCTCCTCCTCCTCCTCCTCCTCGTCCCCTTCCTGTGTGATCGGCGGGCACGCAGGAACACTGTCTGGATAAAGGGGGCCTTGAGAGCTAAGGAAGTCCTCCTCTTCCTGCCTCTGTTCTGCCTCAAGTGCCCTGTCCATTATTCCACGCAGCGTGTGCTCCAACAGGTGGACAAGGGGGACAGTGTCACTGATGCATGCACTGTCACTGCTCACCATCCTCGTGGCCTCCTTGAATGGTGACAGGACAGTGCATGCATCCCTGATCATGGCCCACTGGCGTGGGGAAAAAAACCAAGCTCCCCTGACCCTGTCCTGGTGCCATAGTCGCACAGGTACTCATTGATGGCCCTCTGCTGCGTGTGCAGCCGCTGCAGCATGGCCAACGTTGAGTTCCACCTGGTGGGCATGTCACAGATTAGGCAGTTCTTGGGCAGGTTAAACTCCTTTTGGAGGTCCGTCAGCCGAGCACTGGCATTATATGACCGGCGGAAATGCACACAGACTTTCCTGGCCTGCCTCAGGACATCCTGTAAGCCCGGGTACCTGCCCAAGAACCGCTGCACCACCAAGTTAAGGACGTGAGCCAAACAGGGCACATGGGTCATTTGTCCCTGTCGGAGGGCAGAGAGGAGGTTGGTGCCATTGTCGCAAACCACCATTCCTGCCTTAAGTTGGCGTGGCGTCAACCACCTCTGAACCTGCCCCTGCAGAGCTGACAGAACCTCTGCCCCAGTGTGGCTCCTGTCCCCCAAGCACACCAGCTCAAGCACCGCATGGCATCTTTTGGCCTGCGTACTTGCGTAGCCCCTTGAACGACTACGGAGCACCGCTGGTTCCGAGGAAGAGGCCATGGAGGAAGAAGAAGAGGAGGGGGTGGAGGAGAGAGGTGTGTCACAATCAGCATTTTGGAGGCGTGGTGGCGGAACAACCTCCAACACTACTGCACCTTGTCCTGCATCCTTCCCAGCTGCCAGCAGAGTCACCCAATGTGCCGTGAAACTTAGGTAACGTCCCTGTCCATGCCTGCTGGACCACGAGTCAGCGGTAATATGCACCTTACCGCTGACCGCCCTGTCCAGCGAGGCATGGACATTACCTTCCACATGCCGGTAGAGAGCCGGAATCGCCTTCCGTGAGAAAAAGTGGCGTTTGGGTACCTGCCACTGAGGAACCGCACATTCCACAAACTCACGGAAGGGGGCAGAGTCTACCAACTGAAAAGGCAGCAGTTGAAGTGCTAGCAATTTTGCCAAGCTAGCATTCAACCGCTGGGCATGTGGATGGCTGGGAGCAAACTTCTTTCGGCGGTGCAGCAGCTGGGGCAGGGAAATTTGCCTGGTACAATCTGACGTCGGTGTACCAAAAGCAGATTGCCCACAAGTACTTGGCTGTGACACACCTAATTCTACACCTTCATTCCTCTCACTGCAGGTCTCAGAGAGGACTGGAGGTCTAGTGGGGTTGGAAATCTCAGCTGATGAGGAGCAAGGAGAGATCCTCTTTGTTCTTTGGTGTGGGTCTTTTAGATACGCTTGCCAACGAACTGCATGGCAGGTCAACATATGTCTGGTCAAGCATGTGGTACCCAAGCGGGAGATGTTTTGGCCACGTGAGATACGCTTGAGACATATATTGCAAATAGCAGCGGTGCGATCTGATGCACTCGTCTCAAAAAAGGCCCACACCAAAGAACTTTTTGAATAACGCGCAGAGACTGCAGCGCCCTGCACATGTGGAGCTTTGGGGTGTGATGCAGTCAATGTGCTGCCCTTAGGCTGGCCCCTGGAGGGCATCCTGCCTCGTTGGTGATGTGCCGCCTCCTCCTCCTCCTCCTCCTCCTCCTCCTCTCTCCTATCAGGCACCCACGTTGAGTCAGTGACCTCATCATCCCCTCCCTCCTCATCACTGGAGCAAACCTGGCAGTATGCTGCAGCAGGGGGAGCATGACTGCCAGATTGCTGTCCTTCTTGGGCACCCCCTCTGTCCGTGCTCATGTTACTGCCTTCATCGAGCTCAGTATCATCATCAGAGCCTTCCAAACGCTGGGCATCCTCCTGGAGCATGTACCCAACACTGTGGTCAAACAGTTCGAGGGAATCCTCATGAGGACATGGTGGAGCTAGGGAAGGAGTCACTGATGACATTGAGCTGAGGGAAGAGGCCGCTGCTTTGCCAGACAATGCACCCTGGGCATGGGTGAGAGAGGATGAGGAGGATGAGGACGGCTTGGTCATCCACTCGACCAAGTCTTCCGCATGTTGCGGCTCAACACGGCCAGCTGCCGAAAAAAAGGCCCAGCGTGTCCCATGGCCACGTGCTGATGAGGATGCACCGTCTCCACGACCAGCACTAGACACAGAGCCTGCTTGCCCTCTCTTATTGGCTTGTGACTGTCTGCCTCTCCTTCTTGGCCTTCCAGACATACTAATGGCCTGTAGCTGCACTAAGCTGGGATAGAACACCAGTAATTTTCTTCAGGTAGCTTTATATACTGTAACCAGACAAGCCTGCCTGTCAGTAGGAAGATAACAGGAATGGATCTAGCTGAACACTGTGAGCAGGACGCACTGTACTAAATGTAAATAGTCTAGCTGCCTGACCGTGGTACTAATAGGATCAAATAGAACACCAGTAATTTTCTTCAGGTAGCTTTATATACTGTAACCAGACAAGCCTGCCTGTCAGTAGGAAGATAACAGGAACGGATCTAGCTGAACACTGTGAGCAGGATGCACTGTACTAAATGTAAATAGTCTAGCTGCCTGACCGTGGTACTAATAGGATCAAATAGAACACCAGTAATTTTCTTCAGGTAGCTTTATATACTGTAACCAGACAAGCCTGCCTGTCAGTAGGAAGATAACAGGAACGGATCTAGCTGAACACTGTGAGCAGGACGCACTTTACTAAATGTAAATAGTCTAGCTGCCTGACCGTGGTACTAATAGGATCAAATAGAACACCAGTAATTTTCTTCAGGTAGCTTTATATACTGTAACCAGACAAGCCTGCCTGTCAGTAGGAAGATAACAGGAACGGATCTAGCTGAACACTGTGAGCAGGACGCACTGTACTAAATGTAAATAGTCTAGCTGCCTGACCGTGGTACTAATAGGATCAAATAGAACACCAGTAATTTTCTTCAGGTAGCTTTATATACTGTAACCAGACAAGCCTGCCTGTCAGTAGGAAGATAACAGGAACGGATCTAGCTGAACACTGTGAGCAGGACGCACTGTACTAAATGTAAATAGTCTAGCTGCCTGACCGTGGTACTAATAGGATCAAATAGAACACCAGTAATTTTCTTCAGGTAGCTTTATATACTGTAACCAGACAAGCCTGCCTGTCAGTAGGAAGATAACAGGAACGGATCTAGCTGAACACTGTGAGCAGGACGCACTGTACTAAATGTAAATAGTCTAGCTGCCTGACCGTGGTACTAATAGGATCAAATAGAACACCAGTAATTTTCTTCAGGTAGCTTTATATACTGTAACCAGACAAGCCTGCCTGTCAGTAGGAAGATAACAGGAACGGATCTAGCTGAACACTGTGAGCAGGACGCACTGTACTAAATGTAAATAGTCTAGCTGCCTGACCGTGGTACTAATAGGATCAAATAGAACACCAGTAATTTTCTTCAGGTAGCTTTATATACTGTAACCAGACAAGCCTGCCTGTCAGTAGGAAGATAACAGGAACGGATCTAGCTGAACACTGTGAGCAGGACGCACTGCACTAAATGTAAATAGTCTAGAAGATAACAGGAACGGATCTAGCTAAACTGAATACAGTGTATATATATATATATGCAACACCTGGGATGCATATATATACACAATACACTGTAAGTGCAGCTGACTGACTGTTCTGCCTAATCTATCTAACTCAAATCAAATGACACTGTCTGTCTCTCTCTCTCTCTCAATAAACGCCGGAACACACACTACACAGGGCCGCCGTGCAGGCGGCCTTATATAGTGTGGGGCGTGTACTAAATCCCCTGAGCCATAATTGGCCAAAGCCTCCTTGGCTTTGGCCAATTATGGCTCTCTGTTCAGGCGGCGCTGTGATTGGCCAAGCATGCGGGTCATAGTGCATGCTTGGCCAATCATCAGCAAGCAATGCACTGCCATGCCGCAGTGAATTATGGGCCGTGACGCGCCACACGAATTTGGCGCGAACGGCCCATATCGTTCGCAATTCAGCGAACGGGCGAACAGCCGATGTTCGAGTCGAACATGGGTTCGACTCGAACACGAAGTTCATCCCTAGTCACCAGTAAGGTATTTGTACATCGCTATCATATCCCCTCTCAAGTGTCTCTTGAGAAAATAAGTTCAAAGCTTGTAGTCGTTCCTCATAGCTAACGTCCTCCAGTCCCTTTACTGGATTTGTTGCCCTTCTCTGGACTCTCTCCAGTTTCAGCACATCCTTCTTGAGGATTGGTGACCAGAACTGGATGGCATACTCAAGATACAGCCGGACCAGAGTCTTGTAGAGTCGGAGAATTATCGTTTTTACTCCATCACTGGCGGCTTCCCCCTGTTCGGCGGTGGTAAACTCCCGTTCTCCTGCTCTCCATCACCAGCAGCTTCTCCTGCTGTTGGGCGGCTTCCTCTGCTCGGTGGAACGCCAAGTGTCAGCTGGTCTGTTAGAAACCCCATGTGTCAGGGGCCAGTAAACTAGGACCTCAAGTGTAAGTGGGTCAGTGCCATGG
Organism: Aquarana catesbeiana; assembly: GCF_042186555.1. NCBI lineage: Eukaryota > Metazoa > Chordata > Amphibia > Anura > Ranidae > Aquarana > Aquarana catesbeiana. The sequence goes on along the minus strand of NC_133325.1, from coordinate 766,390,845 downwards.
AACACCAACTCTCAATAGTTCAGTGTTGTGAAAACCCAGGCACTAGAGGGTCAGTTTTGCAAAACCCAAGGTGTGTGAGGACGTCCATTTTGTTGAACCCCAAATGTCGAGGGTTAGTATTCTGGGTTCCAAGGTTCAGTGAGCTCAGAGTGTCAGTGTTGTAGAACCTCAAGTTTTAAAGGGTGAGTGTCATGGAACTTCAAGTTTTGAGGTCAGTACTCTGTAACCCTTAAGAGTCAGTGCTCCGGGAACCCAAGTGTAAGTGAGTCAGTGCCCTGGACACTAACTCTCAATTATTCAGCGTTATGAAAACTCAGGCGCTAGTGGGTTAGTGTTGCAGAACCCAAGGTTTGTGGTGGCAGCATTGCTGTTAAATCCCAAATGTCAGGGGTCAGTATTCTGGGTTCCCAGGCCCAGTGATCCCAGAGTGTTCTAGAACTCCCAGTTTTAGTGGGCCGGTATTATGGAACTTCAAGTGTTGGTGTCAGTACTCTGCAACCCTTAAAGATCAGTGCTCTGGGGCACCAGTTCTAAATAGTTTTGTGCTGAGGTGCTAGAGCAGTGGTTCTCAACTCCTGTCCTCAGGGCCCACTAACAGACCAGATTTTCAAGATAACTGAAATACATCACAGGTGATATCATTTGCTCTGGGATCCCAGGTCTCAATGAGTCCGTGTCCTGGAACACCAACCATCAATGGTACAGTGGTGTAAAATCTGAGCTGTCAGTGTTGCAGAAATCTAATGCCGCGTACAGACAATCGGAATTTCCGACAACCAAACCGTGGATTTTTTTCCAACGGATGTTGGCTCAAACTTGTCTTGCATACACACAGTCGCACAAATGTTGTCGGAAATTTCGATCGGCAAGAACGCATTGACGTACAACATGTACGACGAACCGAGAAAAATGAAGTTCAATAGCCAGTTCAGCTCTTCTGCTTGATTCCAAGCAGGCGTAAACTTTTGTGCGTCGGAATTGTGTACACACGCTCGGAATTTCCGACAACACGTTTTTTTGTTGGAAAATTTGAGAACCAGCTCTCAAACAGTTGTTGTTGGAAATTCTGACAGCAAATGTCTGATGGAGCATACACACGGTCGGAATTTCCAACAACAAGCTCATATCGAACATTTGTTGTCGGAAATTCCGATCGTCTGTACGCGGCATTAGGGGTATATTTATAAAGCAGCGGATGGGACTTTCAATACACATTGAATGGTGGTAAATCATTCACTGACATTTGGATGGAATGTTTGGTGATTTCAGATTAACTGCTTTATAACTATGCCCCATAAGTGTCAATGCTGACACAGTGACAGAGGGTCAGAGGCCTGGAACACCAACCACCAATGGATAAGTGATGTGGAACCGCAAGTATCAGTGGGAAAGTGTTTTGGAACCTCACATTTTTGGGATCAGTACTCTAGTGACACAAGTGTCAGGGGGTCAGTGTTCTGGAACACCAACAGTCAATGGTTGTTCTTATTGCAGAACTTCAAGGGTCACTGTTCTGGAACTGCAAGTGTCTATGAGTCTGGGATCTGTAACCGCAAGTGGCAGAGGGTCAGTAGTAGGGTTATCCTGATACCACTTTTTTTAGCGTGCAATCACCAATCTCCCTGTGTGCTTCTCTTCTTCTCCCCTCCGCGGCTTTCAACTGCTTTATTGAAAGCCACACAGGGAGATCAGTGACTATAACTTTCCCGCTGCCGCACCGATTGTTCCTGAGTGTCTAGGTATCAGACTAGGCATTGGGAGCATTTGCACGAGTACAAGTACTCCTGCATAGACTCGGTATCAGGAATGATACTAGTATTGGTATCGGGACAACCCTAGTCAGTAGTCTGAAACACCAACTGACAATGGTTAAAATATATGTACAGCTTTTCATTTTGGAATGGGTAGTGAAGGATTGGAATCCCTCTCGCAGTTATTATTACTGCCCATGTCCCTGCTAGAGAGCTTAGAGACAGTAAGTCACTGTAACAAGAGGTGAGGGTAAATCTTCCAATAGGGACACCGGTTCTGATGACAGTTTTCTAAGAAAGGAATTCTTCTCACATTGTAGAAATGTCTCCTCACTTCCTGTTGTGTCTCCTAGACAGGAAGTGAAGAGAGAGCTCCTCTTGGGACACAGGCAGAAAAAATATTAACTGAAGACAGTTTGGAGGAGAGTAGAGATGGGTTAAAATATAGTGTTAGCTAGACATACACTTTAGACTACTGTGAAGCCCCAGGTGTCAGTGTTGTGGAAAAACAAGTTCCGGGAGGTCAGTGTTTTGGAAACCCAAGTGAAAGTGTTATGAACTTAGGGCTCAATATTGAGGGATCCTACGATTTAGGAGAATGTGTTGTGGAACTTCAAGTTTCAAGGCTTTATATTGTGAGAATGCAAGTATCAGTGAGTCAGTGTAATGGAACCCAAAGCGTCAGTGGAGCAGTGTTTTGGAACCCCTGGTTTCAGGGCTCAGTACTGTAGGATACCAAATGTCAGTGGGTCAGTGTTGTGGAACGTTAAGTGTCCGGTGGTCAGTGTTGTGGAACCCCAAGTATCAGTGAGTCAATGTTGTGGAACACCAATTGTCAGGAGGTCAGTGTTGTTGAAACCCAAGTGTCAGGGGGTCAGTGTTGTGGAACCCCAAGTGTCAGGGGGTCAGTGTTGTGGAACACAGAGGGTCAGTGTTGTGGAACCCCAAGTGTCAGGGGGTCAGTGTTGTGGAACACCAAGTGTCAGGGGGTCAGTGTTGTGGAACACCAAGTGTCAGTAGGTCAGTGTTGTGGAACCCCAAGTGTTATGCCCCGTACACACGATAGGATTTTCCAACAACAAACATTGGATGTGAGCTTGTTGTCAGAAAGTCCAACCGTGTGTATGCTCTACAGAACATTTGTTGTCGGAATTTCCACCAACAAATGTTTGAGAGTAGGTTTTCAAATTTTCCAACATCAAGACTAGTTGTCGGAAATTCCTAGCGTGTGTACACAATTCCGACACACAAAAGTCCACACATGCTCGGAATCAAGCAGAAGAGCCGCACTGGCTATTGAACTTCATTTTTCTCGGCTCGTCGTACGCATTGTACGTCACCAAGTTCTTGACGTTCGAAATTTCCGACAACATTTGTGTGACCGTCTGTATGCAAGACAAGTTTGAGCCAGCATCCTTCGCAAAAAAATCCACGGTTTTGATGTCGGAAAATCCTATCGTGTGTACGGGGCATTAGTGTTATGCAACTACAAGTGTCAGTGGGTCAGTGTTGTGGAACACCAACTGTCAATGATTCAGTGCTATAAAATCTCATGTGTCAGTGTTGCAGGTGTCAATGTTGTGGATTTTTTGATGAATGTCAGAGTCAGTGTTGTAAAACCACAAGTGGCAGAAAGTTAGTAGTTTGGAACCCATAGCTTCATTATTTTGAACTCACAATGTTAAATTTTGCAAATGTTGCTAACTGTTAATGAGCCAATTTTCTGGGACAGTATAAAAAAAAAAATCAGAGACCCATTGTTCGTTCAAAACCCTCAATGAACCTGTGAGAAATATAATGTAAAAAGATACAGTGGAAACCATGAAATACACACTGTATCTTTAGCAACTATTGTATGCAAAGTTGCCATTGTATACTTTCTATGCTATTTCCATTAGAACGTAAGTTCGAGAAGGGACAGGTTTGTTTTTTATTTTTATGGGGTAACTATGATCCTTGATGGAGCTGTGCCCAGGGAAAAACTTCTGAAGTGTTGGATGTGAAATTCCTTGCTTGCTCATATTCTGTAATTATCAACCTGGGAGCAGGAACTAGCTTCTTGCATGGGATAATTAACAAAATATGTGGGTGGGTGCTGAGTGAACTGGTGCCAAACAGTAACTGAATGCCAAATATTCAGGCTGGGGACAGAATAACAAGAATTCTATGATGTTCTAATGGGTAGTTTATCAATTTTATATTTCTGCCAATAATTTCTGCCAGTGCCGGAACAAGGTCATCCAGAGTCCAGGGTGAACATGCCAAACTGCACCCCCCCCCCCAACATGTATGAGCATTATCTGTCAGCAAAAAATCCCCCCAAAAAACACTGAGCACTAATCTGCATGCTTACACCCTAAGCATAAATCCCCCCTCCTCCCAGTACAAATCTCCGCTCCCCTACTGAAATCCCCCCTCTCAGCACTAATCCCCCCCAGCTCAAATTCCCCCACCCCCCAAAAAGCAAATTCATCCCTCCTAGCACAAACCCTCTACCCCTATAATTTCCCCTCTTAGTACACATCTCCCCCCCCCCTCACTTCAATTCCTCCCTCCCAGCACAAATTCCCCCCCAAATTCCCCCTCCTAGCACAAATCTTAATCCCGCCTTCTAATACAAACCCCTCCAAATCACCACTCTTAGCACCCCCCCAAAATTCCCCCTCCTAGAACACATGATACAACAGTGCCCGGCAGCCGCCCCTCCTGCCCACCCCTTGTCCCGGCCCTGGTTACAGCACATATTTTACATTAATGTTTCTCTCTAAAGTGTATTTATAGCCAATTGTTTTCACTTTTGGATAAAGAGATGAAGGGTTAGCATCCCTGTCAGGTTTTCATTACTGTGTCCCTGCTGGGAAGATTCACACTTTCTGTTTGTCCATGGGGACACTATGATTGGGACAGAGATTGGAAATCCAAAGCATTTTTCACCTAACCAGGGATTGAAGGAAAATCTTTCATTAGAGACACCTTTTTTTGCAATGACAACCCACAGGGCTTCTAAACTTTCTCAACTTTAAAACACTTTAAAAAAAAGGCCATTCACTGTATAGTATATTCTATATAATCAAAATCAAAGTGTACAGTATTTACAGCCAAAACTTTATATACAGACTCAATGCCAGCATGCACTCACAGCACAAATCGCCTGCTGATTTTTTTTTTTTTCTTTTACAGTTTGTTTGGCTTACATAGGGCAGCAGCACCACAATCTGATTCTGTTTGAAGAAAAGGCTTTTTTACAAGTAGCTTTAACTGCGACTTACACGCTATCACATTAACTGCTTACTGCCTGCCCCAACGTCATATGACGTTGTCAGGTTTGAGCTTTAATATCTGAATGATGGGTGCAGCTACAGGCATCATTCAGATATCTTCTTATAGAGCCGGCGATTCCCTGCACCATAAAAAAAGATCATAGCGGCTTGATCGTTCTTATAGGCGGCGAGGTGGAAATGCCCCCTCCAGGCACCCTCCGGTGCTTCTACCGACTCACCCCTGCGATCGGTGAGCCAGATAAGAGATCCGCTGGTGCCCGATGCTGACGATAGAGATTATTGGCTGGCCAGATGGTCCCCAAAGTCTCTATGGTCGTTCGGAGGCCGGGCGCAATGTTATGACGTCACGCCCGGCCTCTGCATTTGAAAAAATGCCGCCGCCTCGGCTGAGAAACTGAGATCTTTTTGTGTTTTTTTTTTTAATTTCAGGCTTCCCAGCGTAGAGATGAGATCTGGGGACTTATTGTCTTATTGACTTAATAATAAAAAATTAAAGACATTTTTAAAGTGCCCCTGTCCTCACGTGCTTACTCGCAGAAGTGAACACATAAGTAAGTCCGCCCGCGTATGAAAATGGTGTTCAAACCACACATGTGAGGTAGCCGCAAACCTTAGAGCGAGAGCAGTAATTCTCGCACTAGACCTCCTCTGTAACTCTAAACATGTAGCCTGTAAAAAAATTTAAAGCGTCGCCTATGGGGATTTTCAAGTACCGAAGTTTGATGCCATTCAACGAGCATGTGCAATTTTGAAGTGTGACATGTTTGGTATCAATTTACTCGGCGTAACATCATCTTTCACATTATACAAAAAAATTGAGTTAACTTTACTGGTTTTTTTTTTTAATGCATGAAACTTTTTTTTTCTTTTTTCAACGCGTTTGAAAAATACCAAGTGTGAGAAAAAGTTGCAACAACCGCCATTTTATTCTCTAGGGTCTCTGCTAAAAAACATATATCATTTTTGGGGGTTCTGTGTAATTTTCTAGCAAAAAAAAATTTGGATTTGTACATGTAGGAGAGAAATGTCAGAATTGGCCCGGGCAGCAAGTGATTAAACAGCTTCACATCCACTTTGACCAGTAGATAGAAACTGGCCAGTAGTTTGCTGTGGCTATCCCTGTTATTACTAGTGCAAAAATATCCTGGCCAGTTTCTAAAAAGCTTTCATAAAAAGAGAATTATGGGTTTAAAAAAAAAATTAACATTTATACTCACCTAGGTGGATGCAACATCTATCTGATGCTGCATCTGTCACATGTCGCTTATAAGACTAATAAGGACCGCTGATTGCTCAGTTCTCAGTCCCCACTGAGTAGAGAGTGGTGACTGCTGGGAGAAGACAATTGATCGGCAGGAGGGATTCCCCCATCAACACTGTCTATGTTGATGGGGGAATCAAGCAAATTTCTTCCCTGCAACATATAAACCCGTGGTTGCAGGAAGGAAATTCGCTCTGTGAATGGCCGGCCTAAGTCACAGCAATTTCCACAGGATCTCCAGCCAGGGGAATGACAGATTTGTGCCCCTTTTGTGTGGCTTTTAGGTGCTCTTGCCAACGGGCTGAGTGGTTGGACGTTAAATGCCTTGTTAAGCATGCGGTACCCAAATGGTTGGTGTTTTTGCCACGTTTGATGTGCCTGTGACACCGTTTGCAGATAGCAACAGTGCGATCTGCTGCAGATGCAATGAAAAAGGCCCAGAAAGCTGAGTTTTGGGGAGTGGGCCGAGAGATAACAGCTGCAGAATGTGATGGAATAGGGTGGCTGCTCTCTACTCTTTCTTTCTCGGCCTCCTTGGAGGTTGTGCCGCCTCACCTTAAGTTTCCTCCTCTGCTCTATTTGGCACTCAAGTCGCATCAGTGACCTCATCATCATCATCATCATCATCTCCATCTTCATCATTACCACTGGAGACAACTTGGCAAAACACTGCAGCTTGGGGAACATGAATGCAAATTTGTCTACCAGTGTTCCTCCCTCTCTCTAGGCTCATGTTCCTGTCATCCTCAACCTCAGAACCAACATCTGAATCCAGTAATGGCTGGGCATCATCAAGGAGCAAGTGGCTGATACTGTGGTCAAATAACTCAGCTGACTCCTCAATGGCTGATGTTGGGGCTATGGCAGGAAAAGATGTGGACAAGAAGGCAGGTTTATCCACTCTGGCAACTGCAGGGGACTGCACACTTGTCTCTGCTTGCGTGACAGAGGATGAGGAAGGTTTAGTAAGCCAGTCCACCGCCTCTTTGCATGCTGTGGCTGGATAGCACGGGCAAACTCACTAAACAAAGGAAATGATTCACGAATAAGGGGTGACAGTGACATAGTGGGATTTCAGCGTGCAACGGGTACTGATAGTGTCATTGTATGCTGACGACACGTTGCTCTATCTGGGGGACACAAAGAACTCACTGAGTGCTGTGATGACTCTCATCAAAGCCTTCGGTGCACTGTCTGGCTTTAACATTAATTGGAACAAGTCGGTGCTAATGCCAATAGACCCCATTACAACCCCCTTGCTGGAGTGTGCGACAATGGTACAGGTAGTGTCCTCCTTTCGTTATTTAGGTATCCAAATATCTCCGGTTGTTTCTCAATACTTATCCCTTAATTTACTTCCCCTGCTTGCTAAATTTCGGGATAAAGCTAATGCCTGGTGTAAACTGCCTCTATCCGTAGTAGGAAGAATTAATCTCATAAAAATGGTGTGGGCATCCCAATTACTGTACATTTTTAATAACTCCCCGGTCTGGATTCCTTGGCGTTGGTTGATAGGATTGACTCCCAGTTTAGGGAACTATTATGGCATAAAAAAAAAAAAAAAAGATGGAGGGGGACTAGCGGCACCTCACTCTAGAGCCTATTACTTTGCTTCACAGCTTCAACAGCTGGGAGGTTGGGGATTAACGAATACTTCAGATCCAATCTGCAAGCTCCTCCATGTCACGGCCGACGATGACACGACAGCTCTGACATGCTTGGAGGGGGGCTATCCACATTTAGATCCTGGGGCTCCAACTATACTCCTTTTAAAAACACTATGGTCCTATATTAAAAGGCTGCTGGGGGCTATCTGTCTCATACTCCCTTGTGGCGAAACATGAACTATAAAAAACTGTACAAACTTAGAGGCTTTGGGAACTGGGAAAGTGTGGGCATAAGATACATTACACAATTGTACAATGGGACTACCCTTAAATCATTCATGGAGATACAATCAGAATTTAATATACCACGTATTAATTTCTACAAGTATTTGCAACTGCGTCATGCACTACAGATGCAGTCAAGACAAACAGAGCTTAGATTTATAGACCACCCACTGATACAAGGGATCCTAATGGAAAGTGAAAAGAAAGGTATGATTTCTAGATGTTACCACATGCTTCTCAACACAATTCAGGACCCAGCCAGTCTGCCTTGTAGACACAAATGGGAGGAGGATGTGGGAGCCATGGATGGGGAGACGTGGAATCTTTGCCTCACCTCCGCCCCCCTGGTCTCAGTATCCGCCTCTCAAAAACTGTCCCATCTTTATTTGTTACATCAGACATACAGAACGCCGGCACGCCTCCACAATTGGGGAGTACGTGACACACCCCTATGTCCAAAATGCCAGAGGGACAATGGTGACCTTTTACACATGCTCTGGAAGTGCCCCAAACTCTTCCGTTATTGGAAGGAAGTCCTTGACACAATTTCTCAGGTATACAGTAGGTGACCGTGATATTGTGTCAATCTCGCTGCTGTTACCGGTGAGATTTGACACCTGCGAGCCCCGTCGTGGGAGCCAGCGCCGAGCTGGCTCGCTCATCGGGAAAGGAAAAACTTGTTTTTTCCTTTCCCGATGAGCGACAAGCATTGCTGACAGGTGGTTGGTATGAATCATGAGGGGGAACTCAACGCCAAATTTTAAATAAAAAACCGGCATGGGTTCCCCTCCAAGAGCATACCAGGGCCTTAGGTCTGGTATGGATTTTAAGGGGAACTCCCTACGCCTAAAAAACGGCATGGGGTCCCCCCAAAATACATTCCAGACCCTTATCCGAGCACGCAGCCCGGCCAGTCAGGAAAGGGGGTGGGGACAAGTGAGTGCCCTCCCCTCCTGAACCGTACCAGGCCCCATGCCCTCAATATGGGGGGTGGGCGCTTTGGGGCAGGGGGGGCGCCCTGCAGCCCCCCAACCCCAAAGCACCTTGTCCCCATGTTGATGAGGACATTGGCCTCTTCCCAACAACCCTGGCCGTTGGTTGTCGGGGTCTGCAGGCGGAGGGCTTATCGAAATCTGGGAGCCCCCTTTAATAAGGGGGCCCCCAGATCCCGCCCCCCCCACCCTATGTGAATGAGTATGGGGTACATTGTACCCCTACCCATTCAGCTGGGGGAAAAAAGTGTCAATAAAAAAAAACACACTAGACAGGTTTTTAAAGTAATTAGGCAGCTCCGGGGGTCTTCTTCTCCCGGTGTCCGGTTCTTCTTACGCTCTCCGGCCTCTTCTCCCTGTGTCCGGCCTCTTCTCCAGGTCTTTGGTTCTTCTCCCACTCTCCAGTTCTTCTGCCGGGCTCCTCCGCAATCTTCTGATCTTTTGCCGCTCTTTTGCTAGCGGTGGCCCTGTCTTCTCCGTCGTCTTGTTCCCTCTTCTATTCTTACGATGTTGACACAACGTTATCTCCCACTTTAATGCCGTGTGCGAGGTGCGCAACGACTTTTATATTCATGGGGCGTGGTCACCGGGTGATGTCACCTGGTGACCCCGCCCCTTATGACGTCACAGTCCCGGGGTCACAGGCGCCAATGGGTTGAGCAGGTCAATAGAATGTTAATCAGAGAGAAACTGACATACCAACACAGAAATGCACCCCGCAAATTTTATACAATGTGGCAGGTTTGGCTGGAGGTACCTGGGCTAGCGCCGCATCAATTAGTTAAAGATAGACTTTTACAGGGCTAATAACTAGAAAAAACTGCTTTAAATGGTTGGAAAGAATACTTGCACAATTGTGAAATGTGATAGCATTCATAACTCTGGTGGGTCGGATAGAATGTTGGGGAACGGCTTGTCCCCAGGGACCTGGGGGCATGCAGAACTCGTCCAAAATATTTAATTGTTTTACTTTTCTTTATGCTGAGTCTTTGATGCTCCAAATGGGTTTCTTCTTTTTATTCATTATGCTTTTTCTCATGCATCATTGCACATTACCTGTAAGTTCTGCCGCATATTTGGAATGTATGATACAAAGTTTGACTAAACAACATGTGTTAATAACTGCTTTTTCTATTATATTCTGTAATATCCTGTATGATATGTATTTGACACAATGAACAAACAAAATAAAACTTTTTTTCTGATTAAAAAAAAGGAGGAAATGATTCCCTGCCTGAGGACTGACCACCACGTCCACCTTTGCCTGTGGACACATTTGTTGCTGTCCCACTTACAGTGCCAAGGGAATGTCTGCCTCTCATTGTTGTCCTCACAGACATTATTGAGAGGGAGGGGGCGGTGCTTATAAGCAAATATAAAGAAGAAGTTGAAATCTGTACATAGATGCACTTTAATCGATGTAAAGAGGTGTTTGGTGCACTTTAGTTTGAGTACTCACACTACACAGACACACTCCACAGATACACTATAATATACTGCCAGATAATGCGCCAAACATACAGTAATGCACAGAACTATATGGCGTTAAACTGGCAGTAATGCACACAAAACTGTATGGCGTTAAACTGGCAGTAATGCACACAAAACTATATGGTGTTAAACTGGCAGTGGCGCACACAGAAGTAAATGGCGTTAAACTGGCAGTAGCGCACACAGAAGTAAATGGCGTTAAACGGTCAGTAACACAATCAAATAGACGATGTTCCACTGTCACTACACTGACGCTATCTGAACTGTCCCTACTTTAGCAATACACTAATGTCAAGATTGCTGACACGGTCTTGTCAAGATTACTGACACGGGTCTCACTACACTACAGTGAAACTATATGAGCTGTCCCTACTGTAGCTGCACACTATGCAAAGCTGAATGATGGTCCTCCTCACTACACTCACACTATCCGTAGACTGACACGAAACTAATATTCTACACTGACAATTGAAGCAAAATAGCACAGTATAGCACACTAACTAATTTATAGCAATGAACAGAGCCCTGTTCTATCTCTCTCCATGCCCAAATCACACTGAAAATGGCTGCCATTGAAAGAATACTTTTATACTGTGGGGCGGGAACGAGCCATGATTGGATAAAGTCAAGATAACAGTGTCCAATCATGACTCTGACAGTGCTCTTTGCCCTGATTGGCTGAAGCTTTCACTGCTTCAGCCAATCAGGGCTTGAAATGCACTGTTCAGCGCCGCAATGCATTGTGGGCGGTTCAGGGGGCCAAACAAGGGGTCGAACGACCTGTTTGTTTAGCTGTTTGCCGAACGCCTAAACAAAGAAAGTTTGGCCCGAACCTATGCTTGGGCCGAACAGTTCGCCCATCATTACTTAAGAGTTCCCTTCACTGGAACTAAGGGGCCAAGCCCAACCCCTGAACAACAACCCCACATCATAATCCCCCCTCCACCAAATGATTTGGACCAGTGTACAGAGCAAGCTTCATGAAGACATGGATGAGCGAGTTTGGAGTGGAGGAACTTGGCTGGCCTGCACAGAGTCCTGACTTCACCCTGATAGAACATCTTTGGGGGAATTAGAGCGGAGATTATGAGCCAGGCCTTCTCATCCAACATCAGTGCCTGACCTCACAAATGCGCTTCTGGAAGAATTGTCAAACATTCCTATAGACACACTCCTAAACCTTGTGACCAGCCGTCCCAGAGGAGTTGAAGCTGTTATAGATGCAAAGGGTGGGCCAACTCAATATTAAACCCTATGGACTAGGCAGGCGTCATATACATATTTATATATATATATATATATATATATATATATATATATATATATATATATATATATTTTTTTTTTTTTTTCTGTACTGTTATTTATTGTATCGTTTGTGTGTACATATGCACATATTTTATGTTGTACTATGCACTAATATTATACAGCTAAAGTTTTTGGTTCTTCACTGCTCAGCTCTGCAGCCTGGCACAGCTCTGTGTAGTGTTTTCCTTGTTGCTGAACTCTTATCAAGGCCTAAAAATAGTCCATTCCTTAATGATTTACTGATTGTGTATCTATTAACTTATCTCAGTTTAACTTTTGGCGTATAAGTTATTTATTTATTTTGTTTAGCGAGAGCTCAACGGTATGAATATATATATATATATATATATATATATATATATATAGTTACTATAAACTTAGCATGGCCATAAAGATTAATTGTGCAGCTCTGTAGTTTTGCATCACTATTACTTTTTATTACCCAGGTTCCACAGTGACCTTCTGGACTTTCCCTTGTGGATACTCCCTTACAAGACAATAAGGAAGTCATTGCTGTATTTTAGCACAGGGGCCTATTACTTTAGTCCAGTGGTGTAACTCACCCATGCGGTGGTATGGGGCCCAGGGGTTAGAGGGGGCCCCTCTAGTGAGGTTGTCGAGGCAGAAAACACAGAAAATCAGTGTGCATGTAAACTATACTACAGATCTAATAATGTATCATATACCCCGATCCTTTGAAGTCTGCATTCTAGAAGAGATGACTGTGAGAGACACAAGATGAGTCTTTGGGTTCTGTGTGTGACTGGTATACCATTCCCCTTGGAGAGATTTCTCTTTTCCTATGTTGACAAGGAGTGAAGGGAAATTTCATCAGGTACACAGAAGGACAAATCTAGCTTTTATTAGTTTTTAAGATTAAAGCCTAAGTGCAGCCAAAAGCAAAAACAGAGAAATCAGCACAAGAGACCTAACTTACAGTCAATAGGATGTATCCCTTGTGCTGTTTTCTCTTCTTCGTTCTGCCCCACCCCCTACCCCCACCCCAGCCACCCCACCCACCAACTAACCAACCAACATAATCTTCTAGTATGGTGGGGGTTAATACAAATAATAAGCCTACTGACTGAAAGTTATGTCCCTTGTGCTGATTTTTTGGTTTTTACTTTTGGCTGCACATAGGCCTTAATATTGCCTAAAAGGCACATGACAAACATCCACCGCAATTTACGTACAGTATAATGATCACTCTTTTGGTGTATCAATAAAGCTTTTACATTAAAGCGGAGTTCCAGCCGTAATTTTTTAAATTTTTTTTTAAGAGACACCCATCATGTTCTTATTACTGTCTTCTATAAATGGTAATTCTATGCAAAGTTGCTGTAGTATTGCAGTATTTTTTGCTAAAACTAACCTTTATATTCAATTGTCGTCCCCATCTTAACTGTGGGCGTGTGAAGCCCACTAGTGTATTCTTCCGGGATAAGGTGTTGCTGGTTCCCCAGCATGCACCTCCCGATCTCACGCATGCGCATAAAACACAAGGCGCGGCGCACGATTGTGTCTCTGGTTGGCAACAAGAATCTGTTTGCCCTCTTTAAAAATGGCGATTAGCACCGCCTTGAGTTGCATCATTTCCTGGAAATAATGTAATTTCCTGGAAATAACGCAATGCTAACAGGCGGCGATGCCCACTGACTCCTGGGAATGATGATACACATCTCCCAGGAGCCAAGGCGCCGCAGGATATGACCTCCCTAAACAGGAAAAAAAAAGACCACACCATGGAAACCAGGTAAACAAAGCTAGAAAAAAAAAAATACGTTCAATTTTGTTTTACCTTGCTGTATCGAAGCGGATAATAAAAAGATGCAAATGTGGGTGGAACTCCACTTTAAGAAAAGAAAGTCCATGGAAACCTCTTCACCATGTATTATACTAATTATTCCTTGACACAACGATTCATCTTTGCTTCCAACCCAAGAATACAGTAAATATCCTTATACGTTTAATAATGATACTTTCAAATTTGTTTCATTGGTTTAGACAGATTTCATGTGAACCGTAGAGGTGGTAATTTGAATAAAGCTTTATTAGAATGCGAAATCCATTGGTTTTATAAGCTAGATGCAAATGAGCCCCCAGGATTAAACAATACAATTATATTTGTATTCCTTAAATATTTTTTTTATATGATATCTATATTTTGGAAGTCATTAATCTTTGATATTTGTACAAATTTAGTGAGATCTTCTATCGACCCCATCTCAAAAAAAGAAGTTGTGAGCGCCTCTTGTGAAAACAAATTGGGCTTTTACTCCCCTGGGTGCAAGTTCACCTATGACAGGACACAGGTAAAACACATAAAAACGTGTAAAACTATCATTGCAGCAAAAAAGAAAAAATGTATGGCCAGTTTTTTCTTATTTTGAACCGCCCTTAACCCTAAATTTTTAAGAAAATTCAAATAAGTTTGGAGTATCTCTCATATTCGATGGTAATGCTTCCACATGACCACATAAAAATAATCATTATAAATATTGATATTCTTAGTCTTATACCCCGTACACACGGTCGGACTTTGTTCGGACATTCCGACAACAAAATCCTAGGATTTTTTCTGACGGATGTTGGCTCAAACTTGTCTTGCATACACACGGTCACACAAAGTTGTCGGAAAATCAGATCGTTCGGAACGCGGTGACGTAAAACACGTACGTCGGGACTATAAACGGGGCAGTGGCCAATAGCTTTCATCTCTTTATTTATTCTGAGCATGCGTGGCACTTTGTCCGTCGGATTTGTGTACACACGATCGGAATTTCCGACAACGGATTTTGTTGTTGGAAAATTTTATATCCTGCTCTCAAACTTTGTGTGTCGGAAAATCCGATGGAAAATGTGTGATGGAGCCTACACACGGTCAGAATTTCCGACAACAAGGTCCTATCACACATTTTCCGTCGGAAAATCCGACCGTGTGTACGGGGCATTAGTCTTAGTATTCTTAGAATATTCTTATTCTAAGGAGCTGTTGGCAGATACTATGGGCCTAACAGGAGGATCCTCAATAGGTTTTGCACCTTAGGAAACGCATAGAACGTAGGAGTTATTGACATATCAGTCTTCCAAAATTCAGCTGCATCTGTTGTAATAATTTGTTTCTCCACTACAAAATCTATTGCCCCGTACACATGATCGGATTTTCCGACAACAAAACCATGGATTTTTGTTCGAAGGTTGTTGGCTCAAACTTGTCTTGCATACACACTGTCACACAAATGTTGGCCAAAAATTCCGAACGTGAGAACGCGGTGAGGTACAAGACGTACGATGAGCCGAGAAAAAGGAAGTTCAATAGCTAGTGCGGCTCCTTCTGCTTGATTCAGAGCATGCATGAACTTTTGTGCGACGGACTTGTGTACACACGATTGGACTTTCCGACAACAAGTTTTGTTGGTGGAAAATTTGAGAACCTGCTCTCAAACAAACAGCAAATGTTCGATGGAGCATACACACGGACTTTCCGACAACAAGCTCACATCCAACATTTCCTGTCGGAAAGTCCGACCGTGTTTATGCGGCATTACAGTTTAAACAATCTATGTTAATGTTTTAAAACAGTTGTTGCCGGGACTTTATTCAAAAGAATCCTTAAACACATTTGTTTGTAACGATTACCGTTCATGACCACCACTTTGACTCCTATTTCAACCAGTTTATTAGTGATGCTTTTTTGTGTATTTAATGCCTCTCTTTGGACTGTGTTTAATGATCTTTTATCTGAAGATGAATAAATGGATCATTAAATGTCCTTTATGACCTGGCTGACATAAGCAGGAAGACTGACACTCATGGACAGTGGTGGGAAGGAAGTAAATGATTTCTTAAATACTTCCTGAGCTATGACCAAATCATCAAATCATTAAAATCTCATTAAAATCTCTGAATTCATATCAATGTTCCTCTCCTCCCATAACTCCATGAGAAACTTTCATATTCTTTTATATTCTTTTCTACTCAGTTGGGATCAATTTGTAATGAGACCCCCCCACCCCAAAGGATACTGTTAATTTTTGCATAAACCCATTTAAGTATACATTTTCAAGTAAATGTATGCAAGTTCTTAATAGTCTCAAATTTAATTTATCCAAATGTGGCATGAAAATGGCATAAAATGGGCAAAAGTTAAGGTCCTTTTATAATAAGGAATTTTCTTGTTCAGGCAGCACATAGGATGATAAATGAATGACTTTCCTCTTTGTATCTCTTTGTAACTCTTTCTATCTGAAAAATGAACTGTTTCCTTTCTTGAAAGCAACATTTGAGTGTTTGAATTACTGATTTGTTAACTGACTATTAGTAATGCCCCCAATGACAAGGGCTCCTAAAAGGGCCAAATCCTGGTGTGTAACTTGTTGTCGATGGCATTATTGGATGCCACTTCATTCTTACCTATTTGCGAAATGCTTAATGCTGTCAAATCACCCCTATTTGATGCAACTTGTGTGTATGATAGTGGGCTCTTTGATTGCGTGACGTAAATGTATGCCATTTGAATACTAATGTAGGATTATCTGACAATTTAGGTTCAATAGTTTGTGAAAATGTATGATATTATTGCTTTCTTCTGTAGTAATGTTTTGCAAACCCTGCATATCTATCCTCTTGTCTTTGTGTGTTTCTAATCAACTACTTGTAAGCTTTACCATTAGGGTATGTGAATTGACTACTGTACTTTCAATTTTAATCCTTTTTACTTTTCAATTTTTTTTTTATTTAATAACTCAGTCCAATTTCTGTCTGAAAACAGGAGGTTCTACTATATCAATGTATCCATTGAAAATTTCTCGAATCTGGTATTCAGTTTACTGCAGATGTTTCCTTCACAACTTAAATATTATACTCATCATTTGTTTTGAGAGTAATTTTAGTTGGTCTCCCATTGTTGTTTAAACATCTCCAAAATATGAGATATTTGTGGGAAAATGTAAATTCTCAATCCCAGAGTTGAATTGTTTTCAACATAGTTATTTATCCACCAGGCTTCGGATTTTATCTCACAACACTTACACAATTTCTCTCAATCTGTCTTTGAACAACAAATTGTTGTTGATCATTTTGAATTTTTGAACACTGTGGATTTTTTAGGCCGGCCATAGATGGTAAAATCTCCTCAAGAGCAGGAACCGGACAAGATTCAAACTATTAAAGGGCAGGCTGAATGTACCAAGTTGACCGATCAATATACGTGGGTACAACCAGCCTGCCGGCTTCACCCTGCCACCCCCTGTCCCCCCGCCTGGAGAAGACAATTGCTCGGCAGGAGGGATTCCCCTTTCAACACTGTTTGTGTTGATGGGGGTATCGCGCAAATTTCTTTCCTGCAACCCGTGGTTGCAGGAAAGAAATTCACACTGTCTATGGCCTGCCTTAGGTAATGAATGACACCATAAAATGAACCAGAATAACAATAAAAATGTAAGGCCTTCAACATAGAAGACCACTTACAATGACTCGTCTATCTTAGGGAAGGGATCCTTAAGTACAGTAACTCAACAATTGTAATAATTAGTCCCCTGGGGTGGTTGTTCCACATTTCACAAGAAGTCAGAATGATGTTGTTAAAAGTGTGTTTGACATCAATTCTCCTCTAACTAAGAACTAGTTTGTGGCAACAAAAATGTGTCAATTTGTCCTTTGAACGCTTTAGGTAATGTTGAGATGCTTAAGAAAGTTAACCCTCCAAGGAGCAATATTACAGGGCTGTTCCCTAGGTTGCTGACCTCTATTTTGTATATGTAAGCCCTGGAGAGAGTACAATCCTATATGCTATACAGTACTTACGTATTTTTATTAGAAAGGATTTATATAGTGCCAACAGTTTGTGCAGGCCTTTACAATCTACAATCTAAAATAATGCCAGAGGTCCTTTCAGCTTTAGCTATTACATGTTTTACAATTATTACAAGGCTAGGCTTTTATGACAGTAATTGATATAAAGTCAATATATAGAGTCGATGAGCAGGGAGCCACTCTGGGGGGGGGGGATGGAGAGGCCTTCCTTTGACTTCATATTACCTAAAGAGACCTCAATAAGAATCATTAAAGCCAAAACATGGATAAACAAATATTGCTTAGACTTGTAAATTCATACTTGAATTTTGGTGTCCGTTGTGTATTTCTTCCAGATCTGTGCAATAATTCACAATGAAAACACGACATTTCCACCCATATCAACTAGTTTAATAGTAATTAATATTTTTTGGACAATATATTTTATGCCTCTCTTTGGGCTGTGTCTTCCATCTGAAGATGTAGGAGGACCTTCACTTACACCCACCTCTCACCCCTATACCCCCTGGGTAGATGTAAAAAACACATACTCATGCACCCAGCTATCCAAAGGTGTTCTGTGCAGATTCACTGCACCGCTGCTCTCTCATGGGTTCCGCACTGCCATCTTCAGCCATGATATCAGGAGGCTGTCTGTCTCTTTTTGCAGGTTCTTGCAAACCGCCTCCCGATGTTGAACATGCAACTAGGCGTGTCATCAGGGTACTGGTTACAGGTACCACTAAAAGACAGCAAGCCATCCAATAAGACATCCTGGCACATGCACAGTAGAATACCTGCGGCCTCCTGGCGTGGGTATCCCAGGAGTCTGTGGATAATACAAACATCACGCTGGCCTGGGTCAGTCCACCTTAATAACCAGATCATTAATGTACTTCATGACTTCATGACCCGGCTGGCAAAGGCAGAAAGGCTGGTGCTAATAGACATTGGTGGGAAGGAAGTAGATGATTTCTTAAAGCTATGATTTAGGCTGGGTTCACACTAGTACTAATTGGATGCAGTTTCAGGAACATCCAATTTGCAATAGCAGGAGATTGTGACCAGCTCACATATCTCCGCTGCGGCTCCGGTGCGAATTTGCACCGGGTCCTGTGCGTCTTTTGGTCCGTTTCAGGTCCAAATTCACCCCAAAAATTTGGGCTGAAATCGAACCTGAAACAGTGAATGGGGACTCACCGGACCCCTGCCGTGAGCCACATGCGGCTTAGATGTGAACCGAGCCTTAATCATTAATATCTCTGACTTTGTCTACGTTAATATATTCAACATCCTCCTCCTATAACTCCATGAGAATCTTAATATTTTTATGTTCTTTTCAACTAAATTGAGACCAATCAAAGACCAATCAAAGTTACCCAAAGGAGTTACCCAAAGGAGTCTCTTTCTTTTTTTAAGGAAAAAAAGTGAATTATTAATATACAATATCTACCTTTTCCTGGGTTTCTATTCCAAAGCCTAGGTGAGGGGGACATCATCCTCCCTTTGGCTTGTCAGCAGGAGAATGTCATCACTCCCCGCATTATGGAATTTGGGGTAAATGAGTATATTATCTAACTTTCTCTCCAACCACAGTTTCTTTATGCAATGTTTTAAGGAAGGAGGGGGAGGGGGCTGAATAAGAGGACCTTGCTTCATGTGCTTCAATAGTTTCAAATATATTCAAATTGTTTTATATGGGCAAAAGGTATGATTCTTTCCTGTTCAGAAAGCACGTAAGATGATAAGTTGTTGACTTCCCTTTGAGCAGCTAATTCTTTCTGTATAAAAAAATTATGTATCCAACTGTGTGAACTGCTGATTTGTTATCTGATTGGTATTTATAACAGGTCTATTCTATTCTCCATGTCCTTGATTAAAATCAGAGGTTGTTGTGACTATGTTATTAAGACCATACCTGGAGCCTAAGAATAAGGCCCCAATCACACCTGAGCGATTTTTTGCTTGAATATCTAAAACGCTCAATAAGCCAAATCCCACTCATTTCAATGGTCCCTGTTTACACATGAGCATTCTGTTGCCTTGGATGGTTTTTCCGACGGAATTCCGCTCAAGCTTGCCTTGCATACACACGGTCACACAAAAGTTCTCTGAACTTTCGACCGTCAAGAACACGGTGACGTACAACACTACCACGAGCCGAGAAAATGAAGTTCAATGCTTCCGAGCATGCGTCAAATTGTTTTCAAGCATGCGTAGAAATTTTGCGCGTCGGAATTCGTACAGACGATCGGAATTTCCGATCGGAACTTTTTCCGACCGAAAAATAGAGAGCATGCTCTCAATCTTTTGCTGGCTGGAAATCCGGCAGCAAAAGACCGATGGAGCATACACACGATCGCATTTTCCGACAAAAAGCTCTCATCGGAGCTTTGCTGGCGACATTTCCGATCATGTGTACATTGGCAGTAAATCGCTACGCCCCATTGTGAATGGAGCCTAACTAAAGGCAAACTTTTTTTTTTTTTTTTAGTTTGGGATAGAGTGGAGAAGGAGTAAAACACATATTAGTTTTTTTTGCTGCCTTTCTCCCTATTAGGGAGATTCATTTTTGCCCTGTCTACCGTTATCATTGAAAGTTAAAGTAAAGTTAAAGTAAAGGAAAATCTCAAATTTTGGGTTGTCCCTAGAAGAATAATAGAGGGGAAATCTTCCAATGGGGACACTAATTCTGGTGACAAGGGGTTCTCTTAATTTGCAGGGATTTCTGCTAACTTCCTGTTTTGCTATGGGACAGACAAGAAGTGAAGGGAAATCTCCCCAATGGTACACAGATGGCAATAAAAAACTTGACAGGGGTTATAACCCTCCCTTACTCTATTCAAAATGAAAAATGTTTTGCCTATAGTTCTACTTTCAGCTTTAAATTTTGCTTGAATCTGCAATTCTGTTTGTTACATTTGGTACATAAAAAAACCCAACTGGTTAGCTTCTCGTTCTCAGCATTTGTATGGAGCATCATTCTAAATTGGTCTCCCATCTTGTTTAAATGTATCTGAAATATAATAGGAGATTTTGTGGGAACATTTTAATCTTAAACCCCAAAGGGGGAATTTTGATACTTTATAAAAAATTGTCCACCAGGCTTTTGATCTTATCTCCTAGCATTAATGTAAATTCAAAAAAACATTTTTGATACTCCTCTCAATCTGTCTTTGATCGTGTTGTATTTATGGATTCCCAGTTAATTAATGACGCCATAAAAAAAAAATCCTTTTATTTTTTGGTTTGGAACCAAATGATTTACTTATCCCAGAAGGAGAAGGGAATAAACCAGCAACTAAACCTGAATAACAATTTATGGAAATTTAAGGCTTTCAGGAGTTAGAAGCTCTCCGAGAAAAACTCATCCATCTTAGGGAAGGGATCCCTAAGTACAGTAACACAACAACTAGACTAATTAGCCCCAGGGTAACTGTCCGCTTTTGCATAAGAGGTCAGAATGTTGTTGGTTAAAGTGGGTGTGACGTCAATTGTCTTCTAATTGAGGAAAGGTCCCTTTGTGAGAACAGGAATTTGTCAGCCTATCCTTTGAAGAACTTAGGCCAACTCTTTTGATGGTTTATGGTTAGGAAAGTTAAACCTCCAAGGGGCATTATTACAAGGCTCCGCCATGTTCCCTATGATGCTGGTCTCTAATTAGTATATATAAGCCCCAGAGTCAAGACTATCCTATCTTAGTCCTAGACTAATCTGTAATTATAATGTTGGTGGTCCTTCCAGCTATAGCCAATAGTTTTAATATGATTATCTCTAGGCTAGGTCTTTTTGACAGGAGTTTTACATAAAGGGGGGATTTACTAAATACTCATGCAGCTCTGCATAGAAACCAATCAGCTTCCAGGTATGATTATCAAATCTTAATTGAACAAGCTGAAGCTAGAAGCTGATTGGTTACTATGCATAGTTGCACCAGATTCTGAGTGCTCCAGTTTTTGTAAGTCTCCCCCAAAGTCAACACGAGCTCATAAAGGGGGGCAGTTGATCAGGAGGCCTTTCCATTACTTAGCGTCCAAACTGACTCCAATGGAGTGCTTAAAACTAAAACCCGGATCAATATTGGCCAAATACAAGAGGCATGGATATTCTTTAATCTGGGTGTCTTTTGTGTATTTCATCCAGATCTGAGCAGTAGTCCAGAATGAAATTATTCCAGCACTTTGTCTTTGTGCAGGCGTTTCCTGTAATACAGATCGGTCACTGCTGCGCTCTCTTCTTGCGCAGGGTGACTAGTCTTGTCTCCGCCCCCTTCTGTAGTTTTCTGCAGGCAGCCTGTAGTGGGAGGAGCCTGCTGGGTCTCTCCTACAGTTCTGCTATTTGCACAGGCTGTGTGCAACACAGTGATGGTGTCACTGCTACTTTTATGCAGTAATATTCGGGTTAGCAAAAGCTTTTGGTGCACAAAAGCTTTATGGTGTAGCGTTTGCTTGATTTACATATTTTTTGAATCTTAAGGAATATATTTAAATGAAAGTGTTTTGTGCCTGTAGTTCAACTTTAAAGGAAACCTGTATTGAAAAGGTACTTAAAGTGACACTAAAGGTTCATTTTCTTCTTTTTTTTAATCAACAAACATGTCATACTTACCTCCACTGTGCAGCTCGTTTTGCACAGAGTGGCCCCGAACCTGCTCTTCTGGGGTCCCCCGGCGGCTCTCGTGGCTCCTCCCCACATCAGATAACCCCCTGGAAGAAGTGCTCTCCCGGGGGGGTTTCCTTGAGGGCGCGCTCCCGAGTCCAGCATTCATAGAGGCCGAATGCAGGACTCGCCCCGCCCCCCCGGGATTTTATTTGACAGCAGCGGGAGCCAATGGCTGCACAGCTATCAATCTATCTAATTAAGAGCCAAGAACCCCGTGCAGAGAGAGAGCATGTCCCCGTGGGTCAAGTTCGAGGGTTCAGGTAAAAAAACGGGTGGGCTGGGGGGGCCGGTCACTTACAGGTGTTTTTTCACCTTAATGCATAGGATGCATTAAGGTGAAAAAACACAAACCTTTACAACCCCTTTAACTCTGGAAGCTGTACCCAAAAAGTGTTAGGTGGAAAAAAAACCCCAACCTTATCACTAACATTGCCTGTGGTCTTTGTGCAGTTGATCTTTCTCTATTACTGACTCACCATGCCTTGTTCTATATGGTGTCTCTGTGTGGTTGTGACCATGTTGGTAGAGGCAGGGTTTTGCTTCCTCATGGAGGAACCTCCAGCAAGGAGAACAGTGAGGAACACAATAGTGACATCATCAAATCTCACTACAAATCAGAGACTAGCAGTAAGAGGCAGCAGTGCCTTAGCTCTCACACTGCAGATATAGAGCTATGAGTATCCAGACAAACTTGCATAACAGAAGGTGCATGACTTTTTTTGAACCTCCTATCCATTTACACCTATATTTGTATGTCCTGGTGGAGAGCACTATGCCTGACAGTACTTATGTTTTAGTACTGTAATGCAGAGAGTGTTTCAGTGCCAGGGGCCCTGCAGGCGCCCGACAGATGGCAGACCTAGCCCAGCTAGGCTTTGAAGGGTTAAAACAGGTGCTGAGGTGGTGACATATAACCTCCCAGAGGCCTGTCAGCCACCCTCTAAAAATCGATCCATGGCGTGAGCCCTAATGATGTTTTCTTAGTTTCACCATATTTCTGTGTGCCTTCATTCACAGAATGAGCTTCCTTTGATGCAGTGTTAGCCTATGAAAAAATGCTATAAAATAATCTAAAAAATACTAAATGTAAGTGTTAAACACAGCAAAATAGAAATATTTAACACACACGTTAAATAAGGCATGTTTTTAGTGAATTGACTACTTTTGAGATAAGTACCACATTAAGACAAAAAATCATGCTGTATTTAACCCTTAATGAATTGACCCCATGTGTCCTTAAAGTGTATGCAGGCCCTAACAATGAGCTGCTCCTATTTTCTCCCTTTTGGTCTGTTGCATCCTCCTGCAAACCACGAGTATGCAGTCTAGGTGAGAAGAGCAGTGCTAAGATACCAATCAGAGTCTATTGCAGTGCACATGTGCTAACAGGAAACTTGTTGACAAGAGGGAATTGCAACGTTATGACTCATTAGCATACTCCTATTTTATTGCCAAATCAGTGGGCTGGAGTTGTGTTTTTGGCCAAGCTGTACTGCTGCTGTAATGGAGGTCCAGGATCAGGTATGATGTCTGGAGCATTCTTCCCACTGGCCACTAATGTAAGGATCATTCTTCCCACTGGCCACTAATGTAAGGATCATTCTTCACACTGGCCAATAATGTAAAGATCATTCTTCACACTGGCCACTAATGTAAGGATCATTCTTCCCACTAGCCACTAATGTAAGGAACATTCTTACCACTGGCCACTAATGTAAGGATCATTCTTCACACTGGCCACTAATGTAAGGATCCTTCTTCCCACTGGCCACTAATGTAAGGAGCATTCTTCCCACTGGCCACTAATGTAAGGAACATTCTTACCACTGGCCACCAATGTAAGGAGCATTCTTCTCCTCACTGACCACCAATATAGGGGCATTCTTCCCACTGACCAAAAATGTAAGGGGCATTCTTCCCACTGATAACCAATGTAAGGAGCATTCTTTTCACTGACCACCAATGTAAGGAGCATTCTTCTCAATGACCACCAATGTAAGGAGCATTCTTCACACTGATCACCAATGTAAGGAACATTCTTCTCATTGATCACCAATGTAAATTGCATTCTTCCCACTGACCACCAATATAAGGAACATTCTTCCTACTGACCACCAATGTAAGGAGCATTCTTCCTACTGACCACCAATGTAAGGAGCTTTCTTCCCACTGACCACCAATGTAAGGAGCTTTCTTCCCACTGACCACCAATGTAAGGAGCATTCTTCCCACTGATCACAAATGTAAGGGGCATTCTTCCCACTGATCACCAATGTAAGAACATTCTTCCCACTGATCACAAATGTAAGGAACATTCTTCCCACTGACCACCAATGTGAAGAACTTTCTTCTTACTGACCACCAATGTAAGGAGCATTCTTTCCACTGACCACCAATGCAGGAGCCATTCCTCCCACCAACCACCAATGTAAGAGGCATTCTTCCCAATGACCAAAAATAAAGTAATTTTAGCAGGGGTTTCCTGAGACCTGAAAATCATTTCAACGCTTCATCCAGGATAAAAATATTGAAAAAATACTGCTATAAAGTGTCACTTGAGTGAAAGTTCTGAGTCTGTTAGGGTTGCTGACATCACATTCAAGATGGTGGCACCTAGCAGCAGTCTCAGGGCTTTTAAGATGTCTACATAAAAGAAGCTTTCACAGGTAAGTAACATGCATACAAATCATTAAATGCTCATATAATTTTATGGTTAGATTTTTGTTGAAATAAATTAAAGGTCTCTTTAAAAGCGTATCTCCAGGTAAGAATCTAAATGCACAATTGAAATACAAATATGAGAACCGTTTCATCCCTCCAGGGGGTTTGAGGTTCCATGCAGCCAGTTTTGTGATTCAGGCAGGTGGTCAGTGGGAAGAATGCCCCCCTTAGAGAGCTGATCAGAATGCAATCCTAACAGACATGTAAAAAGATTTTTCAAGCGGCAGTGGCCTCAGAACTACAGATGCAGATACCATGAAATTTGAGGTCAATCAGCCACAGAACAAGGAACCCCTAGCAACCTCTGGAGGAACTCTAGAGTTCCACAAAACTCTGGCTGAAAATGGCACTTTATAGGTGGTCCTCCGAGTTGCATTCTGGGAGAGGGTATTTATGGGACAGACGCCATGTTCTGAGGTGTCTTCTTGCCTCGTGGCCCTCCTGGTCTAGAGGTATGTGTCAGTGAGTTCTAACTCGTAGCCCACCGGCTTGGAGGGTTGCGTTGCGGCAGCCGTGCAGGTAGGCCCAGAAGCTTGTCTGGGGCCTGCTATAGCTGGGATGGTCCTGTGCTGTCTGTCCTGCGGGAAGAAGCCGGACAATCGGGAAGATCCAGGGGAGGACTCATCTTGGAAGAGACCATGCAAGGCTGGTCTGAAGAAGGGCCTGGTGACTCGGTTGGAGGTCATATCCTAAACTACACTACCGCACAAGTACTGCCGGGTCGGTTTAAAGGTTCTGGTACTGTGTTTGCTGGTCTTCAAAAACTACTGCATCCTGTGGCAGGGGATTGTACAGTTTGTTTCACCCAAGTCTGTGGCAGAGATTTTTCTTTTTGTTCGTACTGCGTACCGGCTGCTAGGTTAGTGAGAGAAACCTATCCGGGCGGGCAAAGATTTAATCCTAAGCAGAGGATACATCCATCCTAAAGATTTAAATTCCTTGATGCAACCCAAGAAAAAGGTATTTGAACTTCCCTGCAACTCTTCTTCTACCTCTTTACTGCTACTTCTTCTAGTTATCTCCCATTAAAGCATTGGAAAAAAATATTCAAGTGACTGTTGCCTACATTGTCTGACAGTAAGCTCAACGGGACCCTAGACCCGGTACTGGTGAAATTACAGGGGAAAAGGTGGCGGTAACAGCCCGCTAAAAATCAGCAGCTCCACCGAGAGTTAGTGCTACATACATCTATATAGATCAGACCAAAATGAGGGACAAATGAGGAGGAATGAGGGACAGAGGGACATTGCGCCAAATCAGGGACAGTCCCTCCAAATCAGCGACAGTCCCTCGAAATCAGAGCTGATGACACTCAAATTTATCTCTCTGCCCCTCAGCTCACCCCATCAGTCTCCTCACACATCACTGATCTACTAACAAACATATCAGCCTGGATGTCAAACCACTTCCTCAAACTTAATCTAAAACTGAGCTCTTAATTATTTCCTCCTCCAGGTGCCCCTCCCCTGTCGAGACTTCTCTGTCAAGATCAATGGCACATCTATCAGTCCGTCCCCACATGCCAGGGTGCTTGGGGTAACCTTAGACTCTGAACTGTCCCACATCCAATCTCTGTCCAACTCATGCCGCCTTAGCCTCCGCAACATTTCCAGAATACGCCCCTTTTTAACCAATGACATCACCAAGCTTCTAATTCACTCCCTGGTTATCTCTCGCCTCGACTACTGCAACTCCCTCCTCATTGGATTACCTTTACATAGACTATCCCCCCTTCAGTCCATCATGAATGCCGCTGCAAGACTCATCCACCTTACCAACCATTCAATGTCCTCCACCCTTCTCTGCTAATCCCTCCCTTGGCTTCCACTCACCCAACGAATAAAATTCAAAGTACTAACAATAATTTACAAAGCCATCCATAACTCTGCCCTCAGCTACATAACTAACCTAGTCCCAAAATACCAACCAAGCCGCTCTCTTCGATCCTCCCAAGACCTCCTGCTCTCTAGCTCCCTTGTCACTTCCTCCCATGCTCGCCTCCAGAATTTCTGCAGAGCTTCTCCCATCCCTTGGAACTCCCTACCCCAATCTGTCCGACTGTCCCCTAATCTATCCATCTTTAGATGATCCCTGAAAACCATTCTCTTTAAAGAAGCTTATCCTGTTTCTAACTAACACTGTTCTACTTCCTCCATCAGCTCATCCCCCACAGCTATTACCTTCTGTATCAATTGACCCTCCCTTTTTAGATTGTAAGCTCTAATGAGCAGGGCCCTCTGATTCCTCTTGTACCAAATTGTAATGTAATTGTAATGTCTGCCTTTATTTTATTAAGCTCTGTGCAAACTGTTGGCGCTATATAAATCCTTTATAATAATAATCAGGGACAGTTGGGAGCTATGTTTTATGGAACTGTGAAATGTTGCCTGTCCCCACAGAGTTATGCTGGTGGAGTAGCAGAGCAGTGTCTCTATAATCTTGTAATAAACCCACACCGCCTGAAGCCATGTATGAGTGATCCGCCTATGCACAGTAATTGTGATCCCTGTGCTATAATCAACATCCACACTGTCAAAATTTCTGAGTCACTCTTTTGGCAATGAGGACACCGATTATAGGTCACATTTATGTTGTATGTGAAAAGTTTGCCCAAAAATCTGGCGACTAGGTTTTTTCAAGTAGGAATGGGCAAATCAATCTGATTTATAGCTTGCAGCCAATCCCTTTGGTCCTTCCAAGTATGGCTACCCCAGAAAGCACCACTTTGCTTTGACAGAAAACCCAATTTGCTCAAAGTGAACAAGTGGTTCAAAGAACTATAAGGATTCCCTCATGTGACATTGCTACCCTAATAAAATCTATTTCAATTCCATATTAGGAGAGCATCTAATAAAGAGGCAAACTACACCCACCGGCCACTTTATTAGGTACACCTGTTCAATTATTATTAATAATAATAATAATAATAATAATAATTAATAATAATAATTAATAATAAAAATAATGCAGCGCTAAGGATAACCAATAAGTGAAAAAAAGTGTAAATTAAAAATTATGAAAAAATTGTGAACCATAATATCATAACTAATACCATAAAAAACATATCATAAGGTTACTATGACCACTGAAGGGTTAATCCTTCATAGCTACCAATCAATTACTAGGTTTCTAGCGCAGCGTTAACCCTTTGGGTTTTTTTATACACACCTGTTCAATTGCTTGGTAACACAAATTGCTAATCAGCCAATCCCATGGCAGCAACTCAATGCATTTAGGCATCTAGGCGCGGTGAAGACGACTTGCTGACGTTCAAACTGAGCATCAGAATGGGGAAGAAAGGGGATTTAAGTGATTTTGAACATGGCATGGTTGTTGGTGCTAGACGGGCTGGTCTGATTATTATAAAGACTGCTGATATACTGGGATTTTCATGCACAACCATCTCTCGGGTTTACAGAGGATGGTCTGAAAAAGAGAAAATATCCAGTGAGCGGCAGTTGTGCGGGGGGAAAATGCCTTGTTGATGTCAGAGGTCAGAGGAGAATGGGCAGACTGGTTCGAGATGATAGAAAGGCAACAGTAACGCAAATAACCATTTGTTACAACCGAGGTATGCAGAATACTATCTTTGAATGCACAACAGATCAAACCTTGAAGCAGATGGGCTACAGCAGCAGAAAACCACACCGGATGTCACAAACTGAGGCTACATTAGAAGATTGGAAAAACGTTGCCTGGTCTGATGAGTCTGCATTTCAGCTGTGACATTCAGATGGTGGGGTCAGAATTTGGCGTAAACAACATTAAAGCATGGATCCATCTTGCCTTGTATCAACGGTTCAGGCTGGTGGTGGTGTAATGGTGTGGGGCAGTGGCGGAATTACCAGGGTTGCAGCAGTCGCACTTGCGACTGGGCCCTTGAGTTCCGCCACTGTAGGGGGGTCTGCCACCGCTCGGGAGATAGTGCACTCACTGGTTAATCAGGGCCACACAGTTCCCGCCCGATTTGCCCATCCTCTCCGCCCGCACTCACGGGCACACTGCACAGTCTCCGTCCATCCTCTTTGCCCACACTCACAGGCACATTGTACAAGTGATCTGCAAGTGAGTGGCACTGATATCAACACTTCTACTGATACCCCCACACCACCACCACTACTGTCACTCATACCCCCCCACCACCACTACTGCCACTGATACCCCCACCACACCACTACTGCCACTGATTCCCCCACACCACCACCACTACTGCCACTGATACCCCCCACAAAACTACTGCCACTGATACCCCCAACACGACCACCACTACTGCCACTCATACCCCCCACCACCACTACTGCCACTGATACCCCCCACCACACCACCACCACTACTGCCACTGATACCCCCCACACCACCACCACTACTGCCACTGATACCCCCCACAAAACTACTGCCACTAATACCCCCAACACCACCACCACTACTGCCACTCATACCCCCCCACCACCACTACTGCCACTGATACCCCCCACACCACCACCACTACTGCCACTGATACCCCCCACAAAACTACTGCCACTAATACCCCCAACACCACCACCACTACTGCCACTCATACCCCCCCACCACCACTACTGCCACTGATTCCCCCCCACACCACCACCGCTGCCACTGATACCCCCCACACAACCGCCACCCCCAGTGCCACTTATACCCCCCACACCACCACTACTGCCACTGATCCCCCCCACACCACCACCACCACTGATATCCCCCACACCACCACGACCACTGATCTACCCCCCCACACCACAATGACCACTACTGCCACTGATCCACCCCCACACCACCATAACCACTACTGCCACTGATCCACCCCCCCACACCTCCATGATTACTACTGCCAATGATCCACCCCCCCACACCACCACGACCACTGCTGCCACTGATCCAACCCCCCCATTGCTGCCACTCATCCCATTTCTCCCTCACCGCTGCCACTGATCCCATCCCCCCCACCACTGCCACTGATCCTATTCCCACCCAACCACCACTGCTGCCACTGATCCCATCCCCCACCTCCACCACCACCGCTGCCACTCATCCCAGGGGCGTAACTACAGGGGTCACAATTGCAATGGTGCACATGTTGCCCTGTACACCTTGATGGGGGGGCATATAGAGGAACAAATCCCCTCCATTTTTCTCCTGTAGCCGCTAAAAGCCTGCTTCTCCTCCTCTCCCTCCCATAGGCATTTGGTGGCTGCAGGAGGAAAATGGAGAGGATTTGTTCCTCCATATGCCGCCCCTCCTATCCAGGTCCTGCTGCCCCCAGGATCAGCGGGAAGGGCCCTGGCTGTAGGTCAGGGGGGCCCTTCAAAGTTTCTTGCACTGGGGCCCTGAAGGTTCTAGTTATGCCTCTGGAGGAAAGGCATGGATGCTGCCACCCTCTACAGGGAATCCACAGCTCTCCAGGACAGCCTTCCTTCCTAATCAAACATCTCAGTGATTGAAAAGAAAGCAGCACACAGGTGGGTCTGACATTGAGGGGACTGAATAGAGAGTGTTGTCACCTCCAGAGCCCCTCTACCAATACAGCAGCCCGCTAGGGTTTCCCTTGGTATGCACTACAAGCCCCAGCATGCTCTGCTAGCCCAGGTGTATGTATAGCGCAGGCTAGTAGGCCTTGCTTGCTGACCACAGTGGCAAAACTCCATGACCCAAGCTTCCATCTATGTTGAGTGAAACGCCCCTCCCTTCCTCTTCTCTCGCCAGCCTCAGAGCACACTAATGTAAGGGAGAGCTCTGTGGACTGTAATGTAAAGGGGGGCTCTGATGTAAGTGGGGCTTTGGTAAAGCAGAAATCCGTTACATCAGGATTCCCAGAGCACCCCTTACATCAGAGTTCCCCTTTACATTACAATCCCTTTAGGGCTCTTTCAACTCTCCCATGCCTTCGGCTGCCAATTCTCCAACTCCCCTCCTCAACTAGTCCAATCTTCACTAGAGGACCTCCTTAGATCAGATTGTGCGAAAAAACCCACATCTCAATTATATTCACACCTGACTATCACCTCCCTCCAGACTATGGAAAAGCGAAGATCTAAATGGTCCCGTGACATCCCCGATTTTGACAACGATGACTGGGATGACATATGGGATTTCCCATTTAGCTCCCTGGTCTCTCTGAGAGATCGCCTGATCCAATTTAAGATAGTCAATCGGGCATATTTTACCCCTCACAGACTACACAAAATGAACCCCGACTCCCCTCCCGGATGTTGGAGATGTGGTGGGACTCCTGGGGACTTCACCCACATCTTCTGGACCTGTCTGGCAATTGTCGGATACTAGAGGGAGATATTAGACTTTATCACACAAATCACCTCTGTGCCACTACAACCATCAATGTCAATCTGCATACTAGGGCTGGTAGAACAACTAATTCCTACGGTGACGGGACACACATTAGTGGGATCCTGTTCCATGCCCGTAAAGCCATAGCCCCTAGTTGGCGCAAACCAACCCCCCCCCCCCCTGTCCTTTCTCCCTGTGGAAACAATTAATTAACAATAGCTTACCTCTGTATAAAGACACATATGACAACAGAGGCTGCCCCAACAAATATGGCAAAGTCTGGTCTAAATGGCTGGCAGATCCCTCAACTGCTTCAGAGGCCTCTTAGTAGATCCCAATCAAAAAATAGCTCCCAAGCTGGTGCCAGGTGTACACGATGAATCTACAATATGCTATAATACCATGTACAACTGCACACATAGCACCACCTCGTGACCCAGCAAACTGTGCCGCTATAACCAATATCATAATATGTATTTCATATCTGATGTCTACGAATGATAGGGTGACAGCGTGATTCCTGCAAGGATCACATTGACATCATATAAGACCAATGTATGTTTAAATGTTTGTTCTCTTTTTTTCTTTTTTCTTTTTGAAAACCAATAAAAAGACTTTGACAGTACCATTGGCCCAAGCTGTCCAATAAAAATGCTGCAGTGGAGCACGCCTCTCACTGAAGTGTCATAGAAGGGGGCATGTGTCTAAAAGACACATACCCCCCTTCCAGCCCAGCCCTCTTAACTAGAAGGAAATACATGGGTTTAAGGGTATAAGATTTACCCATAATCACATGCAGTGGAGGATTAAGGTGGTCATGGGCCCCTAGGCTACTTTTTGTGTGGCCCCCTCCCTCCTAAGCATGCTTTACCAGAAACTAAATTATTTAGTGCCATGTGTAAAAGGGTAGACCTATATTACACGCCTCAAGTGCAACTCTCAGGTCTACAGCCCAAACACATTCAGACATGAGCCTACTATAAACAGCAATGCCACAGAAAAAAAGCATTCAAAATACACCTGCAAGCTGGTAACAGATTTTACCTTTCTAAACCAACAGTTAGGCCAAAAACGCCTGCAGCAGCTCCTGTTCAACTGAGGCAAAATCACAACATCCTGACAGAGACCAATCGAAACGCTGTGTAATATTCCAATAAAAGAAAAGCCATACAAATACCATAAACAGCAGCAGCAGCACATAAAAGCAAGCAATAATCAACAGCAGAACAATCATACATATTTCTACCTTTAGAAGTTTTTCTTCCTTGTTTTTCTAACAGAGAAGTCCTTAATGAGGCTGGTAAAATCCGATTTGTGCAGAATGTCACTTTCAGTTGACATCAAAGACAGGTGATTCAGTCTGTTTTGGCCCATAGTAGATCTCAGTCTGTTTTTAACTAGTCCCAGTTTTGAAAAAGAGCGCTCCAGGAAACGGACCAGACTCACTCCCAGGATATCCGGCAGCTTTTGCCAACATGCTTGTTCACTATGTACCTTTGTGAGTACCTTTTTACAGTTTTATTAAACTCCATGTTTTTTACTGCACTTAGAGTGGCGCCTTTGTTTCATTTTCAGAGTGCATATAACACGCACCTTAACATTAAGAGGGAAGTTTCAGGGAAAAAAAATTCCCACAGCCCCCTGCACAGTACACAACCCTCTGCACAGTACACAGACCCCCTGGACAGTACACAACCCTCTGCACAGTACACAGACCCCCTGCACATAACACAGCCCCCTTTCCCTGCACAGTACACAGACCCCTTTCCCTGCACAGTACACAACCCTCTGCACAGTACACAGACCCCCTGCACATAACACAGCCCCCTTTCCCTGCACAGTACACAGACCCCTTTCCCTGCACAGTACACAACCCTCTGCACAGTACACAGACCCCCTGGACAGTACACAACCCTCTGCACAGTACACAGACCCCCTGCACATAACACAGCCCCCTTTCCCTGCACAGTACACAGACCCCTTTCCCTGCACAGTACACAACCCTCTGCACAGTACACAGACCCCCTGCACATTACACAGCCCCCCTGAACAGTACACAGACCCCTTCCCCTGCACAGTACACAACCCCCTGCACAGTACACAGCCCCCCTGCACAGTACACAGCCCCCCCTGCACAGTACACATACCCCTTTCCCTGCACAGTACACAACCCTCTGCACAGTACACAACCCTCTGCACAGTACACAGACCCCCTGCACATAACACAGCCCCCTTTCCCTGCACAGTACACAGACCCCCTGCACATAACACAGTCCCCTTTCCCTGCACATAACACAGCTCCCTTTCCCTGCACAGTACACAGACATCTCACATCTGCATTATAGTACACAGACCCCTTTCCCTGTACATATAGTACACAGACCCCTTTCCCTACACAACCCTCTGCACAGTACACAGACCCCCTGCACATAACACAGCCCCCTTCCCCTGCACAGTACACAGACCCCCTGCACATAACACAGCCCCCTTCCCCTGCACAGTACACAGACCCCCTGCACATAACACAGCCCCCTTCCCCTGCACAGTACACAGACCCCCTGCACATAACACAGCCCCCTTTCCCTGCACAGTACACAGAAAACTCAGAACAAAGAATACTCTAAAGTTGAGAAAACATCACTGCCAGCCCTTTCTCATACACCGCTCCTCCTGTGTCACTCATTGTAAATCAAAGCTTCTAAATACCTCAATTAACGCCGTTCTTTGTGACCGGGTCATGTGACTGCTCTCCTCTGCTCTGCTGTTTCATTGACGGTCACATGAACGCTTTCCTCCTGCAATTAAAGGCTACACTCGGGAAGGAGGTGGAGCGGGAGGAGAAGAGCGGCCAGACAGAGCGGCTTTAGTCGAGGTATTAAGAGACTTCCATTTACATTGAGAGTGACACATGAGGAGCTGTGCATGAGAAAGGGCTGGCAGTAATGTTTTCTCAACTTTAAAGTATGCTGGCAGCGCTGTCCCAGGGCCAGGAGAGGCGGTACAGCTGGCCTGACACCCCCCCCCCCCCATTCGTTATTCGTATAACAAGCAGGCATGGTTTTTTATTCTACATATACATAAATATATATAAATTAATAAAAATATCATGGCCAATCGGGGGGCCCTTGCACACGTGGGGCCCTAGGCTGCAGCCTAGACCAGCCTATGCATTAATCCGCCCCCGATTCCATGTTTTTCTCACACAGTTGAGAGGGAGAATGAGAATCTGCTGCCTACTGAAAAAGTACTGGTTTAATCAAGCTCAATCATATATTTATATGCTATATGTTATAACATCATAATTTATTATTTATCTATTTATTGTGAAATTACTGGTTGGAAGTTATAACTTCAAACTTCAGTAATTCGTCCGTTAAGCCACCTGCTTGAGTACAGTTTTTGAAAATATAGTAAATTGCCTTAAAAACAATATATAATAATTATTTGTACTACCGTATATACTTGAGTATAAGTCGTTCCGAGTATAAGTCGAGGCCCTAATTTACCACAAAAAAATGGGAAAAACTTATTGACCCGAGTATAAGACGAGGGTGAGAAATGTGCAGCTACTGTAGGTGGAAAAGAGGGTCAACAATGCCCATTTGTAGCCTCACTGTGCCCATTTGCAGCCATAGGTCCCCCGAACTTCAAACTCAGTAGTTAAGGGTTCCTAGATGCCCCCTAGCTGCAGCCAAAATTTTGGGTCTCTGAACCCAAAGTGTCCCGAAATGACATTGCTGCAGATGGACACAGTTGACCGAATTTGGGGCCCCGTATCTCAGGGCCACTTAGTGCTAGGAACCCCAAATTTGGTGTGCAAACACAGTAGACCTGGTACCATAACATATCCAAAGCTGGGGTTCCTAGCACTAAATGGCCCCGAGATACGGGGCCCCAAAATAGGTTCGGAAAATGTCATTCTCTGCTGCAGAAAAGTGCTTGACATTTTCTGAACCGATTTTTGGGGGCCTGTATCTCGGGGCCTGTATTAGACAAGTATCTGCTTCCCCCTCCACTGTGAAAGGTGCCAAATGTGACACCAAAGGGGAGGAGGATTCCGAAAAGCGGAAGTTCCATTTTTGTGTGCAACTCCGCTTTAAGTGCCAGTGACAGGGAGATGGTGACATGATGACATTCTTCTACACTGTGTACAGAGACAGGCACTCTGGACTAGGTCCTACTTACCTCCAGTTTTATCTATGAACCTGATTATTTTTTAATTTGGTGCATTAATAGTGCCACTTTGCAAAAGAACTACCTTAATCTGCTGTGCATGTTGGTAAAGTTCACGAAACAGGCAGCAGGGTTTTTTTGGAAACTGGCAGGGGCTATTTTTATTGGACATAGCACCAGAAAACTGTCAATAGTGCTTTATTAAATTCCCGACCCCAGTATATCTCTTCAACTTGCTAAAAGAACTATGTCAAAATAGTTGACTGATCATATATAACTGACATGTGCAAAGCATCATGCTCTTTTTTTTTTTTTTTCAAAATTTAAAGCTTTATTAAAGAGCAGTGCAATACAAAGATGAACATAAGTTACAAAGGGATATTGGAAGAATCCCCCATTAGTAAGGGATAGTAGTTATGCATGGATATCGCAAGCAAACAAAGGTTCAAAACCGTAAACTGTAGCCTTTGATACGTTAGGTAAAGCATCATGCTCTTATATCCCCAAAACCTCCACTAATGGTGACAACCCATGAAATGACTTGATGGGCACGTGTCCTCTAAGCTCTTTAACCTTTTTTGTTTGAAATCACAATAAAATACATTCAGGTGTTAACTCCATTATCGCAGAGTGCTGAGCAAAAATGTGGTTTTAAGCTGATAATTCTCATCACTTCGCTTCACTTCAAGCGACACAACAGGTGAGTCAGACCTTTAAAACATGGCACTGATGGTTGCCCGTCTAGCCTGCTTCTATAAAGGGCTCATTAAGTTTTATTGGAACAGTCTGATGTGGTATGTACACAGCTCTGCATCACTCAGATTTGTGTCTGTGGTGTCCACAATCAGCAGATAATACTGGCTTCCTGGCTATGGTATGGCGTGATGCAATATTTACCTGTCAAGATACCTGCAGCCCTCAGGAGCCCATCAGCAGTTTGCAAATAATGAGTCACATTGTAGAACATAACAAGTTCCCTGTTGCAAAAATATATGACAAAACTTTTTTTTTTTTTTTTTTTTAGAGAAGACTAAAAAAACGATAAAGTGCAACTGTTGGGCAAAAAATAACAGTCACTAGAGATGAGCTCAGGTGTGCTTGGATCCTAGTCTGAACCCACCGGAATGAGCCCAGAAGCTGTCATCTCTAGCCACTTCAGCCCCGGACCATTTGGCTGGCCAAAGACCAGAGCACTTTTTGTGATTCGGCACTGCGTCGCTTAAACTGACAATTGCGTGGTCGTGCGACGTGGCTCCCAAACAAAACTGACGTCCTTTTTTTACCACAAATAGAGCTTTCTTTTGGTGGTATTTTATCACCTCTGCGGTTTTTATTTTTTGCGCTATAAACAAAAAAAGAAGAGCAACAATTTTGAAAAAAACGCATTATTTTTTACTTTTTGCTATAATAAATATCCCCCAAAAATATATATAAAAAAAGCTTTTCTTCAATTTAAGCCGATATGTATTCTTCTACATATTTTTGGTAAAAAAAAAAAAAAAAAAATCACAACAAGCGTATATTGATTGGTTTGCGCAAAAGTTATAGTGTCTACAAAATAGGGGATAGTTTTATGGCATTTTTATTAATAATTTTTTTTTTTACTAGTAATGGCGGCGATCAGCGATTTTTATCATGACTGGGACATTATGGCGGACACATCGGACAATTTTGACACATTTTTGGGACCATTCCCATTTATACAGCGATTAAAAATGCATTGATTACTGTGTAAATGTGACTGGCACTGAAGGGGTTAACCACTAGGTGGCAGTGTGGGGGTGTGTCCTAGGGAGTGATTCTAACTGTGGGGGGGAGGGGCTATGTGTGACACATCACTGATCACCGCTCCCGATTACAGGGAGCTGTGATCAGTGTCATTAGGCAGAACGGGGAAAAGCTTGTTTACATCAGCATTTCCCCGTTCTTCCTCTCCGTGAGACAATTGCGGGTATCCCCTGCGGACATCGAGTCCGCGGGACCCGCGATCCTACTCACGGAGCTCGCGGTGCATGCGCGGACGTGCCGGCGCGCACGCGATGGCATGGCGGCAAATTCAAAGGGACGTACAGGTACGCCCATTTGCGCAGCCGTGCCATTCTGTCAGCGTTAATATACAGGCGGCGGTCTGCAAGCAGCTAGAGGATCAGTTATAAGCAGTCAAGGCAAGCCCATCCTATAGCCACATGTGGCCATCAAGGCACATTTTCACTGTCCTCCAACCTTTCCCCTTTAAGCTGCAAAGGCAGCAGAGGGGTGTACATACAGTATGTCGAAAAATTATCCCCACTGTTGAATGTGGAGACTTCTAATAGAGATCTTTTGCTGTAGGGAGAGGAGGGTCAGAGCTGGCCGGATGTCACTCCTGACGTCAATCCACTCCCAATGTACACAGAATGCGGAGGCTTTCTGTTTACATTCACCTCTACAGTTCGCTCCTATGGAACAATCTTTAAAATGCATCAGAAGCCCAGACAGCCAGCGGTTCCAGCCTGCAACCCCTGCCAGGATCTACCAGAGATCCTACCAGGTGCTATTTAAAACAGCACTGGGATGGATAGCCACCCAGAATGCTAGCAATTAAATTGAAAGTTTGAAAATGACTTGCTAAGCCAATGCTAGACTTGACAAGCTACACAAGTTTGTACAATTGCAGCAACTTCACATTGCATGACTCCATATCAACTTTTTCCAAGTTTGCTGCAAGTTCTCGTTCAGTTATGTTGTACAATAATTATCCCACCACAGGGGGCACTGTGGCTGAATTTTCAGGCTGTAGACTTGCAGAGCTCTTGCTGTAGACTCACCATTGCAACTTTGCTCTTGCTAGAGACTTGCCATGCAAATTTGCTACTAATTGGAAAGGCGTCAACTAGAACTTGTGCTTCAAGTGTTCTGCAAGTGTACAACTTGTCAGTGAAAATGTGCAGCAAGTTAACAGACTAAAGCTTCGTACATATTTCCCCTGACAAAACATCTGACTTTTGCCCGAAGGGCGTTGGCCCCAAACTTGCCTTGCATACAAACGGCACACAATTGTCGCCCAACAAACACGAACGTAGTGACTCTTTAGCGCCACCCTTTGGGCTCCTTCTGCTAATTTCGTGTTAGTAGAAGTTTGGTGAGTGTTTTTCATTTCACGCTTTTCAGTTTGTTTCTGAACGGCCGTTCGTCAACCAGCCATGTTGCGGAATCAGAAGAGAAAACGTGTTATTTATTATTGGCCTTGGAGTTATTGCTTTGACCCAAGTCCAGTCCAAGAACAGGAGGAGGAGGAGTTCTTGGACCAAAAATTGGTTGCTTTATTAATCGTGACCAATTATGTCATAAGCCTTTGCTGCGGGAGCTCCAGGAGAATAATCCGGATGATTTTCGGAGTTATCTCTGGATGACGGACCCCTGCTTTCACCAACTCTTGGCATTGTTGACCCCCTATATTAAGAAGCATGACACATGCATGAGGTTTTTATTTTATTTTTTGGTTGAATAATAATGATTTGATTTGGTATATTTTCTATATTTTTGGATGCATAGAATGCACTTTTTGGTTAAGTTCTATTGGCAGATAGCATGTCTAATTTTATTTGTTTTCTTTTTTTAATGCACAATAAAAAAATTGTGTAGAATAATACTTGGCTATGTGTTTTACTTGTGAAAAGGGGATGATTAATGCGCTACCCAAAAGAAACAAAACCAGCTGCTACAAACCATGTGACAAAAAGGAAAACAAATATTGAATAAATTGTAGCGCTAAAAACACACATACACTGAAAATGAATAAAAAATTCTAAGTGCATGTAAACGTAACGTCCCAAAAGTAATACATAATCCAAAAGGACGATAGTCCACAGTGAAAGTGAATAATCCGTGTATCAATCCTGTTTGCTTCCCAACCGTCAACTTGTATACCATCAACTTTAGCGAATAGATGGAATACGCTTACCAGAGAGGTTTATTCTACTGCCATAAGCATAGAATCAATGGAGCTTGATGCCACCCAGGGCAAAGTGGTGAAGTGTTGGAGGCAAGGGTAGAGCCTCTGCAAGGCCGGCACGTCCCCTCCTGGTTCTTGGGGTGAAAATGCCTCCTCTACTTCTCCTCCTCCTCCTACATATCGGAGTGAACTTTTTTCTTTTCACGTGTTTGTCCTATGCACTCTGAGCCCTTAGATTCACCCTCTTGGGATGGTCCTATGGTTGCTATTGGTAAACCCCTGCCTTGATATCACTAGAAAAAAAGCCTTTGAAAATTTGTTTGCTATAACTCCATCAGTATCACCAGCAAAGCAGCTTCATTATTATCCCATTAAAGAAGAAGAGAATTGTGCGCTGCATT
The DNA here is from genome assembly GCF_042186555.1 of Aquarana catesbeiana. Lineage (NCBI taxonomy): Eukaryota > Metazoa > Chordata > Amphibia > Anura > Ranidae > Aquarana > Aquarana catesbeiana. The sequence continues at coordinate 766,350,885 of NC_133325.1, read as the reverse complement.
TCGAGATTTCATAATTTGCCACGTCATGAATGTTAATTCTCCATTACGAACGCTAGTTTACAAGACCGACTGCTTCTGGCTCGTCCTTGCCTCCGAGCATGCGTATTTGTACTTTGGACTTTTGTCCGACCAACTTGTGTACACACGCCTAGGAAAATACTACAACAGACATTTGTCTGTGAAAAATTGAAAGCCTACCATCCAACATTTGTCTGCGGAAAATCCGACAACAATTGTCCGATGGAGCGTACAAACGGTCGGATTTTCCGCCAACAGCCTGTCATCACACAATTCCCGTCGGAAAATCAGATTGTGTGTACGCGGCTTTACAATTCAACACTGTTACAAATTTGTAGCATGTTATGCTTGCTATCTCAGCACTATCGCAATTCCATTTTTAGACAGCTCTGGGGACAGGTTAAATTGAATAATTTACTTTATATCAAAAAAGGTGACAAACACATGCCATATATATATAGTGCAACAGACATTTAAAACCACTTACACAACTTCCCTGCGGGGCATGTATTAATAGCACATATATGGACTAAATTAGTACTGAGCAGTACATACCTAATTCCCAGTTAATTATTTTGCATACAAATGGTTGGTATACCTGATAATCTGAAAGATAAGTAGTACATCCATGCTAGCAATGAACCGTGAAAAACAACCAAGCACCACTGAGAGCCTGAGCCAGCTGCTCCCTCCCCCTCCCCAGCCTGGCACTCCAGTGAGCGCTGGAGGGACAGAGCAGAGAGAGAGAGATGACTGACAGTCACCACTCTCTGCTCAGAGCAGATTTAGAACTGAGCGATCAGCGGCCATGTCATTGCTCAGTTCTCGGGCTTAGAGTCGGGGTGGACAGCTGCAGCATCAGACCAATGTTGCAGCAAGGAGGGGAGTATGTATATTTGTTAGTTTTTTTCAACAGTGGTTTAACACCACTATCAGTGCTAAATGGTTTGTCTCAGCCCTCTGACTGCCACTTTTGCTGGACAGCATGGTATGTTAAAGAAATTTCAATGATAATAGACTTACTGGCTGGGTCAACAGGTTATAAAAATATGATATGGGGGGGGGACTCAAAAACAAAGATGGGGACAGACTGTTTCAAAGATTTCATACTTTATTTTGCCCATACTTCTACATTACGTTACTTATGTAATTGGTCAGCCATGATGGACTTAGACCCAAATGGCACAAACCTGGCAACCTATGCAAATTCCCAACTTTACATTACCATGGCAGTGATGCAAGACTAAAGAGCTTCACTAATAATCTTTATGGCCATGCTAAGGTCACATTAATTACACCTGATTTCATACTTCCGAGCTTTTGCTGGGAAAACAACAACCCTAACCTCAAATGTGCGACTGAGAGAAGTTAATAGATACACAATCAGTAAATCATTAAGAAACCGTCTATTTTTAGGCATTGATAAGAGCGCAACAACAGGGAAAACACTCTGCAGAGCTGAGAAATGGGAAGAAGTCATGCCGAGGTTATTATATTGGGCCTGGGCATGAGGGGAGGCTGTAGAAGCCATGGTTCCCAGTTGCCCTCGTTCTGAACCTAGGTACCCCTGTCTATTTTACCTCCACAACTGTTCCTATTTTATACAAGTCTTTATGAATACAACTGACGTTTAAAGGAAAGCTGAATTTAAAGCAAGTCTGTGTTATACCTTTGAAGGGCAAAGCAATGGGTCCTGTTAATGGGAACCCCACCAACAGCACATACAGTATCTCACAAAAGTGAGTACACCCCTCACATTTTTGTAAATGTTTTATTCTATCTTTTCATGTGACAACACTGAAGAAATGACACTTTGCTACAATGTAAAGTAGTGAGTGTACAGCTTGTATAACAATGTAAATTTGCTGTCCCCTCAAAATAACTCAACACACAGCCATTAATGTCTAAACCATTGGATACAAAAGTGAGTACACCCCTAAGTGAAAATGTTCAAATTTGGCACAAACTGTCAATATTTTGTGTGGTCACCATTATTTTCCAGCACTGCCTTAACCCTCTTGGGCATGGAGTTCACCAGAGCTTCACAGGTTGCCACTGGAGTCCTCTTCCACTCCTTTATGACGACATCACGGAGCTGGTGGATATTAGAGACCTTGCGCTCCTCCACCTTCCATTTTGAGGATGCCCCACAGATGCTCAATAGGGTTTAGGTCTGGAGACATGCTTGGCCAGTCCATCAACTTTACCCTCAGCTTCTTTAGCAAGGCAGTGGTCGTCTTGGAGGTGTGTTTGGGGTCGTTATCATGTTGGAATACTGCTCTGCGGCCCAGTCTCTGAAGGGAGGGGATCATGCTCTGCTTCAGTATATCACAGTACATGTTGGCATTCATGGTTCCCTCAATGAACTGTAGCTCCCCAGTGCCGGGCAGCAATCATGCAGCCCCAGACCATGACACTCCCTCCACCATGCTTGACTGTAGGCAAGACACACTTGTCTTTGTACTCCTCACCTGGTTGCCACCACACACGCTTGATACCATCTGAACCAAATAAGTTTATCTTGGTCTCATCAGACCACAGGACATGGTTCCAGTAATCCATGTCCTTAGTCTGCTTGTCTTCAGCAGCCTGCAGGCTTTCTTGTGCAACATCTTTAGAAGAGGCTTCCTTCTGGGATGACAGCCATGCAGACCAATTTGATGCAGTGTGCGGCGTATGGTCTGAGCACTGACAGGCTGACCCCCCACCCATTCAACCTCTGCAGCAATGCTGGCAGCACTCATACGTCTATTTCCCAAAGACAACCTCTGGATATGATGCTGAGCACGTGCACTTAACTTCTTTGGTCGACCATTGCAAGGGCTGTTCTGAGTAGAACCTGTCCTGTTACACCACTGTATGGTCTTGGCTGCTGTGCTGCAGCTCAGTTTCAGGGTCTTGGCAATCTCCTTATAGCCTAGGTCATCTATATGTAGAGCAACAATTCTTGTTTTCAGATCCTCAGAGAGTTCTTTGCCATGAGGTGCCAGGTTGAACTTCCAGTGACCAGTATGAGAGAGTGAGAGCGATAACACCAAATTTAACACACCTGCTCCCCATTCACACCTGAGACCTTGTAACACTAACGAGTCACATAGGAGGGAAAATGGCTAATTGGACCCAATTTGGACATTTTCACTTAGCGGTGTACTCACTTTTGTTGCCAGCGGTTTAGACATTAATGGCTGTGTGTTGAGTTATTTTGAGGGGACAGCAAATTTACACTGTTATACAAGCTGTACACTCACTACTTTACATTGTAGCAAAGTGTCATTTCTTCAGTGTTGTCACATGAAAAGATAGAATAAAATATTTACAAAAATGTGAGGGGTGTACTCACTTTTTTTAGATACTGTACTTCCTTTCCCTTTCTCACTACCAGGAGAAAGGAAGAATACCTGTTACTTCCAGGTATAGGGAGCATGTGACTCAGTACCCTTCCACCTGACATTGCTGGTGCTTATTGATGAGACTGGTCTGGCTGCTACCACATGCCACATGGAGTCAAAAGAGTCCTCAGCTTTGCTTAAGCTCTAAGTCACGATTTACGCAGTGCTTCCCCTCTCTTCACTCCCATCGTCTGAGCAGAGCAGTGGAAGATTGAATGAAGGATAAGTAGGTGAAGCTAGGGAGGCCCACATTGAAGTGAACCTGTCGCTTTGCCTCATATGGGTAACACTTGAAGTTCCAGTTGGGAGATAGGCAGGTGATAGGTTAAACAGTATATAAAAAAGGAATATCTTGGCCCAAACAACTATTTCCCTTACCGAATGATGCTGCTGTGTGTGTTGTAATAGACTGTAGTAGCATTACCTACATAGAGTATGGGGTTGATTTACAGAAGGCAAATAGACTGTGCACATTGCAAAGTGCAGTTGCGCTCTGCATGTGCAGTTGCTCCAGGACTTAGTAAATGAGGTAAAACTTCACTTTGCAAAGAATACCCAATCATGTGCAAGGAAAATAAAAAAACAGCATTTTTGCTTGCACATAATTGGATTATGGAAGTCAGCAGAGCTTTCGCTCATTTTCTAAGTGCTGGAGCAACTGCACTTTGCAAACTGCACAGTCTATTTGCCTTTAGTAAATCAACCCCTCTGACTCTTGTCAAACCTCCTCTATTCTATCGACATTGTTCCACAAAGAAAGTGGCATTTTTTTGGGACTGGTGACTGACCTTATCCAACAAAATCATACACTTTTGTTTTACAACAGCCAAAGACTATGAAACTAAAAATCGTATAATAACTAGAACTGTGAAAAAATCTTTGGGGCATTTTATAACTCCTATATATTGTACTGACAGCAGGCTCTTGGGGTAGACAGCCTCATACACGAGGGGGGCATTACAATTTTCATAGAGGTAATTAAAGTCCATACAGCAATCAGCCAAATTGGCTGCAACCTGAGCTTACAGCATCAGAAAAGCATAAGCGACATTTCCAGCATTTAACAACTTGGCAGCTTCTCGACAGCAATACATTTAAAAAAACATAAAGAATAAATCCTGTCTTTTTCTAACTGCACCGTTTTCCTGTATGTACTGTATATATATATATATATGTAGTATCGGTGATATCGCTCTTTGGCCCTTGGCCCTTGTGTGGGTCCCCACTGGTAAGGGACTACAGCTTCTTATTCCCCCACCCACCCTTCCTTTGTTTGGATTCTATATTATATTTTTGCTTGTTATTATTTATATCCTATTACTTTACTTCTAGATTTTATTTAGTACTGTTCCTCCTGAAGAAGCAATAAAACTCAGCAAAACATATAGAGGATGTTTGTGCACTGAGGACTACTATACCTCCTATGTTCCACCGTGGAGTATATTCAGCATCAGTGTAACGTGTATTGTCGTATCATATGGCTTTATCTATAATTTTGTAAACCCTTGTTGTAATTTGTATCTGGATACCTTGTTTTTAATTTAATGTTTGTATCAATAAAATGCATACTTTTTACTTGATGTGTAATCTGTCCAGGGTACCGAGATAGTCCATCTTGCTTTTTGTTTTTTGCTTTGGAGACCTTTGAGGGGAATAGTCTCCTTGCACTTATCCACTGTATTTATATATAGTGAGATGAGCCATTGATATTATGAACTCACCAACCCAGCCATTAACATCAAGGCCTCCTCACTACAGCTGTAAAAATCATGTTCTTACCATTCCAGCCATTAAAGCCATGGCCTCCCCATCTCCCCCCATAAGGCCTAATTCACACCTATGCATTTTTAGTGCTTTTTGCATTTTGCAGATTTGCACTACAGCCCGCGTTTTGTGTTTTATTTATTTTTTTACAGTTTTTTTATACTGTATACAGTGTAAAAAAAAAAAAAAAAAAACGCCAAAAACGCAAAACGTGTCAAAAACTCAGCAAAACGCTGTAAAAACGCTGTAAAAACGCTGCACATGCGTTTTTGATGCTGGTCCATTCAATTCTATTACATGCAAAACGCTGCATTTTGCATGAAAAAAAGTCCCTGACCCTTTCCAAAAAACGCAGAGGCACAAAAATGCATTGATGTGAACATGTTCCATAGGAACCCATGTTAAAAAATTCCCATGCATTTCTGCAAAATGCAAAATGCATCGAAAAACGCATTAGTGTGAATGGAGCCTAATGCCCCGTACACACGGTCGGACTTTGTTCGGACATTCCGACAACAAAATCCATGGATTTTTTCCGACGGATGTTGGCTCAAACATACACACGGTCACACAAAGTTGTCGGAAAATCTGATCGTTCTAAATGCGGTGACATAATACACGTACGTCGGGACTATAAACGGGGCAGTAGCCAATAGCTTTCATCTCTTTATTTATTCTGAGCATGCGTGGCACTTTGTCCGTCGGATTTGTGTACACACGATCGGAATTTCCGACAACGGATTTTGTTGTCGGAAAATTTTATAGCCTGCTCTCAAACTTTGTGTGTCGGAAAATCCGATGGAAAATGTGTGATGGAGCCTACACACGGTCGGAATTTCCGACAACAAGGTCCTATCACACATTTTCCGTCGGAAAATCCGACCGTGTGTACGGGGCATTACAGTCGTTACCATCCTGGCTTCCCTATCACAGCCACTAACATGTTGGCCTCCCTATCACATACATTAACATTATGACTTCCCATTCACAACCATTACCATCTTCACTTCCCTATCACAATCTTTACCATGATGGCATCCCTATCAGCCACTAACATCATGGCCTCACCATTCAAATGACTAACTTTATGGCTTTCTTTTCATAGCCATTAACAACATGGCATCAATACACCAGCTATTAACATCATGGCCTCATCATCCCAGCCATTAAAATCACAGCCTCCCCATAACATCCACTACCATTTTGGACGCATGATCGCAGCTATTACATCATAGCCTCGCCATCCCAGCCCTTAAAATCATGACCTCCCCATTACAGCCATTACCTTCATAGACTTATCATCCTGGCAATTAACATCACGGCATCCTTATCACAGCCAATAAAATCATGGCCATATCATCCCAGTTTTTATGAAATAAGTTATAAAAAGTCCTGGAGTTATGGGCATTGTACTATGCCCATCGCTTGTGATACACTTTGAATGTGTACTATCTTTTATGTATAGTCTTTATATTTCAAATCTCATGAATTTTTTTAATTTAGATCTTTTTTCATTAAAGATTCTCTTTTAATATATATGTTTTCTCACATGTCAAGATAGTCTTTGTATGTTTTGTATCTCATGTGTTGTATTATAGCTAGACTCTTTGCTTCTCACTTGTCATCTTCACATCTGTTGACAATTTGCAACCGATCAACTGATTTCTTTTAACACATTGTTGATTGGAGAGGAGCAGTGGTCATGTGATAATCTCTTATGTATAAATGTTCATGCTTTTCAACATATATGTGTGCTGTGAACAAGGCTTATCGCCAAAACTAGTCTGCTGCTGACTGTACTCACTGTGAAGGCTTTACAATAAATACGCTTGATGTTATAGAGTTGCCGGCTGCTTCTTTTTCTTGATGACCATTTGTCTATTGGTGTGTGGGAGGACACCTTGGCTTGGACTCCCTGACTGCAAACTTCCAAAGTTAAGCCGCGTACACACGATCGGACTTTGCGACGGGAAATGTTCGATGACAGGATGTTGGTGGTAAATCTGACCGTGTGTACGCTCCATCAGACAATTGTTGTCAGATTTTCCACGGATAAATGTTGGCTAGCAGGTTTTAAAATTTTCTGCGGACAAATGTGTGTTGTCGGATTTTCTGAGCGTGTGTACACAAGTCCGTCGGACAAAAGTCCAAAGTACAAACACGCATGCTCGGAAGCAAGGACGAGCCAGAAGCGGTCCTTTAAACTAGCGTTCGTAATGGAGAATTAACATTCGTGACGCGGCAAATTATGAAATCTCGAAATGCAGCGCACAATTCTCTTCTTCTTTAATGGGATAATAATGAAGCTGCTTTGCTGGTGATACTGATGGAGTTATTGCAAACTAATTTTCAAAGGCTTTTTTTTCTAGTGATATTAAGAATAATATTATTATGCTTTTTTTTTGTTTTTATTTGGGCAAGTTACCACAACACCATTATCCCGTAGTTTTTAAGATCAAAGATACAACTATGTTGGTGTCCCTTGTCAATTTTACATTGTATTTTTTTTAAATGTAACTGCCTACTCCCAAACTGTCATTTGAAGTAAAACACATAGCCAAGTATTATTCTACACAATGTTTTTATTGTGCATTAAAAAAATAAAAAAAATAAAATTAGACATGCTATCTGCCAATAGAACTTAACCAAAAAATACATTCTATGCATCCAAAAATATAGAAAATATACCAAATCAAATCATTATTCAACCAAAAAAATAATGTCAAAGCAATAACTCCAAGACCAATAATAAATAACACGTTAACTCCTCCAATTCCGCAACATGTCTGGTTGACGAACGGCCGTCCAGAAACGAACTGGAAAGCGCAAACTAAAAAGTGCGAAATGAAAAGCGCGAATCAACACTCACCAAACTTCTACTAACACGAAATTAGCAGAAGGAGCCCAAAGGGTGGCGCTATAAGAGCTGAAAAGCAACGTAGTACGTCACTACGTTCGTATTTGTTGGCCAACAATTGTGTGGCTGGGTGTATGCAAGACAAGTTTGGACCAACGCCCTTTGGACAAAAGTCCACTGTTTTGTTGGCCAACAATCCAATCGTGTGTACGAGGCTTAAGACTTTGTTTTTCACTGTTATGAGCCATACAATCTTTGACCGAATCATCCCAGTTATTTTAAGTGTGGCTTCCCTATCATATCTATTAATATCATGATGTCACCCAGACATTAACATCACAGCCTTCCAAACAGAGGCATTGAATTCATGTCCTCCCCAGTCCAACCATTAATATCATAGCCTCACTATGTTATTAACATCCTGGCATCACCATCTCAAAAATTAAAATCATGGTCTTCACCTCACAGCCATTAACATCATGGTGTTCCCATCACATCTATTAACATCATAGCCTCACCATGGCACGCCATTAAAATCACAGCTAATAACATCACAGTCTCCCCGTCACAGCCATTAACTTTATGGCCTCACCATTCTATAAATTTACTTTACAGCCATTAAAAACCATGGCCATCAAAGCCATTAACATTATAGTCTCCCCATCATGGCCATTAACATCACCTCCTCCCTAACACAACCAATAACATCATGACCATATCATCCCAGCTAGTAACCTTGCAACCTCCCCATCACAGCCATTAACAACACATCCTCCCTATCACAGCAATTAAAATGATTGCCCCCCCCCTTCTTAACCAGTAACATCATGGCCTCACTATTGCAGCCAGTAACATCATTACCCCACCACTACAGCCAGTAACATAATTGCTTTCCCATCACAGCCAGTAACAGCATGATTTTTACCACCACATCCATCACCATCACTCCCTGTGATACTCACAAACTCTCCAGTGCAGGGATCTTCAAACTACGGCCCTCCAGCTGTTGAGGAACTACACATCCCATGAGGCATTGTAAAACTCTGACATTCACAGACATGACTAAGCATGATGGGAATTGTAGTTCCTGAACAACTGGAGGGCCGTAGTTTGAAGACCCCTGCTCCAGTGCTTCTGTTCCACACAGTAATTATATTTCACCAGAAGATGTCCTCAGTTGACTGGGATTGAATGACACCCAAAGCATTTCAATCTGGAAGACTGAGAACATACTATGAGTGCAGGCAATGGGACCTGCCTCCTTTGGGGATGGATCAGCATTGGTCTGAAAACTACCTTATTCTAGAGGAGACACTGAGGGCAGTAGAAAGATAGAGCCCTTCAACCCTCAGTAAAATTGTAGGAGGCTTGCCGGGCCCTGCATGTGTGTATGGACGCACACACAGCTCAGCTCAGGTCCCTGAAAGGAGCATGCACACATGGGGGTCTCCTTAGCACCGGGCCAGCTAAAGTAAACAACTGCAAACAGGGAGGATGGGACAGCGACTTTGGGACCCCCACTGCAAAGGGGAAAGGGGCTTTTTTTTTAAATGAAAAAAGATTATACTGTACATATTAGGTGAGTCTGAATCTCCACTGCTAAAATGAAAAAAAAGAGGGTTTATTATCACTTTAAATGCTCATTACGTTCAGGAGTAAGAGAATGAGGTATAAAACTTACCTTATTTATTACCCAGGTTGGCTTCCTCCTCCCTGACGCTCCAGGTACTTGTACTTGATGTAGATAGAATACTGCGCTAACAGTCAAAGTGAAAAATGAAGCTGCAACTAAAAAGTGTTATACGACACCAATCACAGTAGTAAGAAAATAAAGTCGCGCTAATAAAAAGTGTAGTGAAAACTACAAAATTAAGTGCCACAAATAGTAATGATAATATTGAAAAACAAGGTAATATTGAATGCACCAATAAAACAAACGTGCGGACATATAAAGTACTGTTGAAAAATAGTCTATACAACGGACATCGGGCAAGCTAAATCTACAAAAACTAAACACATCACTCTGCTGTGATTCATGGTGAGGATCCCCACGGACGCTGTGGTATCTAGTGCCTGCCAGTGAGATCCCGGGCTGGGGTTACAGCCATCTGCTCAGCGTGGTCCCCTGTAATAAGGGACCATCGCTCTCTGGTAAGCGGCAGGGCTGGACTGGGACAAAAATTTGGCCCTGGACTTCATCCAGACTGGCCCACTTTGACAGGTCTCTCCCATGACGGCTTGCCACCCAAGCCCCCCCCCCCCCCCCACTAGCCATTAGCTGTTCTACATTATTTCTCTTATAGGCAGTACCAGTGGGGAAGCTAGACATTATTTCACCTGGGGCAAAGAATCAGTTTGGCGCCCCCCCCCCCCAATGGGACAAGATGAGGCAGGAAAGTGAGGCCGCCCTCCTTCCAGATCGTATGATGAGTTTCTCAGTGTTGACTCCTGAGCATCATGTCTGTATTCAGGCGCGCTGCATAACTAGCAAGGGAGAGGTGGTGAGCACTGCGGGGGGGGGGGACAGAGGACCGGAGGGAGGCAGCGGTCCACTGTCACTGAAATCGGCCCACTGAGCCATCGGCCCACCGGGAAACTCCCTGTAGTCCCAATGGCCAGTACATGCCTGGTAAGCGGCAGTATTTTCTTTAAGGTGGAGGTCCCATCAATGCACTTTCACTTCAACGAGAATTCACACTACCCGTCACTCTGGGATTTGTTTTTTTTTTCTCTATATGGACTTTGTTTTTATCTATATGGACTTTCTTATATATTAATCATTTTGCATTCCACTTCACCCTTCTGTGCATTTATTGTATAGACTATTTTTCAACAGTACTTTATATGTCCGCACGTTTGTTTTATTGGTGCATTCAATATTACCTTGTTTTTCAATATTATCATTACTATTTGTGGCACTTAATTTTGTAGTTTTCACTACACTTTTTATTAGCGTGACTTTATTTTCTTACTACTTGTACTTGATGATGTCAGCTCGCCACTTCTAGATCAATGGATAATGTAGGTATTTCCCCTTGATTTATTGAGTATTTAATTCCTGTGGCTTGGTGGGACCAACTCTGAGTCATTTTTTTTCTGCCTGGAATGGGGCTTGAGACTTATGCCGCGTACACACGAGCAGACTTTACGGCAGACTTTGCCCGGCGGACTTTTCGACGGACTTTTTGACGGACTTTCTGAATGAACGGACTTGCCTACACACAATCCACCAAAGTCTGTCGAATTCGTACGTGATGACGTACGACCGGACTAAAATAAGGAAGTTCATAGCCAGTAGCCAATAGCTGCCCTAACGTTGCTTTTTGTCCATCGAACTAGCATACAGACGAGCGGACTTTTCGACCGGACTCGATTTCGACGGATTGATTTAAAACATGTTTCAAATCTAAGTCCATCCAACTTTTGAGAAAACAAAGTCCACTGGAGCCCACACACGATCGAATTGTCTGACGAAATCCAGTCCGCCGGGCAAAGTCTGCCGTCAAGTCCGCTCGTGTGTACGCGGCATTAAGGTCAGGGGTGTCCCATTTTGACCTTCCTGGCCACATTGGGAGCAGAGGAATTGTCTTGGGCCACCAGGGCTGCTGATAAGACAGTACAGACAGCCCTCCTGTACTAAAGAGCGGGACATTTTTCTTTGGGAAGAAAAAACGTAAGTCCAGTAAATACTGTCAATTTTTTCTTCGGCCACATGTGTTCACTAAGGCATTTTTACAAATAGTTTTTTAAAAAATAAACATTTTTAAGTAAGTTTATAATTTTGTGTAGGGCTACATTCATAGCCATCTTGGGCCACAGGTTTGACATCCCTCCCTGCTTTAGATTCACTCACTGCTTCTGAGAAAGATAGGTCACTGTTACCAGAAGCTTTGGAATTTAGAAAGGCAATGGGTAGATTTCACGTTGATACTCCTAAAATGTTATCAACTTGATGTTATGAAAATAATTATTGGAAAGAAATCTACTAGTATTTCAGTGGAATAACACCCTTATATGATGTCTCCAACTTACAACCCGACCTCAGTGCACTGTTTAACTGGGCAACTGTGTGGCAAATGAGGTTTAATGTTGCTAAATGTAAAGTTATGCACTTGGGGGATAAAAACATGCATGCATCATACATACTAGGGGGGAACAGCTGGGGGAGTCAATGGTGGAGAAGGATCTGGGGGTTTTGGTAGACCATAAGATTAATAATAGCATGCAATGCCAAGCTGCACTTTCCAAAGAGAGCAAAGTATGGAAGAGAGAGAGAGAGAGAGAGAGAGAGAGAGAGAGAGAGAGAGAGAGAGAGAGAGAGAGAGACTCATCTGGAATATACAGCTCAGTTTTGGGCACCAGTTCTCAAAAAGGATATCGGGGAATTGGAGAAAGTGCAGAGAAGGGCAACCAAACTGATAAGAGGCATGGAGGAGCTCAGCTATGAGGAAAGATTAGAGGAGCAGAATTTATTCTCTCTTGAGAAAAGGAGATTAAGGGGGGATATGATCAACATGTACAAATACATAAGTGGTCCATATAGTTAACTTGGTGTAGAGTTATTCACTTTAAGGTCATCACAGAGGACAAGAGGGCACTCTTTACATCTAGAGGAAAAGAGATTTAATCTCCAAATATGGAAAGGCTTCTTCACAGTAAGAGCTGTGAAAATGTAGAATAAACTCCCTCCAGAGGTGGTTCTGGCCAGCTCAGTATATTTTTTAAAAAAAGGCCTGGATTCTTTCCCAAATGTACATAATATAACTGGATACTAACATTTATAGGTAAAGTTGAACCAGGGAAAATCCGATTGCCACTTGGGGAATCTGAATTTTTTCCCTTGCTGGAGCAAATTGAATCATGCTTTGCTGAGGTTTTTTGCCTTCCTCTGGATCAACTGTGTGTACAGAATTGTATATATAGGACTATAAATGTTTGTATATACAGTATCTCACAAAAGTGAGTACGCCCCTCACATTTTTGTAAATATTTTATTATATCTTTTCATGTGACAACACTGAAGAAATGACACTCTGCTACAATGTAAAGTAGTGAGTGTACAGCTTGTATAACAGTGTAAATTTGCTGTCCCCTCCAAATAACTCAACACACATTCATGGTTCCCTCAATGAACTGTAGCTCCCCAGTGCCGGCAGCACTCATGCAGCCCCAGACCATGACACTCCCACCACCATGCTTGACTGTAGGCAAGACACACTTGTCTTTGTACTCCTCACCTGGTTGCCCCCACACACGCTTGACACCATCTGAACCAAACAAGTTTATCTTGGTCTCAGACCACAAGACATGGTTCCAGTAATCCATGTCCTTAGTCTGCTTGTCTTCAGCAAACTTTTTGGGGGCTTTCTTGTGCATCATCTTTATAAGAGGCTTTCTTCTGGGACAACAGGCATGCAGACCAATTTGATACAGTGTGCGGCGTATGGTCTGAGCACTGACAGGCTGACCCCCCACCTGTTCAACATCTGCAGCAATGCTGGCAGCACTGATACCTCTATTTCCCAAAGACAACCTCTGGATATGACGTTGAACACGTGCACTCAACTTCTTTGGTCGACCATGGCGAGGCCTGTTCTGAGTGGATAAAGACAAAGGAATAATATAGTGCACTCCGGATACAGCAGTATCATATACAAGGGGTATGGGTGGGATAGGGGAATAAATCAGTCCTTATTGGGGAGATAGGTCCATGTAAGGAAAAACTAATAGTAGTAACTGTTCATGAAGGGCTGCCGTTTCCAAAAGCTTAGAAGGTGAAAAACTCTGAAATGTACAAATAACAGGAGAACAGCGCCCTCTAAGTGCAGTAGAACAAATATTTTTAATGTAAAAAAAAAGATCAAAATTCACTTACAAAAGTGTAATAAAGATGGGCATGTAATGTCATCCGCTCCAACCACAGGATGGGAAAGAAGTGTCCATAGCTGGCGCTGTAATAGCTGTGTCTCCGCGGTGCGGTCACACTGCTGGCTCACAATGCCTCTGGATGGTAGGGACTACAAACAGCAGCGTACACAGGCAGACATCACTTCCGGGTCGGGTCAACGGGCGGTGCTGATGCCCATCTTTATTACACTTTTGTGAGTGAATTTTAATCTTATTTTTTACATTAAAAATATTTGTTCTACTGCACTTAGAGGGCGCTGTTCTCCTGTTCTCTGTACTGTTCTGAGTGGAACCTGTCCTGTTAAAACAGGTTGTATGGTCTTGGCCTCTGTGCTGCAGTTCAATTTCAGGATCTTGGCAATCATCTTATAGCCTAGGCCATCTTTATGTAGAGCAACAATTCTTTTTTTACATCCTCAGAGAGTTTTTTTGCCATGAGGTGCCATGTTGAACTTCCAGTTACCAGTATGTGAAAGTGAGAGCGATAACATCAATTTTAATACACCTTCTCCCCATTCACACCTGAGACCTTGTAACACTAATGAGTCACATGACACCGAGGAGGGAAAATGGCTAATTGGGCCCAATTTGGACATTTTCACTTAGGGGTGTACTCACTTTTGTTGCCAGCAGTTTAGACATTAATGGCTGTGTGTTGAGTTATTTTGAGGGGACAGGAAATGTACACTGTTATACAAGCTGTACACTCACTACTTTACATTGTAGCAAAGTGTTATTTCTTGTGAGATACTGTATATATATATATATATATATATATATATATATATATATATATTTAGTCAGCCACCAATTGTGCAAGTACATGGCCCCATTCATTTTTTCATGTACACGGATCAGTCGTCCTTTTCCCTTTGCAGAGTAACAGCCCGAAAGCATGATGTTGCCACCCCCATGCTTCACAGTAGGTATGGTGTTCTTTGGTTGCAACTCAGCATTCTCTCTCCTCCAAACACGACGAGTTGTGTTTCTACCAAACAGTTCTACTTTGGTTTCATCTGACCATATGACATTCTCCCAGTCCTCTTCTGGATCATCCAAATGCTCTCTAGCAAACCTCAGACAGGCCCGGACATGTACTGGCTTAAGAAGGGGGACACGTCTGGCACTGCAGGATCTGAGTCCCTGGCGGCGTAGTGTGTTACTGATGGTAGCCTTTGTTACATTGGTCCCAGCTCTCTGCAGGTCATTCACTAGGTCCTCCCGTGTGGTTCTGGGATTTTTGCTCACCGTTCTTGTGATCATTTTGACCCCACGGGGTGAGATCTTGCGTGGAGCCCCAGATCGAGGGAGATTATCAGTGGTCTTGTATGTCTTCCATTTTATAATTAAAGCTCCCACAGTTGATTTCTTCACACCAAGCTGCTTGCCTATTGCTGATTCAGTCTTCCCAGCCTGGTGCAGGTCTACAATTTTGTTTCTGGTGTCCTTCGACAGCTCTTTGGTCTTCACCATAGTGGAGTTTGGAGTGTGACTGTTTGAGGTTGTGGACAGGTGTCTTTTATACTGATAACAAGTTCAAACAGGTGCCATTAATACAGGTAATGAGTGGAGGACAGAGGAGCCTCTTAAAGAAGAAGATACAGGTCTGTGAGAGCCAGAAATCTTGCTTGTTTGTAGGTGACCAAATACTTATTTTCCACCATAATTTACAAATAAATTCTTTCAAAAATCAGACAATGTGATTGTCTGGATTTGTTTCCACATTTTGTCTCTCATAGTTGAGGTATACCTATGATGACAATTACAGGCCTCTCTCATCTTTTTAAGTGGGAGAACTTGCACAATTGGTGGCTGACTTTTATATATATATATATATATATATATATATATATATATATATATATATATATATATATATATATATATATATATACACACACACATTTTTTTCCTTTTATTGGTTGAATTAGATGGACTTGTGTGTTTTTTCAACCAGACCAACTATGTAACTATGGTAGAAAACGAAAGACACCCATCGTGGGAAAAACGATACTGATCTGTGGGAATAAATTCTTTGCTGCAAGGGATCTCAATGTTTCTGATAGGACCCCATTGCAGTGTTTGATTACAGACATTCATGATGACAGAGGAGACACCAACCAGATATTTAGCCATAGGGAACTGATGGGTATAGTTACGTCTCTGGTAGTATTCTGCTAGATCCTTTTTCCATCAGAGAAAAACATTTAAACAATGAAACAATATCACACAACAAGGAATACATTTGGAGGATTACATAACACGTATCCCCCTCATAATGGTGTCATATTTATAAAGACTTTCTCACCAGATACTATACTAAGGGAATACATGCTTGTATACAAAAATATTATGTAATGCACATTCCAATTAAATGACTATTTTGCATTTGAAGTGCTAAAGCCCTTAAAGCCCAATTGAACTCTATTTATTACCATAATGCAGCCAGGCTATGCAGAAAAAGAAAAAACTGTTTTCCTGGAACTGGTAAGTGCTGGCTGCACATAGGTGAGTCGGATTGTGACTCTCTGACAGAAAGCAGCACCCTTACAACACCCCCCCCCTCTTCTTTGAGCACTGCTCCAATCAACAGTGCTGCTCAGGTCAGAGCGGTGTTGATGTGTTGATTAGAACAGTGTTCAGGCAGATGTGTCTGCTATTGCAGGGCCAGGATGCTGCTTAATGTGAGTGAGATACAGTCCGACTCTCCTATGTGCTACCACTAAGGATGAGCTCCGGCGTGTTCGCATGCTGCACGTGCCGATCCCGCCAGGAAGTCGGCACGGCGCAGCGCTAATCACAGGCAGGGAGACATTTCCCGATGTGTGGCTGCAGAGATCGGGAAATGTCTCCCTGCCTGTGATTAGCGCTGCGCCGTGCCGACTTCCTGGCGGGATCGGCACGTGCAGCATGCGAACACGCCGGAGCTCATCCTTAGCTACCACCAAACATAGAACTTTGTTGCATGCATTTTGCAGACAGATATGAAACCACATTTCTGTGTTAAGGCACCCTTGCAAAAGTGCTCATTCACATCTATCCTTCTCCTACGGTGTGTTAATGCATGTTATATCATGCATTAAGGTCCAATACTCAATTGATTGAGCTGTCAATACACCACAACTGACCAAAACTTGGGCATACACCGTGCACAGTAGCATGCTACTGTGCGGTGCTAAAGAGGCCCATCACAGATGTGTTTCTTTAGTGAATCTGGGTGCTATTGGAAATAAATGGAAATGCAATTCAATATCCCCTTCATGGTATGTTGTGCTAATAAGTAACTTGCTGCAACATATGCCAATGCAATGGCCGTGTTTGCTTGCCTAGGAATGCACAGATTTTCCATGCATCCCGGACGGTGCATCCCTGTGCAGGCAGTCCCATTCATGTCAATTGGGATGCAGTGGCTGTAGGCAGACCTGCAGAACTGTCAGATTGGGAGCAGTAGCTGTCCCTGCAGCTGTTGCATCTCAAATGACATGAATGCGACAGCCCGCACAGGGGTGCATGGAACACCTGTGCATACCCATGTGGGGCAAACGTTGTTCTATCAGAAAACCGCTACCCATCAGAAAGTGCAACTGAAGTGACGTTCCGTCGTGGCCATCTTGGTAAACCTGCACTTGGCCACACTAAGCCTACAGTCTGAAGTCGTGAAGCAGACATCTTTTTACACCCACCAAAGTCTTTCATTTCACACTCTCCTGTGTTCCTGTTTAAAGACTTGCTTGGCTGACATTCCTTCTGGCTCCAGATCCTGCTTGCTTTTCCACTACACTGAACCCTGACTTCTAGCTTGGCTGACTATCCATTCCGGTTACTGACCTTTGGCTATGTTTTGACTACGTTTGTTCTTTTTACTTTTATTATTAAACAAGTGTGATTTAAGTGTACTTCTGTCTCGGTCTGATTTCATGGTTTCTGACAAGCACATTGTCCATGACGTTGTACACCTTGTACATAGGTGTACAATGCAAAGCAAAGATGGATGGAGAGGGCAGTTGGTGGTGATCCCACCCCTCCCCATTCTTTATCTTTTGTTCAATTCAGCCCCTTTCTTTTCCTTCTCTCCCCACCCACTTTTTTTTTTCTATGCCCCCCCCCCCCCCCCGTGGCTCAGCACAGGTGAGTGTGAGTAGCAGAACTGAGAAGGACCTGAGTTAGCTACTCTTTTTATTCAGGTATTTTTTTTGTAGTGGTCATTCTTAACTATCTCAGGTATTGTTTTCAGAAATACAGGTCAAATGTTCATAGTTTTGTTGCCGTTTGCCCTATTCTTACTGTGGGGTCTTCTTAGTATGAAACCATACACTTACCCTATGGTAGATATTGTTAATTTCTTGCCTTATCTGGTTTATCATCTTCCATCTACTTGATTATGCATTGTATGTGTTTTTTTTTTTTTTTTGTGTGTGTACTTATTTCAAACACATTTAATAAAATGTTTATGCAAAAAAATAAAAATAAAAAAAAATAAGCACATTAAACTTCAGCTTTAAAGTGTTAAATATCAATTTATGCTCTTTTCATACCTGTGAAGCATGCCCCAAACACTTCTGTTAACTCTCTCCTGTCCTCCTCTCTAAGGCTCCATTCACACTAGCGCGTTTTTTGATGCATTTTGCATTTTGCAGAAATGCATGGGAATTTTTTAACATGGGTTCCTATGGAACATGTTCACATCAATGCCTTTTTGTACCTCTGTATTTTTGGAAAAGGTCAGGGACTTTTTTTCATGCAAAATGCAGCGTTTTGCATGTAAGGCTCGATTCACACCTATGCATGTTGCTTTTGAGCGTTTTTGGAGGGTTTTTTTTCATGCTTGCCACGTTTTTGAGCAGCGTTTTTGTAGCGTTTTTGCCGCGTTTTTGCCGCGTTTTTGCCGCGATTTGCGTTTTGCGTTTTTTTTTTTTTTTTTTTTTCATTTTTTTTTACAGTCTTAAAAAAAAATTACAAAAAAAAAAAACGGCAAAAACGCACCAAAAACGCACCAAAAACGCTGCAAAAACGCTGCAAAAACGGTGCACTTGCATTTTTGATGCTTGTCCATTGAAATCCATTACATGCAAAACGCTGCTTTTTGCATGAAAAAAAGTCCCCGACCCTTTCCAAAAACGCAGAGATACAAAAAAGCATTGATGTGAACATGTTCCATAGGAACCCATGTTAAAAAATTCCCATGCATTTCTGCAAAATGCAAAATGCATCAAAAAACGCGCTAGTGTGAATGGAGCCTAATAGAATTCAATGGACCAGCATCAAAAACGCAAGTGCAGCGTTTTTACAGCGTTTTTGCAGCGTTTTTGATGCATTTTGCTTTTTTTTTAACTGTATACAGTCTAAAAAAAACTGTTAAAAAAAAAACGCAAAACGCAGCAAAAACGCTACAAAAACGCTGCTCAAAAACGTGGCAAGCATCACAAAAAAAACTCCAAAAACGCTCAAAAGCAACATGCATAGATGTGAATCGAGCCTAAGATGGACCAGCTATTAGAATGAGCGCCCCCCTAGTGGTACAAGAGCAAACGCTGTCCTTCTGAACCCAGCACATGTAAAGGACAGCACTTGATTCTGTACTGCTGGGGAGCACTTGTACTAATGGCTAGTCCATCTTAGAGAAGAGGACAGATCAGAGTGATAAAAAAAAATCAGAAGTGTTCGGAGCAGACTTTACAAATGTCACATCCTGGATGGTATAAGGAGAGTCTAGAATAAAGTGAACTAAGTTAACCGCATCCTACAGCCCAAGCAGGAGATGAGAGAAAATCTTCCAACGGGAATACCTGTCATATGTGTGTTGGGGATTTCTCCTAACTTCTTTTTCAGTTCCACTATGTCCAACGCTACTGATCATCTCCTACTCTGTCCAACTCTACTGACCATCTCCCACTCTTTCTGACTCTACTGACCATCTCTTATGCCCCGTACACACGGTCGGATTTTCCGATGGAAGATGTTCTATGGGAGTTTTTTACGTAAATTCCGACCGTGTGTGGGCTCCATCGGACATTTTCCATTGGAATTTCCATCACACAAAATTTGAGAGCTGGTTCTCAAATTTTCCGACAACAAAATACGTTGTCGTAAATTCCGATCGTGTGTACACAATTCCGATGCACAAAGTTCCACGCATGCTCGGAATCAAGCAGAAGAGCCGCACTGGCTATTGAACTTCAATTTTCTCGGCTCGTCGTACGTGTTGTACCACGTTCTTGACGTTCGCAATTTCCAACCAACTTTGTGTGATTGTGTGTATGCAAGACAAGTTTGAGCCAACATACATCCATAGATTTTGTTGTCGGAATGTCCGATCAATGTCCGATCGTGTGTATGGGGCATTACTCTGTTAAACTCTACTGACCATCTCACACTCTGTTCAACTCTAATAATCATCCCCTACTCTGTCCAACTCTACTAACCTTCTCCTACTTTGTCCAACTCTTCTAGCCCTCTCCCACTCTGTCCAACTCTACTGACCATCTCCTACTCTGTCCAATTCTACTGCCCATTTGCTATTCTGGCTTTAGAAACACTTTTAGTTAGCTTTTATATATACAGTAACCTATGGTTTCTTCTTTCTGGGCCTCCCTTCACTACTGGGCCACACAGAAGTCACATGACAGCCATGACTCAAGTTATGCCTTTGCTGTGCGTGCTACAAGGTGTTAGTGGTTAGTGACTGATGGGAAGGGTTGTCCCACTCCAGACCTGACTACTCACTGACAATTGCACAAGACCTGTTGCTTACTGTATGTTAAGCCTTTTACATAATCAGGGGGTGCCTGTGGGATTCTCCTCTCTCCTCTAGGCAGTTTTTCAGCATTGCAGGTGAACCTTTATCTCTATAAATAAATTAAAATCCTTGAACTTGATATGAAGCTAGAATGACAAAAAAATGAACGTGTTGTGACAAAGCTGAATCATCATTACAAGCTGGAGTGAATCAGATATAGTACAGCGTGAAGAAAACATAAAATAAAATAAAAATGAGCGTAGGGCTAGCATGATATGGGCCTCAGGGGAATCTGGAGGTGACAGGGTTAACAATTTTGCAGTAAAGGGGGCCTTTTAGGGGATTGGTGCGGATAGTCACTTTGGGAGGGGCTTCATGGGGAGTTTTGGGAGGGGAGAAAAGAACTTCAGGCATCCGGTGAAGAAATGTGGGGGAAAAACGTTCACCAGCTCGTCTTCCTACTGGTCTCCTGGCTCTCCTGCCTGCCCACTCAGCCCTGTGATATCCCCGGTCCTCGCTCGCTGGAGGGAGCAGGAGCAAGCGTCCGCCAACCGAAGTTTTTCTTCAGTTGTGGGAGGTAGAGCAGGCCAGGCCCCCGTGGGTGGTCTGGGTATTCCACCCCCTCCAGCTGTCAGCCCCCTCCCATTCAAGGCTGGCAGGGCCCGTCCCGGCGATTCTGCGGGAAAAAGGCAAGACGCTGGTGAGGGTGGACCAGATGGTTCCCTTTCTAAGTAGATATCCAGATCGGCCTGCAGCCCGGTTGTTGCAGGCCAGCTTTGCGGAGGGTTTCTTGATCCCTTGTTTCCTTACTAAGATCCCTCCAGTAGCCGACAATTTGCGGTCAGCTCTTTTACACTCTGCAGTGGTTTCTGAGAAACTCGCTAAAGAGGTGTCGTTAGGCCGCTTGTGTGGCCCTTTTGTTCAACCCCCCTTGGACAATTTAGTGATCTCTCCTTTGGGGGGGGGTCATTCCAAAGAAGGAGCCCAATAAGTTCCGCTTGATTCACCACCTTTCATTCCCAAAAGGTGGGTGTTGGTCAACTATGCTATTGCCCCAGAGGCATGTGCGGTGTCGTACACCTCCTTTGATGCTGCGTTTTTTTTTGGGTACGGCGTTACGGTCAGGGTGCCCTCATGACCAAGACAGACATAGAGTCTGCCTTTCGGTTGTTGCCGGTCAACCTGCGCAGTTTTAATCTGTTAGGTTTAGGTGGTTGGGTGCTTTTTATGTTGATCGTTGTCTTCCTATGGGCTGTTCCATTTCTTGCACCCTTTTCGAGACTCTTAGCTCTTTCCTTGAGTAGGTGGTTCGGGGCGTGGCGGGGGTCAATTCAATTATTCATTATTTGGACGACTTTCTTTTAATTTATGTGGCATTCTTCTGGCAGACAAAACTGAGGGCCCCACGTCATTAATCAAGTTCTTGGGGATAGTTATTGATTCTCAGGCGATAGAAGATGGAATGATGTCTGCCTGACGATAAGTTGCTTGCTCTCAAGGAGGAGGTTGGCTTAGCTTTTGGCAAACACAAGGTGCAGCTGCAGGAGCTACAGTCGCTCCTAGGTAAGCTGAATCTTGCTTGCCACATCATGCCGATAAGCAGGGTTTTCTGTTGGTGACTATCAGTCGCCATGGCTGGGGTGCATTCATCTAGACACTTTGTTTGTCTAAACAGGGAACATAGGGCCGATTTATGGGTGTGGCGCGTTTTTTTGGAAACTTTCAATGGTCCGTCCCTCTGGATGGAGGGGCCGGTCAGTAATTTCTATCTGGATCCTTTTACAGATGCCGCCGGCTCCACTGGTTATGGAACATTTTTAGGGGGTCCTTGGAGTGCAGAGCGCTGGCCCTCCGAATGGCGGGAGGCAAGTTTCTTTAAAAATTTTATACTTTTGGAATTTTTTCCTGTTGTGGTCGCCATAGTTATATGGGGGTGTCTTTTCGCAACAGAAAGGTTTGTCTCAACTGTGATAACTTGGGGGTGGTTCAAGTCATCAATTCCCTTTCAGGGTCCTCCCCTCCCATAATTCGACTTTTGCGACTTCTTGTTTTGTGTTGTCTTCAGCTGAATATGTTTTTGTATGCGGTGCATCTTCTGGGGCGAAGAATACTTTGGCTGGCGCTCTTTCTCGCTTTCAGTTGGACAGGTCCAGGGAGTTGGCACCGGGCGCGGAGCACCATGGAACCCCTTGTCCTCTTCAGCTGTGGAGGATTGCATTGGAATTGCTGCCGGTTTGATTCAAAACTCCTTGACTGGGTCGACGTGGTCTTCATATACCAAGGTCTGGCGGGAGTGGGGGGATTTTCTCCAACGGGCTGGGGTGGGCATGGACAGTTCTGAGGTAAGACATCTTTTAATTTACTTAGTTTGTCTGGATTTTACAAATGGTGTGTTCCACCATGAATCGCAAGTTGACCGGGCTGGCATTTCTGTTCAAGTTGCGGGGCATCCCCGATTTCACCAAGGATTTTTTGGTGAAGCAGGCATTAAGAGGTTATCGGAAGGGTTCCCGGAGGCCGGACGGCCGCCGGCCAATCACTTTTGACATTTTACAATTCTTGTTCATACAGGTGTGTACTATGTGTTCTTCTGAAGATAAAACTCTCTTGTTCCGGGCGGCCTTCACTTTAGCTTTTTATGGGGCTCTCAGGTTAGGTGAATTGATTAGCATGTCTAGGGCGGATCAAGGGGGCTTGCCAGCGGCCAACGTCTACTGTGATGGCTTGTCCGTTGTCCTGTTTATCTGCCAATCTAAGATGGATCAGGAGGGGAAAGGGGCACATTTGCGGTTGCTGCAGGTTCATGGTTCGCCCATTTGCCCAGTTTCCGCAGTGGTGGATTATCTACAGCTTCGTCCTGTGGGGACTGGTTCTTTTCTCATTCATTTGGACAGTTTTGCATTGTCCTAGTTCCAGTTCGTGTCAGTTCTATATCGGCTACAGGGCTAGAGCCACACAGTTATTCTTTGCATTCCTTCCGCATCGGGGCGGCCACTGAGGCTGCTAGGTGGGGATTGGACGCTGCAATCATAAAACATATCAGCAGGTGGGAGTCAGATAGGTTTAAACTTTATGTCCGCCCACATCTGGTGTAAGTTTAGCCAGGTTCATGGGGCGTCTAATGTGTCATTCCTTTTTGATGTGGTTTGTGTTTCTGTGTGTCAGGTTTTTGTGTTATGTGTTATTTTATGTATTTCTTTTAAGATCATGCTTGCCTCGTTTGGATCCTGGGCCACTCCTTTGTTCATTGGGGGGCCAAGAAGGCTGATGTCAGACCTAATGGCCGTCAGCTGCTTTTCACTAGGTCAGAGGCGAGTGTCAATTGGATAGGTGTTCCGGGGCTGTTATGGAGCAAGGCAGTCCCAGAAGTACATAAGGTTTCACGCTGGGACAGGGCTCCTGATATCCTGGTTTTGCACGCTGGTGGCAATGATCTGGGTGTCAGGTCCAGCCGACACCTTATTCGGGATGTCATATTCGACGTCCCCAGGCTGCATATGGCTTTTTCTGACACAGTGGTGGTTTGGTCGGATATCGTAGGCCGGATGTCTTGGCTTTTTCTCAGGTCTGTGGACAAACTAAACAGGGCAAGTGTTAAAGTTAATAAGGAGGTTGGCGACGTTCATAGCGTGAAACTGTGGTTTTGTGGTTCGGCATTGGGAGCTGGAGGTAGATACCTGGAGGTATCTCTGCAGCGACAGTGTGCACTTTAACGTGGTGGACACGAATCTTTGGTTTTTGGGGTTACAAGATGGGGTGCAGAGGGCATTGCTTTTTTAGCGGGGCACAAAAGGTGTGAGGTTTCACACTTTGCGCTGTGGCCGTTGGGGTCTTTGGAGGCAGTTTTAAACAAACTGTGTGGTTATCATATTAGGAACCCATCTAAGATATGGAGTCCCTGGTGGAGTGCCAGTTATGGTGGATTAACTGGTAAGTTAAAGTGTGGTATCTGCTGAATGTGGTTCGTCCCTGAGCTGGTGTGGTGCGGCTAGGGACTGTGTAAGTATTACGCAGATATGAAATGTATAATTGATAATTGAGGCCTCCAAGGATCAGCAATCTTCATTTTCTGGTGTTTGTTTATTATTTTTGGTTTCCTGTTTTAAGGAAGTTTTTTTGTTATGTTGTTTTTTTTTTTTTTAAATAAAGGGGCCAAGACGGCAATTTTTACTCCAACATTGGTGTCAATGGTTTTTCTTGTAAGTTTAAGTTGGGGTAAAAGATGGGGATTGGGTAGCAGTTAGCGTTCAAGGGTCAGGATTGCATCTGAGGTTTAGTCAAGTGGAAGTCATTAGCTTTTCCACATTAGTAATAGCTACAATTTCTCTACATTGCCAATAGAGGGAGCTTCCGGTTCTAAGGCCGATGTTATGTTGTTTTTTTTTTTTTTAATAAAGGGGCCAAGACGGCCATTTTTACTCCAACATTGGTGTCAATGGTTTTTCTTGTAAGTTTAAGTTGGGGTAAAAGATGGGGATTGGGTAACAGTTAGCGTTCAAGGGTCAGGATTGCATCTGAGGTTTAGTCAAGTGGAAGTCATTAGCTTTTCCACATAAGTAATAGCTACAATTTTTCTACATTGCCGATAGAGGGAGCTTCCGGTTCTAAGGCCGATCCCTTTAAAAGAAACCTGTGCTTAAAGAACGACGTGGCTTCCTTTGCTGCCCTCTCCATCCTGAAAAATACTGCATAAATGTTAATACATATAAAAGTAAAAATAAAAAGATAATTGTTAAAATGGTTGTAAACCCTTACAGACCAAGTTTTGCTACAGGTAACCCTATAATAAGGCTTACCTGTAGCTACCCAGGATATCTCCTAAACCTGCACGGTTTAGGAGATATCCCCTGTATTTGCACTGCAGCAACGGCACGTACGTTACCGGCGCAGGAGTGAGCCATCGCAGCTCCGGCCAATCACAGTGCTGGAGCCGCGATACCCGGAAGCAACCCCCGGCAGTGATGTCGCCAGCCAGTGCTGTGTACAGGCACCGCAGCGAGGGCTTCGACCTCAGGTGAGTATTACATAATGAGCTAGTATGCTATGCATACTAATTCATTATGCATTTGTCTTGCAGGTGTAAGTTTTTTTTTTTTCAAAAGTGGGTTTACAACCACTTGAATAGCGCGAAAAACATGTTAACCACTTGCCGACCGCTGCACGACGATGTACGTCGACAGAGCGGCACGGGCAGGCAAAAGGACTTACAGGTACGTCCTTGCCTGCCCGCGGGTGGGGGGTCCGATCGGACCCCCCCCCGGTGCCTGCGGCGGTCGGCAAATCTCCCCCGGCGATCGGTGGTGAGGGGGAGGCCATCCATTCGTGGCCCCCCCCTCGCGATCGCTCCCAGCCAATGGGATCATTTCCCTGCCTCTGTATTGTACACAGAGGCAGAGGAAATGATGTCATCTCTCCTCGGCTCGGTAATTTCCGTTCCGGCCCGAGGAGAGAAGACAGGTATGTGAGTGCACCAACACACACACACACAGTAGAACATGCCAGGCACACAAAACACCCTGATCCCCCCCCCCCCGATCGCCCCCCGATCCCCCCCCAATCACCCCCCCCCTGTCACAAACTGACAGCAAGCAGGTTTTTTTTTTTTTTTTTTCTTTTTTTCTGATTACTGTATTGGTGTCAGTTTGTGACAGTTACAGTGTTAGGGCAGTGAGTGTTAGGCCCCCTTTAGGTCTAGGATACCCCCCTAACCCCCCCTAATAAAGTTTTAACCCCTTGATCACCCCCTGTCACCAGTTTTGCTAAGCGATCATTTTTCTGATCGCTGTATTAGTGTCGCTGGTGACGCTAGTTAGGGACGTAAATATTTAGGTTCGCCGTCAGCGTTTTATAGCGACATGGACCCCCATATACTATCTAATAAATGTTTTAACCCCTTGATTGCCCCCTTGTTAACCCTTTCACCACTGATCACCGTATAACCGTTACGGGTGACGCTGGTTAGTTCGTTTATTTTTTTTAGTGTCAGGGCACCCGCCGTTTATTACCGAATAAAGGTTTAGCCCCCTGATCGCCCGGCGGTGATATGCGTCGCCCCAGGCAGCGTCAGATTAGCGACAGTACCGCTAACACCCACGCACGCAGCATACGCCTCCCTTAGTGGTATAGTATCTGATCGCATCAATATCTGATCCGTTCAGATCTATACTAGCGTCCCCAGCAGTTTAGGGTTCCCAAAAACGCAGTGTTAGCGGGATCAGCCCAGATACCTGCTAGCACCAGCGTTTTGCCCCTCCGCCCAGCCCAGCCCAGCCCACCCAAGTGCAGTATCGATCGATCACTGTCACTTACAAAACACTAAACGCATAACTGCAGCGTTCGCAGAGTCAGGCCTGATCCCTGCGATCGCTAACAGTTTTTTTGGTAGCGTTTTGGTGAACTGGCAAGCACCAGCCCCAGGCAGCGTCAGGTTAGCGCCGGTCGCGCTAACACCCACGCACGCACCGTACACCTCCCTTAGTGGTATAGTATCTGAACTGATCAATATCTGATCCGATCAGATCTATACTGGCGTCCCCAGCAGTTTAGGGTTCCCAAAAACGCAGTGTTAGTGGGATCAGCCCAGATACCTGCTATCACCTGCGTTTTGCCCCTCCGCCCGGCCCAGCCCAGCCCACCCAAGTGCAGTATCGATCGATCACTGTCACTTACAAAACACTAAACGCATAACTGCAGCGTTCGCAGAGTCAGGTCTGATCCCTGTGATCGCTAACAGTTTTTTTTGTAGCGTTTTGGTGAACTGGCAAGCACCAGCGGCCTAGTACACCCCGGTCGTAGTCAAACCAGCACTGCAGTAACACTTGGTGACGTGGCGAGTCCCATAAGTGCAGTTCAAGCTGGTGAGGTGGCAAGCACAAATAGTGTCCCGCTGCCACCAAAAAGACAAACACAGGCCCGTCGTGCCCATAATGCCCTTCCTGCTGCATTCGCCAATCCTACTAATTGGGAACCCACCACTTCTGCAGCGCCCGTACTTCCCCCATTCACATCCCCAACCAAATGCAGACGGCTGCATGAGAGGCATTTTTATGTCCTCCCGAGTACCCCTACCCAACGAACCCCCCAAAAAAGATGTTGTGTCTGCAGCAAGCGCGAATATAGGCGTGACACCCGCTATTATTGTCCCTCCTGTCAATCCTGGTCTTTGCATTGGTGAATGTTTTGAACGCTACCATTCACTAGTTGAGTATTAGCGTAGGGTACAGCATTGCACAGACTAGGACACACTTTCACAGGGTCTCCCAAGATGCCATCGCATTTTGAGAGACCCGAACCTGGAACCGGTTCCAGTTATAAAAGTTACAGTTACAAAAAAAGTGTAAAAAAAAAAAAAAAACACAAACAAAAATATAAAATAAAAAATAATAGTTGTCGTTTTATTGTTCTCTCTCTATTCTCTCTCTTTCTATTCTCTCTATTGTTCTGCTCTTTTTTACTGTATTCTATTCTGCAATGTTTTATTGTTATTATGTTTTATCATGTTTGCTTTTCAGGTATGCAATTTTTTATACTTTACCGTTTACTGTGCTTTATTGTTAACCATTTTTTTGTCTTCAGGTACACCATTCACGACTTTGAGTGGTTATACCAGAATGATGCTTGCAGGTTTAGGTATCATCTTGGTATCATTCTTTTCAGCCAGCGGTCGGCTTTCATGTAAAAGCAATCCTAGCGGCTAATTAGCCTCTAGACTGCTTTTACAAGCAGTGGGAGAGAATGCCCCCCCCACCGTCTTCCGTGTTTTTCTCTGGCTCTCCTGTCTCAACAGGGAACCTGAGAATGCAGCCGGTGATTCAGCCAGCTGACCATAGAGCTGATCAGAGACCAGAGTGGCTCCAAACATCTCTATGGCCTAAGAAACCGGAAGCTACGAGCATTTTATGACTTAGATTTCGCCGGATGTAAATAGCGCCATTGGGAAATTGGGGAAGCATTTTATCACACCGATCTTGGTGTGGTCAGATGCTTTGAGGGCAGAGGAGAAATCTAGGGTCTAATAGACCCCAATTTTTTCAAAAAAGAGTACCTGTCACTACCTATTGCTATCATAGGGTATATTTACATTCCCTGAGATAACAATAAAAATG
The DNA here is from genome assembly GCF_042186555.1 of Aquarana catesbeiana. Lineage (NCBI taxonomy): Eukaryota > Metazoa > Chordata > Amphibia > Anura > Ranidae > Aquarana > Aquarana catesbeiana. Next base: position 766,322,109 of record NC_133325.1, on the reverse strand, counting down.
ATTAAAAAAAAAAAAAATGAAAGGAACAGTTTTAAAATAAGATAAAAAAGCAAAAAAATAATAAAGAAAAAAAAAAAGCACCCCTGTCCCCCCTGCTCTCGCGCTAAGGCGAACGCAAGCGTCGGTCTGGCGTCAAATGTAAACAGCAATTGCACCATGCATGTGAGGTATCACCGCGACGGTCAGATCGAGGGCAGTAATTTTAGCAGTAGACCTCCTCTGTAAATCTAAAGTGGTAACCTGTAAAGGCTTTTAAAGGCTTTTAAAAATGTATTTATTTTGTTGCCACTGCACGTTTGTGCGCAATTGTAAAGCATGTCATGTTTGGTATCCATGTACTCGGCCTAAGATCATCTTTTTTATTTCATCAAACATTTGGGCAATATAATGTGTTTTAGTGCATTAAAATGTAAAAAAGTGTGTTTTTTCCCCAAAAAAATGCGTTTGAAAAATCGCTGCGCAAATACTGTGTGAAAAAAAAAAAATGAAACACCCACCATTTTAATCTGTAGGGCATTTGCTTTAAAAAAATATATAATGTGTGGGGGTCAAAAGTAATTTTCTTGCAAAAAAAAATAATTTTTTCATGTAATCAAAAAGTGTCAGAAAGGGCTTTGTCTTCAAGTGGTTAGAAGAGTGGGTGATGTGTGACATAAGCTTCTAAATGTTGTGCATAAAATGCCAGGACAGTTCAAACCCCCCCCAAATGACCCCATTTTGGAAAGTAGACACCCCAAGCTATTTGCTGAGAGGCATGTCGAGTCCATGGAATATTTTATATTGTGACACAAGTTGCGGGAAAGAGACAAATTTTTTTTTTTTTTTTTTTTTTTTGCACAAAGTTGTCACTAAATGATATATTGCTCAAACATGCCACGGGAATATGTGAAATTACACCCCAAAATACATTCTGTTGCTTCTCCTGAGTACGGGGATACCACATGTGTGAGACTTTTTGGGAGCCTAGCCGCGTATGGGACCCCGAAAACCAAGCACCGCCTTCAGGCTTTCTAAGGGCGTAAATTTTTGATTTCACTCTTCACTGCCTATCACAGTCTCGGAGGCCATGGAATGCCCAGGTGGCACAAAACCCCCCCAAATGACCCCATTTTGGAAAGTAGACACCCAAAGCTATTTGCTGAGCGGTATAGTGAGTATTTTGCAGACCTCACTTTTTGTCACAAAGTTTTGAAAATTAAAAAAAAGAAAAAAAAAATTTTTTTTTTTGTCTTTCTTCATTTTCAAAAACAAATGAGAGCTGCAAAATACTCACCATGCCTCTCAGCAAATAGCTTGGGGTGTCTACTTTCCAAAATGGGGTCATTTGGGGGGGGTTTGTGCCACCTGGGCATTCCATGACCTCCGAAACTGTGATAGGCAGTGAAGAGTGAAATCAAAAATGTACACCCTTAGAAATCCTGAAGGCGGTGATTGGTTTTCGGGGGCCCGTACGCGGCTAGGCTCCTAAAAAGTCCCACACATGTGGTATCCCCGTACTCAAGAGAAGCAGCAGAATGTATTTTGGGGTGCAATTCCACATATGCCCATGACCTGTGTGAGCAATATATCATTTAGTGACAACTTTGTGCAAAAAAAAAAAAAAAATAAATTGTCACTTTCATGCAACTTGTGTCAAAATATAAAATATTCCATGGACTCAACATGCCTCTCAGCAAATAGCTTGGGGTGTCTACTTTCCAAAATGGGGTCATTTGGGGGGGTTTGTGCCATCTGGGCATTTTATGGCCTTCAAAACTGTGATAGGTAGTGAGGAGTAAAATCAAAAATGTACGCCCTTAGAAATCCTGAAGGCAGTGATTGGTTTTCGGGGCCCCGTATGCGGCTAGGGTCCCAAAAAGTCCCACACATGTGGTATCCCCATACTCAGGAGAAGCAGCTAAATGTATTTTGGGGTGCAATTCCACATATGCCCATGGCCTGTGTGAGCAATATATCATTTAGTGACAACTTTTTGCAATTTTTTTTTTTTTTTGTCATTATTCAATCACTTGGGACAAAAAAAATGAATATTCAATGGGCTCAACATGCCTCTCAGCAATTTCCTTGGGGTGTCTACTTTCCAAAATGGGGTCATTTGGGGGGGGTTTGTACTGCCCTGCCATTTTAGCACCTCAAGAAACGACATAGGCAGTCATAAATTAAAGGCTGTGTAAATTCCAGAAAATGTACCCTAGTTTGTAGGCGCTATAACTTTTGCGCAAACCAATAAATATACACTTATTGACATTTTTTTTACCAAAGACATGTGGCCAAATACATTTTGGCCTAAATGTATGACTAAAATTGAGTTTATTGGATTTTTTTTAGAACAAAAAGTAGAAAATATCATTTTTTTTCAAAATTTTCGGTCTTTTTCCGTGTATAGCGCAAAAAATAAAAACGGCAGAGGTGATCAAATACCATCAAAAGAAAGCTCTATTTGTGGGAAGAAAAGGACGCAAATTTCGTTTGGGTACAGCATTGCATGACCGCGCAATTAGCAGTTAAAGCAACACAGTGCCAAATTGGAAAAAGTGCTCTGGTCAGGAAGGGGTAAATCCTTCCGGGGCTGAAGTGGTTAAAGAAACCCTTAGAGAATGGCCACTGAAACAGTTGTCCCCATTTTCCCTCTTTGTGACTGCACAACTTTAAAATTTTGGATTGCCATTACTTTCTGTACCATGGACAATGGTCACATAGACGCACAGCGAGTTTTCTTCAGCAGGACATTACCCACAAATAAAAATGACAGTGGTTCTAACACTTCCCTGGTCTACTATAAACAAAACTAAGCAAATTGTTTAGGCTTCAAATACAATTTAAAATCACTTCCGGACCGCCCACTGCACATATACTGCGGCAGGGCCGCCCGGCTGCGCGAACCGATGTACCTGTGCGTCGGTCCATGCATGAGATACAGTGGGCGTGCGCCATGCAGGAGCGTGCACGAGGGTCTGGCGGACTCGATATCCGCCGGCTACTCGCGATCGCGGTACAGAGAGGCAGAACAGGGATCTGCCTATGTAAATAAGGCGGATCCCCATTCTGACAGGGGACAACATGGAGCTCAGCTGTTCCTAGTGATCAGGAACAGCGATCTCTGTGTTGTCCCAGTAAGCCCATCCCCCACACAGTTAGAACACACCCAGGGAACACAGTTAACCCCTTGATTGCCCCCTAGTGTTAACTCCTTCCCTGTCAGTGTCATTTATACATTGATCAGTGCATTTTTTTTAGCACTGATCACTGTAATAATGTCAGTGGTCCCCAAAAAGTGTCACTTTGGGTCAGATTTATCTGCTGGAATGTCGCAGTCCCACAAAAAAAAATGTAGATCGACGCCATTACCAGTAAAAACAATAAATTTAACAAAAAAGTCTATAAATCTATCCCATAGTTTGTAGATGCTATAACTTTTGTGCAAACCAATCAATATATATTTTTGGGATTTTTACCAAAAATATGTAGAAGAATACATATTGGCCTAAACTGAATAAATGAGTTTTTTTTAGTTTTTTGGGGGGGATATGTATTATAGCAGAAAGTAAAAAAAATGTTTTTTTTTCAAAATTATCTATCTGTGTTTGTTTATAGCGCAAAAAATAAAAACTGCAGAGGTGATCAAATGCCACCAAAAGTAAGCTCTATTTGTGGGAAAAAAATACATCAATTTTGTTTGGGTACAGCGTCACACGACCGCGCAACTGTCAGTTAAAGAACGCAGTCACATATAGCAAAAAATGGCCTGGTCATTAAGGGGGTAAATCCTTCTGGGGCTGAAGTGGTTAAACCTTCCATCTCTGTGCCTTGATACGGTGCAAAATGTTTTAGAATAGTGAATTTTAAATTTAACCACTTCAGTCCCGGAAGGATTTACCCCCTTCCTGACCAGAGCACTTTTTACAATTTGGCACTGTGTCGCTTTAACTGCTAATTGCGCAGTCATGCAATGCTGTACCCAAACAAAATTTGCGTCCTTTTCTTCCCACAAATAGAGCTTTCTTTTGATGGTATTTGATCACCTCTGCATTTTTTTTTTTTGCGCTATAAATGGAAAAAGACCGAAAATTTTGAAAAAAAATGATATTTTCTACTTTTTGTTATAAAAAAAATCCAATAAACTCAATTTTAGTCATAATGTATTCAGACACATGTCTTTGGTAAAAAAAATGTCAATAAGCGTATATTTATTGGTTTGCGCAAAAGTTATAGCGTCTACAAACTAGGGTACATTTTCTGTAATTTACACAGCTTTTAGTTTATGACTGCCTATGTCATTTCTTGAGGTGCTAAAATGGCAGGGCAGTACAAAACCCCCCAAATGACCCCATTTTGGAAAGTAGACACCCCAAGAAAATTGCTGAGAGGCATGTTGAGCCCATTGAATATTCATTTTTTTGTCCCAAGTGATTGAAAAAAAAAAAATAAAAAAATTTACAAAAAGTTGAAAAAAATAAAGTGTTTTTCTTTTTTGTCACCAGTGCAGTACAGCGTTTCATATAATGGGTGTAGTGGTAATTAAGGACACTGACTGGGGACCAATCAAAAAAAAAAAAAAATAATAATAATATTTTTTTCAATTTTTTAATTAAATTTTTTTTCTTTATTACAATTTTTTTATTTTTTAACCGCTTCCCGACAGCCTCATGCAAATATACTGCGGCAGAAGGGCACGTACAGGCAGATTAACATACCTGTATGTTGCCCTTTAAGAGGCGGCTCGCGGGCGCTCCCACCGGGAGCTCCGTGACCGCAGGTCCCGCGGACCCGATGTCCGCGGGGATACCCACGATCGTCTCACGGTGAGGAAGAACGGGGAGATGCTAATGTAAACAAGCATTTCCCCCGTTCTGCCTAGTGACACTGTCACTGATCTCTGCTCCCTGTGATCGGGAGCGGCGATCAGTGTAGTGTAACACACAGCCCCTCCCCCCACAGTTAGAAACACTCCCTAGGACACACTTAACCCCTACAGCGCCACCTAGTGGTTAACCCCTTCACTGCCAGTGAAATTTTTACAGTAATCAATGCAATTTTTTAGCATTGATCGCTGTATTAATGCCAATGGTCCCAAAAATGTGTCAAAATTGTCCGATGTGGCCGCCATAATGTCGCAGTCACGATAAAAATCGCTGATCGCCGCCATTATTAGTAAAAAAAAACTAATTATCAATAAAAATGCCATAAAACTATCCCCTGTTTTGTAGGCGCTATAACTTTTGCGCAAACCAATCAATAAACAATTATTGTGATTTTTTTTACTAAAAATATGTAGAAGAATATGTATCGGCCTAAACTGAGGAAAAAAAATGTTTTTTTAAATATTTTTTGGGGATATTTATTATAGAAAAAAGTAAAAAATAATGCGTTTTTTTTCAAAATTGACGCTATTTTTTTGTTTATAGCACAAAAAATAAAAAACGCAGAGGTGATTAAATACCACCAAAAGAAAGCTCTATTTGTGGGAAAAAAAGGACGTCAATTTTGTTTGGGAACCACGTCGCACGACCGCGTAATTGTCAGTTAAAGCGAAGCAGTGCCGAATCGCAAAAAGTGCTCTGGTCAGGAAGGGGGTAAATCCTTCCGGGGCTGAAGTGGTTAACACACTGTGACCAGAGCAATATAACATTACCATAATAAAATTATACTACTCTGGGGAAGTGATCAGGATTTTATTTTATTTTTTTTACACATTATGTTTGCATATAGCAATCCATTACATTGCTACAAGCATGTTACTGAATGAAATCGATTAATTTGGTCCATTTCATTTTGATTAGCTGTGATTGGCCAGAACTAATCACGTGATACAGACGAGCTGTGAATGGCCCTGTCTGTACCATGTGATCACACTGACCAATCACAGCTAGCAACACAGTTGTATTCAATGGATGGCATGAAAGGAAGCAATCTATTGTTTACAAATGTCATGTGACCGATACGTCACCGCGATCACATGATACCGGTAGCGAGCCGGTCTTCGGATCGGTCATCGGCCGTGTCTCGCGGACGTGGCTGGTGACAGGCTGCGCAACTGCGCGGCCCCGTGATCGGAGCATCCTGACAGGACGTCATATGACGCACAGTCAGGATAACTGAAGCACCGCTTGGCTGTCAATTTGCTATTGCCCGGACGGGAAGGTGTTAAAAGACACATAACAATATAAAGTCAGTTGGGATACAAGGCAAGGATGAATTGTTAGCTACTTCTCCAGAAGTAAATCATACACATTATAGCAATAACTTCCCCTATAAAGATCCCTTTACAGGGCCACAAACCAGGGAGCTGCAGCAAAGTTCACACGGACTCTCCTATAATGTCAACATGTCATAGGAAATCTTTAGTGCTGGGTATACTCTATGTGGCACGATGCCAGCGATCTGCCTGAGCACTAAGATTTGCCCACACAAACTCACTGCAAACAGAGGTAGGGCAGGTACACCCAGGACTTTGAGTCCTACACACAGAATTTCAAGGACTTAAAAAAAAAAACTTTCCTGGAAGTAATATAAGGCTCGCTTCCTCTGCAAGTGATACGTGTTTGGTCATTATATTAAACTATATCCCTATTCTCCAAAAATAATCCAAACACATCTACAACTTAAATGGCCCCCATTTTTCATGTAGACTGCAGCTGCTAAACGAACGTTTAGGAGCAGTTGGGAGTTTTTTTCAGCAGCCCCTGAACTCTCATTTATGTTATCTTATGTGTACATGTACACAGGGTAGTTTATAGGAGTTTAGTGGCATTTTTGTTGAAAGCATAAATAAATCGCGTTCAGGACGGTAGTTTACTGGCATTTCAAACTCCAAATGCTTGTGACTGCTTGTAAACTCGTGTTAAAGCTGTAACCTGAGTTTATACACGTTTCCGTTTATAAGGCTTAATGTACACGGCAGTGGCATCGCTAGGGGGTGGCTACTTGGGCTATAGCCCTGAATTTGGGACCCATAGCCCAGAGTCTCTTAATGGGAGTAGTCAGCAGTGGCGGCAGCTGCATTTTCCGATGCGATGCCAGTGCCTTCTCTTTGATCCGGCTGGCCGGCGCCTGCAGTCTGCGGAGTGATATGCCTGAGAGGTGAGAGGGCCACAGCAAGAGAACAGGAGAACACCATGGTGCTGGATTCTCCTTGCATCCGTCCGGCGCGGCGCCGCCCACTAGTCTGGTGCCTGGCAGAGTCACGCTGTGATTATGCCTGAAGGCAGCAGGAGAGCAGAGGAAAATCTGTGGCTGCGGCAGAAGAATTAAGGTGCTGCTGGAATCTGGTTATTTCACTCATTCTCATTCATTCTCTCTCTCTCCCTCTCTACTCCTCCTCTCTCTCCCTCTCTCTCTCCTTTTTATTAAAAAAAAAAAAACATAATAATAATAATAATAAATGAACACTTTTTTTTTACAGGTAAAAAAAATGTGCATTTATTTTTTTATTTTTTTACATAGTCTTCATAGCATTGCACTCGGTTGTAATGCACCCCTTTTTATTTCCCCTGGGTGGGAATGCACCCGGTTGTAATGCACCCACTTACATAGTTACATAGTAGGTGAGGTTGAAAAAAGACACAAGTCCATCAAGTCCAACCTATGTGTGTGATTATGTGTCAGTATTACATTATATATCCCTGTATGTTGTGGTCGTTCAGGTGCTTATCTAATAGTTTTTGAAACTATCGATGCCCCCTCGCTGAAACCACCGCCTGTTGAAGGGAATTCCACATTTTTGCCGCTCTTACAGTAAAGAACTCTCTACGCAGTCTAAGGTTAAACCTCTTTTCTTCTAATCTTAATGAGTGGCCACGTGTCTTATTAAACTCCCTTCCACTGAAAAGTTTTATCCCTATTGTGGGGTCACCAGTACAGTATTTGTAAATTGAAATCATATCCCCTCTCAAGTGTCTCTTCTCCAGAGAGAATAAGTTCAGTGCTCATATCCTTTCTTCATAACTAATATCCTTCAGACCCTTTATTAGCTTTGTTGCCCTTCTTTGTACTCGCTCCATTTCCAGTACGTCCTTCCTGAGGACTTGTGCCCAGAACTGGACAGCATACTCCAGGTGCGGCCAGACCAGAGTCTTGTAGAGTGGTAGAATTATTGCTTTATCTCTGGAGTTGATCCCCTTTTTGATTGCATGCCAATATTCTTTTTGCTTTGTTAACAGCAGTTTGGCATTGCATGCCATTGCTAAGCCTATCATCTACTAGGACCCCCAGGTCCTTTTTCATCCTTGATTCCCCCAGACGTTCTCCCCCCAGTGAGTAGATTGCATTCATATTTTTGCCACCCAAATGCATTATTTTACATTTTTCCACATTAAACCTCATTTGCCATGTAGTTGCCCACCCCATTAATTTGTTCAGATCTTTCTTCTTGCAAGGTTTCCACATCTTGCAGAGAAGTTATTGTCCTGCTTAGCTTAGTATCATCCGCAAATACAGAGATTGAACTGTTTATCCCATCCTCCAGGTCGTTTATGAACAAATTAAATAGGATTGGTCCCAACACAGAACCCTGGGGGACCCCACTACCCACCCCTGACCATTCCGAGTACTCCCCATTTATCACCACCCTCTGAACTCGCCCTTGTAGCCAGTTTTCAATCCATGCACTCACCCTATGGTCCATGCCAACAGACCTTACTTTGTACAGTAAACGTTTATGGGGAACAGTGTCAAATGCTTTTGCAGAATCCAGATACACCACATCTATGGCCTTCCTTTATCCAGATGGCAACTCACCTCCTCATAGAAGGTTAATAGACTGGTTTGGCAAGAACGATTCTTCATGAATCCATGTTGATTACTGCTAATGATACCGTTTTCATTACTAAAATCATATATAGTCCCTTATCATCCCCTCCAAGAGCTTACATACTATTGATGTTAGGCTAACTGGTCTGAAATTCCCAGGGATGTATTTTGGCCCTTTTTTAAATATTGGTGCTACATTGGCTTTTCAGCTGGTATCATTCTAGTCAGTAGACTGTCAGTAAAAATTAGGAACAATTGTCAGGCAATTACTTGACCGAGTTCCCTAAGTACCCTCAGGTGCAAGCCATCTGGTCCCGGTGACTTATTAATTTTAAGTTTTTCAGGTCTATTTCTAATTCTGTCTTCTGTTAGCCATGGAGGTGCTTCCTGTAATGTGTCATGAGGATAAACACTGCAGTTTTGGTTACTGAAGTCCCCTGATTCCCTTGTGAAGACTGAGGAGAAGAATAAATTCAATACCTTTGCTATCGCCCCATCCTTTGTAACCAGATTTCCTTCCTCATTCTTTATGGAGCCAGTATGGTCTGTCCTCCCTATTTTACTGTTTATATACTTGAAGAATTTATTGGGTTTTTTTTTTGCTCTCCTCCGCTGTGTCTTTCGTGTTCTATCTTAGCCTCCCTAATTGCACCCTTACATTTCTTGTTGTATTCTATGTAAATTCTGAATGATAATGATGATCCCTTAGCCTTGTATTTTTTGAAGGCCTTCTCCTTTGCTTTTATATGCATTTTTACATTGGAGTTAAGCCATCCAGGACTTTGATTAGCTCTTTTAAATTTATTTCCCAATGGGATGCACTGGCTAATGCCCTTATTTGATATGCTTTTAAAGCAAACCCATCTCTTCTCCGTGTTCTTTGTTCCTAAAATTTGATCCCAATTTATATCTTCTAGCAAGGTTCGTAGTTTAGGGAAAATTGCCCCTTATTTCCGCATCTGTGATTAGGTCTGTATTGTTGGTAATCAATAGGTCTACTAACGGTTTGTTTCTAGTTGGTGCATCTACCATCTGACCCATGAAATTGTCCTGCAAGACTTTTAGGAACTGGCGAGCCTTAGACAAATGCACGGTTCCTTCCGCCCAGTCTATGAATGTATAATTAAAATCCCCCATTATAATGACACTTTCCATCCTTTGTGCTAATCCAAATTGTGATAAGAGGTCCATCTACCCCTCCTTCCTCAGGTTAGGTGCAGTTCGTCCCTTCTATAGAACTGGTGACCGACTGAGAAGTAGGCCCAGTCCCCCAGGAACCCAAACCCCTCCTTACTACACAAGCTCCTCAGCCACTTGTTTATGTCCCTAATCTCCCTCTACCTTTCTGATGTGGCTCGATGTACCGGTAGTATTTCTGAGAATACTACCTTGGAGGTCCTTTTCCTCAATTTAGCTCCTAAGTCCCTATGGGTGGGAATGCACCCAGTTCTAATGCACCCACTTGTATTTCCTCCTACACCTGGGTGTAATTAATGCATCCACTTTTATTTTCCCTGGGTGGGAATGCATATATATATATATTGTAATAGTCCCTGTCACTGGGAAAAGGGATGGGATCTCTAACCCTGTGTCCATGTCTTATGGAGAGCCAGCAGGTTGTGTGCCCAGGTGCACACAGCCCATATAACGAGGGGCTAGTGAGAGCAGAGGGTGGAGGAAGGTGGAGTGTGTGTAGCTTGTTGCTACTGCTGTGTGAAGACAGACCTGTGTCTGGAGAGTGGTCTGCCCTGTGGGAGTCTGCAGCCTATGTAAAGGGGATTCTTTGCCCAGGGACTGGGAAAGGCTGGCCAGCCTTGAGAGTCGGGGAGACTGAGGAAGCCAGTGAGTCCAGGGGGCTGTAAAGAATTGGCAAATCTGTTGAGAGCAAGCAGAGGAACTGCTGACAAGAGAGCCAGGTGGCTTGGTATGTTTTCCTTATTTTTGGAGTGCTTAATGAAGTTAAACCCCTGCGTGGGAATCCTGAATGGACCTTTTTGCTTTTGTTTTTTCGGCTTAATAAACGTGGGCTACCAGGCCCTTAACTATAATGCCTGTCTGAGGTGGACTCACTGCACTAAAAACGCATTTATCGCTTGAGCTAAATACCCCAAACATTACAAGTGGTGTTCGAATGCGGGCAACAGACGGTGAAGTCCGGGTCTCTGCGCCAGTAGTGAGTCATTTCAGGAATTGCTGCTAGCGGTGTGTGGCAGCCAGGCAAACTGCATTGCGCAGAAGTTAAATTGATGAACTGTGTTGCATACAGGCGTTTTACCTGTGGAAGTGAGCTCAGCGTGGCCTGAGAAGATGTCTCCACCTAGGAGGGCCAGTCCAGAAGGCCAAGTGATGTGCGATACAGTGAATGAATGGTTCAAGCGGAATCGCAAAGAGTGGGCCGCAGTGCAAGGGGCTGAGATTGTGGCCTCTGACTATGTGCAACCCATGCTACCTACAGAGGAGGTTGGGGACTTCCTGAAAAAATTTGAAAAAGTTGCTGTAAGGAGAAAATGGCCTAGGGATCGGTGGCCAAAATTGTTGCAACCCTTGTTACGGATAGAGTACCGGTCGGTTTACCATTTGATGGATTGGGACCAGGATGACTACTGCAAGTTTAAAGAGGAAATTCTTCTTAGAGGAGTGTTCCAGCGTATCATGGGCCGCCAGCAATGCTCCAGGATGGGAGAGGTGTCACCGGAAGACCAAGATTTTGGAAATGCAGAGAAACGCAAAGTTTTGTGTCATGGCCGCTTAGGGAAAGTGGTGAGCTCAGAAAGGAGGGTGCAACAGTCTACATCCTGCATGAGGTATAGCCAACCGGTTTTGGAGTGCAAGTCTGCTGTTACCCCTAGCAACAGGGATCTTGTGTTGCCTACAGGGGGCATCAGTGGGTCTAGAAAGGCTGCAGTATTGCTCCGTGACCACATGGGGGCGTCAGCCTGTGGAGACACCACAGATGAAAGACATCGCACTCAAGTGAAGGCTATGACACCAGCTGCAGGAACTGGTAAGACTGTTTCAGTTTATGATGCTGAACCCAGTGAAGTGGGAGTATGTCCAGTGGGGAGATCCGCAGTACAAATGGACATGGACTTGCTGCAGTGTGCTACCCAGAGCAGTGGGGAGGCGCAGCGTAAAGCCCAACTAGCTGCAGGGCTAGAGACTGGAAAGGACATGGGGACTCTGCATGTGCCTGCTATAATCCAGCAGATGGCTGAGAAAATTGAGCTAGGGGTGACCAAAACAGTGCTGGTGCCATGTTCCCTAGTTACAGGTGCTGCAGGGTTGCCCAGGGAAACTTCCAAGGAGCTCGCAGTGACTGAGCAGAGAGTTTCCCAGGTCAGCTATGGAGCTGCCCAAATAGGTAAGAGTACCCCTTTACCGAGAGCGGGCGCTGTGAAGAGTCGCTCAGAGGTTATGGTGGCTCATAGACAACCCCCAAAAATGGCAGTTGTATCTACATGCAATGAAAATGCTAATGATTGTGCTGACAAAAGTGTTACTATGGGTAAAAGTGATGTGGATTGTAATGACATTGAAACATGTATTTCTTGTAATGTCATATCTGAGAGTGAGGTTGGTAATGTGTTCACTACCAATGATGAGAGTAGATCTCACGTGACAGGCAGAGGCATAGGATTGTCCATGGAGGTCTCAGGGGGTCTCCATGTGATGAAGCCAGAGTCTGTCCAGGATGGTTCTGGTCCTACTCTGGTGGAACAAGGTTGGACTGAGTCACACAGTGAGTGTGTGTGGGCACAGGCCCACAACCCTAAGTGTAGCCCAGTTGGCAAGGGGTTAATTCAGCCTGTAAAAGCTGAGAGTTCAAAGCTAGATGTGTTTGTAGCGCCACCAAAGCAAGGTGGTCAAAATAAGGTATTGCACATTGCCTTGGTTGAGGATGCAATCTCTCACGTTGATGTGAGTAAAAAAATATTGTCACAATGTGAGGTAGATAGAAGTGACAAGTGTGCTGTTTTGGCTAGTGAATCCCAGGTTCCTGTGGGGCCTTCTAGAGCAGCTGATGCAGCGCTGTGGAGCACTGGTGATGGAACCACAAGGGACTTGGATGATTGGTGCAAGAAAACACTTGCAGCACTAGACCAAGTGACAAAGACTTACGAAACAACGATGTGTAACAAAGGTGTGGACAGAACACCTGCTTTGCCCAATGGAGGGATCACAGAATGGCCGGTGCTCAAGAGTACGCTAGCCTCTGTAAAGACTGATGCCCTCCAGTCTGAAGGAACGGTTCTGGGCGCAGACATGGCAGATGGGTTGTCCACAGCCCAGCAACTAAGTAATAGCAAGTGTCAAGGTGACAATGTGACTATTGTTGACCTGCAGAGGCTCATTGTTGAGTTGGAGGGGAAGAGGAGACATGTGGCTGACAGTGCTCCAGGGGAGCAACAGGCAGTGATGGTGGGTACCTCCAAGGAGGTGGAGGTCTCTTCCAAGGTCTCATCCTCTCAGACTACAGTGGATGAGCCCCTCCACGTCGTTAGTAAGGGAAAAGTCCCTAGAGTTCTGTGTTTAGATGTGGCATGTCTAGAAATAACTGAGATGTTGTTGGAATTGGTGAAAATCTTTCCGCTGTATACCTGCATGTATCCACCGCAGATGGGCGACCTGGTACTGCGTAGTACCAATCAGTGGAGACACATGGTACAGGCGATGTTAAGCAATGTTGATAAAAATAGGTTACTGCAATGTTGGTTACTTTTGCAGAAAGTGGTCTCGCAGTTCTCTGCGAGAATGCTTCCAGCGACAGTTATGTGCGGAAGGCGTTCAGGGGAACTGCTAAAGGAATCAGAAATGATAGACATAGTAGAAGTCTCTCCGTATGCTGGTGTGATGAGGTGCATTCCTGCTGGTGCGATCCGAGGTGCAGCTGAGCAGTGGTTGGTACATGGCGCGTGTGCTGTCTCACCCGCTAGACCTCGTGAAAGGGAAGGGCCCGGAAAAGACGCAGCAGTAGTGGGAATTCAATCCATCACTCGCAGGGAGGTGCAGTTTGAGGTACCCGGAGACACTTTGACAGGAAATGGCAGTGTTGGTAACTGTAATGAAAAAGTGTATGAGAAGCACTGTAGAGCACTGTCGGACAACTCAGAGGTATTGGTTGAGGTACCAATGGACACAGAAATGGTTAAAGAGATTGGTGTGGAAAAATGTGGCGCAAAATGTGTGTTGGTAGGACAGTCGCTATTGGAGTGTTGGACAACCGGGAGCGATGTGAAACTGCGGGAATGTCCCATAGGGAGTAACTGCTTGCCTGTAGATGGTCCCTCCCTAGACCCTGTCCTAGCAAACCAGGTGACAAGAGGTCTTGATGATGATAATATTGAATTAAATAACCCCTTGTGGAACATTGCTATCGAGGTTAAACAGAAGTATGTGGTGTTGATCTCAGATGATTTGGTTGCCAAGGGTAACCACACAGGGGTTAGTGAACCTGATAAACAGATGTTGTTGGTTAGTGTTGCGTCAGGTAGTGAGAGGGGTCAGTCCCTGACAGATTTCATGGAAATGGGTCCCCAACAGTCCCAGGAGAGTAGGTCTGTGGGAGGGAAAAGGAGGATCCCGTGGCCAGAAGGTGGAAGGGATAGAGAGATTAGTGGGAGCCCATGGTTCAAGGTGAAGTGCTGGTGGAAACATACCCGGAAAAAGAAATGGGCCTACGCAGCGAATGGCTGGCACAGAGGTGTCCCATTCTTAGTGACTGGTTTATGTGTTCCTCCCTCCGGTGCGAAACAAGGGGGGAGTATAGGGAAATGTAGGACCCTGTTAAGATCCAGGGTGGGACGTACCTGGAAGCGCACCCGAAAAAAAGGTTGGGCCTACGTGGCTGACAGCCAGCACAGAGGTGTCCCAACCATGACGGGTGCTGGTGTTCCTCCCTCCGGATCGAAACAAAGGGGGGGGATATGTAATAGTCCCTGTCACTGGGAAAAGGGATGGGATCTCTAACCCTGTGTCCATGTCTTATGGAGAGCCAGCAGGTTGTGTGCCCAGGTGCACACAGCCCATATAACGAGGGGCTAGTGAGAGCAGAGGGTGGAGGAAGGTGGAGTGTGTGTAGCTTGTTGCTACTGCTGTGTGAAGACAGACCTGTGTCTGGAGAGTGGTCTGCCCTGTGGGAGTCTGCAGCCTATGTAAAGGGGATTCTTTGCCCAGGGACTGGGAAAGGCTGGCCAGCCTTGAGAGTCGGGGAGACTGAGGAAGCCAGTGAGTCCAGGGGGCTGTAAAGAATTGGCAAATCTGTTGAGAGCAAGCAGAGGAACTGCTGACAAGAGAGCCAGGTGGCTTGGTATGTTTTCCTTATTTTTGGAGTGCTTAATGAAGTTAAACCCCTGCGTGGGAATCCTGAATGGACCTTTTTGCTTTTGTTTTTTCGGCTTAATAAACGTGGGCTACCAGGCCCTTAACTATAATGCCTGTCTGAGGTGGACTCACTGCACTAAAAACGCATTTATCGCTTGAGCTAAATACCCCAAACATTACAATATATATATATATATATATATATATATATATATATATATATATATATATATATATATATATATATATAATCACACACAAACACACACATGTATATTATATACATGTGTATGCCCACCCAAGCGTATGAATTTCTTTACTTCGCTGCTATGGGCTCTAGCCCCAGATCTTTTGTAGACCTAGCAACGCCACTGGTACATGGGACATTTTACAACCTCCCCTGAACGATTCAACTTGACAAATAGTAAACCATGTTTAAAAACATCTGTTTTGCCATGTTTACATGCCGCGTTTGTGTTTAGGAGCGTTTAAAAAAAAGTGAGAACATCCATGCGATCCGATTCCAGTGCGGGAAAAAAAAAAGTCCCTGCACCTTTTTTGTGCGAATCCAATGCGAGTTCAGCCATACAGCTGTATGGCTGAACTCGCATTGCATAAACATCACATGTGATCAGCACTGCAGTGCGGGTACAAATCACGTGTTCACTACAGTGTGAACCCAGGCTTATGAACCAAAAAAGTAATCACCATATAAAAAATGACTTTAAAGTTGAACACTGCAATAATAACCTGCAATAATAACCTAAAATACATGTTAACTCTGAATAAAGTACCTAACAACTCTTTTCCTAAAAGCAAAATGTGTTACGCTTTGGCTTTCTATAAATACAGCCCTGCAGTATGGTTTATTGACCTGATGACCTTTAAGATGGTGGACATTGACTGATCACCCAGATGACCCATGGATGATTCTGGGTGTACCTGAATTTCTGCAGTACTGGACTGTACAATCACAAGCTTTAGTCTGATAACTAAGCATGACTTTTTCAAACTCTGCAAGGGACATTTGACCTTTACAGTTCCACTACTGTCATCGTATTTCCGACTTGAAATTCCTGCTTTAAAGAGGAACTTCTCCCCCTCCTCCCTGGATTAATTTTCATATAAACCCCTTCTTACTTGGTATACTGGGTTGAACTGAAATGCCATACTCACCCGTCCAGCGAATCCACTATCCTTTTGTCATCCACCAAAAGCCATCGCATGCCGGGTCCTGCCTAGTCACCTTTTTTTGTGTTTTCATTGGGAGGCCATCTGTCTTTTCCAGGTCTTAGCAGCTGGCATCCTGATGCTGCAACACTGCGCATATACTGTGGATTCTAAACAGCTTCAGAAGTCTCCTGAGATCCATGATGTGGGTATCCCACCTGCTCCACCACTAGGGGAACTTGGCAGCCACGGCTAGGTCATGGCCAGTTGTTGCTGAGTCCAACCCCCCCCAGAGCGTCCTGCCCAAATACCCAGTCAGCGCCCTGCTGCCACAGCCACGCCATTAACTCAGAGCTGTCCCTGAATACAGTGGCTGACAGCATCCACCACCACCCGTTGTTCTCAGAGCTAGGGTTTTCAAGGTTGCTTTAGGGACCCTGATGTAAGGTGGGCTCTGGGATCCTGATGTAAGGGGGGGGTGACTTTGGGGATCCTCATGAAAGGGGGGCTCTGGTGTAAGGGGGAACTCTGGGGTCCCTGATTTATGGAAGGGGACTCTAGGGGCTCTGATGGGAAACTATAATGTAAGAGGAGACTTTGGGGACCCTAATAAAAATGGGGCCTCTGATGTAAGGGCAAACTCTTGGGACCTTGATTTAAGCAGGGGGAACTCTGGGAACCCTGATGTAAAGGGGGGGACTCTGATCTAAGGAGAGGGAACTTTTGAGACCCATATGTAAGGGGGGATGACTCTGGGGATGCTGATGAAGGGAGGGGGATTTTGGGGACCCTGATGTAACAGGGGAACTGTGGGGACCTTAATGAAAGGAGTAAACTCTGATGTAAGGGGGTCAGGCCCATGGGACCCAGGCCTAAAGCTGTGTAAGGGGCCCCAAAATTTCTGATGGCTGCCCTGTTCCCCACACACTGCGCTGACATTCTGCATACCACTGCAGGATTGGATGAGACAAAGCCGTCTCCTTCAAACTTCTGCCAATCCATGAATAAGAGGTATCCAGTGAATGAGGTGCCCCGCAAGGAGGTGAGAAAGCATCCCTGCATAGGCTGTATTTGCAACCTTTATTTATTTAATTTTTTGGGGGGTGCAAGTGGCGGGGGCGACCATTCTTATTTAAGCCAAAAAGGTGGAAGAACTGGCTGTGGTATCCCATCTCTGGAAAAAATGTTTTGCATGCTATTTGCTAAGGGGAATGGGAGGAGCTAAATGAAAGGAAGTTACAAAAGTAAGGGAAGTGTTGTTTTAAGAAGGATCTTATGTGTGGAAGTTGCGCCCAAAAAGGCAACCAGAGGGAAAAGGACTGTAGACCCTCTGTAGCTTTTCTTTTCCCCGTTACTGACTTACCATGCCATTTTCTGCACTGTGTTTCTGTTTGGAGGTAGTCATCTTGGTGGCTGGTGATCTGTTGGCTGGTGGGGGAGTATTCAAGAAGCCTCAGGAGAGGTGGCAGAAGCAAAGATCCATAAAATGAATGAATAACAAGAAGCAGGGTGTAACATACCTGGTGGTGGAGTGCATGAGTAGGCCTCTCTTACAGCTCTGGCTCAGGAGCCCTGGTAAAGTGACAGGGGGCGCCAGTTCACAGAGTTGCACGAGTGCCTGGTAAGTCTCTCGCTGACAGATGCTGGTGTGCGAGGAATGGCTGGCGGGTACACACTGGCAGAAGGACTGGAACCGGCATCAGACATAGATCAGCTGACTCAGGACGAAGAACCAAAGGCAGGGTCAGACAGTCCAGGTCAGCAATTAGCGAGCAGATCAAGTACAGACAGCAAGCAGAAGTCTAGTTGGGAGTCAGGCTGGGGTCAGTAACAGCAAGGCAGATGAGCAGAAGGAGCAGGCAGAAGTGTAATCCACAGACAAGCCAGGGGTCGGTACAGGTGGCATTCAAGCAGAGTCAGGAGGAGATTGGGTCAGCAACGGAAGATTACTACAGGAGCAGATAATAGAAGCACAGAAATGTAATAGATCTAATGGCAATGACACAGAGGACACCTGGCACTAATTTGCACTCATGCATGCGCATTAGCTCCTGTAAGTCGACCACGGACAGAGTTCCTCAGATTTGCATGGCTGCGCACATGTATGTACCTTTCTTGACACAGGAAGATTCTTGCACTGCGGGTTCTCAGGTGCAGTTTCCACTTCAGCAAGGAAAACAGTGAGCAGCACAGCAGTGTCATCATTAAGTTCTCACTCCAAATCTGGTGAGACTAGTAGAGGCAGCAGTGCCTCAGATACTCTCAAACAGCCAATATAAAACTGTGGGGCTCAAGGCACAGAAGTGCTAGGCAAGGGAAATGCACTGACAGGCTAAGCCTACTCAATAAATGTTATTGTTCTATCTTGTTATTACAAGGAGTTTTTAGTAGCTTAATCATATTACAAAATTGTGCACTGTTGCTAGAAGCAATGGATCACTGAACAAATGGAACATTTGGTTCCCTATGGATACTGATCCAGGTCTGAATTGTCAAGGGTTTGGCGAATCTTGCAATTTTGGCAAAGCCAAACTTAGAAGGCTAATTCCACTGAAGTTTATGTAGTTAGAGCAAATCATGTTAAAATAAGACCATTTTTAGGGTTACCAGGCAAACTATTGTCAAAAAGGCTTGGGAAGCTGGGCATTGCTATGGGGAACATGTACCACTGTAAAAGAAGTTTAATAAAACACTGTACAGTGGGGAGAGGGTCTTTTCGTGTGGCTTCTAGGGCAACAATAAATGTACACAAATTCTTTAAATTGCATGCTTGGGGGGATATCTGTATGTGGTGTTATGGAACAGTATAATTTTCACTGACAATTTTATTAACAGTGGACATTGCCAGAATATATTTGGCTTTGGAGCTAGCTTTTTTTCTTTTACAATTAGCTTGGATTGCATACAGAAGCACTCCAATCTGATTTATTTCAGTTTTTTAGGTACTTTTAGCAGGGACACCCACTTTTCATGAAAAGGTGATAGGCCTTCTTTGACTAGCAGATAGTGATTGGTCAGTAGTTTGCTATGGCTATCCTTTTTCTCGCTAGTGCAAAACTGTACTGCAGTTTGTCAATCTCTATCGAGATCTCATCGAAAGCTGATAGACCGCAGAACAAAAGTATAGGCAGGTGTTTCACTATAAGAATTAAAGCAGACCTCTGTCCGACCGCATGATGAGAGTAGCTGATGGTTTGCAAACATCCCTATATTATACAAATGGAGAGAACCCTCATAGTGGGACTTTTTAGGCAAGTCAAAGAGTTCATTAGTAGAAAAAAAGATTGGAAAGGTTATTAAAAGTATAGATTAAAAAAGTTTTAATAACCTTTCCAATCTTTTCTTTCTACTAATGTACTCTTTGACTTGGTGCCTAAAAAGTCCCACTATGAGGGTTCTCTCCAGTTGAAGGTGGCAGTGGCGGCCGGTGGTAATATTTCTTGGAGGGGCAGTAAACATTTTCACCATCTAACCCCCCCCGGCCGACGATCGGTCAGCAGGCGGGTCAGGTGCACTTACCCCATCTATGCAGTGCTTCACCGGTGGCTTCCCTTGCTCCTCGGCGGCAGCAATGGTTCTCCCTTTCCTTGCTCTCCACGGGCATTGGCAGCTTCCGTTTCCTCCCTCCTCCTTGGAGGACAATTAGGACTCTTCTCTTTTCGGCAAATTAGAAAATGGTTCTCAGACCTGCTTCTGATTGGCCGGATTGAGGATCAGTGTTGTAACAGCGAATATTCATTCGCTGTTGTAACACATGGGTGGGATCATGGCGCAATGCTCTGCGCTCCGAGCCCACCCTATTTTGAAGCCTATTAGAGCCTATGGCTCTAATCAGGTGCTTAAAAAAAACACCCCGGCTGCTGTAATTCTGGCATCCGGAGTCCTGAAAGGGGCTGGATGCCTGAATTGGTGGTGGCTGCGGCGGCCATAGATAGATTCATGCTCTGAATAAAATGGTTAGCTTACATTCCTGTTTACACCTTGCTTTTGTTTTGCTTTGCTTCAGCTTCGATTCAAATATTATACCCCATGTAGCTTTAGTGGTGCTTCAAAG
The DNA here is from genome assembly GCF_042186555.1 of Aquarana catesbeiana. Lineage (NCBI taxonomy): Eukaryota > Metazoa > Chordata > Amphibia > Anura > Ranidae > Aquarana > Aquarana catesbeiana. The sequence continues at coordinate 766,301,816 of NC_133325.1, read as the reverse complement.
CATCTTCAAAGCCTCCATAGAAGTCTATGGCAAAGCTCGCTTGAAGCCCCACTGAAGCCTCATTGAAGCCCCACAAAGCCTCACTGAAGCCCCACCAAAGCCCCACCAAAGGCTTATCAAAGCTCCACCAAAGACTAATCAAAGCCTTATCAAAGCACCAAGCAAAAGCAAGGTGTAAACAGGACTGTAAGCTAACTATTTTATTTAGTCAATGGGGCTTTGACTGGCATTCAGAGAGCTTTAACAAAGCGTGTTCAAAGCCAAGTTTTGAAGCAAGTGTAAACTAGCCCTTGTGGTGGTGTTTGTTGGTGGTGAGTGCCCCTTTACATATTGATGGTCAATGGTATGTGCCCCTTAAATGTTGGAGATCAGTGGTAAGTGCTTCATAACTGTTGGTGGTTAGTGGTGTTTTCCCGCATAACATTGGAGGTCAGTGTGTTCCCTGTATGGTCCATATGCTCCCACTGTACCCCTTTGCTGCCCTATGCTTCCACTGTGCCCCCTTTTCCTTGGTGGTCAGCGGGAGCAATTTTTTTCCTATTTACAGAATCAACAGGAGAAGGGATCAGAGAGGAGGAAAGAAGAAGATCGGGAGAATAAGTGACAGAGAAGGAAGGGTATGGTTCTCCAATGTAAACAGTAGCACAAAGCACAGAGCCACTCCGATCAGTTTTAGTTTGTGATCTGAGCTGTCTAATGACACTGCACTGCCCTCCCATGCACTATTCCTGCAGTACTGTTTATAAATAACACCCCAGACATACACATCCACCTCTCCAGCATTTTTTTTTACAATAGGAAGGTAGGGAGGTAGTTTAAGCATGCAAAGGGGTGTTAGGTTGGGGAATAAGAATTGTCACCCTGCTGCTTCTCCCTGTTGTTTTAGGCAAGTTGCAGCCTCACTTTCTTTCTGGCGATCTTAGTGGTCCAGGCGGTTCACATGCATGGTGTCCAAGAGCAACAAGGATTGACTTTAAAAGACCTCCAGCAACTGATGTTTATGGATTGCTGTGAATCAATTTACTAGCTTAACATCAGTTGCTGGAGGTCCTTTAAAGTCAATTCTTGGTGCTCTTGGACACCATCCATGTTAACCACCTTGACCACTAAGATCGCCAGGTTGGTGAAGTATATGTACTCAGACTTTAAAGGACCTCCAGCAATGGATGTTTATGGTTTGCTGTGAATCTATTTACTAACTTAAATATTTAGCCTATTCTTGCGGCCACTCTCCTAGTACCTTATACAAGATACCCATTTTCTCAGATCCCAGCAAATTCCTAGGAGATCTTTTGTGGTTGGGTATCCTGGGTTGGGTTACGTGGTCTGACATTGAGCAGTTACCATGACGTGAGAGGTGCTTTGGGCATCATTTACATTGGCTTTTGCAATATATATATATATATAAATGAATGATTCATTGTACCTTTCTATGTTTTTAAAGTTTTTTGTATAAATAAATGATATATTTAATCTATTTTTGACCATTACTATTGCCGATATAGTCCCACTTCTAGATGTTTTTTTCTGTGTAAACCATTTTTTTTTTTTTTACTTTTCCAGTTATCTTCTGGCCAATCACATGACACCTTTTAAGCTTGATCCAGTGATAGCGGCAAGTTGTCTTTAGTGCTGCAGTGAGTGGGTTGACATGAGGACATCAATCAGCTCCCCAATATTGTACTGTGTGTTGAGGTTGAGGATCTGACACACATCCGGTGGGTAGGTCCATAACAGCCTGGGTTCATGAGAAGAGGGTTGAATAACGATGGCTGTCATTCAACCTGGAAGAGAATGGACGGCTCTCTGGAGAGAAGATTAATATTTTTGTGAAATATGATTTTTATTTTTTACTTTTAAAACTTCTGGACAATTAATTGTTAAAATGTTTTGTAAAACTCACGTTCTTCTTAAAAACATTATCACATATTGATATGTTTTTGACACATCTAAATGAAAAAAATTGGGAGTCCATGCCTTCCATTTAAATGCTTTACAATATGAGATAATCCACTACAAGCAAGAGATGTTTATGTACTGATGTAATAAAGATAACAACATATTGTATGAACAATGAGGCCACAGTGGGCCACACGGTGTTCACCATTCACATTTACACATAACCTTGCTTGCTGACAAACCAGTCCGACAGGTATAGCTGTGCCTGTAAAAATAGAATATTCCTCCTGCAAAAGAAAGATTCGATTTTCTAGGTCAGTGGGGTCATCCCGAGATCTGTGTTATCATATAACGCATTCTTTGCTGATCCGTGTTATGTTTTCTGTGCCGTGGCCTTTCCAGTGTTCTGGACGTTTTATTCCAGGAAGACTAAATTGTAGAGTGCACCACTATGCCCCATTGTTTGGTTCTAGTACAGGTGATATTTAACTAGACGCAGGTCTGTATTTTAGGTAGAAAGTTCAGCCAAAGTTCTTAAAGGAGAACAACTACTGGAACTGTTGGATGTTGTTTTGCTCAAACTGTGATTAAGCTGCTTTCTCATTGTCTTGCTTAAAACAGACTTCTCAGCCCCTCACCCGCTATTTAAGTACAAGTGTGTAATTAAATTGCCATATAATCTGTTTACTTTCTCAGTAGTAATGTTGGGTTTTAGGATCCTGTGCGGCCCACTTACCGACCAGCCGCCATCATTATACGGCGGCAGTTCTGCTCGTTCCCACGAATCGCCGTAGCTGTACGGCAGTCCCTTTAACAGCTACAGCGGGCGTGTGCACGCACGCCCGCCCGCGGCGGGGGGGAGCCGATGCGTGTTGAGGGCGGCTGCAATGTCCGCCGACCACCCACGATCGCTCCAGAGAGAGCCAGAATGGGGATCTGTCAATGTAAACAAACAGATCCCCGTTCTGACTGGAGAGTACAGTGAGATCGTCTATTCCTAGTGATTAGGAACAGCGATCTCTCTGTACTCCCAGTCAGTCCCCTCCCCCCACAGTTAGAAACACCTCCCAGGGAACACGTTTAACCCTTTGATCACCACTAGTGTTAACCCCTTCCCTACCAGTGACATTTATACAGTAATCAGTGCATTTTTATAGCACTGATCACTGTATAAATGCCACAGGTCCCAAAAAAGTGTCAAAGGCGTCCGATCTGTCCGCTGCAATCCCGCTAAAAATTGCTGATTACCGCCATTACTAGTAAAAAAAAAAAAATAATAATAATAAAAATGCCATAAATCTATCCCATATTTTGTAGACGCTATAACTTTTGCACAAACCAATCAATATACGCTTATTGCGATTTTTTTTACCAAAAATATGTGTAAGAATACAGGTTGGCCTAAACTGATGAAGAAATTTTTTTTGAAAATTTTTTTGGGCTATTTATTATAGTAAAAATAATGTTTTTATTTCAAAATTGTCGTTTTTTTTTGTTTATAGCGCAAAGAATACAAACCGCAGAGGCGATCACATACCACTAAAAGAAAGCTCTATTTGTGGGAAAAAAGGAAATCAATTTTATTTGGGTACATCATCGCACGACCGCGCAATCGTCAGTTGAAGCGACGCAGTACCGTATTGCAAAAAATGGCCTGGTCATTAAGGGGGCAAGTCTTCCGGTCCTTAAGTGGTTAATTATGTCATCGTTGGCTTCTTCTTCTTGCTTATCAGGACTGACCCACTGATGATGTCTATGAAAATTCACCTGCATGTGGCTTTGGAGGATCTGGCATGGTGTGTGAGGTTCCTAGGATTTCACATGACTAAAGGATACCTCAACTTTAATTAACAAATTAATAAATACCATCAACTACAACAATTTCAAAAATACAAATTTAACAGTGGAACCAGGATGGGGTCTTTGGGTGGCACACTTTTGCAACCATAATCACCCATGTCCTAAGCTGTAAATCCAAACGGCTAAAGACAATTATGGACTCAGTATTCTGCAGGATAGCTAGGTCCTGGGAGAACCACCATTAACCAATTGGAACCGCCATACCCTAGATTGGCCCCCCCCAATTTTTGTAATAATATAATTCAACACTGACTCCCCAAAGACCCCCAGACCCGCCAAGCTGCTGGGACAAATGGTTAATATTTCTTTTATAAAAAATTCATAACCACAAAACATAGCCCCAAAATCCCAAGTACACCAGGAACCCAGAATACAGGGAGGGAGAGGAAGCACGATCCTTGCGGCTCAATCCTGCCCATCTGAGCTTCAGCCTCCAATCAAGTAAGAACTACGTTCTTACCCCACTACCATCCTAGTTAACCCTTCTCTGACCTTTTCCTCACTTTAGTCATGCCGACCCTCTGTCCATTTTCTCTTCTCCGGGTCACACTAGATTTTGAGACATTTCACAAGATTTTGCATTTCATGCCGGTGAGCTGCCTGGAAGGGGCGCTGGTGAGGAAGCCTTCCCAGTAAGCAGCTGTGAGGCACTGGTTAGGACATCAGTGCCCAAGGAAATTCAGAAAGGTCAAAATGAATATAGGCAGAGCTAACTATAGAAACGCAATTTATCTTTTAAGCATATGCAGAGTAATCATCAGTTACAACAATATGGTGTTCTTCCTGCAAAGTTCAGTTCTACCCAACAAAGCAATTACTGGTATGTATATCAGTCTTGAAGTAATGTAACAGTAATGTACAACTTACATGCAAGACATTGCTTGAGTGTGTGCTTCTTTAAAGTGGTTGGAAAGGGGTGAAGGTTTTTTAACCATCCAGCATTCTATGTAAAAAACTTTCATGGTGTCACCCCCCCTTACAGGCCCCCCCCCCCCTTATACTTACCCACGCCGGATCCAGCGATACACACAACAGTTAGACATCAAAGAAATTCTGGACAGCTGCATTCCAAAAATATTTGCCTTTATTCAATAAGGTGTCATCCAAAATACAGGTCACAGCAAAATGGAACAAAGCTTACGCGTTTCGCACTACAAGGAGTGCTTAGTCATAGCTGATGCGCACAACAGCCGAGTCTCTCCTGGGTCTTTGCCTCCTCATTGGCTGAGGCACAGCAGCCAGTGATCAGGGAGCGGGGTGTGGGATTGAGCCATAGACACACACAGAGGTGGCTTGGGAGTGAGCATGCAAAAGTGCCACCAGAGCAAGCAGCTTGCTCTGGGGCATTCGGTAAGGGGGAGGGGTCTGAAGCGTTTGTTGTTTTAAAGAAAAAAAAAGGCCCTTTAGAATCCCTTTAACCCCTTCATGATGAAGGTAAACATATCTTAATGCCTGACCCCAGTTTTGTAATTTTGAGATGAGTTAGTAAAACTGTAAATATAATCGCAACTACTTTAATGTATCCAGGTGAATTTTTTGTTTTCAGGACAAATTGGCCTTTCATTTGGTTAAACGTAAAGACTATCGCCTGTTTTTTTTTTTATCATCAAAGGAAAACTGGCACAAAATAGTAAAAGAATACATTTTTGAAATGTACCTGCATATTTCTTGCCATTACCATAACCTACCACCAAGGAACTACCCAAAACAGATTCTTCTACTCCTCACGATCATGGTGATACCATATATGTGCCTGTATTATGGCCCAGAAACAATAGTGCACATTTTGCTGTTTTTTTTCTCCTACCTAAAACACACTGACCTGACCTTTGACCCTGAGTGTGACCTTTGACCTTTACCTTGTTCCTGACCTAGATCAAACCCTGATCTAGTTACTTTATCTTTTTTTTTGTTAGACCACTTTTTTTTTTAACAATCTTCTTCTCTAGCAATAAGAATAAGATACACTGTATTATCTAATGTATCCTGTATTTAAACAATGTATCTTGAAAAAGATAAAAATATTTATCCACTTCAATACAGGGCACTTTCCCCCCTTCCTGCCCAGGCCAATTTTCAGCTTTCAGCGCTGTCGCTGTTTAAATGACAATTGCGTGCTCATGCTACACTGTACACAAACAGAATTTTTATCATTTTGTTCCCACAAATACAGCTTTCTTTTGGTGGTATTTGATCTCCTCTGGGGTTTTTGTTTTTTTGCTAAACAACAAAAAAAAAAGACCGAAAACTTTGTTTTTTTTGTTTCTGTTGTAAAATTTTGTAAATAAGTAAATTTTCTCCTTCACTGGTGGGCACTGATGAGGGTGCACTGACGGGCACTGATAAGGTGGCACTGATGAGCACAGATGAAGTGGCACCAATGAGGTGGCACTGATGATGGGCACTGATATGCGGCACTGACTGGCACTGATAATGTGGCACTGATGAGCACAGATGAGGTGGCACCAATGAGGTGGCACTGATGAGGTGGCACTGATGATGGGCACTGATATGTGACAATGATGGGCATTGATAGGCAGCACTGATGGGCACTCATAGGCGGCACAGATGGGCACTCATAGGCAGCAGAGATGGGTACTGATAGGCGGCACTGATGGGTACTGAAAGGCTGCACTGATGGGTACTTACGGGTGGCACTGATGGGCACTGGTAGGCGGCACTGACGGGAACTGATAGGTGGGCACTGATGGGCACTGATAGGTGGCACTGTTGGACACTAATGATTGGCACTGATTTACACTGATAGATGGCACTGATGGGCTTTGCTGCTATTGAGGCACTGGCAGGTATTGCTGGTGAGCACTGATTGGCATTATGTGTGGGCACACATTAGTATCATGTGTGGGCACACATTACCACCCATGGCCATACCTGGTGGTCATCAGTGGCGGCCATCCCTGGTGGTCCTTGTGGCATCCCTAGTGGTCCTGGGCAGGCATCTGCGGGGGTGTGGGCTGCACTGATAAACAATCCTCTTCCTGTTTACATCATGATTAGCCAGGATTGGACTCGGCTGATCACATGGCAAAGAGTCTCTGTCAGAGACTCTTTTCCTAGATCAGAGTTGCGGTGTGTCAGACTGACACGCCGCAACAACGATCGCCATGATGCATGCCCCCGAGGCACGCGGCGGCTTGTTATCCTGGACAAACAAGATATTTGGGGGGCACACCCTAAAAGATGCATTAAAGATGTTGCAGCCATAAGACCGTACAACAGAACAAAATATTACAGCGCACACATGCAAAATGACATTTACTTCCTGCAAGGCTTATTTAAAACACCTAGACATTTTCAAAAAACATTATCAAAAATATGGGGATTTGGTCACACCATATTCCTAGGTCTAGGTGTTTTAAGTAAGCCTTGCAGGAGGTAAATGTCATTTTGCATGTGTGCGCTGTAATATTTTGTTCGGCTTGTTATCCTGATCACATCATATGACGTCCGGTCAGGATATCGCAACCACTTTGCCGCCGTCATTCTGCTATATGGCAGGCGGCAAGTGGTTAAACAGTATTGCCAATACTGTAAACATTTTAATTTTTTCTGTTATTCATTTATTCATATATTACTGTTCTTGTTGAACATGCTTAGGTTTTCTTTGCATTTTAAAACGTTGAAAACTTTAAATAAAAGAATATATTAAAAAAAAATGTATCTTTTTCTCCAATCAAGGGCAAAAAAGAACACAGGGGCGGGCTGTATTGTGACTGATCATTGTGATAGCCAATCACGGTTGTACGACACCTAGAGCTGTTGGTGATAGCTCGGTTTTGGCGCTGAGAGGCACAATGTACAGGGCCCTCTCAGGACAAACACACATATGTGGTCCCACAGAAGACGACCCATTGGGGTATGGCTGCCTATATGCATACGCTCCACGGGAAGGGGTTTTATGTGTGAGTCTTCTTGGAGTTGACCTTCCCAAAGGGAAGCTGTCCTAGCAGAGCATTGCACAGAAATGTGCCAGACCAATTATCAGATCTGATGTGGAAATGGAGGGGGTGGAAATGTGGGAAAGTAGAAGGGGGGGTGGGGGGCTAAGGATTCTGATGTGAAATGGGTGGGAGGAGGGGAAAGATAATGTGAAAGGGGTGGCTCAGTGAAGAGGTATGAGGGGGGTAATGAGGACTCTGATGTGTGAAGTGGGGGGGGACTGAGGACTCTGATGTGTGAAGTGGGGGGGGGGACTGAGGACTTTGATGTGTGTTGGGGGGACTGAGGACTCTGATTTGTGAAGGGGGCTGAGGTCTCTGATGTGTGAAGTGGGCGGGGGACTGAGGACTCTGATTTGTGAAGGGGGGCTGAGGTCTCTGATGTATGAAGTGGGGGGGGGACTGAGGACTCTGATTTGTGAAGGGGGGGCTGAGGACTTTGATGTGTGTTGGGGGGACTGAGGACTCTGATTTGTGAAGGGGGGCTGAGGTCTCTGATGTATGAAGTGGGGGGGATACTGAGGATTTTTATGTGTGGGGGGGGACCAAGGACTCTGATTTGTAAAGGGGGGGACTGGGGTCTTTGATGTGTGTTGGGGGGCCTGAGGACTCTGATTTGTGAAGGGTGGAGACTGAGGTCTTTGATGTGTGTTGGGGGGACTCATGACTCTGATGTGTGAAAGGGGGGACTAAAGTTGGGCACACACACTTGATAAAAACTAACAGGTCCCCACATTAACACAAGCGGTGTTGATGGGGTCCCTGTTGTGAAATGGGGGGATTCTGATGTGACGGGGACCCCATTTTAGCCTGGAATGCCTCAAGATTTTGCATGAAGGGAGCCATGAATGAAGAATGGTTGAGGAACACTGCTGTAATAGGCAGGTCACCTGAACCATGCTGGCCTCGGACATGAAGAATAAATGCCGGTGTCAGGTGTTGTGTGGGAAGGCTGGAATTCAGGATCCAGGTGTAGATTATTATTATACTGCAATATGAGTGCTGGGAAACAGCACAGCCTGGATCGGTTAATGAGTATGTAGTGCAATCAAAGTCATGCAGATCCAACGTCACAGACACCAGATCAATAATAATTACCGGCTGGTGGGGCTCTTTAATCCCTAAACTGAGAAACTGAACTGATGTGGAAGATATTCAATTTCCTTTCTGTACGATAATCACAACACAGGAACTTCTGTTTCCAAGCAGTAGTCTACAGGCCGCCTGTACTGTAAGGGCCCATTTACATTTGTGTTGCCCCCTGAAGAGCAGTCTGTGGTGGATCGGTTACCAGAGGTGTTTGAGGCAGAGTCACCCCTAAAAGCCTGCATTTCTGCATTGCATGTGGTTGCAGGGTGGTTACGCTGTGGCCCCATTCAGGTGAACCTCGCCAAATGTGTAAGCAGGGATCATATTTGCCATGCTGTGATAAAAAGTATAATGGCCGTGGCATGTGTATACCCCCATACTATTGTCTTTGCAGCTTAGAAGGAGTGGTTGAGTGGGGGGGGGGGGGGGGGGTTGATAAAATCCAACTCTACCACATGTTTTTACCACCTGCCAACCACAAGTGTACACTGTACATCTAGTGGTTTATGCTGCCCATTTCTACTAGTTTCCCTCAGCAGGGATTTGCATTTTAGCCCCTGTGTGTGTCTTCTCCTCCACAGCAAGTTGAGCAGATCTGAACTAGGAAAAGAAACAAAATGTCTTTATGATACAATAGGATCTTTATATAACCTCCTATATGTCATGTTCTATTAATTATGCTCCGTACACACGATCGGACTTTCTGACAACAAAACCGTGGATTTTTGTTCGAAGGTTGTTGGCTCCAACTTGTCTTGCATACACACGGTCACAAATGTTGGCCAACGATTACGAACGTGGGAACGTGGTGATGTACAAGACGTATGACAAGCCGAGAAAAAGGAAGTTCAATAGCCAGTGCGGCTCCTTCTGCTTGATTCCGAGCAGGCGTCAACTTTTGTGCAACAGACAAAGTTTTGTTGGCGGAAAATTTGAGAACCTGCAAGCCATTTGTTGGCGGAAAGTCGACAACAAATGTTCGATGGAGCATACACACGGTCGGACTTTCAGCCAACAAGCTCACATCCAACATTTCCCGTCGGAAAATCGGACCGTGTGTACGGGGCATTAGAGAGGGTGTCACAGAGCTGTCAACCTGGGAGGGCAGTATTTAGGGCAGCCTTTCTCAAACTTTTCAGCACAGAGGAACCTTTAAAATAACTTTCCAGTCTCAGGGAACCCCTGCTAAAAATGACTATATCTACAACTCATGATACATTAGTGTGATGGTCAGTGGGAAGAATACTCCTTACACTTGTGGTGAGTGCTGTCTCTTGGCCTAGGCTGACAAGGCCCAGGCCTAGGGTGGCACTTTGTGGGGGGCGGCAAAAAAGAACCCCCCCCCCACACCCGACCTGTCGTCCTGCCTCGCACGGCCGCCTCCCGCACATATACAGTCCCCGGCTTTGCTGTAGTGCGGCACTTGTTATGGGCAGTATGAGTGTATGGAGAATACTTGGCCAGGTGGGGGAGGGAGGGACTAGCGCCCCCATAGAGCGGCCAGTGACTGGCTATGCAACTGGCAGAGGCGGAGCTTAATTGTCTGCCTTCCCTCGACTGGCATCCTTACATGTTTAAAAACTCCTCCCCGGGGCGGGGTCAGTCTGTGTCCAGAGGAGGAGAGCAAGGAGGACGTGGGGAACCCCATGCAGTGGCGTCACTATGGGGGTGGGGGGCGGAACGCACCCGGTGACACCCTCCAGGAAGCAGTAGTGTTGTTGGGTGCTGTCGAGCCCCCACCCCCCTCAGCTGTGAAGTGATGACAGCGCGCTGTTTCTCAGCTGAAGACAGGTACTGGCACTGTGACAGGGGAGAGGCGGGCTGTCAGGTTTCTCCCTCCCCCCCTCTTTTCCTGTCAGCCACGCAGGATAAGAGAGATGGCTCTTTTCAGATTTCCCACCTAGCTTCCTGCTAGTTTTTTCCCCTCCCCATTGGCCACAGCAGAGGCCAATAAAAATAGATTAGGGGAGCATTATTTGTCATGTAGTCCCAGAAGATTAGCGGCCCCATTGTTCTTCACAGGGAGCCGGCTACACCCCCCCAGCCTGCACTCTGCTGGGGGAAAAGAGAGAGATCCCGGAACAAGTTGAGGGAGTGATTGCTACACTGTAGCAGCCAGTTACGGGAGACAGGAAAACAAAAGAGAGGACTGTGTTGGCAGAAGCCAGAGAGAACGCCATGCTGCCCATCACCACCAGAGAGAGCGCCATGCTGCCTATCACCACCAGAGAGAGCGCCATGCTGCCTATCACCACCAGAGAGAGCGCCATGCTGCCCAGCACCATCATAGAGCGCCATGCTGCCCAGCACCACCAGAGAACGCCACGCTGCCCATCACCACCAGAGAGAGCGCCACGCTGCCCATCACCACCAGAGAGAGCGCCACGCTGCCCATCACCACCAGAGAGAGCGCCACGCTGCCCATCACCACCAGAGAGAGCACCATGCTGCCCATCACCACCAGAGAGAACGCCACGCTGCTCATCACCACCAGAGAGAGCGCTACACAACACAGGGTGATCGAACATCCAGCCGGAGGGATCACTGCTGCTGTTTTGCTGGCTCTGGTAAGAGGGCCTGTCGGCCATTATGCATTACTGATCCCAGGGACGATTGGGGGGTGACACCATGTTTTACTGCACCAGGTGACATCCGATCTCCTCATAGAGAACAGCAGGGCTCTGACAGGTCCATTTCAGCACAGTGAGTGGAGACAGACCTGTCATCCGCCTGCTCATTGGGGATCAATGCAGCGATCCCCGCTGAGCTAGCGATGTCCATCAAAATGGATCGACCCTGTGTGAAAGGGGCCTTACAGTGTCATCTCATGAGATAATTTACGAGAGCGTGTTTAGGGGCAGGGTAGGGATTGGGTGGGGCAACTGGTGGTGAGTAACTTTTAAGGCCTGGCTAGTGGCTCATAATTTGACATTTTGAGGCCTGCATTGTACATTCACATCGGTCCCTGCCCTCAAGGAGTTTACAAGTAGGCACTTGGTACCCACTTTTAATGTACAGAGAGGAAGAAGTAGAGCTCTAAGAGGAAAAGGTGGAGCCTAAAGAGGAAGAGGTGTGGTTGAGGGATGACCGGGTGGGTCTTAAACAGAAAGGGGTGTGGCCTTGACAGGAAGGGGTGGGTCATATTTAAATTGGGGGGTGCACGAGTTTAGTCAGGCCTAGGGCAGCTCATTGCTCAAGGAACCCCTTGCAACCTCTGGGGAAATCCCTGGGTTTCATGGAACCCTGGTTAAGCAACCCTGATTTAGGGTAATAATGAAGACCTGTGCTTTTTGCCCTGTGGTGAGGTCAAAAGGTTGTTAAAAATGAACATTATACATATATTGCATGGCTTGTGTGACAAACCCCGTACTCCTGAGGAGTATGTCCGCCCGTATTAGCTTCCCTTGCCTGGTACCAGCACGATCCAAGATCCCTCTGAACACCCAGTCACTAGCCGTAACTCACTGTAAGGTGAACACCAGCATAAGGCTTTATGGAAGAACAAACACAAGTATATATCTCCGGAGACAATCCCCCCTTCCTTGTTGACATAGAGACACAGGGTGGATTAAACTTTACATCCAATCACATGAGGCACAGGTACATTTCAACACATCTATAAACAAAATTTAGACTCCGTTCACACCTGGGCGTTTTTGGGCATTTTTCTGCTCTAAAACCCCTCAGCTCTAAAAACGCCCAACAGGACAAATCCAATTCATTTCAATGGCCGCTGTTCACATCTAAGCGTTCTGTCACTTAAAGCAAAACGCCTGGCGCCCAAAAAAGTACATGTGCTTCTTTTTTGGCAGATTACAGGCATTTTACTGCTTTTACATTGGTGACCCTTTATCCTTGAAAACGCATGTACAAAAACGCTGCAAATCTCTGCAAAAACGCCCGAAAAAACGCCTGGAAAAATGCCTGTAAAATAGCAACACCTAGATGTGAACGGACCCTTATACTTTCAACAACTATTTAATAAGTAACTGGGGGTGCAGATCCCTTCTTTTGGAGAGACCTGCACACAGTTCAAATGTCCAGTGTCAGTGTTCTAATCATAGTGTAGACAACCTGGCTGGTTCCAGGGTAAAATTAAATGCCGAGTCTAGTGTGGTTGTTCGGTGAGTCTGGTTAGATCAGACCAGACCAGACTGGGCTTCTCAGCTCACCCAGTGCCCCTAATAGACACAGGGTAACTTACACATAAGAGGGGCCTGGGGAGCTGAAAAATTAGTTTCCTGACCCTTCTAAGGTAAGCTGGGTTCCACGGGTCCCTGGCCCAAAGTGACAACCGCCACAGCTTGCATTAGAGTGAGACTGCTGTGAGATGCTATATGTTAGAGACATGTTCCCATCTCAGAAAGACTGCTGACCATAGACTGCCCAATATTTGCTGCTATATGTTAGAGACATGTTCCCATCTCAGAAAGACTGCTGACCATAGACTGCCCAATATTTGCCCACTTTGACAAGTCCTTTATTTTAAAAGAAAACTTAATGTCCAATAATGTAAATACCAACTTTTAGTGGACAATCTTTTGTCACAAATAACTTGGTCTAAGCTAGACAAAAATGTTTTGTGACAAAACGCATCGGGTAGGGTGGCCAGGACACGTGCTGTTATAAACTCACAAAGCGATGAGAGGCGAGATGAGTCAAGCTGCAAAATTTGATTGACAGGGCGAGCGATAGGTGCTGAGGTCAATGTGGATTTTCGAATGTGAATAGGTAGACTGTATAAACCAAGGTATGTCATATCATTGCAGGTTGTTGCACCATGAAAGTTGAGTTTATTTGGAGAGGGCTCAGATTTGATCTTATTTTATTAAAAGTTTTACGGTTTAACACTATTTTTAGCATTATAGGCTTTTTTATGTACATTCCGGATACCATGAGATGTGAGCAGTGTGTTTGAAGGTCAGAAGTGGAATAGGATCATTGTTGGGATTGGGTACGAATGAATGATAAAAATGTACATATATTGCATTACAGTAACAAGTGAGACTGCTATGATATGCTATATGTTAGAGACATGTTCCAATCTCAGAGAGACTGCTGACCATAGACTGCTCAATATTTGCCCACTTTGACAAGTCCTTGATTTTAAAAGAAAACTCCAAAATGTCCAACGATGTAAATACCAACATTTGGTGGACAATCTTTTGCCACAAATAATTTTGTTTAAGCTATACAAAAAATATTTGTGACGAAACGCATCGGGTAGTGTGGCCTAGGCACGTACTGTTATGAACTCACGGAACGATGAGAGGAGAGATGAGTCAAGCTCCAAAATTTGATTGGTAGGGCAGGTGAGAGGTGCTGAGATCAATGTGGATTTTTGAATGTGAATAGGTACATTGCATAAACCAAGGTATGTCATATCAATGCAAGTTGTTGCACCATGAAAGGTGAGTTTATTTGGGAAGGGCTCATGTTTTATGTTATTTTAATAAATCTTTCATGGTTTAACACTTTTTTGGAGCACTATTGGCACTATAGGCATTATAGGCTTTTTTTTATGTACATTCCGGATACCATGAGATGTGAGCAGTGTGTTTGGAGGTCAGAAGTGGAATAGAATCATTGTTGGGATTGGGTGCTGTCAAATGATTGTTAAAAATGGACATATATTGCATGTCTTGCATTACAGTAACAAGTGAGACTGCTATGATATGCTATATGTTAGAGACACATTCCCATCTCAGAGAGACTGCTGACCATAGACTACTCAATATTTGCCCACAGGTCATTTATTTTAAAAGAAAACTCAAAAAATGTCCAACGATGTAAATGCCAACTTTTGGTGGAAATGTACATATATTGCATGTCTTGCATTACAGTAACAAGTGAGATTGCTATAAGATACTATGCTGTATGTTAGAGACTTATTCCCATCGCAGAAAGACTGCTGACCATAGACTGCCCACTTTGACAAGTCCTTCATTTTAAAAGAAAACTAAAAAAATGTCCAACCATGTAAATACATTGTTAACTGTGTTGTCCAGCAATGCAGATCCTTTTCAATGACGATAAATGATGCCCGTAGAAAAAAAAAGGAACCCATGGACAATTATGATCCAGTTGCTCACTTGCCATCGAAGTTCGAGTGGTAGGTGGACCCACTCAGCTCAGAAAATTTTTAATTCTACTTTTGGTGGAAAATTATGAGCCAAGCAGTATCGGCCTCCTATCAGATGCAGTCATTGTTTGGGTGTTCAGGCAGCCGTGAGTGCTATAGCTGCTCAGTGAAATAGCTGGTCATGAAGACTGCTGTTTAGCATGAATAAGGGAATGGGCTAATTGAGTTGTACTGTATATAACTAGCTTTAGACATACTGCCATAAAGTGACCAGTGCTGGTCTTCCATACTGTTTTCTGCACCCCTTTCTCTCTTGTCACTCCTACTAGCTTTTCCAGGTCACCTAACTATCCATACTTTTTGTGCATAGGTGATTGCTGATTCACTGTAATATTCTGGGTTCTGTGCCAAGTAGCCCCATTGACTACTGACCACAGGGGGCTGCTCCCTTGGCACACCTGAACTTCAGGTAAGATCTTAATTGAACTCTTAGGTTGATCCAACAATGTAAGAATGCATCTTATAGCTAAGTGAATACAAGTCATTCTCTGACTAAAGTAGGTGGAGATTGTGATGTCACCGTACCTCCTCTCCACCTCATCCAATTAGAGAATGCCTTGAAAAAATACAAGGCAGCCTCTGAATGATGGTGATACCAACTAAGTAACCTCAGTATGAAGTGTAGCAGCTACTTGGCACATGACTTTGTGATGATCACTGTAGTAGTGCCCATTACTACAGTTATTGTCAGCTTCCCCAGTGGCCCAAGTATAAGATATGCAAATGTAGCAAGGCCTTTAACCTCTTCCAGCCTAATGAGGACCTTCAAAGCCAAAGACAACTGACATCCTTCCATATGTAATGGGTTGTGAGGCATAGTGGGTGCAAAGATGGTGAAAGTCATTGGGCGCCAGACACTTCTTGGATGCAAAATAGGTTTTATTTCTTTTAACAGTCCTTTTATATTTTGAGTGGAAAGATGGTTAGGGCCAGGACACCCTTAAGTAAGGGAAAGGCCCCAGCAAGGCGCCACCTCTGCACATGACAGATTGCTGTCTCCTATGGCAACAGTACTTAACAGTTCCTAACACAAAGTTCAACAGTTCACTCAGCTTCACTACAACTTCTACTTGTAGTTCTTCAGCCCCTTGAGCTTCTAGTCTCTCACTGGACTCTCTGATTCACTGACTCTGAATCCTGTGAGCTCCTCAAGGCTTTTGCGGTGGTATCTCCCTCAAGCGTCACCCACGCTTCCCTGCTGGGTCCCTGGCTTAGCACTCCAGATACCTCTCAAGCTTCACCCCTGCTGACCAGCTCGGGCCCTGGCTTGACTCACAAGGCTGCTCTGCAAGTGTCACCTCCGCTGGTTGGGTCCCTGACTTGATCACCGCCTGAAGTTTACAGATTCTCCACTGTGCCCGTTCGGTGAGAATACTGCTCTGGTACTTGCTTCAGTTACTCACTGTGGTCCCTGGTAAAGGTGGTTGGTCCTTTAGTGGCGACAGCTTTCCTTCTACCTCCGACCACGACAGGTTCTCCGGCCGGCAGAACCGTCACTTTCGGTTGGACTGCAAGCCGCAGTCCCAACCCTGTGCTGCCTTTAAGCTTCTTGATAGACCCTCATACAGCCTGGCAGCCAGATTCCCCCGGGATAGGCCCAATCTCCAGCCTAGCAGCCCAGGGCGTACGACACACATCCACCCAGACAGCAGTCTGGATGGCACACAAAGTAGATCACCTAAACTCACACGAATATATAGGTTCTCCCAGCAGGCCAAGGGATTCAAGAAAACCCCTGCCCATTGGCTGAGATGCCCCATTTACCCATAACCTAACCTTGGGTTGCCCTTCTCATATCTAGTACCACCAAGTTCCCGGCCGCCTAGTGGTAGAAGAGAAAAGTGCAACAAGGCCAAACGTAGGGAGAAATCAATAGATCTCTATCAATTAACTGCAGTAGCTACTCCTGACAAGGAATTTGGCGAGGAGCTCCCTGACTATACCCCAGTGCGCTACACAAATTTAAATTTGTCCAAGCTGGATCAATATAAATATGCAATTAAGACAATACCTGGACTTTAGCTTTAATTAGAACATTTGTTGATACAGAAACATAATTATTATTATTAAGTGTCATCAAGTCCTACTGAACCACAAACGATAATTAAAAAGTAAATTTTGTATGCTAGAAGGATAGATGGATTTATTTCTAAAAGAGTGACTGATAAAAGTATTGCCCTTCAAACTATTACTTGGCACATGCACAGTGTAGGTGATCCTTCTTTTCTGTCAACGGGTAGACAGGGAGGATGGGAATATACACATATGATCCTGTGCTGCAAGGTGTGTTTGAAAACCTCTCCCATCTCCGCCTGTCATGATGATGGAGTGTGCAGTGTGCAGGATGAGTGGCTGCGGGAAGCTGCAGGGCATTCAGAGCAATATGGGAATTCATCTTCCAGGGCTGAGTCACAGTGAATGTATATACTTTGCATGCGATAATCTTCCCTTTACTTACTCAGTGTCTGCAGTGTTGTATCACAGTTGTCCCATCTGCTGACTCAAAATGATCAGCACTCACGCAATGATGTGGGTGAATGATGTTCTGGATAATGACTAATGACTTTCAGATTTTTAAATAAATCTAGGTTAAAGGTCTCCTGCAATAAAAGATATATTATACTCACTTCTCTGTCAACTTGTGTCTTCTACTCCCATCCATACCAGCATTGCACCCTCCATAAGCCTCTTCGATGTTCAACACTTCTTTGAGTGCCCACGCCACAAGCAGTTGTTCTTTCCTCCAACCCAAAGGACAGTGGCATAGTAGTGGAGGATACAGGCATCCAACACTTCTGGAAGCGTTGAATGCTGAAAAGACATACAGAGGCTGGAGTGCTGGAAAGAGTGGAGGTATGAGACATGGTGCACCAGATAGATAAGCAAAAAAGCTCTTCTACTATAGAGAATCTTTATAGAAGAACTTAAATTTCTTTTCTCAGTGTTCTGAAAAACACATTTAATATTTTGTCCCATGTCCCTATATGCTTTGGAAACCTAGCTACAGGTTCTGACTGAGCGCCACCCCTTCCCCAGCAGCCTTCCAACAATGTAACTAGCAAGGAGACAGCTATTTGATAACCAACACTCTTGCTGACATGATCCTTTTTCCTCTGGATTCCTCTTTGGCAGGGCAGGATTAACATAGGGGCTGTTGGAGCTGCAACACCAGACCCCTACCATAAAATAGGCCCTGGCTGGCCAGATTCACTGTCATCACTATTTTCTGTCACTTGTAAACACAGAAGCCCAGCTTCTGTGCTACAAGTGACAGCACGCTGCTCGGTGGCATCAGGGGGGAGGGGGGGCGACCAGGGCTATAGCCCTGAGTGGGCCCCCAAAAAGCCTTGGGTTTCAGTCTTTATAATGACAATTATTAGCCCCAAAACCCAAGGCCTGGGTTTGGCTGGGAACTTTGGC
Organism: Aquarana catesbeiana; assembly: GCF_042186555.1. Taxonomy (NCBI): domain Eukaryota; kingdom Metazoa; phylum Chordata; class Amphibia; order Anura; family Ranidae; genus Aquarana; species Aquarana catesbeiana. Next base: position 766,283,447 of record NC_133325.1, on the reverse strand, counting down.
CTATTGGCTGCCTCCTCTGAAAGGAAGGGGGGTTGTCAAGGACCGCCGGTTAACAGAGCAGGGATCTCCATGTTCCGCTTACCCAGCGCAGCCTAGTGACACACGAGGTCCCGCCTCCTGGACTGGCTGAGCCGTCCATCATAGGAGCGGATGCGTTCCAGGAGGCGGGACTTAGTGTGACACTGAACTTGCTGGGTAAGTGGCATATTCCCGGGGCCCGCTCTGTGTAAACTGGCTGCGGTAGCTCTCTTATTTATTTATTAAAATGCTTAACCTACACAGTCTTACCCGAAGGCCTCGATGCGCAAAAACAAAAGGACATTGACATTAAAAAGAACCTTAAGAGAACCAACAAACCAGCATAGCAAGATACAGAATACAAGCCAGGGAGTCTGTCCATCACACCCCAATTAAAAATTAGGCGATTCCAAAAGCTTGTACAAAAAGTACGGTTTTCAATTTCTTGTGAAAGTCTCAGTTTCAGAGGCAAGGAGTTCCAAAATTCAGCTCCTTGTACTTCACTCGTTCTCCCTCCTCATGTTTTCTTTTTAAATTTTTGGAATCTTCAGTATGGCCAAGTTCGCCGATCTCAAGGATAGGGTAGGCACATACTTGACAATTTTTCCTTCAGATACTCTGGGCCATATCCATGCAGGGCCTTATGGACAAGACATCCAGTGTTAAACAGAACCCGTTCTTTCACGGGCAGCCAATGCAGGGCTCTAAGGGATGGCGTGATGTGGTCACGGCGACCAACACCTGTCAGTAACCTTGCTGCGACATTCTAAATCAACTGGAGCTTGTAGATGGTACAAGCAGGCAAACCCAAATACAGGGCATTACAGTAGTCCAATCGACTGCTGATAGTGGCATTGACCATGGCGATCTTGTCAGAGTCTGCGATATAGCGAAAAGTCGACCTCAGGAGTCTAAGGTAGAAGTGACATGAGCTCACCACCTGTATTACCAGAGGGCGCAGGTTCAACGTAGAGTCAAAGATGACACCCAGGTCCCTGACCTGAGTGGCCGGAATAGGAAAAGGTTTGAAAGATTACGGACATGACAGAAACAAGTTGGAATACACCTGGTTACTGAAGATGATACATTCAGTTTTGGTGCCATTTAGCTTTAGATAATTGGCACCCATCCAGGATTGGATTTCCTCCAGACAGGAGGCCAGCATGACCTGATCCTCCCCTTTCTTGGATAATTTGAAGTAGATCTCGGTGTCGTCAGCATAGACATAGAACGGGAGATTGTGATGGCGAATGATGTAGAGCAGCAGCCTCATATAGATGTTAAAAAGGATCAGAGATAAAGCCGATCTTTGTGGGACCCTGCAAGACAGGGGACTATCGGAGTAATAAAATGGTCCCAACTTTACCCTCTGAACGCTGTCTCGCAGGAATGAGGCTACCCATGCCAGAGCTATACCATCCATTCCCGCCACCATCTTCAACCTATCCACAAGTATAGAGTGGTCGATGGTATCGAAAGCTGCCGACAGATCCAGAAGTACCAAGGCCGAAGCTTCATTCTCATCCAAGGCCCAGAGCAAATCGTCCAGGACTTTTACCAGGGCTGTTTCCGAACCTCTCCCAGGACGAAATCCTGACTGGAAGTCGTCAAAAATTTTATTGGACTCCAGGTGAGGTTGAAGTTGCCATATCGCAGCTCACTCCATGATTTTCGCCAAAAACGGCAGGATGAAAAATACGGTGATTGTTGCTCAACATGGTGCGCTCCACGTTAGCTTTCTTTAGCAGGGGTATAACCACCGCCTGCTTCAGAATATATGGAACGACACCGGTAGCAAAAGACATGCTGACAATGTCTGCAATAAAAGGCGCCAGAGCATCTAAGGAGTCCTTCACCAACTGCGAAATGCAGGGATCAAGTGATGAGGACAAGGCTCTGAGAGATTTGAGGATGGTTTTAATATCTTCTGGAGTCACCGAATAAAATACCGAGAAGCGGGTCCCTACATATGGTGGGCATGTTTCTTCCACCTCCACAGATGAAATATTTTTTCTGATAATTTCTATTTTCTCTTTAAAATAACAGGATAAAATTTCCTCTCCAGATGCCTGGGCACAGCCAGGTAAGGCTGAGCTGATGGGATTGGGCCGGGCACTGATGGGCACTGATCATGAGGCTGCATTAATGGGCACTGATGGCTGGGTATTGTTGAGGCTGCATTGATGGGCGCTGATGGCTGGGTATTATTGAGGCTGCATTGATGGGTACAGATGGCTGGGCACTGTTGAGGCTGCACTGATGGGCACTGATGAGGTTGCATTGATGGGCCAGGAGAGGTTGCATTGATGGGCATTGCCAATGCCCTTATGCTCTCCTAAACCCAGCACTCTGTGTAATACCCTCTCCTGAACCCAGCACTCAGTGTATTCGATGTTCTCAACCCAGCACTCAGTGTATTACACTCTCCTGAAGCCAGCACTCTGTGTATGATGCTGTCCTGAAACCAGCACTCTGTGTATTACTCTCTCCAAAACCCAGCGCTCTGTGTATTACGCTCCCCTAAACCCAGCACTCTGTGTATTACTCTCTCCTGATCCCAGCACTCTGTGTATTACACTCTCCCCAAAAAGAACAGGCTGCACACGAAAAGCAATTGGCCGACAGGGAGAGATCTCCCCTGGCCTGACCAGTCCTGCATTCCGAATGTGCCACCTGGGTCTGGGGCAAGATTGATAACGAGCACCATGGGCAGTCCTAATGAAAGTCAGGTATTCAGCTTCTGTAGTGTTATGTTAGGTCTGCACAGCTGTGCCCTTCAACCTCACCTCAGGGCACACCACGCACGCTGATGCAGGGCTCTTATGGAAGCCTGGGACTTCCATAGCATTGGGCTTGTGCCGCTGCACCCTTTCACTTTCCCCTCAGGTTGCATGTCGACGCACGGCCCTTAAGGCCCACCAAAATCCTCAGCACCAGGCCCATAATGCTCTTAATCCGGCCCTGCTCTTGGGACCACTTGTCTTTGGCAAGTGCTTAGTGCCGAGACAAGCGGCAGTTATCAAGCAGCCATCTCCTTGCTAGCTACAATGTTGGATGGCTGTATGTGCGGGGGGGGGGGGGGGGGGGCCTGTGCGACCTCATAGCTAGGCTTCCAAAGTACAAAGGAACATGGGACAAAATACTACATGTACTTTTCAGAAAATTGAAAAAAGACAATCCAGTATGTGCCTCGGTCACACCTGCCAAAATGTTTCATCACAAATAACTTTGTTTAAGGCTAGACAAAAATTACTTGTGACAATATGCATCGGTTAGTGTGGCCTAGGCACGTACTGTTATATACTCATGGAGCGATGAGAGGAGAGATGAGTCTGGCTACAAAATCTGATTGGCAGGACGGGTGAGAGGCGCTGAGGTCAATGTGGATTTTCACATGTGAATAGGTAGATTGCATAAATCAAGGCTTTTCATATCAATGCAGGTTGTTGCACCATGAAAGGTGAGTTTATTTGGAGAGGGCTCATGTTTTATGTTATTTTAATAAAAGTTCTACAGTTTAACACTATCTTGAGCACTATATGTTATTTATGTACATTCCGGATACCATGAAATGTAAGCAGTGTGTTTGGAGTTGAAAGTGGACCAGGATCGTTGTTGGGATTGTGATTTCATAAAAGCGTACAGTACATCACCCAAATCTAAGTAAGGTCATCTGAGGTGGTGGACACTTTGCTGGTGATTGGAGATGGCTAAATATCACAAGTGGTGAAGATTGTGTGTATGGACTTTTTCGGGGGTTACAAAAAACTTTTTATAAATAATTGAATCGCTTTACGTGTATTTGATCACTATTTTGGTGTTTACATGGAATGTCAAACTCAACTTCATCTCGGGTTGCATCAGCATTATGGTTGTCCTCAAAGGGCCAGTTATAGTCATAAGACTAAGTAGATTTTTCCAGGCCCCCCCCCCCGCGCCAAACCGCATTGAACGGTGGGTGTGGCCAAATTGGGAGGATCTTAAAGGGGAAATAAATAGAAAGGAGTGAGAAATTTGTGAAGTTCAGGAATGCACTATGTACAGAGTTTAGGGTGTGCTAGGTACATAGTGCAGAATTCAGAGGTGTGCTATGTACCGAGTCCAGTGTACAGGGGTGCACTATGTACAAAGTGAAGTTTCAAGGGTGCCTTATGCACAGAGTGCAGGGTTCAGGGATGCACTATGTACAAATTGAAGTTGCAGCGGTGCCCTATGCTCCAGAGTGCAGAGTTCAGGGGTGTGGTACCTACATAGTGGACAGCGGTGGAGCCGCCCCCCCTATCCATACGTCTGGCCCCCTAATCTACATGTGAGGCGCCAGACGCATGGATTTCAATGGGGTTTTTTTTTTTAAGCACATGATTAGAGCCTGAGGTTTTAAATGGCTTCAAAAGGGGTGGGCATGGGGCGCAGAGCACTGCGCCTCAAGTCCACCCACTTGTGTCACAATAGCAAATTAATATTCGCTATTGTCTTCCTGATTCTCCTCCCAGCCAATCAGGAAGCAATTCCTGGGACCCAATTGGCCAGGAAGTTTTAGGACTCCTGGCCAATCGGATCTCAGTCAGGACCCACTTCCTGTTCAGCCTGGAGGAGAAGCAATGGCCTCGAAGCAAGGAGCTGCAGCCTGGATCCATGTTTGCCTGATTTGCCTCCTTCCTAAGGTAAGGAGGCCTCTGATCGCCGCCGCATTCCCGTCCGTTTCCCATGCATGGGAGGGATCGTAGCATTCCTGTCCAACTCCTGTCCAACTCCCACGCAAGGGAGAGGGGAGGGGGGGTTGGCACTGGTTTGCCGCCATCCCCAAACTATTGAGCACCAGCCACCACTGGTGGAGAGTTGGAGGTGCACAATATACCGAGTGCAGAGTTCAGGGGTGTGCTGTGTACAGAGTGCAGAGTTCAGTGGTGTGCTGTGTACAGAGTGCAGAGTTCAGGAGTTTGCTGTGTACAGAGTGCAGAGTTCAGGAGTTTGCTGTGTACAGATTGCAGAGTTCAGGGGTGCGCTATGTACAGAGTGCAGAGTTCAGGGGTGTGCTATGTACAGAGTGCAGAGGTCAGGGGTGCGCTGAGGGACAAAGCAGGGATGTGTAGTCAGGTGAGGCGGGTGAGGCAGAGCCTCACCTGTCATGAAAAAACAAAAACAAAAAAAAAGATTGGGCTTCGAGGGTTGTAAATTTGGGGCTCCTGCCACCTATAGTTCTGGAGATACAGGGCTCCTTGCACAGCCTGTCATAAGCTAAATACAGAACGGCCAGTTTAAATACAAGCTGGCACATCCTGTTTGCAGCAGACTGAGAGGATGAGCTCACAGTGCCTCTCACTTCATGTCAGAGGCACTGAGCTCAATGGACAGCTTGGAGCCTTGGACCAATGGTAAAGCACCATTGGAACAAGCTGTCCAAACAAAAATGCTGCAGTGGAGGCTCTCCTCTCACTGCGGTGTCAAAGAAGGGGGTATGTGTCTTAAAGAGGAATGCTCCCTTCCAGCCCAGCCCTCTTAAGTAGAAGGAAAATACATGGGTTTATGGGTATAAGATTTACTCATAATCCCATATTTTTCTCACAGTTAAGAGGGAAAATGAGAATCTGCTGCCTGCTGAAAAGGTACTGTTTTATTCAAGCTAAATCATATATTATTATGCTATATGTTATAGCATAACCATTTATAATTTTTCTATTTACTGTGAAACTACTGATTTGAAGTTATAACTTCAAACTTCAGTAATTTGTCTGTTAAGCCACCTGCTTGAGTACAGTTTTTCAAAATATAGTAAATTACCTTAAAAACAATATATAAGAATTATCTGTATATTACTTACTTATGGTAATTAACCCCTTGCCATCCAGGCCAATTCTGACACTTCTCTCCTACTTGTAAAAATCATATTTTTTTTTGCTAGAGAATTACTCAGAACCCCCAAACATTATATATATTGTTTTAACAGACACCCTAGAGAATAAAATGGTGGTCGTTGTAATTTTTTGTGTTACACGGTATTTGCGCAGCAATTTTTCAAACGCGTTCTTTTTGAAAAAAAAAAACCTGTTTCATGAATATAAAAAAAAAACCACTAAAGTTAGCCCGAATTGTTTGTATAATCTGAAAGCTAATGTTACGCCCAGTAAATAGACACCTAACATGTCACGCTTTAAAATTGCGCACATTTGTGGAATGGCGCCAAACGTTCGTGGCGTATGTAACCTGTGTGTATCTGGCTCTGATACTAGCCAGTGCCTCACCAGCCACTGACCTCACCGCATGTCCCTGGTACAGAGTGCATAGTTCAGGGGTGTGCTGTGTACAGAGTGCATAGTTCAGGGGTGTGCTGTGTACAGAGTGCAAAGTTCAGGGGTGCGCTGTGTACAGAGTGCAAAGTTCAAGGGTGCGCTGTGTACAGAGTGCAGAGCTCAGGGGTGCGCTGTGTACAGAGTGCAGAGTTCAGGGGTGTACTACTCACAGTGTGCAGCCTTCAGGGGTGCGCTGTATACAGAGTGCAGTGTTCAGGGGTGCGCTGTGTACAGCGTGCAGAAGTCAGGGATGCGCTGTGTACAACGTGCAGAAGTCGGGTGCGCTGTGTACAGAGTGCAGAAGTCAGGGGTGTGCTGCATACAGAGTGCAGAGTTCGGGGGTGCGCTGTGTACAGCGTGCAGAAGTCAGGGGTGCGCTGTATACAGAGTGCAGAAGTCAGGGGTGCGCTGTATACAGAGTGCAGAGCTTCAGGGGGGTGCTGCATACAGAGTGCAGAGTTCAGGGGTGCACTACGTACACTCCAGTCCTCAAGGGGCCCCAACAGGTCATGTTTTCAGGATTTCCCTCAGATGAAACAGCTGTGGTAATTACTAAGGCAGTGAAGCTGATCAAAATCACCTGTGCAAAATGATGGGTAGCCTGAAAACATGACCTGTTGGGGTGCCTTGAGGACTGGAGTTGAGAAACACTGGTCTAGCCTGCACTGTCTTTGTTACTTATGCATTTAAACCACTATTGAACGTGTTCAGTTGCATGGTATGGACAGGGGATTTGTGGTGTTAATACATGTATTGCATAAAAAAAAATATATCAATGGCATCTCATTTGTTAAGCAAACACAGATCCCCATAAAAGATGCAGCATAAAAACATGTTTCCCCTCACATAGATAATTATTTTAAAGACAGTGCAACATACGTGTCGGGTAGCACACAAACACACATACCACCCGTATCACCCACTTTTTGTAGTTTGTCTGCACCAGCATTGCTCAGGCCTGTTGACACCCCTGCGGCAGACAGCCCTCATCTCCGGTATATTGATAATCACACAGTCCTCACATCTGAGTGACATTTCTTTACAGGATAACCTTGTCCAACCTGTTCTTGGCTGTCTAGGCCACAGAGGTGTCTTTTTTAAGGACACTGGATCCTGGCCTTTAGTGTGCCTTGCTGGGGTAACGTGACACAGATATCATATCACAAAGCTGTGAAACAGATCACATAGCGGGGGACAAGGGAGAAGCCACCCACATCCACAATACACACCGCCTGTTGTGTTTTGTTGCTGACCCTCATAAATCTTCATTTTACAGATTCAATAAATCATTACAGGAAAAGAAAGAGTAAATGACTATCCTTTAGAAGAGCAGTGGTCATCATCAACCCTGTCCTCAGGGCCCACTAACAGGCCAGGTTTTATGTATTACCTTAGGGAGATGCAGACTAGAATACTGCAATCACTGAGCAGCAAATTATATCACCTGTGATGTTTTTCAATTATCTAGCAAACCTGGCCTGTTAGTGAGTCCTGAGGACAGGGTTGATGATGACCACTGCATTAGAGCACATGTGTCAAACACAAGACCCGGGGGCCTTATTTCCTTGCACGTGATTGGGTATGCTTTGCATAGTGAAGCTTTACCTCATTTACTAAGCTCGGCAGCAACTGCACTTGCAGAGTGTACAGTCTATTTGCCTTTAGTAAATCAACCCCCCCTGTGTGTAGAGCGTGAAACAGCCTCAGCCTGGGCTCCAACCAGGCCACAGCCCACGTCGTGTTTTGTTTAGTCAAGAATAATCTCTGGGGGTGGGGTGAAACGCGTTGTGGAGGGTAGTTTGAGCCAGGGCTGAGGCTGTTTCACACTCTACACACAGGGTCTTGTAGTGATGTGCGGCTTATAGGACCTTTTTTTCTTCTGTATTGGTATTTGGAGCTGGGACAAACTCTGTCCTTTCCTGTACTCCCAGCAGTTGATTCATAGAAGAGGACCTGTCTGGTATCAGTTCAATGATGGCCGTTATTTTAATTTGTTTATAATACTCCTCTATCCTCATGCCCCATCCCTCGACTTTTCCATCATGATCAGTAGTTCTGTCCTTCGCCACCCTCATACTAGGGTGCCAGGTGTAATCCTGGACTCTGACCTCTCTTTCCAGCCCCACATCCAATCACTCTCCAAATATTGCCATCTTCAACAATTCCACAATTTGCTCCTTCTTAAAACAGGACACCACTTGAGTTGGGTGAACAGTTCGGGCCGAGCAAAAGTTTAGCCCGAACATCGTCTGTTCGCCCTTTCGGTGAACACCTGAATTTGCAGGGCGTTCGGCGGGTGTTCGCCCCCCCCCCCCGGAACGCCCTGCAATACACTGCTCAGTGCACAGTGCATTCTAAGCCCTGATTGGGCAAAGCTTTGATTGTTTTACTGCTTGTAAGTGCAACTTGTAGGGGTCGGGATTGGCTATAAAGTGTTATACAGGATCATGCTATGTGGATTCTTTCTTTTCATGATCCCATTAACATGGAGTATTTTGCAGCCTTAACCAGACCTACAGCAGAGGATGTTACATTGAATGTTTTCAAGGCGGGTTATTTACAGTTTTCTGGTGAGTGTAAACCCCCTAGGGGAGAGTGCCTCAGGTTGTGTGGACCTGGTGGATTGGTGCACGGAGATTTAATTTCTACTAGAACCACCTTCTATCTTTAGAACTACTCACCTTCATCACCTTCATCATACTGCTATCTCGTAAAGGATTTATTATATGAATGCCGTTCAAGTTGTCATGGACTGACGGGAGCACTGCTGTAGCACTCGTTTTGAACTGTGTTTTAGGACTTTATTCTATGCTATTTTGTTTTATATATAGAAAAAAAACCAAAACAATATAATAAAAAATAAATAAAACAATAAAAAAGTGAAAAAAAAAAACACGGCGTGGGGGTCACCCCCAATCCATACCAGGCCCTATGGGTCTGGTATAGATTTTAAGGGGAACCCCACGGCAAAATTAAAGAAGCAGTGATTTTAATGATGCCTAAATTGCAACAATAAAAATGTAAATATTCTTTACCCCTTTGCGACCGGGTCTCTCCGATATACGTCGACAGAATGGCACGGACAGGCATATTAATGTACCTGTACGTTGCCTTTAAGACGCGGCATTGTGGGGCGCGCGTACCCGCCGCGTGCTCCATGAGTGTGATCACTGATGTAAACAAGCATTTTCCCCCTGTGATTGGGAGCGGTGATCAGTGTCGTGTCACATGTAGCCCCTCCCCCCCACAGTTAGAACACATCCCTAGGACACACTTAACCCCTTCAGTGCCTCCTAGTGGTTAACCCCTTCACTGCCAGTCACATTTACACAGTAATCAATGCATTTTTAATCGCACTGATCGCTGTATGACTGTGAATAGTCCCAAAATAGCGCCAAAAGTGTTCGCAATAATGTCGCAGTCACGATAAAAATCGCTGATCACCTCCAAAAAAAAATTATTAATAAAAATGCCATAAAACTATCTCATATTTTGTAGACACTATAACTTTTGCGCAAACCAATCAATAAATGCTTATTGTGATTTTTTTTTACCAAAAATATGTAGAAGAATACGTATCGGCATAAAATGAGGAAAAACATTTATTTTTATATCTTTTTTGGGGATATTTATTATAGCAAAAAGTAAAAAATATTGCTTTTTTTTCAAAATTGTTGCTCTTTTTTTGTCTATAGCGCAAAAAGTAAAAACCGCAGAGGTGATCAAATACCACCAAAAGAAAGCTCTATTTGTGGGGAAAAAAGGACATCAATGTTGTTTGGGAGCAACGTCGCACGACTGCGCAATTGTCAGTTAAATCGACGCAGTGCCGAATTGCAAAAAGTGCTCTGGTCTTTGGCCAGCCAAATGGTCCGGGGCTGAAGTGGTTAAATATAGTGCCCGTGGGGTCCCCTTAGTCTGCCTATAAAGTGGCGCATCTGTATTGTCTATAGAACCTGCTGTAGCAAAACTGTCATTTCTAAAGAAAAAAAAAACAGAGTCAAATCACATTTAAATTTCCGGCAATACAATACCTTAGTTAAAAGGGGAGCATTTTTTTTTTTTTCGGGCCTGGCAGTTGCGTCCACCTTGCAATTGACGATGGATTTACATCGGGGGACACTGTTTTTTTATATTTAATAAGGGAATTGTCAAAACTGCCTCATGTTTTTATTTACTTGGATGGGTAGGGGTACTATGTACCCCATACTCATTAACATAGGGGGGACAGGATCTGGGGGCCCCCTTGTTAAAGGGGGCTTCCAGATTCTGATAAGCCCCCTCCCTGCAGACCCCCACAACCACTGGACAGGGTTATGGGGATGGGGCCCTTGTCCCCCATCAGCATGGGGACAAGATGCTTTGGAGTTGGGGGGGATTTGACTCGTTTTTTTTTTTTTTTCTTTAGAAATGTCAGTTTTGCTAGAGTAGGTTCTATACATGGTACAGATGCGCCACTTTACAGGCAGACTAATTGGACCCTCCAGGCACTATATTTAACCACTTAAGGCCCGGAAGGATTTGCCCCCTTAATGACCAGGCCATTCTTTGCGATACAGCACTGCGTCGCTTTAACTGACAATTACGCGGTCGTGCGATGCTGTACCCAAACAACATTGATGTCCTTTTTTTCCCACAAATAGAGCTTTCTTTTGGTGGTATTTGATCACCTCTACAGTTTTTATTTTTTGCGCTATAACCAATCAACAATTTTGAAAATTTATTTTTACTTTTTGCTATAATACATATCTAAAAAAATTTATTCATCAGTTTAGGCTGATATATATTCTTCTACATATTTTTGGTAAAAAATCGCAATAGGCGTATATTGATTGGTTTGCACAAATGTTATTTTTTCTTATTTTTTTACTGGTAATGTCGGCGATCTGCGATTTTTAGCGGGACTGCAAAATTGCGGCGGACAAATCTGACCCCAAATGACACTGGCAGGGAAGGAGTTAACACTAGGGGGTAATCAAGGGGTTAACCTGTTCCTTAGGTGTGTTCTAACTGTAGGGGGGATGGGCTGCTTGGGACATGACAGAGATTGCTCTTCCCGATGACTGGAAACAAAGTAGATCTGTCATGTTCCCTGTCAGAATGGGAATCCGCCTTGTTTACAAAGGCAGATCCCCATTCTGCCTCTGTACTAGGCGATCGGGAGTCGGCGGCGGACATTGGGTCCGCCTGTTCCACGGGCACGCTCCCGCCCATCCCACGGGCACGCTCCCGCACACAACTGCGCCTGTGCGAGCCGACGTACAATGTCGGCGATTCGCGCAGTACAACTGAGCTGGCTGGTCCTTAAGTGGTTAAGATAATTTTTCATTTTTATTGTTGCACTTTAAGCATCATTAAAATATATGCTCCTGTAAAAACTATTTAAAAAAAAAATTTGCATAATACATGTCCACCAGGGCAGTACCTGGGCCCCCATACCCTTTTTATGGCCAATAACTTGCATATAAGCCTTCAAAATGGGGACTTTTGATTTTTTAAGTTTGGGTCCCATAGACTTTAAAAGAGTTTGCCATTCGAGTCAGAACTTTTTCTCTGTTCGGGAGTTCTGGTGCAAACCGAACATGGGGGTGTTCGGTCCATCTCTAGACACCACCAAGCTACCAATTCACTCCCTGGCTGGCTATCTCTCGATTCTCACTCCCTGGCTGGCTATCTCTCGATTCTCACTCCCTGGCTGGCTATCTCTAGGCTATCCCACCCTTCAGTGTGTTATGAATGCTGCTGTCAGACTCATCCACCTCTCCAACTATTTAGTGTCCACCACTCTTCTCTGCAATTCCCTCCACTGACTTCCCATTGCCCAAAATACTCACAACCTATAAAGCCATTTACAACTGTAGCTCTAGCTACATGGTTAACCCCATCTCAAAACCAACCAAACTGTCCTCTTCGCTCCTCTAAGACCTCCTGCTCTGTAGCTCCCTTGTCACCTCCTCCCATGCTCGTCTCCAGGACTTCTCCAGAGCCTCTCCCATCCTCTGGAGTTTCTAACCCCAACCTGTTCGGCTATCTCCTACTCTGTCCACCTTTTGGCGATCCATGAAAACTCATCTCTTCACGGAAGCCTATCTCCCCCTCCACCTCATAGACTGTAGTTGTAATTTCTCAATTAGTTTATCCCTCACATTTATTACCTTTTGTATCTCTTGACCATCCCTTGTAAATTGCAAACTCTCACAAACGGGTCCTCCTTACCTTCCTGAAGAAGACAGAGGGCATTATAGCATTGAACAGACCGGGAACAGTGCATGTGTTTCTTTGGATTGGAACTCCTAACCTTTTTGTCCTATTGTGTTTTATAATAGTATTTTCTCCTTTTTTTTGTAAATAGCTTGTTGGTGCAATATATATACTGTATAATAATAGTTCCCCCCAAATCCTCTGTAAACATGGTGTTGCTAGGCCAAAATCAGATAGGCCTACACTGACAATTTACAGAAGACAGCATTCACCTGGAAGAATCTCATATACACAAGGCTGTTGCTACCATGGGGCGAGGTGAGAAGGTTACCTCAGGTGACACAAGATTCTTGCCGTACTTTTTAGGTCTTTGTTTTGTTTTCATATTTCAGCAAAGCTTTGCAGACAGAAGAAACCCTGGTGGCTCTTGTGTTCTGGACATATACAGCCTCATTCAGGTAGAGTGGCTCAGCACCTATGAGTTGGGGAAACACGCAATGCGTCTTACCAAACGTTGCCCCAATGCAGAGCACTGTGTCTTTATAATGTACAGTAGGTGCTATTTAAGCCACACTGCAGCCCACCACAATGCTCATATTGTCTGTTTTGATGGGCTACACTGGTAAATGAATTTTGCTGCATTGCAGAGTCCTGCCCATTGCAGTAAGGTAGCCTGTTTATTTTGAATAAGCTGTCAGTGCATGGCAATGCAGGTTTTAAAAGCTGCACACTTTTTTTTCAATTGAAGTGCACCACGCTTAGATAGCTCACACCATTGTGTTGTGGAGAGCTTGTTGTGACTTCATCACGTTTACCGGAAATAACCCCAGAAGTGGGGTGTTTCTACACGTGTTTTGGTTGCTATACAGCTTTGTCTTATTCTTTTGTAAGTGCATTATAGCAATTTTATTAAATTATATGTTGGGTTTTAAACTATGTGGAGCTTTTGGTCTCCTTTCTTTCCCAACATATCCACATGCATGGAGTGAGAATCGGAGAAGATCCTGGGAGGTCACACCCCTTCTGAGATGTCTATGTGTTCAAGGAGTGCTGCCAAGTGACCTGGTGTGACAACAGGTACAGCTACATACAGTTCTATATGACTTCTCTATAATCTGAGAGTCCTGTATTCTTGGTAAGCCTCTCGGTGGGTTTGTGTGGTGGCGGAGACACTTGTGACGTGGAATTCACGCATCAAATTTTCGATCTATTCACAGAGCACATTTTATGGGCTTTCTTTATTTTTTTGTTTTGATTTTTCACATTTATATGTGTAGCGATGGCCCCGCAGGGTTGCTACATATTACAGCATCCACACATTTCACCCTGCTGCCAGATAGCCGTAATGCCGCGTACACACGAGCGGACTTTCCGGCACACTTGGTCTGGCGGACCGGACTCCGTCGGACAATTCGATCGTGTGTGGGCTTCAGCGGACTTTTTTCCCAAAAGTCCGACGGACCTAGAAATAAAACATGTTTCAAATCTTTCCAACGGACTCGAGTCCAGTCGAAAACTCCACTCGTCTGTATGCTAGTCCGACGGACTAAAACCGACGCTAGGGCAGCTATTGGCTACTGGCTATCAACTTCCTTATTTTAGTCCGGTCGTACGTCATCACGTACGAATCCGTCGGACTTTGGTGTGATCGTGTGTGTCCAAGTCCGTTTGTTTGAAAGTCTGGTTGAACTACGCTGCAAAATCTGTCGGAAAGACTGTCGGACCTAGTCCGTCGAAAAGTCCGCTCGTGTGTACGCGGCATTAGACACACTTCCCAGTCAATGAACAGTCTCTTGCTTGTTTTTGTTGTTTTTAAAATGCCGCGTACACACGAGCGGAATGTGAGACAGAAGCTTTTCATCATATATTCCGATCGTGTGTAGGCCTCACCTGACTTTTTCTTTTCAAAAATTCTGATGGACCTAGAAATAGAACATGTTCTAAATATTTCTGACGGAACCAATTCCTATCTGGAAACCCGCTCGTCTGTATGCTGTTCCGACATACCAAAAATGACGCATGCTCTGACGGAAGTACGAGACGGAAGCTATTGGCTACTAGCTATTGAACTTCCTTTTTCTAGTCCCGTCGTGCGTTATGTATGTCACCACGTTCTTGACGGTCGGACTTTGGTGTGATCGTGTGTACGCAAGACAGTTTCAGCGGAATTCCGTTGTAACTCCGACAAAAAAACCTTCAGAGTTTAATCCGACGGGAAAACCGGTCATGTGTACAGGGCATTAGGGGATTGAACTTGGTTGGGGAAAAGGGACATGGGATGCCCATAGGATAAATTGTACTTTGTATAATAAAAGTAACTGTGTCACACTTCTCAGCAGAACAAGATGGCTGACCCAAAACTTGACAGACTTTTACCTCAGCACGCTTCCTCCAGGACACAACTTCACTGTCCAACTTTAGTACTCCTGTCATGCCATCAGGATGACTAGGCCTCACTCTGAATAAGTCCCAGTGTCTTTAATTAATAGCCCTTTGTAGGCCGGGGCCTACAGTACCCCTTTATGGCAGCAACCGATTTATTTGAGAAAAATGAATGTAGATGGACTACTGATCCCAGCAAGTCCCACTTGCAAATCCGGCCCGCCCTCCTGGCTGCAGCGACTTGACACAAAACTCCCACAGTCTCTCCCTCTGGCTCTACATCCAGCTCGCCTGGCATGCCTCTTCCAGAGATTTCCACTGTGCTTTCCACTCACCGACACCTGCCCTGGATCCTTCCTGAATGACTTTACTGGATCCTTACTGATCCTTAATGAAAGCTAGCTGCTGCCATAACAACGGTATTCCACTTCAAACAGCCGATGTACAACGAGGGCGGGCGGTCCGCAAGTAGTTTGTGTCAGCACGGAAGGGGTGATGGGTGCTCCCGCCCACTTTTTTTGCTGGGATGCTCCATGTGCAAAAATACTGTATAAATGGTGATACACTGTTTGGTTGGGATAGCTGTGAGGAAGTGGGTCTGTTCCCTGAAACGCGTAAGCTTCTTCATTGGGTGGTGCCTAGGGTTGCCACATCATCCCTTTAATCCAGGACACACATTAATTACACAGGTTCTGTGGCTGATTAAGGTGGTAATTAAACTCACTGGGTGCCTCATCTGCATTAAATCAGCCTCAGAACCTGTGTAATTCATATGTGTCCTGGATTGAGCCCGGGTTCACACATGTGCGCTGCAAATTAAAGCTCCGGTTTCACTGGGAAGATAAAAATCAGTTGTTCAGAGGTTCCTCTGCATTTTAGCTGCGGATCAGTGAGCAGGGAGAGGGGGGAGAGGGGGGAGGTGTAGTGAGTAGAAGGAGAGAATTTGTGTTCAGAACGGAATGCATCTGCGTTCCCATAGAAGATAATGGGCTTGTAATTTGCACCGCAATGCCCAGAAAACGCACACTTTTTTGTGCAATGCGCAGTGCGAATGCAACGCACATATGTGAACCAGATACATTCAAATGAATGTATTTTAAAATGTCCTGCGAATTGGATGCAGTATAAGCCGCATCTAATTCGCATATATGTGAACGGGGGCTTAAGGGATGATGTGGCAACCCTGGTGGTCCCGGTGGGGATGCCCATCTCACTTGCTGGATGGCTGCTATTGTCTAGCTTGATTTTATTTGGCTTTTGTGAGTATATATATTTTATAATTTTACAATAAACAGTTTTGGAGGTAATGTACTAGGCATTTGCACCTTCTTGTACACGGTTTCAAGTGTGCATGAGAATAAAAAATTAAATACTGACAACTCTGGAAATTCTTCTATAACTTTTATTATAACATGACCATTAAAATGTGACAACTGACGCGTTTCAGCACTTAGCCTTGTTCACATCACAAGTGTGCATAAGGCCTTAGAGCTACGCAAATCACTTCTGTTAGAGAGCCCAAATCCAGCTCTGTAAACAAACCCACCTGCAAATTTGTTTACATTCTGAAACTTCTGTGCTGTAATACCTTGGTGACAGTAACAGGGTTAAATTATCAGCTCAGTATAGCACATAAAATATGTGCGTCATTTTTCATCTGTTGTTGCTAAAAAATTGAATCACTTGACTAATGGTGTTGCAGAGTAGATATTTACTAAGAAGGGGATATCTTGTTCAGAAGCATGATAAATCATTCTCATAGTCTAGCCTTGAGGATCAGCAATTTTAGGAGCAACAGCTCCCTCTTCTGGTACACCCTGTGATCATTCTAACTGTACTTGTGTTCGGCCATCCAAGAGTTTACGGCTCACCCACAGGATTAGATAGGGCTGTGGCGTGCATGCGCAGTACAGAAAAGACCCGGTGGGGATGTTTTTATTGCAAAGAACTGTGCGGTGCTAGGAAGGGCCACATAGTGAAGATCGCTGGATAAGAGAGAAAGGGGGGGTTATGTTGCCAGACATGCTGCCTAAAGGGGGTGGAGGGATTAAGGTGTATATATAGTTTGGGATAGAGTAAAGAGGAATTAGAACCCATTGCTGTCTGTGCGCCCCCCCCCCCCCCCCCCCCCTTACGGAGATGAATCCTTTCTGTTTGTCCTGTTTACCATTATCATCAAAAGTGAAAGTTAAATGAAAATCCAAAATGTTGTGTTGTTTCCAGAACAGGAATAGAGGCATAGGTGTGCACACAGGGTGTGTCAGGTGTGCCTGGGCACACCCTAATCACCCTGTGCTGCTTAGCTACAGAGAAAGGGACTGGTGAATCTCTGTCCTCAATCCCTTTCTCTATCTCAAAAGTGAGACATCAGGGGTCTGTTTAGACACATGATATTTCACCAAAG
This sequence comes from Aquarana catesbeiana, assembly GCF_042186555.1. NCBI lineage: Eukaryota > Metazoa > Chordata > Amphibia > Anura > Ranidae > Aquarana > Aquarana catesbeiana. The sequence goes on along the minus strand of NC_133325.1, from coordinate 766,266,152 downwards.
TCCCCCAAAGGAGTTCCTAAAAAAAACAATATTAGAAAAATTAAATTAAATTATTAGAAAAATAATAGAAAAATTAAATGGTAAGTAATAATAATAATACAAATAAAAAAATAGACTACTGACACCAATCTCTGCTCTACTGACACCGTCCACTGCTCTACTGACACCGTCCTCTGCTCTACTGACACCACCCACTGCTCTACTGACACTGTCCACTGCTCTACTGACTCCATCCACTGCCCTACTGACACCGTCCACTGCTCTATTGACCCCTGTCCACTGCTCTACTGACACCGTCCACTGCTCTACTGACACCGTCCCCTGCTCTACTGACACAGTCCACTGCTCTACTGACACCGTCCACTGCTTTACTGACACTGTCCACTGCCCTACTGACACCGTCCACTGCTCTATTGACCCCTGTCCACTGCTCTACTGACACCGTCCACTGCTCTACTGACACCGTCCACTGCTCTACTGACACCGTCCACTGCTCTACTGACACTGTCCACTGCTTTACTGACACTGTCCACTGCCCTACTGACACCGTCCCCTGCTCTACTGACACAGTCCACTGCTCTACTGACACTGTCCACTGCTTTACTGACACTGTCCACTGCCCTACTGACACCGTCCCCTGCTCTACTGACACAGTCCACTGCTCTACTGACACTGTCCACTGCTCTACTGACACCGTCCACTGCTCTACTGACACTGTCCACTGCCCTACTGACACTGTCCACTGCTCTACTGACACTGTCCACTGCTCTACTGACACCGTCCACTGCCCTACTGACACCGTCCCCTGCTCTACTGACACTGTCCACTGCTCTACTGACACCGTCCACTGCCCTACTGACACCGTCCCCTGCTCTACTGACACTGTCCACTGCTCTACTGACACCGTCCACTGCTCTACTGACACCACCCACTGCTCTACTGACACTGTCCACTGCCCTACTGACACTGTCCACTGCCCTACTGACACTGTCCACTGCCCTACTGACACCGTCCACTGCCCTACTGACACCGTCCACTGCTCTACTGACACCGTCCTCTTCTCTACTGACACCGTCCACTGCCCTACTGACACCATCCACTGCTCTACTGACACCGTCCTCTTCTCTACTGACACCGTCCACTGCCCTACTGACACCGTCCACTGCTCTACTGACCCCGTCCACTGCTCTACTGACACTGTCCACTGCTCTACTGACACCGTCCACTGCTCTACTGACACCGTCCACTGCTCTACTGACACTGTCCACTGCTCTACTGACACCGTCCACTGCTCTACTGACACCGTCCACTGCCCTATTGACACTGTCCACTGCCCTACTGACACAGTCCACTGCTCTACTGACACTGTCCACTGCTCTACTGACACCGTCCACTGCTCTACTGACACCGTCCTCTTTTCTACTGACCCCGTCCACTGCTCTACTGACACTGTCCACTGCTCTACTGACACTGTTCACTGCTCTACTGACACCGTCCACTGCTCTACTGACACTGTCCACTGCTCTACTGACACCGTCCACTGCTCTACTGACACTGTCCACTGCCCTACTGACACTGTCCACTGCTCTACTGACACCGTCCACTGCCCTACTGACACCGTCCACTGCTCTACTGACACCGTCCTCTTCTCTACTGACACCATCCACTGCTCTACTGACACTGTCCACTGCTCTACTGACACCGTCCACTGCTCTACTGACCCCGTCCACTGCTCTACTGACACTGTCCACTGCTCTACTGACCCCGTCCACTGCTCTACTGACACTGTCCACTGCTCTACTGACACCATCCACTGCTCTACTGACACCATCCACTGCTCTACTGACACTGTCCACTGCTCTACTGACACCGTCCACTGCTCTACTGACCCCGTCCACTGCTCTACTGACACTGTCCACTGCTCTACTGACACCATCCACTGCTCTACTGACACCATCCACTGCTCTACTGACACTGCCCACTGCTCTACTGACACCGTCCACTGCTCTACTGACCCCGTCCACTGCTCTACTGACACCGTCCACTGCTCTACTGACACACACTGTATGTATGTGTGTTTGAGCTTTGGGGTGCACACCCTAATACAACAGGCTGTGCACACCTATGAATAGAGGAGAAATATTCTAATGGGGATACTAGTTCTGGTGACAACATGGGATTCCCTCACTTTGGAAGGATTTCCTCTCGCTTCCTGTTTTGGCTATGGGACAGGAAGTGAAGGGAAATCTCCCCAATGGGACACAGATTGGGATAAAAAAAATCTGACAGAGGTTATAACCCTCCCTTAAGCTGGATACACACTATACAATTTCATTTATATTTCTTCCTTTAGATTTACCAAAACCATAAAATATGAGGTCAAACCTAAACACTTTCAATTTGTATGCAATCAGGTAGGCCCTTGCACTACATAGTTGAAGATAAAACTAAAGGAAATGAAACAACAAAAGTTGTGTAGTGTATATCCAGCTTAAAGAGGAACTGCAGTCTGCTCACATAACTCCTCTTTATACTCCTATATACATGTATAGAGCCATGACAGGTCCTCTTTATACTCCTATATACATGTATAGAGCTATGACAGGTCCTCTTTATACTCCTATATACATGTATAGAGCCATGACAGGTCCTCTTTATACTCCTATATACATGTATAGAGCCATGACAGGTCCTCTTTATACTCCTATACATGTATAGAGCCATGACAGGTCCTCTTTATACTCCTATATACATGTATAGAGCCATGACAGGTCCTCTTTATACTCCTATATACATGTATAGAGCCATGACAGGTCCTCTTTATACTCCTATACATGTATAGAGCCATGACAGGTCCTCTTTATACTCCTATATACATGTATAGAGCCATGACAGGTCCTCTTTATACTCCTATACATGTATAGAGCCATGACAGGTCCTCTTTATACTCCTATATACATGTATAGAGCCATGACAGGTCCTCTTTATACTCCTATATACATGTATAGAGCCATGACAGGTCCTCTTTATACTCCTATATACATGTATAGAGCCATGACAGGTCCTCTTTATACTCCTATATACATGTATAGAGCCATGACAGGTCCTCTTTATACCATAGCTCCCAACTGTCCCTGATTTGGAGCAATATCCCTCTGTCCCTCGTTCCTCCTCATTTGTCCCTCATTTTGGTCTGATCTATATAGTTGTATATAAAATGCACTTTTTATCTATCAAAAAGTGTTTTCCAGCACTAAACCTTTCATCTAATTTCTAAATTGCTGCATTTGTAAATTCCAAAAGCCAATATAAAGGAATAGTAGTGGTAAAAAAGCACTTGTGGGTTTAACCAATCTTGTTTTGTTTTTTTGTATAATTCTCCTTTAAGGGGGCGTGGCAAGGGGTGTGTCCTTTACCTGCATGCTTTTGCTGTTAGGTGTCCCTCATTCCCATCTCAAAAAGTTGGGAGGTATGTTATACTCCTACATACATGTATAGAGCCATGAAGGTCCTCTTTATACTCCTATATACATGTATAGAGCCATGACAGGTCCTCTTTATACTCCTATATACATGTATAGAGCCATGACAGGTCCTCTATATACTCCTATATACATGTATAGAGCCATGACAGGTCCTCTTTATACTCCTATATACATGTATAGAGCCATGACAGGTCCTCTTTATACTCCTACATACATGTATAGAGCCATGAAGGTCCTCTTTATACTCCTATATACATGTATAGAGCCATGACAGGTCCTCTTTATACTCCTATATACATGTATAGAGCCATGACAGGTCCTCTATATACTCCTATATACATGTATAGAGCCATGACAGGTCCTCTTTATACTCCTACATACATGTATAGAGCCATGAAGGTCCTCTTTATACTCCTATACATGTATAGAGCCATGACAGGTCCTCTTTATACTCCTATATACATGTATAGAGCCATGACAGGTCCTCTATATACTCCTATATACATGTATAGAGCCATGACAGGTCCTCTTTATACTCCTATATACATGTATAGAGCCATGACAGGTCCTCTTTATACTCCTATATACATGTATAGAGCCATGACAGGTCCTCTTTATACTCCTATATACATGTATAGAGCCATGACAGGTCCTCTTTAGTTATCATGATATAAAATAATGGATGTGGGGGCCTTTTGGTGGGCCTGATTTTTTTTTTTGGAGGGGGCAGCATTTCATTCTTGGTACAAGGCAGCACAATGTCTTGGGCCGGCCCTGACCCTGTATGTTTTTTTATTTTTTAACTATCAATGTGTTCCTTTTCCTATTCCCCTAATTTTGCATCTTGATATCACATGTCAGGAAGAGAAGGGAAAGCAAATGCAATGAGAAAGCTGTGCAGAGTGTTATCTCTTTGTGACCTCTACTGGCTTGCTAGGGTAATAGAACCTTTCTCATGTCATCTGTAGATTGAGTTAGCATGACACCTAGTGGTCTTTTTAAAAAATGCAGTGTAAATGTGTGGCTATGTACAGTACTCTGAATGTCACAGCTTTAACAGAAGGCTTTACTATGGAAGCGGTATCAAAAATAATAAGATAAAGAGCTGATCGCAAGTTCATCCATTTTGGGAGAAAATACGATAATTTGTACTCCAGCTCACTTCAGTAGATCTCTCATCAACCTTTGAGTTGCTTACTACATGTTAATAGTTTGCAGCTTGCCCATCAGGGGCAGCCTGTTCATTGTGGGAGCATGGGCGCGGCCCCACTATCCATGCCACTGCCCTCCCTATCCATGCGCCCAGCCCCTATCAGGGCACCAGGCGCATGAATTCCTATGGCGGGGGAGGGGGTGTTTTTTTTACAGCACCTAATTAGAGCCAGAGGCTCTAATAGGCTTCAAAATAGGGTGGTCTCGAGGTGCAGAGCACTGTGTCTGGAGCCCACCCAGGTGTGTTGCAACAGTGAATGAATATTTACTGTTGCGACACTGATCCTCCTCCCGAAGTGGTCTGATACCCATAACGCGAATGGTTGAAAGAACAGATGATCCTATTGGATGCCTAGGAGGAGGGCAGGAGGCGCACGGCCGAAGCAAAGAGGAGAAGATACAGGAGCCGCTGTCCGATGCCCGCCTCTGCCTGATGTCTCTGCCGCTGCCTGATGTACCCACTGTTGCCCGATGTCCCTGCCGTTGCCTGATGTACCCACCGATGTCCGATGTCCCCGCTGCTGCCCGATGTACCCACCGATGCCCGATGTACCCGCTGCTGCCCGATGTACCCACCGATGCCCGATGTACCCGCTGCTGCCCGATGTACCCACCGATGCCCGATGTCCCCGCTGCTGCCCGATGTACCCACCGATGCTCGATATCCTCGCTGCTGCCCGACGTGCCCACTGATGCCCGATCCCCGATGTGCCCAACGATGCCCGATCCCCGTCGCTGCCCGATGTGCCAGTGGACCTGTAAACAGCGAGGGGGGGTTTGAGGTGCTGGGGGGTTGGTTGTTTGCTGCCCCCCCAAAGAAAAAAACACCAGCCGCCACTGTTGTCCATTATAAATCTTCACTAATAGTCCAACTTTTAAATGCTCTAGGGCCCTGGCCCCCATCCTGCGGCCCTTTGGTATATGATGTGAGGCCCTCGGACCTCAGCAGTCTGTAGTGGGGACATTGATAAGGGTAATCGTGTTGATCTCTAATAACCTCCTGACATGGACATTCACTGTACTGTTCATTTAAGCACAAGAGACTCCATTTTGTTCTCACTGTTGAAATATGTTCTGTAACCTTCACCTAACACACAGACACTTCTCCTACTAAACGCTCTCTACTCCCCACTCCCTTCTCAATGTTTTATCTTTGCAATTGTTCTATTCGCCAGCTTTTAATAATAAATTTCTATTTGTTAGTTTTGAATAACATCTCACACCACCCATTTCTTATCTATGTAAAAAATAACATGTAATAATACATTTTGACACTGAACGGACATTTTAAGCACCGTGATTGAGTCCTGTGAATCTGTTCCTGCAGCTGCAGTATTAACCTTGTTTTAGAGGTCCAATCAGAAATCAGTCATATCAGCTTGGCGAGTCAAATACCAGGAGTTTGGCAGAGTTTCCAGAAGGAACCGCGCTTCGATCGGGATCATCGGGAAACGCACACCTCAAATGCCGGCTAGGTAAGCTGCCATCAAGCTTGCTATATTTCTGCCTTTCCTATGTATCCTATCTGTCGGATCTCAAGGAAACCAGACCACTCTCTGACCTTTCTGGTTGGGTAACGTGTGTGTGAATGTGTATGTGTCCCCCTTCACGGGTTGGACTGTGTGTGGATAGGGAAAATCCTCTGCAGTTCCCTGCGTTGACTCCTTGTGGGCGACCTGGTTCAGAGGCGCATGGTAGGGTCAGATAAAACTCACAGAGAAGAGAAGAGACGAGGAGGGTCTCTTAATGAGTGTTTTGTCTATTGTCATAAACCCCTTCTATCCACGAAGATAAGTGGAGACTATTCTTGTAAATCTACAGATTTGCTGTACTATTTGTTTAGAGGCAAGAGGGTATAGGCACAAGTAGAGAAGACTGGCCAGTCATTATGGGCATTAAATTAATTAAGGGAATGAAGGGAGAGAGGCCTTCAGAAAATGCCCAGCGCAAGATGAGCGCTAGAGAATATATGAACCGAAGGTGCGGTTCCACCTATACTGAGCCCCTAGATAAATGGGTAGAATGGACAAAGGGAACAGCTAAACCTTTAAAATCTGAAGGGACTTTTGATTTACAAGTATGGCAAAGTTTTCCGCACGATTATGGCCCACTACTGTGCAGTGAAGGAACGTGGAGAATAGCTTGCACATGGGAGACAAAAGCTAAAGTAGCAAATCAAACTGGCTTAAGGGAGATGTTCAATAAAAGTACTGCCCAAATTTACTACGTTTGGCCAGAAGACTCTGTAGAGGAGGACCCCCCACCTTATGTGGCTGCCAGTTTGGCTTTAAGGGGTCCACGCACAAAAGCAAAAGAATTAGATTACATGGAACACACAAAAGATGAGCTATGCAATATACTAGAGAGCAGAGGTTTAACAGCCCCATATCAACCTACAAAGAGGGTTTTGGTTCGTATCCTAGAAACAGATGATTGGCATAAATCAAAAGGCACGTATGCAAAACTAGATTTCTCTGAACTTAAGGCTTTGGCCAGAGAAAGAGAGATAGAGTCTGAACTTCCGGAGCAAACCATAATTTCCAAATTGTGGCAGCAAGATGAAGAGAGAAGGAAGGGAGATGCCACTTCTTCTGCCCCTGGCACAGAGCAATCTGTTGCAGTTTATCCTCTCAGAACCCAATTAGTTTTTGAAGGTAATGCTGTTGACAGTAAGTCTCAAATTAAATGGCATGTACCTTTTAGTCCCCAAGATATGAGAGCCATTTTAGAGGGATTGGGAGATCCTAGAAAGAATCCAATTGGGTTTGCAAACAAACTTAGCACTGCACAGGAAGCATATGAGGCTTCTGCTACTGACATTCAACAGCTTCTTATTAAAGCAGTGGGAAGCAACATGTCTGGCTATATACTTAAAGAATGTGGTGTAGATGTAAAAAATCTAGGTAAGATGGTTAGTGGATGGGAGGTTTGTGAGAAATTGAAGGAAAAATTGCCCCAAATATATGGACAAACCAGACATGCTGAATTTATGAATGCTAAGCAAGGGAAAGAGGAAGCAGCAGGGGCTTATTGGAGGTGGTTAAGCAATATGGCTGAGGAAGCAGGCCTTAAAATAGAGGAAGAGAAGGCGGGAGAAACTGCAAGTCCATCTACATAACTGGTGAAACAAAGGTTTCTTGATGGTTTAATACCCCAGTTGAAAGAAACGTTGTTCGCAGCAAGGCCTGAGGCAGGCAATATGTCTATTCGAGACGTCCTGCCTATCCTGTTATCAATAGAAAACGGGATTAACCAAAAACACAGCATACCCAAGGTTATGTACACGGGGAAGCAGAGAGGAAGAGGAAGAGGCAAAAGCAATTTCAGAAATCATGGCAATCGGGGACCAATTATATGCTACAATTGTGATGGGGAAGGACACATAGCCAAATTCTACCATCTTCCTGACCGTAGACTGGAAAAGAGCTTAGAGGCCCCTCATGCTGATCCCAGTTCTCTGCCAAAAGCAGTGGATCAGGCATAGGAAAATGGCATGCCAGTATCAATCATGTTAAATAGGGGAGACAATGGTCCCAAGGCCAGAGTAAAAGTATTTTTATAAGAACTCCCCTATCCTGGAGGAGAAACAGAATTAACCTGTTTAATCGATACTGGTGCAGGCCGAAGTGTTTTTAATATAGAGGACTTACCTCCAGGATTATTATCTACAAATGTTATCTCTGGTGTTGGCCTAACCGGGACCTCTACTGATTTGGTTGAGTCCAAGCCACTTAAACTCAGGCTAGGACATCAAACAGAAATTGTCACTAAAGTGTTAGTTTCAGACACAGTTCCTACCAATCTTTTGGGAGCTGACATTTTGAACCAAATTTTAGCAAACAGACTACACTCCTACAGGAGTCCAAGTGGTCAGTAGTCTGTCAGGAGAAGTTTTAAATTCTGCTTGTGGAGCATTTTTAATCCAAGACTCCATTCCGCCATTTCCACCAGAATTGGAAATGATTCCGGCTGAATTATGGGCCACCAGCAAATATGATGTAGGTCATGATAAAAATTAAACCAGGAGCCCATCTAGCACAGATTAAACAGTACCCACTGAGTATTGCTCAGACTGAGGGGATAAAGGATCAAATCACTCAACTGAAAGCAGCATGGGTTGTTGTACCAATTAAGTCCCAAGTCAATACACTCCTGTTCCCAATTGCAAAGAAGCCAGACAAGAAGGTTGGGCAGGTGACATACCACATGGTGCATGATTTGAGAGCCATTAACAATATAATAGAGGCAGATACCCCGATCGTGCCCAACCCCCACACTTTACTAAGTGGAATACCTGCCTCCAGCACCTGCTTTACAGTGATTGATCTTGCAAATGCTTTCTTTTCGGTGCCCCTGCACCCAGATTGCTGGCACCATTTTTTATTTACCCATGATGCCCAAAAGTTAGCATGGACAAGATTGCCCCAAGGCTGTGTGAGTAGCCCCTCTGAATATTACACTGCGTTAACGCAAGTATTGGACCAATGGTCCCCCTCACACCCAAACACAGTTTTGCTTCAGTACATAGACGATTTGCTTATTTGTTCTGATACAAAGGACATTTGTAGCAGAGAAACAGTAATGCCCCGTACACACGGTCGGACTTTGTTCGAACATTCTGACAACAAAATCCTAGGATTTTTTCCGACGGATGTTGGCTCAAACTTGTCTTCCATACACACGGTCACACAAAGTTGTCGGAAAATCCGATCATTCTAACGTAAAACACGTACGTCGGGACTATAAACGGGGCAGTGGCCAATAGCTTTCATCTCTTTATTTATTCTGAGCATGCGTGGCACTTTGTCCGTCGGATTTGTGTACACGCGATCGGAATTTCCGACAACGGATTTTGTTGTCGGAAAATTTTATAGCAAGCTCTCAAACTTTGTGTGTCGGAAAATCACGCGGTCACGCGGTCGGAATTTCCGACAACAAGGTCCTATCACACATTTTCCGTTGGAAAATCTGACCATGTGTACAGGGCATTAGTCTTCTCATGTTTCTCTATAACAGTAACAACAAAGTTAGCAAAGATAAGCTACAATACTGCCAAGAGAAGGTGATCTTCCTGGGTCACTGCATTTCACATGGAATCCGTCACCTAACCCCAGATCGAGTTAAAACTCTACAAAACTTTGAAAAGCCAAGAAATGTACGGCAACTACGTGCCTTCCTGGGGTTAGTGGGATATTGTAGGGACTGGATTCCAAATGCATTAGAACTTATGGCTCCTCTATATGAGGCTACCACTAGAAACCCTTTCAAACTCACATGGGACAATGAATTGCAGATGAAGTAGCTTATTAAAATTTTGTCTGAAGCTCCCGCCATTGGACTTCCTGACTATACTAAGACGTTCTCGTTGTTCTGTCATGAAGTCAATGGATTTGCTGCAGGTGTACTCACCCAGCTACATGGAGAAAAACAGAGGGCTGTGATGTATGTATCAGCCTCATTAGACCCTGTCATCAAAGGCTCCCCCAGTTGTATGCGAGCCATAGCAGCCTGCATTTTGCTGCTAGACAAAGTAGCTGAGCTTGTACTAGATTCTGCTCTGATCCTGTATGTGTCACATGCAGTACAGGAAATAATGAATCAAGTAAATACCAGACATGCGTCTGCCAGTAGATTTGACAAGTACCAGTCTGCTCTTTTTGCTCCATCGAATTTAACAATCAAGCGATGTGTTACTTCAAATCTGGCTACTCTTCTTCTTATAATTGATGAGGAAGATGCAACAAATGGTACTGATGTAGTACCTGAGAGTTTTTCTCATGATTGTATGGCTCTGATGGAGGTAGAAAGGGCCTCTGTCACACCAGCAAAAGATGAGCCTTTATCAGATTGTGACACACACTTATTCGTAGATGGTTCCAGATTTTACACTGATGATGGTCAGCCACACACAGGGTTTGCTGTAACCACTACAAACACCATTTTACATCAGGAAGCATTGAAACCCCAGATGTCAGCACAGGAAGCGGAGTTGTGTGCTGTAGTCAAAGCATGTCATCTCCTAGAGAATCAAAGGTGAAACATTTACACTGACAGCAGATATGCATTTGGAATAGCTCATGATTTTGGGCCTATCTGGAAAGCACTGAACTTTCTGACTAGTGCAGGGAAGCCAGTGAGACATGTAAAACTCATAGAGCAGCTATTTGAGGCCCTTCAGAAACCAGCAGAAGTTGCCATCTTGAAGGTAAAAGGACATGCAAGGGGAAATGACATGACAGCCAGAGGAAATGCTTTAGCAGACCAAGCGGCAAAGGAGGCTGCCCTTATGGCATTTGGAGTCACACTCACTGAAGGGGTTGCCCAGGTAGCGTGGACAGATTCCCCTCATCAAGAGCAGTGGGATGTAGAAACTCTAATTCAGTTGCAGAACCAGGCCCCTGATGAAGAGAAGGACAAGTGGATCAAATGTAATGCTACCCAAAATCAGCAGGACCTGTGGAGCGCTGACAACAGGTGGTGTCTACCCAGGAGTTTGTACCCAGTTTTAGCACAACTGGCACATGGCGTCAGTCATCTCGCTAAGGGCGCGATGGTGGCACTTACTGACTGCTATTGGATAGCACCTGGATTTAGTGCATTTGCAGCCAGGTTTTGTGCTTCATGTCTCACTTGTGCTCTGTACAATGCAGGGAGGCCTGTCCATGTTCCCCAAAATCATTCTCCTAAGCCAGATTTCCCTTTCCAAAGAATTCAAATAGACTACATTCAGATTCCCAGAATAGGCACCTATGAGTTTGCTTTAGTGTGTATTGACATGTTCTCAGGTTGGCCCGAGAGCTGGCCAGTAGCTAAAGCAAATGCAAAAACAACAGCAAACAAAATTTTGAATGAAATAGTTTGTAGATATGGAGTTCCTGAAACTATTGAGTGTGACAGAGGAACCCATTTTACTGGGGAAGTAATGAAAGAGGTAATGGAAGCCCTTCACATACAACAAGCTTTCCATACACCATATCATCCACAAAGTAGTGGTAAAGTTGAGAGACTTAATGGAATTTTGAAAAACAGATGCCCAAAAATTAAAGCAGATACAGGAAAAGGATGGGTTGAAGCTTTGTCATTAGCCCTATATTCTGTACGAACTACCCCTAAACAACCACATGGGCTATCCCCCCTATGAGATTTTATTTGGAGGGCCACCCAAAACAGGGCTATATTTTCCCCAACAGTTACAGGCTTCTCACTCTAGTCTGTTAGAATATGTTCAGATTTTGCAAATAACATTGAATAAAATACATGAAGGTGTTTATAAATCTATTACCGACCCAGATTCTGTTTCAGGTATTCACAGAATCCAACCAGGTGACTGGGTAGTGGTCAAGCGACACGTCAGAAAGCCGCTAGAACCAAAATTTGACGGACCACATTTGGTGCTTTTGACAACTGGTTCTGCTGTCAACTTGGAAGGAAAGCCCACCTGGATTCACATCAGTCACTGCAAGAAAATCCTGAAGTGATGATATCCTTTGAAAAAATGATGATGATGTTTCTTTTCTTTTTGTTGTTTGTGAGAACTGAGACATGGAAAAATAACCCTTTCATCCAAATGTTAAAATTGTATGCAACCCATAGCAACGCTAGAAACTGCTGGGTGTGTTCTCACTTACATCTCCAAACAGGAACAATACCCATGATAGCAATGCCTCTCAATTTCACTGATCTAAACAGGACCAGAATAAATGGCTCATACATCGTCTCCACAGCTAATGAGCACAGATCAGTAACTTTGATGGTTTCAAAAAATAAACACAGATTTGTTTAAACATTACATGCCCATTTAACACTAAATGTACACGGTTGAGCAATTCAGATTGCACCGGAGCAAAAATTACAGTTTATGGAGGAAACTATGGTCAATATTATTATATCCCAGATCCAGAACTAAATAGAACCCTTTATAGTACAAATTGCTCACAGTTCCCAATATGTGAAAATATCGGTTACCTGAGATTCCATGTTATTGCTTCCAGTTTTTTAGCAGCAGGCATACCATCCATACGTAGAGGGTTATAGTATATATGTGGAAATAAAGCTTACGCCTGGCTTCCTACTAATGTTACAGGTACATGTTATATTGGGAAGTTAGTACCTGCTTTGGCTGTTCGCAAAGATACAGTGCGACCAGATCAAAGTCCAGAATACCCTTTAGTGTTCGAAAGAGAGCTGTTCACTGAAGGTGACATGGCATGGTCATGGTTCCCTTCCTGGACAGGATGGGGAATTGAAGCAATGAAAAGAATAAATAATTACACTAGAATTGTAGATGAGATTATTAACCTTATTACCACTGATATAGGTTTATTAAATGAAGAAATGGCTCAGCTTAAAAAAGTAGTATTAGAGCACAGATTAACGCTAAATTATCTCACTGCAGCTCAAGATGGGATGTGTAAGGTATTTCACACTGACTGTTGTATATACATTTCTGATAATGAGGACATTATTAAAGGGCATCTTGCTAAGATAAGAGAACTACAGAATAAGGCCAGGGATAGTGCTAAAGATGGATGGAACCCCTTTCAGGGTTTAGGAGGTTTTGGTGACTTTTTATATGGCATAGCAACATGGTTACAGAAACTAGGCGCTTACATTGTGATGTTCCTATTTCTCATATTTGTTATTTACTTCCTCAGGCTATGCCTCTGTGTGACTACCCGCTGTACCAACAAATGTACCACCATCCCTGATGAACCCTTTATTGTGAGAAAGCTAGGAGAGAGCTGAACAGGACGCCGTCTCTCTGCGCCAATGTAACAGGAGTTACCAGCAATCGGTTGAATGTAACGCGGAGAAGAATGGTGTCAAATAAACAAAAGGAGGGAAATGACATGGACATTCACTGTACTGTTCATTTAAGCACAAGAGACTCCATTTTGTTCTCACTGTTGAAATGTGTTCTGTAACCTTCACCTAACACACAGTCACATCTCCTACTAAACGCTCTCTACTCCCCACTCCCTTCTCAATGTTTTATTTTTGCAATTGTTCTATTCGCTAGCTTTTAATAATATATTTCTATTTGTTAGCTTTTAATAACATATTTCTATTTGTTAGTTTTTAATAACATCTCACACCACCCCTTTCTTATCTATGTATAAAATAACATGTATTAATAAATTTTGACACTGAACAGACATTTTAATCACAGTGATTGAGTCCTGTGAATCTGTTCCTGCAGCTGCAGTATTAATTTTGTTTTAGAGTCCCAATCAGAAATCAGTCATAACACTCCTATAACATGTTCCAGTCTTGTATTGTCTTCTGCAACATATCCCAGCCAAAATGTAGCCGATCCACGCTCTCCGACCCTTGTTTCCTCTACTAGGTCTGCAGTTTCTCACAGTCCTTCAAGCATTTCAATAATGTGCGGCCCTTTGGTGATGTCAAGGGCCACATTTGAGACCCACTTTAGCTCATAAGTTGACAACCACTGATCTAGGACATGCATCCCTGACCCTGTGGAAGTAACCAATCTCACAGCCTCCTTATGCCATAGAGAAGAGAAATGTTGTGATACCTGGCATTCTTGGACTGCTTTTTCTTGCTCCTTTGCAAATCAAGAGATGCTGCATACCTCTGCTGCAGGCAGGGGCATATCTACTGTGAGGCAAACTAGGCGTTTGCCTTGCACAGCATTTTTCAGGGGGACGACAATGCCACCCCCCCCAGGCAAAAGGGACATGGTCATGTTCAGTCGGTGGAACTGGCTGAGAATGTGTCCATCCACTTGGTACGGTTGATTGGGGATGGGGACAATGCTGGGTTAGGTACCCTGTAGGAAAGGACAGGTGGGGACGTATTTTATTTGTGGTGCCGGGCCAGTCCCCGGGCTCCCAGCTCCAGAGGACCCTCTGCACTGTCCTGCACCTCTATGCAAGGATCTGCCAATCTGTTCATAGGTCCTGCCCCTCCATGGCATAGATTCCACCCATATGTTCAGAAATCCTGCCCCTCCATGCAAAAGTTCGGCCCAACTGTTTGGAGGTCCTGCCCTTCTTCCCTATAGATAGCAGTAATCGTGGGTGTGAAAGTCCCACCCCTCTCCCCCATAGAGGATGATCTGGTGTACTCTGATCTCCCTATGTCCGGTAAGATGTGATCGGTGAGATCCGACAGATTTCTCTGTTCCTGATTGGTGCTGACAGTGAGCCCCATCCCCTATTTATCCTATGACCCCCTTGTATTGGTGGGTGGTGAAGCTGGAGATCTGGCATTTTCTGCTCTCCAGAGTCATCCAGACAGAGAATTCCAGAATCCAGGAAATATATGGCAGGCTCCTCCCTCAGTCCCCCAGGTAGAAGAAGCTGGCCTGGGCCAGGTGATGGGGGGACACAGAGCCCGACCAATCATGGAATGTCCGCAGCTCATCTCCCTCTGCATCCCAGACTTCACCGCACCGGGAGCCCCCAGGAGCCCAACACCTCCCGCACCAAGTCCATGGCGCTGACCACTGAGGCTGACAAGAGTCACAAAGGCAGAGGAGTGAAGGAGGTTCTGGAAGAGACTGGACAGAGTGAGCATAATACCGGGGAGGGGGAGCTGAAACACGGGACAGTCAGCATCACATCTTTCCGCACCACTACATGGGAAAGGAGGGGGAGGGTCACACTTGCCATACCACTACGTGAAGGGGGGTCAAACCTGTTCGTACCACTACATTGGGTGGTCACACCTCTCCATACCACTACATGGGGGGGGAGAGTGATTTTAGTCTTGCCTAGAGCAGTACAAAACCAAAATACACCACTGGCTGCAGGGCTGACCTAATGAAACTGGGGGTACCCTGTGGCTAGTCATATGTGACCAGACTCTGGAGTGACTCTAATGTTTCATTAGAAAGTGCCCATAAGTGACATCTGATATCGTGTGCCCTCTTTCCCCTGGTGCCCCCCATCCTCTATTTGTCCCTTTTTGTCTTTTTCTCATCCTCTGTTACCTTTCTTTCAGTTTTTAGAGGCTACACCATCTTGTTTATGACTTTCTGTTTTTTTCCCCCTCCCTCCATTTTTTTTCTCTTCTTTTTCTTTTCTCCACCAGTTCCATTTTGGGCAAATTTGAAAGGCATCAAACTGAAATAAACCCTGGTTTGTTGCAGGCACTGGAGGTTTTCTAACAGCGTCATTGTGAGAATTCAGATCCACTGACATTTGTATTTCTTAGGTATACTTTCATCTGTACACACACTATATTGTCAAAATTATTGGGACACCTGCCTTTACACATGAACTTTAATGGCATCCCAGTATTAGTCTATATACAATGGATGATTTTTCCTCTTAAGTGGGATTTTAAAGGGTGGAAGTCTCAAAAAAAGTATAACAAAAAGTATAAAAAATTATCAGAATTTTATTGTATCAAAATTTAAAAGAAAAACATGTGCTAGAATAGAAACAATGAATAAAAGCAACAATGGATGCCAGAATTAACAAATGATGAAAAATACAACCAGGATATACATGACAGGTCGACAGAGCTACACAAAACCCCACAAAGGCTATACCAGCAAGGAGCCAATTGACAGTGCAGGCCCAACGCGTTTCGAGGCTTTATATAAGGATTACGACCTCTTCTTCAGGGGCTAGAGGTAAGGTGTATATCTGTCTGCGAAACATTGTTACAAAAAAAGAGACAAAAAGACACACAATGAAAAACATATTAATGTCCCTTTAAAATCCCACTTAAGAGGAAAAATCATCCATTGTATATGTATAAAGGGATGCGGGTTGGTTGTCTCATTCCATTAAGCTCTTGTCACCACCAGTTTCAGTATTAGTCTATAGGGTTCAATATTGCGTTGCCTCACCCTTTGCAGCTATCAGCCCAGTGGTAATTAAACACTGCCAAAAGAAAGCTTTCATTAGCTGACATAGCTAACTTTTTTGGACATCTAGTGGCGCAAAAAGTGAACTACATCACTATTCACGCAAGGAAATGTAAGGGTAAGGGCGTTAAACGATGACCCACTGATATCTTTAATTTAAATGGATGCACAAACTATTTATATTACAAAATTCTTAAAACATAGACATATCACATCATAAGGGCAACATATAGTCTGAAATATATAAAAACATAGAACTGCATCACTATATACTCCACATGGCATTGGAAAATATAAAACATACAAACACTGGTATTCAAATCTTATTTATTTTTATTATTATTATTTTTATGCAAATAGGCATCACATTTAAAATTCAAAGATCCAACGCACTTCCTTTTTTGCAGGATGTGTGAAACATATAACCACCTTCAAGTGGGGATTTAACTCTTTCAGTTCCTTGTATGGTAGATCAACTGCAATCCATTTTTTTATAGGAAATAGTTAACCAAACTATTATAAACTATTCCTTTTTGTGTTTAGTGCTTCCACCTACATTGTTTCCCCTGAATTTTCTCTGATATATATACAGATATATATATATATATATATATATATATATATATATATATATATATATATATATATACCACCTGCTGGGTATTATAATGTATGTATTGAGGAATTTTGTAAAAGAATATAATTCTTTTGTTCATATTTATATGTAGCTTTACCCCCCCCCCCCTGCAGGAGCCACTTGGTAATTTGGGTTCCCTGTTCTGTGTTTGGACTCCAAGAACACCCTTACCCCCCCCCCCCCGACAAACCTGATTGAATGAAAATTGTACTTTAAATGTTTGGGTGTTTTCTGTTTTTTTTTAAGTTTCCAGCATCATGACATATGGTATAATGCACAGGGCTTTTTTTCCGCGGGAACGCGGGGGAACGCAGTTCCAGCAGCTTCAGCACTGAATGTATGTAATGGCAAGGGGTGCTGGATTGTGTTACAGTGTCTATTGATGCTGGCTGCTGGGGAATCTATTGTTACTGGAGGTGCTATTTTTGCAGGGGTCTATTGTTGCTGCTGGGGGGCCTATTGTCTCTGGAAGCAATCTATTTTTGCAGGGGGGAGGTCTGTTGTTAAGAATATATGTGTATATATCGCGCTGTCATAAAGGTGTAAGCAGCTAGCACAAACAAGTGATCTAATCCTGTAAGTAAAATAGTGTAAAAGAAAGTGTTTACCATCGGAAAATCTGATCGTGTGTACGAGGCTTTAGACTTTTAGGCAGCAAAAATAAGTCAGAACATACAAAAATGTGAGATATAATAACAATATCTTTATTTGTAAAGTTAACAACCAAAAATGCTTAAAATATGAGCTGTGGTGTATTATGCCCCAATTTAAAATACAAAGATAACCCTATTGATGGCAGAAATGCAATACAAAGAATTTCCACATTATACTTCTGCCTTAAAACAAGAACCCCAATGAGTTTCGATATGCAACAATCACAATTTTCATCGTGGGATTAGGGATATCTTAATCAGAGGACACATACTATTAGAACATGATCAGGGACGTGCGGTGAGGTCAGTGACTGGTGAGGCACTGGCTAGTATCAGAGCCAGATACACACAGGTTACATACACCACGATCATTAGAGTGAGAGCAATAATTCTAGCACTAGACCTCCTCTGTAACTCCAAACATGTAACCTGTAAAAATGTTTAAAGCGTTGCCTATGGAGATTTTTAAGTACTGAAGTTTGGCGCCATTCCAGAAGTGTGCGCAATTTTAAAGCGTGACATGTTAGGTATCTATTTATTCAGCATAACATCATCTTTCATAGTATACAAAAAAATCAGGCTAACTTTAGTGTTTTTTTTTTTTTATTCATAAAACCGTTTCTTTCCAAAAAAAAAGCGTTTGAAAAATTGCTGCGCAAATACCATGTAACATAAAAAGTTGCAATGACCACCATTTTATTCCCTAGGGTGTCTGCTAGAACAATATATATAATGTTTGGGGGTTGTGAGTAATTTTCTAGCAAAAAAATTATGATTTTTACATGTAGGAGAGAAGTGTCATAATTGGCCTGGGTGGCAAGGGGTTAATTACCATAAGTAAGTAATATACAAATAATTCTTATATATTATTTTTAGGGTAATTTACTATATTTTCAAAAACTGTATTCAAGCAGGTGGCTTAACAGACAAATTACTGATGTTTGAAGTTATAACTTTCAACCAGCAATTTCACAGTAAATAGATAAATAATAAATTATTATCTTATAACATATAGCATAATAATATATGATTTCGCTTGTACCTTTTCAGCAGCAGAAAATTCTCATTCTCCCTCTTAACTGTGTGGGAAAAACATGGGATTGTGGATAAATCTTATACCCATTAACCCACGTGTAGCAATAACTCTCGGTGGAGCTGCTGGTTTAAGCAGGCTTGTTACCTTCACTCTCCTTCCCTCTGTTTCACCGGCACCTGGTCTAGGGTTCCGTTGAGTTTACCTCCGGTAAACCAACACTTGAGTACGTTTTCAATGCTTTATTAAACGATTTACTAAAAAAGTAGCAGGAAAGAGGCAGAAGGGAAACTGCAGAAGAAACTCAAATATCTTCTTGTAGGATTCTTGACAAATGTCCTGATAGAATTTGGATATTTCAATAGAATGCGCTCCCCTCGTGGGACACACTCTTTGCTCGCCTGGATAGGCCTCTCTCACTTGCCTAGCAGCCAGTACGTAGCACGAACAAAAGTCTCTGCCACAGACTTGTTTGGGATACACCTACACGATCCTCTGCCACAGGATGTATTGGTCTTTCTGCAATGGATGTCAGTCACAGTGCTTGAACCTTTAAGCCAACCCGGCAACACTATGCTGTATAGTTACTTTTAGGATACGTCCTCCAACCGAGTCACTAGGCCCCTCTCCAGACCAGCACGTTGCGTGATCCTTCCATGACGGGTCCTCCCCTGGGATCTCCTCGGTTGTCCAGCTTCTTCACTCTGGATAGACAGCTCAGGACCATTCCTCAGCTGCTGTGGTAGACCTCAGACAAGCATCTGGGTCCACCCCTGCTCCGCAGCGGCGCGGGCCTCCGGAACGGAGGACCACGAGATTGCTCTCTAACGCATACCTGTCAGCCAGGAGGGCCAGTAGGTGGCTGTAAAACGAACCCCACAACATGGCGTCTGTCCCATAAATACCCTCGCCCAGAATGCAACTTGGAGGACCACCTCTCCGGGACAGAAGAGCATCCATAGGCTTCGACACGTTGCCCCTCCAACACTGACCAGTGATAACAGCGACACCCACCGGTCAGTACACACACAACGTCAGCCAAGCTGAAACAGAGGCAAATTTAACCTTCTTAACGAACAAATCACTAAATTTACCTAACATATGGTAGATCGCAAATCTACCAGCGCTACACACGTTTTTTCCTTGTAGTTAAGAGGGCTGGGCTGGAAGGGAGTCTTTTAGACACATGCCCCTACTATGACACTGCAGTGAGAGGCGCGCCTCCACTGCAGCATTTTTATTGGACAGCTGGGGCTAATGGTACTTTACTATTGGTCCAAGGCTCCAAGCTGTCCATTGAGCTCAGTGCCTCTGATTAAAAGTGAGGAGAGGCCCTGTGAGCTCATCCTCTCAGTTTGCAGCAAACAGAGTGTGCTAGCTTGTATTTAAACTGGCTGCTCTGTATTTAGCTTCTGACAGGCTGTGCAAGGAGCCCCGTATCTCTGGAACCATAAATGATAGAAGCCCCAAATTTTAACCAGTGGCAGGGTGGGACTTCAGCTACCTACCCCTGGTTGCTGAGCTACGACCCTCGAGGTCGATCATTTTTTTTCTTTTTTAATTTTTTTTTGTATGCTCATGCCTCCCCTGACTGCACATCCCTGTACATGATATGTTATCAAGTACATAATTTTTCAACTCCAAACCCAAGCACAAATATGTATACTGTATGAATATATAATTACCTTGCGGCTCGTGGAAAATAAACATAAACCAGAGCAATAAAAAACAGGTATTTCCTTGGGCACCCCAACCACACACCAGGAGAGTGTGTTCCTGTCTGAGACGTGCAGGGGGCCAAGTGGAGGACCGCACCAGGGAGGGGAGAAACCAACCCACCCACACTATACCAAAAAGATGTTTAAGGAAATAAACTATAATGCAAATGATCCAGTTGGGCAATAAGAGCACTTGTGCTGGTGTGCTACTGTATATGGCTAAAACACTTACCGTTTGAGGGATGTGAAGTAAAAGTTGAAATAACTGCATCAACAGAGTTCTTACCGGAATGTACTATGGGCAATGTCCTAAGATTAATAATTGTAAATTGTAAAGTACCTAAGAAGAAATATATATATAAAAAAATATATAATAATATATATAATAATATAATATAATAAATAAAACAAATTTCCTTCAGCGCAAATAATAATAACCTTAATCACTAAATAGTGATATGCGTAGTAGGTGATATAACAAAAAATCCTACCAAAAACCAAAAAAAAAATTAAAAAGTTGAAAAATACCCCCCCCCCCCCCCCCCACCTGGCTGCTGCACACACAGAAAATGCGTTCACTTCACATATAAAATATACATAACAAAACAGTGTTACGCTTCCTAAATAACTACCAATAAATCCTTAAATAAGAATAATATGTGATTAACTTGCAATATAGCAAGATACTGAGTGCACAATCAAATATTCATGTTCCCCGACTGGGAATAGTGAAAAATACATAGTAATGAAATATACGTGTTCCCTAAGTGGGAATAGTGAACATTAAACAATAAAGGTAAAGTCCACACACTAAAAAAATGAATTGAATAAAAATAAGAGTCAGAATGCACAAATATAATCCTCAGAGTCTTCTGCACAAAAACGCACAACATACCACCAGTGTATAAACGTTGAAAATGCAAGTGCTCTCCTCCACCTCAATATCCCAGCCACTCACCTCACATTCTGACCCCTGTTTCACCAGAAGGTCAGAAAAAGCAGGTTCCCTCTTTGGGATACAAACGGATCAGCTGGTCATGGAACTCCTATTCCTTCCGTGCTGCCTCCGACTGATTAGATGGATACCAGCCAGTACAAATTCCCTCAATGGGGTCCAGTGCACATGGGAATAGAAAAGGCAAAATCTAGTGCTCTCTGTATATCAAAACGGTTTATTTCCTCATTAAGGCATTAAAATGTTACTCACAAATGCAGCACTTAAGCAGTACAGGCTCAGGATGCATAAAAAAGAGCATCTTGTCGTTTCTACAGGTATGCATCCTGAGCCCGTACTGCTTAAAGTGGAGGTCCACCCTGATAAAAAAAATTGCATAAAAAAAACCTAAAAAAAATGGAGGAAAAAAAAATTAAAATTTTAACTTACGTGAAATGGCTGTTGCTAGGCAGTCTTCCTAATCTGCCTCTTCCTACGCCGCGGTGATCTTCAGTCTTCTCCTCCCCGCATTGTCTTCTGGGGAATGGGGCGCGGTGTGTTATGGGAACTGTGTGTGTCCCACAACACATCGCGTCCCATTCACAAAGCGCTGCGCGACTCGCGCATGCGCAGTAGGAAACGGGCAGTGAAGCCGCAAGGCTCCACTGCCTGTTTCCCTTAGTTAGGATGGTGGTGCCAGGACCCGAGAGCCGAGGGACGGGTCGGCCTCGGGCGGCCGACATCGTGGGCACCCAGGACAGGTAAGTGTGCTTATTTAAAGTCAGCAGCTACAGTGTTTGTAGCTGCTGACTTTAAATGTTTTTTTTATCCCGGCCGGAATCCCGCTTTAAGTACTGCTTAGGCAATATGATCCATTGGTGCCTATTAGGGATGAGCTGTTCGGTCGTTTGCCGAATTGCGAACGATATGGGCCGTTCGCGCCAAATTCGTGTGGCGCGTCACGGCCCATAATTCACTGCGGCATCGCAGTGCATTGCTGGCTGATGATTGGCCAAGCATGCACTATGACCCGCATGCTTGGCCAATTACAGCGCCACCTGAACAGAGAGCCGTAATTGGCCAAAGCCAAGGAGGCTTTGGCCAATTATGGCTCAGGGGATTTAGTACACGCCCCACACTATATAAGGCCGCCTGCACGGCAGCCCTATGCAGTGTGTTCCGGTGTGCTGAGAGATAGAGAGAGAGAGACAGACAGTGTCATTTCATTTGAGTTAGCTAGATTAGGCAGGACAGTCAGTCAGTTAGCTGCAATTACAGTGTATTGTGTATATATATGCATCCCAGGTGTTGCATATATATATATATACACTGTATTCAGTTTAGCTAGATCCGTTCCTGTTATCTTCCTACTGACAGGCAGGCTTGTCTTGTTACAGTATTTACAGCTACCTGAAGAAAATTACTGGTGTTCTTTTGATCCTATTAGTACCACAGTCAGGCAGCTAGACTATTTACAGTTAGTACAGTGCGTCCTGCTCACAGTGTTCAGCTAAACCTATAAGTTAGTGGGGTGCATCCACCTCACAGTTTTCAGCTAAAGCTACCTGTAGAAGTTTGGTGGTGTTCTCATACTACAGGCAGGCAGGTGATTTTGCTAGCTGCAGTATCAGTACATATATATATATATATATATATATATATATATATATATATATATATATATCCCAGCTTAGTGCAGCTACAGGCCATTAGTATGTCTGGAAGGCCAAGAAGGAGAGGCAGACAGTCACAAGCCAATAAGAGAGGGCAAGCAGGCTCTGTGTCTAGTGCTGGTCGTGGAGATGGTGCATCCTCATCAGCACGTGGCCGTGGGACACGCTTGGCCTTTTTTTCGGCAGCTGGCCATGTTGAGCCGCAACATGCGGAAGACTTGGTCGAGTGGATGACCAAGCCGTCCTCATCCTCCTCATCCTCTCTCACCCATGCCCAGGGTACTTTGTCTGGCAAAGCAGCGGCCTCTTCCCTCGGCTCAATGTCATCAGTGACTCCTTCCCTAGCCCCACCATGTCCTCCTGAGGAGTCCCTCGAACTGTTTGACCACAGTGTTGGGTACATGCTCCAGGAGGATGCCCAGCGTTTGGAAGGCTCTGATGATGATACTGAGCTTGATGAAGGCAGTAACATGAGCACGGACAGAGGGGGTGCCCAAGAAGGACAGCAATCTGGCAGTCATGCTCCCCCTGCTGCAGCATACTGCCAGGTTTGCTCCAGTGATGAGGAGGGAGGGGATGATGAGGTCACTGACTCAACGTGGGTGCCTGATAGGAGAGAGGAGGAGGAGGAGGCGGCACATCACCAACGAGGCAGGATGCCCTCCAGGGGCCAGCCTAAGGGCAGCAGATTGACTGCATCACACCACAAAGCTCCACATGTGCAGGGCGCTGCAGTCTCTGCGCGTTATTCAAAAAGTTCTTTGGTGTGGGCCTTTTTTGAGACGAGTGCATCAGATCGCACCGCTGCTATTTGCAACATATGTCTCAAGCGTATCTCGCGTGGCCAAAACATCTCCCGCTTGGGTACCACATGCTTGACCAGACATATGTTGACCTGCCATGCAGTTCGTTGGCAAGCGTATCTAAAAGACCCACACCAAAGAACAAAGAGGACCTCTCCTTGCTCCTCATCAGCTGAGATTTCCAACCCCACTAGACCTTCAGTCCTCTCTGAGACCTGCACTGAGAGGAATGAAGGTGTAGAATTAGGTGTGTCACAGCCAAGTACTTGTGGGCAATCTGCTTTTGTAACACCGACGTCAGATTGTACCAGGCAAATTTCCCTGCCCCAGCTGCTGCACCGCCGAAAGAAGTTTGCTCCCAGCCATCCACATGCCCAGCGGTTGAATGCTAGCTTGGCAAAATTGCTAGCACTTCAACTGCTGCCTTTTCAGTTGGTAGACTCTGCCCCCTTCCGTGAGTTTGTGGAACGTGCGGTTCCTCAGTGGCAGGTACCCAAACGCCACTTTTTCTCACGGAAGGCGATTCCGGCTCTCTACCGGCATGTGGAAGGCAATGTCCATGCCTCGCTGGACAGGGCAGTCAGTGGTAAGGTGCATATTACCGCTGACTCATGGTCCAGCAGGCATGGACAGGGACGTTACCTAAGTTTCACGGCGCATTGGGTGACTCTGCTGGCAGCTGGGAAGGATGCAGGACAAGGTGCAGTAGTGTTGGAGGTTGTTCCGCCACCACGCCTCCAAAATGCTAATGATTGTGACACACCTCTCTCCTCCACCCCCTCCTCTTCTTCTTCCTCCATGGCCTCTTCCTGTGCTTTGTCCTCGGAACCAGCGGTGCTCCGTAGCCGTTCAAGGGGCTACGCAAGTACGCAGGCCAAAAGATGCCATGCGGTGCTTGAGCTGGTGTGCTTGGGGGGCAGGAGCCACACTGGGGCAGAGGTTCTGTCAGCTCTGCAGGGGCAGGTTCAGAGGTGGTTGACGCCACGCCAACTTAAGGCAGAAATGGTGGTTTGCGACAATGGCACCAACCTCCTCTCTGCCCTCCGACAGGGACAAATGACCCATGTGCCCTGTTTGGCTCACGTCCTTAACTTGGTGGTGCAGCGGTTCTTGGGCAGGTACCCGGGCTTACAGGATGTCCTGAGGCAGGCCAGGAAAGTCTGTGTGCATTTCCGCCGGTCATATAATGCCAGTGCTCGGCTGACGGACCTCCAAAAGGAGTTTAACCTGCCCAAGAACCGCCTGATCTGTGACATACCTACCAGGTGGAACTCAACGTTGGCCATCCTGCAGCGGCTGCACACGCAGCAGAGGGCCATCAATGAGTACCTGTGCGATTATGGCACCAGGACAGGGTCAGGGGAGCTTGGTTTTTTTCCCCACGCCAGTGGGCCATGATCAGGGATGCATGCACTGTCCTGTCACCATTTGAGGAGGCCACGAGGATGGTGAGCAGTGACAGTGCATACATCAGTGACACTGTCCCCCTTGTCCACCTGTTGGAGCACACGCTGCGTGGAATAACGGACAGGGCACTTGAGGCAGAACAGAGGCAGGAAGAGGAGGACTTCCTTAGCTCTCAAGGCCCCCTTTATCCAGACAGTGTTCCTGCGTGCCCGCCGATCACACAGGAAGAGGACGAGGAGGAGGAGGAGGAGGAGGAAGATTGTGTCAGTATGGAGGTGGAGCCTGGCACTCAGCATCAGCAGCAGTCTTTAAGGGATCAGTCCAAGAAACACATGGACTTGTACGTGGCTGGGAGGAGGTGGCTGCGGAACATGTCGTCCTTAGTGACCCAGAGGACTCCGGACCGAATGCCTCAGCAAACCTACGCTGCATGGCCTCCCTGATCCTGCAAAGCCTGCGGAAGGATCCTCGTATTCGTGGTATCAAGGAGAAGGACCAATACTGGCTGGCAACCCTCCTTGATCCACGTTACAAGGGTAAGGTTGCGGACCTTATCTTGCCATCGCAGAAGGAGCAGAGGATGAAACATCTTCGGGAGGCCTTGCAGAAAGGTCTGTGCAACGCGTTCCCAGAGACTGGGAGGTTACAAACTCCTGTTTCTGGACAACGTGTTGCTGAGGCTTCGGTCAGTCAAAGAAGGAGCGGTGGAGAAGGTGGCCGTCTGACCGATGCGTTCAGACAATTTTTTGGTCCGCAGCCCAAGGTATGATCGGTTCCAGCAACCATCGCCAGCGCCTGTTTTACATGGTGCAGGAATACCTAGGGGCAAGATCAGACTTGGACACCTTTCCCACCGAAAATCCTCTGGGTTACTGGGTCTTGAGGATGGATCACTGGCCAGAGCTTGCACAGTATGCAATTGAGCTACTGGCCTGTCCTGCATCCAGCGTTCTTTCGGAATGCACATTCAGTGCTGCTGGAGGCGTGGTAACCGATCACAGGGTGCGTCTGTCCACCGACTCGGTCAATCGACTGACCTTCATAAAAATGAATCAGTCTTGGATCACCACCAGCTACCAAGCACCTGATGCTGATGTAATCGAATAATTTTTTTTGAAATCTCAGATCCCTTCAAAGACTGCCTATGCTGATGCTGAGTGACTATCCCTGAGTAAATATCCTCTTCCTCCTCAATGATCACGCTGATAGCTTGTAAGAACATTTTTGGTTCTGGGCGCCACCACCAGTACCTAAGGCACAATTTTTCAGCCCCTGTTTAACAGGGGCATGTAATTACAATTTTTGATGCAATACATTGCAGCAGGGCTTGTTCCTGCGTTCCAACTAGAGTGTCTGTGAGGGGTTGCAGTGTTGTGGCACCAGTGCCTAAGGCCCAATTTTTCTGCCCCTGTTTAACAGGGGCGTGTAATTACAATTTTTGATGCAATACTTTGCAGCAGGGCTCGTTCCTGCGTTCCAACTAGAGTGTCTGTGAGGGGTTGCAGTGTTGTGGCACCAGCACCAGTGCCTAAGGCCCAATTTTTCTGCCCCTGTTTAACAGGGGCGTGTAATTACAATTTTTGATGCAATACTTTGCAGCAGGGCTCGTTCCTGCGTTCCAACTAGAGTGTCTTGAGGGGTTGCAGTGTTGTGGCACCAGCACCAGTGCCTAAGGCCCAATTTTTCTGCCCCTGTTTAACAGGGGCGTGTAATTACAATTTTTGATGCAATACTTTGCAGCAGGGCTCGTTCCTGCGTTCCAACTAGAGTGTCTGTGAGGGGTTGCAGTGTTGTGGCACCAGCACCAGTGCCTAAGGCCCAATTTTTCTGCCCCTGTTTAACAGGGGCGTGTAATTACAATTTTTGATGCAATACTTTGCAGCAGGGCTCGTTCCTGCGTTCCAACTAGAGTGTCTGTGAGGGTTGCAGTGTTGTGGCACCAGCACCAGTGCCTAAGGCCCAATTTTTCTGCCCCTGTTTAACAGGGGCGTGTAATTACAATTTTTGATGCAATACTTTGCAGCAGGGCTCGTTCCTGCGTTCCAACTAGAGTGTCTGTGAGGACTTACAGTGTTGTGGCACCAGCACCACCACCACCACCACCAAAGGCCCAATTTTTCTGCCCCTGTTCAACAGGGGCATGTAATTACAATTCTTGATCTAATATTTCACAGCAGGGCCCTGTGAGGGCTTACAGTGTTGTGGCCACAACAACACCTAAGGCCTAAATTTCTGCTGAGTATATAGGGCAGGCCCCTACTTTCAAACATCTAACTTACAAACGACTCCTACTTGCAAACGGAAGGAGACAACAGGAAGTGAGATGAAATCTACCCCTAGGAAGGGAAATTCTCTCCTGTAAGAGTTAATATGGGAAAAACATTTCTCCTTTCCACTGATGCTTTCCAATCCCTGTTCCACAAAAAAAACCCAAATTCTCAAAAAGCATTTGTCATTGGGACAAAAAGTGAGGTGAAATCTTCTAAAGAGGAGGAAAGACAGCAAAACAAATGTCACATGGGTGATAACCCTTCCCTATGTTTTCCAAAAAGCTTAAAAAAGATTTTTTGGCTGGAGCTAAACACGTTAAAAATGTACCCATTCAAAATGACAAACAGATTCTACTTAACAACAAACCTACAGTCCCTGTCTTGTTTGCACCGCCTGTATACTGCTGTTCAGAGTATATAGGGCCTGGTGGCCCCACACCTTTCCTTATTTTAATTTGGGTGCGGGGTTCCCCTTAATATCCATACAAGACCCAAAAGGCCTGGTAATGGACTGGGGGTACCCATGGTGTTTGTCTCACTGATTTTCATCCATATTGCCAGGACCGGACATTACATTAAACCCGCAAGCAGTTTTAAATGAGATTTTTTCCTTAAAAAATGACATTTGGTGCAGGGACTGTTCTAAACACGGGAAACACGCGCCACTTTACAGGCATACTATAGACACCCCCAGGTACGATATTTAAAGGAATATTTCACTTTTTTTTTTTTTTACTTTAAGCATCATTAAAATCACTGCTCCCGAAAAAACGGCTGTTTTTAAAATTTTTTTTTGCATTGATACATGTCCCCTGGGGTAGGACCCGGGTCCCCAAACCCTTTTTAGGACAATACCATGCAAATTAGCCTTTAAAATGAGCACTTTTGATTTCGAATGTTCGAGTCCCATAGACGTCAATGGGGTTCTAAGGTTCGTGCGAACTTTCGGTCCGTTCGCAGGTTCTGGTGCGAACCGAACCGGGGGGTGTTCGGCTCATCCCTAGTGCCTATTTATAATAATATACTTGTCAGTAGTGTCACACTGATCATTAACAGTTATTTGTTGGTTAGAGGTAATGAAATAAGGGTACACCTTAGAATAATGTATAAAAAGGCAATAATTGGGCTCCACTTTAGTGGAGCTCGGTATGACGGTGCTTACTCGATTAGAGCTCAGTTCTCTTTTATGCATACAAGGAGCAGTGTACAATTTCTTTAAAAGTGGTTCTAAAGGTAAAACGTGTGTTACCTTAGTGCATTTTCTGCATTAAAGTATAACTATAGGCAAAACTTTTTTTCAAGTTTTGGATGGAGTGGAGATGGATTAGAATGCCTGTCAGTTTTTATTGGTGTCTGTGCCCCATTAAAGAGATTCACCCTATTTGTCCTGTTTACCATTATCATTGAAAGTAAAAGTAAAATAAAATCACAAATTTTGGGTTGTCCCAAGAAAAGTAATAGAGGATTGTCAGGATTGAGCCTGCAGGTGTGTCACCATAGGAAGCTTTTGCTTTGGGGGTAGACACAGAAGAGGAGGAGCCAAGATCACTGGTGGGGGACCCCAGAAAGGAAGGGTCCAGGGCTGATCTGTGCAATAC
The DNA here is from genome assembly GCF_042186555.1 of Aquarana catesbeiana. NCBI lineage: Eukaryota > Metazoa > Chordata > Amphibia > Anura > Ranidae > Aquarana > Aquarana catesbeiana. The sequence continues at coordinate 766,236,887 of NC_133325.1, read as the reverse complement.
TATAACATGTTTATTATTTTAATTGAAAAAAAAATGCCTTTATAGCCGTTTTAAACATTGGTCTATGAAAGGTACTTTAGAAGAGATCAACCATTGCTGGTAATTCTCAACTCCTTTAACCACTTAAGGACCGCCTCACGCCGATGTACGTCGGCAAGGCGGCACGGGCAGGCAAAATCACGTACATACACGTGATTTGCCTCCCGCGGGTGGGGGGTCCGATCGGACCCCCCCCCGGTGCCCGAGGTGGTCCTCTTTTGTCCCCCGGCGATCGGAGGTGAGGGGGAGGCCATCCGTTCGTGGCCCCCCCCTCGCGATCGCCGCCGGCCAATGGGAACATTCCTTTGCTGCTGTATGCTAAACAGCAGCAAAGGAAATGATGTCATCTCTCCTCGGCTCGGTATTTTCCGTTCCGGCGCCGAGGAGAGAAGACATCTATGTGAGTGCACAAACACTACACACACAGTAGAACATGCCAGGCACACAAAACACCCCAACCCCCCCCCCGATCGCCCCCCGATCACCCCCCAATCACCACCCCCCCGTCACAAACTGACACCAAGCAGTTTTTTTTTTCTGATTACTGCATGGTGTCAGTTTGTGACAGTTACAGTTATAGGACAGTTAGGGTTAGCCCCCTTTAGGTCTAGGGTACCCCCCTAAACCCCCCTAATATAGTTTTAACCCCTTGATCACCCCCCGTCACCAGTGTCACTAAGCGATCATTTTTCTGATCGCTGTATTAGTGTCGCTGGTGACGCTAGTTAGGGAGGTAAATATTTAGGTTCGCCGTCAGCGTTTTATAGCGTCAGGGACCCCCATATACTACCTAATAAAGGTTTCTGGAATCTTGTGGATGCAGGATCTTGAAGCATACTCGGGCAGGCAGGAGTCGCCAACAACCAGGCAGCTAAAGTGCAGAACCAGGAAGCAAAAGCACAGTTGGGAACCAAGCCAATGTCAATATCAGATGAGCGAAGGAGGTAATGAATCAGCAAATGGAAAGCCAGGTCGGATAACAAGCCGAGGTCAATAACAAACTATTAGGATCAAGCAGAGTCAAGACGAAGCCATGACAACACAGATGCAAGCACAGGACTTAGTCATGGGCAGGGGCGGACTGACCGGTTGGTCGATTCAGCTATGGTCCGAGGGCTCGGCCAAGGAAGGGGGCCCACCGCCTGCTGGAACTCAGGGGATTTGTGGCTGCACTGTGTAGTCCAGGAGAGTGAGAGCTGTTGTTGCGGAGTCCCGGCTGTCCCCACTGAAGGGCGGCCAGTGACCTGCGGAGAAGGGGGAAGGAGTAGGGCAGGCGAGACATCCTCTCCAGTGGTGTACCAACGGAGGGGGGTGGTCCGCCCGGGGTGCCACACATTGGGGGGTGTCAGCAGGCACCTCTGGCCTGCATGTCCATGTGGGGCCTAAAGCAGCTGCAGAAATTAGGCTGCTCTTTCAGCCCACACCGCTCCCCACCCGGCCCGCCTATTTGGTTCAGCAGCCGGGTGGGCGGAAACTACCCAACTGCCCCATGACCTTGAAGGAGAAGGAGCTCCCGATCCCATCACCTGATGCCGCCTGCTGGACCAAGAAGAAAGTGAGTACCCGTGCAGCCTCCTTGTGTGCCTGAATAGAAGGTGCGATGGGGCAGCTGCATATAGAGGAATTGATCTTTCCATACTCCTCCTGCAGCTGCTAGATGCCTGCAGGAGGGAGGGGAGGAGAATCAGGCATTCAGTGGCTGCAGGAGGAATATGGAAAGATCAATTTCTCTATATGCAGCTGCAATGTCGCTCCTCCTATCAAACTTCTATTGCTGCTCCCCCCAGTGCTCTCTGCTCTCCTGTTCCCTCCAGGCCCCCCTGTGCTTCCTGGCTCTCCCCCGTGTCCTTTGGCTCCCCCAGTGCTCTCTGCACCCCTGTTCTCTCTAGGCCTCCCTGTACTCCCTGGCTCCCCCAATGCCCTCCGCCCCCCCTGTTATCTCCGGGTCCCCCCTGTGCTCCCTGGCTCCCCCCAGTGCCCTTCAGCTCCCCCAGTGCTCTCCGCCCCTTGTTCTCTCTGGACCCCCGTTGTCCCTGGCTCCCCCCTGTGCTCCCTGGTTCCCCCCAGTTCTCTCCAGCTCCCCCAGTGCTCTCCACCACCCTGTTCTCTCCAGGGCCCCCCTTGTGCTCCCTGGCTCCCCTCCAGTGTTCTCTGCTCCCTTGTTCTCTCTGGCTTCCCTGGTGCTCTCCACCCCCCTGTTCTCTCCAGCCCCCCACCCTGTGTTCCCTGGCTCTCCCCCAGTGCTCTCTGCCCCCTTTTCTATCTGCCCCCTCACCTGTGCTTCCTGGCTCCCCCAGTGCTCTTCCATCCTTGTGATCTCCAGCCCCCCCCCGCTCCCTGGCTCCTTCCCAGTGCAGGCTCTGACCATCTCCTGTAGTATGTCTGCAGTCTCTGACTATCTCTTGTATCATGTCTGCAGTCCCTGACCATCTCCTGTACTATGTCTGCAGTTTTTGACTATCTCCTGTATCATATTCTGATGCCGCGTACACACGAGCGGACTTTAGGCAGACTTTGCTCGGCGGACTTTTCGCCGGACTTTGTTGGCTCCTTGCGCCGGACTTAAAAACGGACGGACTTGGCCACACACGCTCACTGCAAAAGTCCGCTGGTTTGGAACGCAGTGACGTATAGCACGTACGACGGGACTATAAAAAGGAAGTTCAAGCCCCACTACGGCACCCTTTGGGCTCCTTCTGCTAATCTCGTGTTTATCTCGTGTTAGTAGAAGTTTGGTTAGAGACGATTCGCGCTTTTCACACTTCAGCTTATTTTGATCGTTTTCTGCGGTTCTGTTTGTGCTTGTGAGGTTTGTATCTGCTTTTCAGTGCGTGTTGGTCAGTTCGTACCCTGCCTTGCAGGCCGTTCTGGTCCGCTCGTTCCTGATTTTCAGGTCGTTCTTCATAGGCCTTGCTGTTCTTCAGTGCGTTTGTTATAAGTTTGTTTGTTTGACCAGCCGACCGTTCTGAAGCCATGTCGCGTGGACGTTCTCGTTCTCGAGTTCGTGCTGCGTGGGGACTTGGTGTTGGGGTTAATACTTTGACCCGAGTCCAGTCCATGAACAGGGCGAGGAGGAGTTCATGGATGAAGAATTGGTTGCGCCAGCGTAACCAATGCTCGCACATGCCTTTGCTCCGTGAGCTCCGTGAGAATAATCCTGAGGATTTCAGGAATTTTCTCAGGATGACGGACCCCGTCTTTGAGCGTCTGCTGGCTATGCTGACCCCCTATATCAGCAGGCAGGATACCTGCATGAGGCAAGCCATCAGTGCGGAGCAGAGGCTAGTGGCCACTTTATGTTACTTGGCGACTGGGAGAAGTCTTCAGGACTTGAAGTTCTCGACAGGCATCTCCCCCCAGGCTCTGGGGATCATTATCCCAGAGACCTGTTCTGCTATTATTCAGGTCCTGCAGAAGGACTATATGAAGGTAAGTTTTATCCTTTAACATTACATGATATGTATAAAATGTTTTTTGATGTATTGTATAAATGTCCTCCTTACCTAATTGCCATGCTTTAAATATGCTGTGAATGTCCCCTTTATCTTCATGCATGACTGTTTTTGGACATTAATCATTTATTGCCCTATATGCATATTTTCCTTCATTAACCTCCCCACCATGCAATTCTGTGTCCATTTATATCTCTAGCCTATAGTCCCTTGAACAATGTATATTGTCTGCTCCATTGTCTTGTTTGACCCTCCCCCACCCCACAAATGTTGTAAAAATTCAGGTGTGTTTGTTAACCTAATTAGAACCCCTCCCCCACCACACAAATGTTTGAACCAGTCAGGTGTGTTTATTAACCTAATTAGAGCTCCTCCCCCACCCCACAAATGTTTGAACCAGTCAGGTGTGTTTGTTAACCTAATTAGAACCCCTCCCCCACCCCACAAATGTTTGAACCAGTCAGGTGTGTTTGTTAACCTAATTAGAACCCCTCCCCCACCCCACAAATGTTTGAACCAGTCAGGTGTGTTTGTTAACCTAATTAGAACCTCTCCCCCACCCCACAAATGTTTGAACCAGTCAGGTGTGTTTGTTAACCTAATTAGAACCCCTCCCCCACCCCACAAATGTTTGAACCAGTCAGGTGTGTTTGTTAACCTAATTAGAACCCCTCCCCCACCCCACAAATGTTTCAACCAGTCAGGTGTGTTTGTTAACCTAATTAGAACCCCTCCCCCACCCCACAAATGTTTCAACCAGTCAGGTGTGTTTCGGGACCTAATTAGAACCCCTCCCCCCACATTCAAATGTATCAATGGGCCATCAGAGGGGGTGATTAATCTTATAAGTGTGCCTTATGTTTTTGAACATTTCAGTTACAAACACACATATTAATAATGTTTGACTGCTGTTGTTCACTAATGTTTTGGTGTAATCTGATATACAATTTAGGTTTTAAAGTCCTTATCTTATTTTTTTTTCTTTTTTGCACTCCACAGTTTCCTTCAAGTACACAGGAATGGCAGACTGTGGCCTCCCAGTTCGCTGACCGTTGGGACTTTCCCAACTGTGTCGGGGCGATTGACGGGAAGCATGTCCGGATTGTGCCACCACCGCATTCGGGGTCTTATTTCTATAACTACAAGGGGTTCCATAGTGTAGTTTTGATGGCGGTGGTCTCGGCACATTTGGACTTTCTGTTTGTGGATGTGGGGAAGAACGGCCGGATGTCTGATGGAGGAGTCTTTGCACAGACCGAGCTGTGCCATCGTCTCCAGACCGGTGGCCTGGAATTGCCACCTGATGACGAGAATGTGGATGGACTCCCCTCAGTTTTTATTGCTGATGAAGCGTTTGCTCTCGGTGAGCACTTGATGAGGCCGTTCCCCCAAAGGACACTCACCCCTGAGAGGAGGGTATTTAATTACCGGCTGGCCAGAGCAAGAAGAGTTGTGGAGAATGCCTTTGGGATTCTGGCCAGCCGGTTCCGTTTATTCCTTTCTTCAATTCATTTGGCGGACTATAAACTAAACTACGTCATCCTTGCTTGCTGCATCTTGCATAACTTTTTAAGGAGACATTCAGCAACATATATATCCTCTGTTGGGCTTGAGGATGGACTGGAACAGGATATCACTTTGACAGGCCTAGAAATTGGCCGTATTGGCTTGGCCCCCCGAACCGCATGTCAAGTGCGTGACCGTTATGTAAATTATTTTAATGGTCGGGGGGCCATTGCTATTCAGCAACAGCTGTAATTTTCAGAAAAAAATAAAATAAAATTTGTTTTCAAAAATATCTTGATTTTATTCTTGTTTGCATTTAGTTATGTCTGTCTCCTAGTGCACTTGTAGTAGTGGCAAGTGCATTTAGCTTGATTTAATCAGGCCCCCAAAAAATAAAAAATAAATTTGTCTTCAATAATCAGCCACACACATTGTATTATGAACAAAATTTTACTTTGTGCACATTGAAAGGTGCATTTTTTTTTTTTTTAATATTTTACGTTGTGTAAAAAATTTTTTTTTCGAAAAATTTTTAAAGGCATATTTTAGCAAAAATAGATCTTTCTAAAAAGATTTACATACACAACAGTGTTTTTATAAACAGAATAAAACATTAAAGAACTTACAAAGTTCAACATTTATAGAACGGTGCATGTGATGTCACCCTTGGAAATCGTTCCTTTAGAATATGCTCAAAATTGAGATTTACAAAAGGGTCAAGTCAACATGTGCTATCTCCTATCATGGGTGAGCAATGTACATGTTTTGTGTGTGCAATCACTTTTTTGGTTCCTATCACCACAAAATAATTTTGTAGATGAAGGGGTTGCAAACACAAAACAAGTACATTGATAACCCATGATGGAAGATAGCACATGATGACACACCGTGTGCATCATAATGTAAATTTTGGGATCCCAAAAAAATTATAAAAACATTTTTAAAAAAAAAACAAACTTCACAAGGAAATGAAGAACATGATTGATGTTTTTAGGCCAAACGTTATTATATTCTGCCCAAAACATCAATCATGTTCTTCATTTCCTGTTGCATGGAGTCCAGGCGAAGTTGCATGCTGTGAATTTGTTCATGCATTTTATCTATTTGGCCATTCCACAGCATTATCTGGCCAATCAGTCTTTGGGTACTGTCTGTGGTGAATGGCTCTGCCGCTTGGCATTCCACAACCAGAAACTCACCTAAAATGAGTGAATAAAAACAAGGTTTACAATATGCACGCCAAAATACATTAACTCAAGCTGGGGTGTCAGTCACTCACTTGGTGGGCTTGAAACCTCGCACACTTCCTCCACCTCTCCTTCCTCCAGGTCGTCGGGTGGGCGTGGTCTTGGGCTGGGGCTTGGGGTATCTTCTGCCTCAGGCTGGTGACTTGGGGGGGTCCTGGGATCCTTGGACTGTTGTCTGAGTCTTTTCTCCCCTATGAGAAGTGAACAAAAGGTATAGTTAAAACACAGGGATATTTTAGATTTTATTAAAATAAACTTAAACGTTGGTTATGAGTTGTGGCCAATTGCCTTTTTTCATCATAAAAAATTTTGAAGACAAGATGAACATTCCCTCTGAACAACAATTATAAACAATGCACATTTTCTGGCAAGTTTCACAGATGCAGACACATCAATGATCTCCTATGTGTATTACCCCTCTAAAATGTATTTATGGTCACACAAACTATAGTGCTCGTGAGTCCAGATGTGGAAACAGCTGCTGTGTCCTGTCCCTACATTACACTGAATCATTTTGGAAGAAGCATTATATTTTCCAACACATCTACACCACATGAAAAATTTTGGGAATGTGACAAATTATCAAGACATAAATGTATGTCCAACCCTGTACCATCGTATTTGGCGAAAAAATAATGTCATTTTCTAAAGTATCATATGTGTTTTACAAAGAACGGTCTTTACGAACGATGCTGTATAAAGTCCAAAAATAAGGATCAGCATGCAAGTTAAGTATCTCAATAGGAAATCACAACAAGTACTTACTTTTTTTAGGCAGCTTCTGTATTCGCCAATATTGTTCTGGCTCCCGACTTTTGATGTCAGACCACCGCTTCCTCAATTGTTCTTTCGACTGTTTTGTGCCAAATTTTGCTTCTAGAGCGGTGACAACTGAGGACATTATTTTGTCCTTACGCATATTCGGTCGTGTGTACGGTCCTTTTTTGCCATCGTAGTCCTCCCTTCTCAATATGGACACCATCTCCACCATCTCTTCAAAAGCCATGTTGGTGGCCTTATATCTCCTCCGGGATGTGGATGTTTGGAGCTCCGGGCTTTCCTCCGCGCTACTTCCACTGATTCTCTCCGCCATCTTTAGCTATCTACTCCCACTGCGCAACAAAGAGTGAAGGGGCGGGGCAAAATCGTACTAAAGAACGTCAGGAGTGGGCGACGCAGGCGGAGCATGACACATGCGCAGTGTATATAAAGCTATTACGATGGCCTACGTATGTCCGTGCGGAAGTAGCGAGCGTCAGAAACGAAGGTAAGATTAAAGTGGGGGTGTGTGTGTTTGGTGTGTGTGTGTGTGTGTGTGTGTGTGTATGTGTGTATTTATGTGTCCCCTAGATTACAAACAAAAATAATCCTGTGATTTGTGACTGACATTAGTTTGGATCTTGTGTCTTGTCTTTCAGAAAAAATGAATCCCTTTAAAGAGGAAGAATTTTTGTGCCAATTTATTGAGCTCTATCAGGAAAAGAAAAACCTGTGGGAGGTCAAACACCCCCTATATTATAATAGGGATGTAAGGAAGGCAACACTGGGCACACTTTTAGAGTTTGTGAAGACTCGAGTCCCCCAGGCAGACCTCAAGTTTGTGGACAAGAAAATTGGTATCTTGCGAAACATGTACAAGCGGGAACACAATAAAATCCAGTAGTCGCGCAGATCTGGTGCAGCAGCTGACCAAGTATATGTACCCAAGTTGTGGTACTACAACAAAATGCGATTCCTGGATGACCAGACCGAAGCCACGCAATCACTTTCCACCCTTCCCCCCACCCTTCCCTCCAGCCTTCCCTCCACTCTTCCCTCCAGCCTTCCATCCACCTCCACCCCAGCTGAGGAGTCCCAGGAAGAACTGGGCCTTTTCATCATTGATAAAGTTGATGCGCCCAGCTTCAGCCAGGTATCCTTTTTTGTGTAATTTGTGATTGGGTAAATGTTATTAATGATGTTAACGTGTTAATTTTTAAAGTGCTTCATAAAAAATGACTTCTGCACAAAGATTAATATGTAGACATATCACTAGACAGTAGTGGCCAAAAATATACTTAACTTCAGATATTGTTGATCAGCTGAAATAATGGTGATGTCAAATAGATAGCCTTTACTATTTTGTGTAAATTATATTTGAAAGTCATGAGATGAAAATTGTGTGTGATTGCATAACACAAAATTACAACTATGTCCCTTTTTTTGACACAGGATGACCTCAGCAAGGAGGATGCCTTGCCCAGTAGGAGAGAGGAGGAGGCCTTGACCAGTGGGAGAGAGGAGGAGGCTGTGGCTGGGCCCAGTAGAAGCCGCACCGAGTGTCAGGTGCCTCCCCTCCGCATTCTCACCAAAAGGCCCAGGAGAATGACCCAAACTGAGCAGGAATCCCTAGCCCTCATACGGGAAGCAAGCCAGATCCTCAGCAAACCACCCAATGCAGAGGAGGTGTATGGCACCTATATAGCCAGCAGATTGCTGGAGTTGGAAAAGGGCCAACGCCTCCTCTGTGAGGGTCTGATTTTTCAGGCTTACCAGAAGGGCTTGAGAGGGAGGCTTACTGCTACCACATATCTGGCAGATGAAGCCGCTCCTCCTCCTCTTGCCCCAAGTACACCACCAGAGGCACAACCTCCGAGGAAGGCTGCAGAGAAGCGTGGAGGGAAGGCTGCAGAGAAGCGTGCAGGGAAGGCTCCACGGAAGAGTCGAAAGTGATTGCCTGGCTTCTGTCTGGTCTGACTGTGCTCCCTGTGGTCCATATAGTCGCAAGATACCAATTTTCTTGTCCTCAAACTTGATGTGTGTCCTGGGGGACGAAAGGCTTCCCAGATTCTAAAAGTGTCTCCAGTGTTGCCTTCCTAATTTTTTTTGAACAAAAATAAATGTATTTTTTGGTTACCTTACATTATTGCCTATGTGTTTTGATTCAAAAACGCCATTTTGTTTGGGAGTAGGCAGGTACAGGTCAAAAAGACTATGGGGTTGATTTAAGAAAAGTAAATAGACTGTGCACTTTGCAGAGGGCAGTTGCCCTCTGCAAGTGCAATAGCTCCAGAGCATCAGAAATGAGTTAAAAGCTTGACTTTGCAAAGAGTACCCAATCCTGTGCAAGAAAAATTCTAAAAACAGCATTTTTGCTTGCACATGATTGGATGATGGAAGTCAGCAGAGCTTCTGCTCATTTACTAAGCTCTGGAGCAACTGCTCTTGCAGAGGGCAACTGCACTTTACAAAGTACACAGTCTTTTTCCCTTTAGTAAATCAACCCCTATGTGTGTTTTTGACAAAAGGCTAAATCATTTCGAATATCAAGTTAAAAGTACTAGTGAAAAGTTCACTTTAGAAATTGCACAGCAAGTGCACTTGTTTGAAGTGCAGTCGCTGTAAATCTGAGGGGAAGAGTTGAAATTAGGGGAAGCTCTGCTGATTTTATCATAAAATCATGCGCAATAAATTTTTTTTTTTTTTTTGGGCTTCTTTGCATGTGCCCCTCGGATCCACAGCGAAGGCACTTCAAAATGCCCTTTCTGTGCAATTCCAAGTAGAATTAGCACTTGTAGTGAAAAATGAATTTGCCTTTGTTAAATACACCCCCCTATGTCTAATGAACAAGGGACAACACCCTCTTTAAGGTTCATTAAAACAACACAAAATATTAAGGTTATTGCGGTAACTTGAAAATCCACACAAAAAACACCAAAAAATGTGGGTATAATTTAGCACACATTGTAAAATAGATAAGTGTTGAAATCAATAAAAAAAATAAAGATGAGTCCAAAATCTAATTTAATTTTTTTTATTTATGGAGATCTGGCTTTTTACAAATATTTTATTAGTCATGGCATGAGGATAAATCATGAAGAAAGTAGTTTGTGAGAACTCTGTGTGAATATAAAGCAGAAAAACAACTTCATTCCTCTCGCATTATCAATCCTACAAAAAGCGCTGTATTAAAAGATCACAGAAGAGGAATGTGCTAGCTTCAATAAGAAGGCTAGTTTTACCAGACCGAGCGCTTCCGTCTTGTAATTGCTTCAGAGCATGCGTCAGTTTGAGTTCGTCGGACTAGCACACAGACGACCGGTTTGTCCGCTAGAAAGAAGAGTCCGTCGGATAGATTTAAAACATGTTTCAAATCTAAGTCCGTCCAACTTTTGAGCAAACAAAGTCAGCTGGAGCCCACACACGATCGAATTGTCCGACGAAATCCAGTCCGCCGGGCAAAGTCTGCCGTAAAGTCCGCTCGTGTGTACGCGGCATTAGGCTCCATTCACACGTGATCGCAAGCAGAATTGCTGCGATTCTGCCTGTGATTTTGCCAGGATTGTCACGCGGAGAATCGGCGGCACGTGACGCTGTCGCCCAAAAGAAGCTCATGTTCCTTTTTGAGCGACAAGCATCGCGCATTGCGATCGCAGGGTGATTTACCGGGTTGCCATTAGATGTAATGACCATTAGACGTAATGACATCGATCGCAAATGCGTCCCGTATTTTGCAGCCATTTGAAATTGCGGCCCAAATTGCAGCGATTCCGCACGCAATCAGGTGTGAATGAAGCCTAATTAGACCTAGAAGTCTGTGGTAAACCTAGAAGTGACTTTAAATAGACCTAGAAACCTGTTGTAAACACTCCGTGGTAGACCTAGAAGTCCATGGTAAGGCCAAAATCGTGTGTGGTAGACCTAGAAGTCAGTGGCAAAGACTACACTGTGAGCGGTAAACCCAGAAGTCCATGGTAAGGAGTACACCATGAGCTGTATACTTTAAATAGACCTAGAAGTGTCTTTTCCGAGAAGTCTCCTCTCCACTTCAGGCACACAAACATGACCCATTGGGCGAACTTCTTGAAAAAGGCTCTTGTGATTTTTACACTCTTAATGATCCTGCCAAGCTGTTTGGAAACCAAAGAATGCAAATTGCTGCTGTCGATCTTCAAGGAGCTCCAGAACACTTTTCCAAACATGATAAGTTTCATTTTGGTTTCTTGCAGCTTAAAAAAAAAAAAGGCGTGGGCTTCCCCCCAAAATCCATACCAGGCCCTCTGGGTCTGGTATAGATTTTAAGGGGAACTCCACACCAAAAATAAAAAAAAGAACAGCGCGGGGCCCCCCAAAAAAAATTTATACCAGGCCCTTTAGGTCTGGCATATGACAGCTGATCATATATATAATAATAAATACACCCAGAAGTAGGATATATGGGTATTTTAACTGGAAGTCAGACATGAAGCTATATGAAGGGTGGAAGGGAGATATAAATTCTTTATAATAAAGTAATACTAAAAGCTGATACTTTTTCTCATGGTTATAATCATTTTAAATATAATGCATAATACTGGTAAACTTTTACTTTAAGTGTAATTGTAATGTCTTATATTACCTCCAGTCTATCAGCCTCCACCTTCTCTGGATTCAGATGCTGATCTTCCCTTCACAGAGCCCTTAAAGTGATTGTAAACTGATTTTTATTTTTTAACAACAAACTTGTCATACTTACCGGCTCTGTGTAATGGTTTTGCACAGAGCAGCCCTGATTCTCCTCTTCTGGGGTCCCCCACTGGCACTTCTGGGTCCTCCTGCCTTCAGATTGCCCCCAAAACAAGCCACAAAGTATATTATAGAGTGTCCATATAGCAAGGTAAAAAAACCTTCTGCCTTTAGAATCACTCACTTCCTTCTCCTGCCAAGGACTCCGTGTCTCACAAGGCCTTGCTCCTCACACATTCTGACATGTATGAATGGTGAAAAAAACTGCGCTAAACCCTCATGTTGTGTGATAGGGTATATGTGAAAAAACACCAAATTGAATATGGATGTATAAATGAAATCAAAAACAAAAATAATATGACACAAAAAAACAAATTAATACCAATCAATACCAAGTGCATATAGATCAAAAAAGGTGCAAAAAGCACAAAATAGTGAAAATAAATAAATTAAGCAACAAAGTCCTTAGACCAGAAAGGAAATCTTCTAGGGAGATGGGAAGAGTCCCCAGATAGCTCTTCATAGGGATCAGTATATAAAGGTGAAAAGTGGGAAAGACACCCCTCGCAGTGATCCTCCACCGTTAAGAATACACGCTTACCAGATAGTAAGCTCAACAAGCTGCTATTACTATGTGGGCATATATTCTTTATGTCAATGGTTGAATGTCCTATCGATTACTTTTTAGTCCGGTTTGTATCTTTATGGGTTTAATACATTTAATTTATTTATCCCTTTTCTAATTTAATCCGATAAGATGGTTGTTTGCTATGTGGTCGGTCTCTATCCGACCGCTCCTGTGGATTTGACACATGCGCTGTACGCCTTTGGGAGATCACAACGAGGCGTGGTTTTATCTGTCCATAAAATGGCGATGACTCAGAGCGTCGCCCGCTCCCCAGACGACGTCGGATACAGATGAAACGTACGTTGGGAGGTTGACGCTCTGACGTTATCGCCTTTCACTCTGAACGGGCGCTCGCCAGCCGGCCGGTGATTTCGCTCCTTTTTTAATGCTGAATTGTAAGTTTTCTACTTTTTATTAATAAATCTATTGTAACAGAGTTACACTATGGACATTTCTTCTTTGCTCCTATGTTTGTGAGTTGGGTCGTGGTAAAACCCCCCCATGCATGCCCGCGGTATACCGCTTGAGTGATATCCTGATGCTGGTTGGATACCTGGATTCAAGGTCCTGCAAGTACTTGGTTTGCCTGCCATCTGCCACGCTACATAGAGGGATGCTCCAATACCCGCTGTTCATCTGGCCATTGGTTTATTTACGAGCTTGTTGAGCTTACTATCTGGTAAGCGTGTATTCTTAACGGTGGAGGATCACTGCGAGGGGTGTCTTTCCCACTTTTCACCTTTATATACTGATCCCTATGAAGAGCTATCAGGGGACTCTTCCCATCTCCCTAGAAGATTTCCTTTCTGGTCTAAGGACTTTGTTGCTTAATTTATTTATTTTCACTATTTTGTGCTTTTTGCACCTTTTTTGATCTATGTGCACTTGGTATTGATTGGTATTAATTAGTTTTTTTGTGTCATATAATTTTTGTTTTTTATTTCATTTATACATCCATATTCAATTTGGTGTTTTTTCACATATACCCTATCACACAACATGAGGGTTTAGCGCAGTTTTTTTTCTTTGTTTTATTTCTCATTGTTGTGTATATCGCACATTTGAACTGCAGCTTTTTTTGTTTTTCTAGCGCGGTGTTGTTTTTGTTTTATGTATGGATGGTGTACTGAGCTGTATGTGTGCTGCACTGTGTATACTGACATGTATGGATGGTGTTCTGAGCTGTATGTGTGCTGCACTGTGTATACTGACATGTATGGAGGGTGTACTGAGCTGTACGTGTGCTGCACTGTATTTTCTGATATATTTTCATAATCAATAAAAAATGTATTATGTTTATTAGTTGTTTCAGCCCTATTTATATTTACCTCTGCATATAGATATTCAAGAATAAATTGTCTTTTTTTAAACTTTGCATAATAACTAAATTAAATTATACCCCCTAGGGGGTCTCCAATCTGTAGTGCCACACTCTTATATAGCTACGTCTGTTTTTTTCTTAATTAGCAAACCCCCCCGATGTGATAGTATGAGGTGACAGTTCCTCTTTATGGAGACATTAGAAGTCTATTAGACCACCAATGTCTCCCTTGCCCTCCACTGCAATTACCAAGCACACACCTTGCTTGAAAAGCGATCACCGACTCCTAAAAGCCGATCACTGGCTCTAAAAATCCATACCAAGCTCATGACTTGTTTTGGATTTAAAATGTAAGAAAGCTTTCAAACAAGCATTTTTTAAAAGTTTTGTTACCTCCCCCTCCCACTGTGCTGATCCATACCACCTTCCCTCATCTGAAAACTTCCTGAGTTTTGGTATCGGGTAGCCCAGGGTTCCACCATGGCTGGATGCCCATTTATCCTGATTCCTGCGTATGCACAGTCAAACCCTATTTGCTTCTATGGGGCAGGGAGACAGATGCTATCTCCCTGCTCTATAGAAATGAACGGGAATCTAATGGCACACACAGGCAGTGGAGGAAGCAGTTTGAGATAAGCTGAACTGCTCTGGGTTCAGTGCTGTTCGGAAGAATTAAAGAAGTATGAATGCTAAACCCAAACCTTATTGAAGCTCACAGACCCCTCCAAAAAAGCTGGAAATGAAATGCCGTTTGCAATGCAGCCCACCACTCTTGAACCATACCAGGCCACATGCCCTCAACTAACTATAGACAATATAGTATTATAGACACATATAAGTATGAAAATGAAATCAAGAAATTGAGCAGGAAAATTCTTGTTCTTTATTGTATACAATTTCAAAACTCATTATAATGTGGTAAATCCACTAGTGACGTATTCTTTACAAACAATATTATTTAGATCTACATGGCTATACATCCAGTACATAACATATGCGGTAAGTATGCCCTATACCCAGATTGGACTTATAGCATAAATTGCTGAATTGTAGAAAAGTCCATGTCCTGATTAACCCAACAGGTTTCAAAGCATTATCCACTTTTTTCTTCTTGCTCAGTGGTGGGGTTCCACAACGTATTAATGTACATAAGTATTATTGACAACCATATATACCTGATGGCCCTCCATTGGGTCACAGGAAGAGCTATGTCTTCAACCCACCATCTTAGAGTCCTACAAGGACCCCACAGGCCCTAACAACCCTAAAAAAATGCAATAGGTTTTCAAAATTAGGTGAGATTCAGTTGTGCAGATAATTAATCATCAACATTTTTAAAATCCATGGCATTTTTTCAGGTTGTTTTGACTGTGTGGCCCTTGTATGACTCTAATATGGAGCCCTGTGTCCTGTAACCCAGTGGGTGGACACAGGGCTGTCTTAATGAGTGGGCACACCTGGGCACTGCCCAGGGGCCCCAGCTGCATGGGGGGCCCCTGCACTTTCTCCAAAGGAGCTGGTCCTTGAGTCCACGCTGCTCCAAAAACGGGGGCCCCATGATGGCACTGAGAGTGATGGATACACAGGGGAGGCAGGCTGGCAGCGGTGCGCCGTGCTGTGCAGAACAATACCTATTATTTCACAGCCAGCAGGGAGGGGCAGGGCCGAAGCGCCAGTGATGCTCTGTCCCCGCCCTATGCAGTTTGAATGCTCTGGACTCGAAGGCTGCGGGGTAGGAGCTGGAGTGGGAGCTGCTGAGTCAGCAGCACTGAGAGCCCACCTGCGGAAGTAGCTTTATGGATGGTGTCATGGTGAGCCCAGCTGTCCAGCACTGTTTGCACCTAAGGGCTTGGAATGCCCGGAGGGATGCTCCCTCCTCCGCCCCTCCTTCTGCCTGCTTAATTGGTATAGGTGAGTCCAGTGCTGGAGGTGAGAACATAGCCAAAAGTTTACATGCACTGTATCTCCATTGGAAAAGGGGGTACTACAGGGATGGAATAATGGTGCTGGGGGATATCAAGGGTGTATGGGGAAAACAATGCTGAGGGGGGGATCTGGTGTGTATATTGTAAAGCAATGCTTGGGGCAGCTTGGGTGGCTATAGTGCTAGAGGTATCAGGGATGTAGAGAGGCCACAGTGTAGGGGGTATCAGGGATGTAGTGGGGTCACAATACAAGGGGTTCCTATGGTATATGGTAACAGTGCTGGGGGGAATATCTAGGGTGTAGAGGGGTCAAAGTGCTGAGGGGATATCTGGGGCGTAGAGGGGTCAGAGTGCTGGGGGGATATCTGGGGTGTAGAGGGGTCAGAGTGCTGGGGGGATATCTGGGATGTAAAAGGGTCAGAGTGCTGGGGGATATCTGGGGTGTAGAGGGATCAGAGTGCTGGGGGGATATCTGGGGTGTAGAGGGGTCAGAGTGCTGGGGGGATATCTGAGATGTAAAGGGGGTCACAGTGCTGGGGGGATATCAGTTCTGCAGGCAGCTTAGTCATTCTACTTTCTGTATATATTATAGGTTTATCTTTCTTCTAAAAAAAAGTTTTTATTGATCTCTGAAGTTTTCACAAGAGTGTTCTTTCCCAGGAATTGTGCTTTTATGTAACTTGCTCTCCTGCAATTGACTATCATTGAGTGAATGTTTAGCATTGATCACTAATTTTGTTTTTGTTTTTTGTCCTTTTTTTTTTTTTTTTTGTCCTTATGACAGAAATCCACCAAATGACAGCTGTGGTACATCAGAAATCCTAGATGATGGAATCTATATTCCAGTGATGTAGAGTGGTTAGAGTGCTGGGGGGATATCTGGGTGTAGAGGGATCAGAGTGCTGGTTGGATAACTAGGGTGTAGAGGGGTCAGAGTGCTGGGGGGGATATCTGGGGTGTAGAGGGGTCAAAGTGCAGGGGGATATCTGGGGTGTAGAGGGGTCAGAGTGCTGGGGGGGATATCTGGGGTGTAGAGGATACAGAGTGCAGGGGGATATCTGGGGTGTAGAGGGGTCAGAGTGCGGGGGGAATATCTGGGTTGTAGAGGGGTCAGAGTGCTGGGGGGATATCTAGGGTGTAAAGAGGTCAGAGTGCTGGGGGGATATCTGTGGTGTAGAGGGATCAGAGTGCTGGGGGAATATCTGGGGTGTAGAGGGGTCAGAGTGCTGGGGGATACCTGGGGTGTAGAGGGGTCAGAGTGCTGGGGGGATATCTGGGGTGTAGAGGGATCAGACTGCTGGGGGGATATCTGAGGTGTAGAGGGGTCAGAGTGCTGAGGGGATATCTGGGGTGTACAGGGGTCAGAGTGCTGGGGGGATATCTGGGGTGTAGTGGGGTCAGAGTGCTGGGGGGATATCTGGGGTGTAGTGGGGTCAGAGTGCTGGGGGGATATCTGGGGTGTAGAGGGGTCAGAGTGCCTGGGGGATATCTGGGGTGTAGAGGGATCAGAGTGCGGGGGAGGCATCAATCTAGCAGATATATTATATGCACAGGACAGCTTTGTTACTTTATTTATGTATTATTTTCCAACGGTTTCTTTGCTGTACAGAATGATTGTTCATGTAGTTAATGTGGAGCTCCACCCAAAAAGGGGAAGCTCCGCTTGTCTGCCTCCTACCTACTAGATGTCTGTTTACCTGCGCTGTCTCCATTGTAGGGGCCCCAGAGCATTACTTTGCCCAGGGGCCCATGATGCTATTAAGACGGCCCTGGCACTGACACCAATTTAAAATAATTTGTGTTTGGTAACAATTGTTTGTTGTTAGTGTCACACTAAACTTTAATGGTGGTCAACCTGTCTCTCCATCCAGGTTTGGAGGAAAATGTAATGATTGAGAAACAGACTTAACAAAAAAAAAAAATGAATAACCTCATAGTTTGGCTTAGTTTATTCAAGGCTATGGATTATATTCTTACACAAATGTATATGCTGAAAGGTGTGAAAATGAGTAACATTTTAATGTTTAAAATGGCATAGGTAATCAGGATAATCCAATATCATCAATCACAGAATAACACTTTGTTTCAAAAAATTAAAAAAAAAAGTTTATTATTCACAAGTTTCAGAGTGTATTGACATTTGTAAGAATGTGTTGCTTTTCTGGTCTAAATTACATTTTTGCTTAAAATATAACACTTTAAACTCTATGTCAAGTCATTTGTTTTTAGTTATGGATAGAGTCAGGAAGAGTTGGAACCTCTGTTGGGGTTTTCATTGCTTTCGCTACTCCATTACAGAGATTGCTCCTCACTTACTATGTCGGTGATAACAAATCATACATGTACTGTAGCTTGTTGTATATTTTCATGAGTTTGGTTATTCTCAGTTCTGCAGGCAGCTTAGTCATTCTATCTTCTGTATATGTTATAGGTTTATCTTTCTTCTAAAAAAAAATGTTTTATTGATCTCTTTTCACAAGAGTGTTCTTTCCCAGGAATTGTGCTTTTATGTAATTTGTTCTCCTGCAATTGACTATCATTGAGTGAATGTTTAGCATTGATCACTAATTTTCTTTTTTTTTTTAGAGTCCTTATGGCAAAAATCCACCAAATGACAGCTGTGGCATACCAGAAATCCTAGATGATGGAATCTACTATATTCCAGTGAGTTCTGTTTCATTAAGATTTATAGTTATAAACTACAATATAAAGAGCCGTATAGTCTGCTCTGGGCTTTGTTCACTAAAGATTATGTATATATTTATTTTTGACATTATTCTCAAAAGATATATACATGTGGTCCTAGGTATGCTGTAGCACTAGCTGCGATAACAGAATGTTCTCCTTAGGTTTTAATCCATTCCAATTACTGTTTACTCTGTATTCAGGTGGAAGATGCAGCTATTGTTATTGAAGAAGATGGGTATGAAATTGCTAAGTTTCTTGATTTACACCACCAAGGACTCGGCTATAGAGAGGAGGAATGTAATAGAATGATGGGGATTTTAGATGACTACATCAACTTAATGGCTGGATGTGTAAGTCTACCAACAATTCACTTCTTACCTGAATTTAAACTGTAGTCCTTTCTTCTGGTTTGGCCTAAGTTGAGGTTCTCTAGGGAAATGGTGAGTGGCTCATCTGGAGAATTTGATTTACTTAGTTAATTAAGTCCAAAGGATTACTTACTGGTTCATTTCTAGTACCAACAGAGTGCTTGGTGTGCCCACCCAACAGAAAATCCCATTTGTGCTATTTCTGTCCACTGGTATTAGGATAATACATAATAAATAGATGTAGTACTTTCCTATTAGACTATTCACATCACAAGGGGTGAAAATTCTCCTCCCATAACCCCTTTAACATTAGATCCCTCTCAATGAGCAGGTCTTGCTATTTGGGGAAGATGGGGCACTGCACACCCATCATAGCACATATGGAACTGCTAAGTGAGTTGAATTTTGCATGGTGGGGTAAATTATGGGGTTGACCTCACTAAATCACCAAGAGGAGATTTTCATTTTTTCCCTCATCTCTATTCAGCACAAGTGCCAATTCATTTTAGAGACCTATTTAGAAAAACAAAGGCACACTAGTCAGGTTGAACCAATGATCAAAAGTTTTAAGGAAAAGTGACCAATATGACCAGATGATTTCAATTTTTCACTGTTGATCTAGATAAACAAGCATGGAATGTGTATTAAGCGGTCAATTTGCTGAAAATAGATGAAAAAAAAATAGAAAGAATTTATAAAATAAGCCATACAAATTGGAAAAAAATAACAAAAGTGAATACATATGTCACGTCTACCTGTAGCATAGGTGGTCAGGCACTATAGTTGGCTGGCTATAACAGCCCCCTTTCCCATAAGGCAAGCAGGCCTATCTGTACTCAGTTTCCCCCAGGTCTTATACACAATGCTATAGTGCCTGGCCACCATGCTGGGACAAGCACAAACTAAGCACAGTGAACAGTTACTTGCGGTTTGGCAGACAGGCAGAGTGGTCCAGTGACAGTCTGGGTTCATAGCAGGCAGAGTTCAGACTGGTGAACAACAAATCCCAGAATGATGAAAAGATGACTCCACCGGTGAAGATCAGCAATATCAAATGAATGGTGACAGACCCTCCACCTTCAACTGACCGGTTTTGCTGCCTACCTTTTGTGTGGGACCTGCGTGCATGACTACCTGTTAGCTCAGGGGTCCATGCTCTGAAGTGAGCGTAGAACTTAGATTGAAGGTGGAGGGTCTGTCACCATTCATTTGATCTTTACTGGTGGAGTCATATTTTCACCTTTCTGGGATTTGTTGTTAACCAGCATATTGGACTGTTTTTTATTGCGCTGCACTTCTTGTTTTTATCATTTGCTACAGATTTTTGTGAAAGTCTTTTAGTGTTCAGCTTGCATATGTGGGCTTTTTTTCTGCACTGATTGCATATTCTATTTTACATTAGAGTTCAAGGACTAGTCAGGGTCAAATCCAAGGTCCGAAGGCAGGTTGAGTTCTGAGTGTAGTCAAAAATCTGATTCAAGGTCATCAACAAGGGAATCCAAACTAACTGGCAGGGCTCGGGCAAAGATGAAGGTCAAGGTAGGGAAACATGGAGCCTAAAGCGGGTGCTGCAAACACTATCACAAGCATGACACTGAGGGTTTGGCAGGCTTAAAAGAGTTTTGAACACGTAGCAATCACCCTACAGGTGGACAGAAAGACAGGGAGAGTGCAGCTCAGCCAAAACCAGGATGCTGGAATCAGATTGGCAGCTACCATGGATCAGGAATCTTACATGCTCTTGACAACATATTAAAGTGGACATCTCAATATTGTCTGCAATTATAAATTACTGAACTGGCCTCCCACTCTAATGCATTTTGCCCAAGGTATCTCCATGATTAAGCCCTTCCTTAAGAGAAACGTATTGGAACTGGAGGAGGACAGGCGAAAAGACAGGTTGTGAACTTTCATCAGTGTACTGCCTTTTTATTTTCTTTTGAAAGCCAGTCTGTGCAGTGGGGAAGCACTTTTGGGTGCAAGGAATAGGGAGAGTTTGAAGCATTTTCTCATTCTCCTATCCCCTAATGATCAGACTACAACACTGTGCCTTTGAAGCTATCCATATGGTGGGAGTGTGAAGCAAAGGCTGATCAGTAGCAGTTTCAGGTATTTTTTAACACAGCCAAAAACTATGTAGACATCAGGATTTAAATGAGTGTGCCATATCTGACCCAGCATTTCAGTCCAGGAAGTTGACGCTGAACAAAGATGGCTCAGACCTTCTGGAGAGAAAAGCAGATTAAGGCATCGTTAGAGAGAGTACTGAGATCTCTATGAGAGAAAATAAATTACTAGAAGTGTTACATTCATACATTACTTGGTATACATGCACTTAACATGAAAGAATACATCTAATTCTAGGTTGACTTTAAAAACATTAATTTATCAGTCATTACACAATCTACATTAAACATTGTTGATGAAATAACCTAAAATAATACATATTCTAGGATCCTGTCCTGCTTTATATAGTAGAAAACTGTTAGAGGAGACCTTTCGGCTTTAAATATTTAATAAAACGTAACAACCACAGCAAATAGTAGATAAGCTCTCTGCTCTGTACAGGTAATGGGAGGATTTTATATTTGTGAATTGTTTTAATATTTTCTTTGGGCCTTCTTTGTTAGGTTTTTTTTACCTGCTGAGCTGTTCATTTATTCTTTTTTATTTACTGTATCTGTTGTTAGGTACCAGCAGAGAGCTACAACCATCCCCTTGGAAAACCCATCAAAGATTACTTCAAAAAGGTGGACACCTTAGAGGGCAAAGAGGTAATTTTTGTTATTTGTAACACAATGGTTAACAGGGTACTTGTTTTGAAATGTAATTACCGTAGTTGTGAATCAACAATAGCTTGGCCATAGAAAAAACAATTCACATTATTTTCTGAAGCTGGAAATCACATTGATGTCTTCTTTGCCAATGAAAAAACTGACTAGTATCTACACAAATACACAAATGACTAGTTTCTTAAAATTTGGGACCCGTGGGTTAAATATCACCATCCAACGCTCTCCACAGAGAGTTTGATGGCTTTCTGAGGAACTCTACATAAGAACCTGGGAACCCCCTCCACCATTCATCTCCTCACCCATTCCTTTGTTCCCCACCCACCTACCAACCAATATTTTCCCTCCAAACTGTTTACTTTCACTTCCTTTCATTGCCCTCCTATCTTTATATTTTCATATCTAGACCAAGGTCCCCCACAAAATCTCCCATTTCCTACTTTCTTTCCACACTTACCTTAAATGTTTTCCCACCCTGGGTTCAGAGAGCTTAAAGTGGATGTAAACCCTCACATATACCCAGTGAAGTGAATAGCTTCAGCTGATACACAGAGATGGAACAAATTCTCCTACATAAGTTTTACTTGTATGTCTGCTGTCTTCTCCTTTCTACACCCTTTGAAAAGTGTGGATCGTGTTAAAAAATCTTTCTTCATCTTTCAGCAGTACATAGGGGTGGGTGTGGATACTGCACTTACACTGTGTGAGAGCTGATTGGAGGAAAGGGACACCCCCCCCTCCACATAGGCAAAGGAGTGAAGGAACATCCAAAGCTGTAGTCTGAATAGACCAGCTGTGTGCTTATTTCCCTCTAAGCTCCCTCCCTGACACACATTTTCAGCTCATGTTATCTCATGTGTCTGAGAAATTGTCAGAAGAGACTCACGATGATAACAGAATAACGAAGCACTGGAGAGAAATGACACTTAGAGCTTTGGAGAGAGACAAGTAAACACTACAGATATATGTGCTTGGATCAAATTTCATGAATGGGGTTTACAACTAATTTAACCTTACGAGTTGGGTACTCTTTGCATTGTTGCCCTGACTTTTATTGTAATACATTTATTTCTGGACCTTTTAGCAGTGGTGTAGCACTTCAGTTTAATTTTAGTTACATTACACCACAAGAAGATATGGAGATCCTCTGGGGTGTAGAAGCAGCTCACCCAGGAACCAGATTATTTATATCAACTTCAATGCTTTAGGATAGCAATGCTATAGGTTAACCTTATCGGTTCAATGCTATTGTTTCACTTTCTTTGATTACTTTTTTACCTGACAACATTTTGAAGTGTTCTCCCTGGTGTCAGTTTTATCTTGGGTCAGTAAAACATACCTCTGTTAGTATTTTCTTTCTTATCTCAGGTAATACCATTCTCTGCTTCTCTTGTAGAATTATACTGAGTGCACCAAATGGAAGAGTGCAGTTGGGAGTCAGGAAAGTCTTGAATTGATTTCACACCTGAACTCACATATAAGGGCAAACAGCAGCACCATCTGATCAGGAAACTGAAGAATTTTATGTATTTACTATTCAAAATAATGTATTTTCTCAGTTTTTTATACCTTTTTTTTTTTTTACTTTTGCACTATTTTAATTCTATGATTAAATTTAACTATTTTTCCAGATTTGCCAAAGGTTTCTATCAGTACAGAAGATACGACATTTGTCATTCATGCTACTATCTGCGCAATTTAATGATGTTAAATGTTTAGCATGGCATAGTTATGGGTTATGTGGATTTCAACCAATAAATTGCAATAAT
This sequence comes from Aquarana catesbeiana, assembly GCF_042186555.1. Taxonomy (NCBI): domain Eukaryota; kingdom Metazoa; phylum Chordata; class Amphibia; order Anura; family Ranidae; genus Aquarana; species Aquarana catesbeiana. Next base: position 766,213,668 of record NC_133325.1, on the reverse strand, counting down.
TGAGTTGTCTGTGGACAATGTGCCAGTTGTAAAATTGGGAAACAGGGTTGATTTGCAAATGTAAGAGAAATATTAAAAAAAGGTATTGTAGGTAATATAAGACTTTTTTTCCTCAAACTTATCCACAACATGAAAACTTAAATTTTCTCAAGAAAGTACAAAACTGAACATTATTAGATGTATTAGGACATCAAGTTATTTTTTTTGCAAATGACACTCTATGACACCCAGCTGACTGTATTGAAATAACCCACTTGGATCGGTCTATGCTCTTCTTTATTCAAATCCTTTTTATTCTTACATTTTCAAATTATACGTAATGCATCATAGTAGTATCAAAATTTACATCTATACATCCATTACTATTCCATAACACTGCCAGTTTCGTCATAAACCACGTATCTTGCTTGTGACTTTTTAACCCCCCTCCACCCATCCCACCCCCCACCCCTACAACCCCAATACCCACCCTCCACCCCCAGCACTTAGCTTCTATTAAAATGCACTTAATTTTGGTCTGGCAGGACGTACTGATCAAGTGATCATCCCGAATTTAATGCTTACTACCCCTTATTCTTATTCCCTCGTTCTTAACTTCAAACCCTCGATCGGAGTTCATGTTACATTACTCATTCCCTGGCACCACAATTCCCATATCCTAGAGAACTTTTTATAACTTCCCCTTCTAATGTAAATTGTCTTTTCGGTTCTTACTACTGAGTTCATCGTTCTAACCCATTCTTCAGGTGTGGGGGGTAGAGCTGATAACCAGGCTTTCGCAATCAGTTTCCTCGCCTGATATAGGCATCTTATAATTGCTATGTCTATAGGTCTATACTCAATGCTCTGTCTAATTAGCCCCAGCACGCAGGACTTAGCTGCTTGTTCTATTTTTATCCCAAACCTCATTTCTATAATATTTAGGATCTCCGTCCAATACCTGGTCAGTTTCGGACATCTCCACATTAAATGAATAAGGTCCCCTGTCCCTGAGCATCTAGGACATTTATCGTCTGGTCTTCGACTGAATCTGTGCAGCCTTTTAGGGGTATAGTAGGCTCTATGCACCAACAGGAGGTGCGAAGCCCGCTGTGATGGAGAGAGGGGCACCAGCGGGCCAAGTCCCAAAATTCTCTCCCACTGATCATCCCTCAACTCCCCCACATCGGCCTCCCACGCCCCCCTGGAGCGCGAAAGTGATTCTAAACTTGTCGCCCTGACTGTTAGCTGATCATAAATTTCTGATATCAGGCCCTTAAGGTTGGATACCCATACCACTTTATTAAGAAGCAATGCTTTACACCATTCCATCCCTTTGGTCCTAAATTGTTTGTCTAATGCGTGCCTGAGCTGAAGATAAAAATAAAATGTTTCTTTTGGAATTCCAAACTCCCGTCTCAGTTCTGCAAAAGACTTTAGAATATTACCTTCAAATATCTGGATCATCCTGGTTATGCCCAACCTTTCCCACTGCCTGTTTGTTCCTATTAATAGTAGTTCTTGCAACTGTCCATTCTGCCATATTGGTGCTAGCTCCGTAAGGCCCCTATATCCCATCTCTCTCTTCACTAACTGCCAGACTTTGGTAACTAATTTGTATGTTGGAAGTGCGCTTCTTAAAGACCCAGCTTCCAGGGCTCCAGCTAAAGATTTGTGCGGATTACCTGCTAACATAATACTTACGTTGGTGTTCGCCTTTCCCTCACGTTCGCACCCACCCAAATGTTGCAGCTGGGCCACCAAAAAATACCTGTATGGGTGCGGAACCGCTAGTCCCCCCTCCCTGGTAGGGCGTTGCAGGATTTGGAGGCTAATCCTGGCCTGGCCCTTCCTCCAAATCAGCTCCCGGAAAAGGGAGTTAATTTTCACAAACCAGTCCCTCCCAATCCAAACTGGTGAGTTGTGTAAAATATACATTAATTGTGGCATCCAAATCATCTTAACCAGATTTACACGGCCAGCCACAGATAAGGGGAGCCGACACCAGACGTCTTTTTTCCTTTTAAATTTTTCTAAAAGCGGAGCTAGATTATCCCTAATATAATGACTTGGGTTATTATCTAGAACTATACCCAAATATTTGAGCTTGTCCACCAGCCTAAAACGGGGTATCCCCTGCGGAAGAGAGCCCGTGGTCGAGTCAATCGGAAGGAGAGCAGACTTCTCCCAGTTGACTATCAACCCTGAGATCCTCCCAAATCCTTCCACCAACTGAATTGCCCTTACTAATGATGGCCCCATATCCCCCAAAAACAACAAAACGTCATCAGCGTATAACGCTATTCTTTCCTCGCCCCCCTTTTCTTATATAACCCTGCAGGCCAGATGAATTTCTTACTACCTCCGCAAAGGGCTCCATAGCTAGGGCGAACAGCAAAGGGGATAGCGGGCACCTCTGCCTAGTTCCCCTTTCCAGGGAAATCCGTTCCGAGTGTAAATTGTTTATTTTTAATCTAGCGCTGGGTTGGTGATATAATATTTTAAGACAATTTATATATAGGGGGCCGAACCCATATCTTTCCATTACCCACCATAAATACCCCCATTCTAGAGTATCAAATGCCTTGGCAATATCCAAGGACAGGACAACTCTGGAACCTGTGTTTTCTACCGGAGCCTGGAGGTTCAAATAAGTCCTTCTTATGTTTTTACTCATGGACCTGTTCTGTATGAACCCGGATTGATCCGGGTGAATCAAGGAGGAGATACATTTATTTAACCTAGTTGCCAGGACTTTTGCCAAAATCTTGACATCGGTACCCAGCAACGAGATTGGTCTATATGATGCTGTATCTAATTGGTCCTTCCCCTCCTTGTGAATTAGTACGATACTGGCTTCAGACATCGATGATGGTAAACTACCGGCTGCAGCTGACCAGTTCAATGTCTTCAGGAGTTCGGGGGCCAGCACCTCCCCATACTGCTTGTAAACTTCAACAGGCAATCCATCAGGGCCTAGGGACTTCTGGTTCGGCATATCCACTATTGCATGCCGAAGTTCCTCTAGTGTTATTGGGGCATCCAGACTATTCCTGTCTGTGTCCAATAACACCGGGAGCTTAGTACCTTCCAAGAACTTCACCATCTCCCCCCGGTCTATGCTCTTCACACCCGATCCAATTGATTGTTACACTGTATTGGACGACATATCACTTCATGCTTGATGTCCTTTTTTTAACGTGAACAAATTTTTTTTTTTAATAAATCAGTAAAATGTATTCCTCCACCCTTTTCCTTGCCATTTCCCCCACAGAATATTTTTCTTTTTTAACATGTGAAGAAATATAAAATATATTAATCTAATGTGGCTACCTAAGCATTTTGAGATGTATTGCAACATGGCTGTATCTGTATATTTTTCTGTATCTCCAACAAAAAAATAAAATAAACTCATTAAAATAAGATGAAGTAAATATATGACTCTAATAATGAACTGTTTGGAAGCTCCATTAAGAGTTTGTCTTTACTAACCTTGTTCTGTGCAAAGTCTTATGGTGATTCACATTGCGTACTGTGATTTGTCTGGTTATAAAAACTGGGCCGTGGTGTGCTTAGCACTACTCCTGGTTTCTTTCTCTTTTTTTTGTTTGTTTAGGTCTCCATTCATTTTTACTGTGCTCCACCAGCATTTGGAATCTGGATGCCGGCAGAGCACAGATCACATTTGTAAAGCATAGCACTGTTCCAGTGTGGGAATACCTCTTCAGTGCAGTCCAGTGGCACTGGTAAAAAGCACAGCCTCAGCTTTACTGAGCCTTTCGGGTTGCATTCATATCTTACCGGCATTTGGAATACCAGTAAGAAATTAAGAAATAATGCCACTAGAAGCATGACACACATTTTTAAGCATTTTTTTCACAGGTTTTCAGAAACTTGAGCAGAAATTCACATTTCTGCCCACATTCCTGGAACACTTAGATGTGTATGCGGTGGCCCCTCAGTTTGTTTTTATGCACAATGCAGGGGACAGAAGGGGAAATACATGAAAATAAAAAGTAGATATTGGTCAAGGTTTTACAACTTGTTAAATTGTTATTTCCATTTAGACGCCTCCACTAGTAATTCTGCAATACTAAAGCATGAGATTGCAGGTTGCATACCTCCCCCCCAAACTCATCCCTACACTAAGACACTATGAACAACCAAATGGCTTGAATAATGGCCGCGACACTTTTATTGGTATGAATGAATTTTAAACAAATTAGTCATCAATTTTAACAAACATTTTGAATAATAAATAAATCTTACATAAACTGATCAGTCATAGGACTCAAGCAAATATCATAACTTCAAATTACAATCCCCCTTGGTACAAGGATACAAGGGTGACAAACCACATAAAGTGTCTGCGATGGGGGGGGGGATTCAAAGTCCAGTGTTAAGCCAACGGCATGAAGCCAAGGCAGCTGCTGCCTTATATACCGATCAAGCCGGTTTTAGAAGGTTCTTCACGGTCACATGTTTTACTTGGACCATACAGATAACACCTGCCCAGGTAGGCTTTAAAATTTAAAGGGCCAGCAATTCTATAAATACAATTAGGGTAATTTGAATTAGAACTGTAAACAGAAGGGCATGAATAAATTGCTCCCCCTTATGCCATGGGATTGCAGACCACATACCTCCCTCCCAAACGCATCCCTACACAAAAAACACTTTTATTGGTATGAGTGAATTTCAAACAATTTTATTCATCAATTTGAACAAACACACTGAATAATAAATAAATCTTACGGAATCCGCCCAGTCATAGGACTCGAGCAAATATCATAACTTCAAATTGCAAGTCCGCACCAATCAATCCTGTTTTAAACAGGTTTTGCCTACCCAAGAGCTGCCACCATTTCCACACAAGATTGAAGACCCAGATTGAATAGATTAAGCCCAACATCAGACAAATGAATGGAGATCTGTTGTTCCGCCTTCTCACCTTCTCCAAAAGCTTTAACTGAGTTGAAGAGAACCAAAGAAGGTGGGAATTATCTCCGAAAAGAAATGAAAGTACAAAAAGGAAAAGAGAGTTTAAAGCATTGAAAATCAATTCAATGAATAATAAAATTATAGTTTTTAGGTGGCCAATAACATTCCCTACCACATGAACTATAATTACCAGAGGTGGAGGCCATTGTATGCAAAGCTGAGAAAGATAAAAAGATAATTGACTCCAACGTAAACCTCTAATACCTTTCAAATGAATGGAGTCAGTGGACAGTGAAGAGTTTTCGGTATGCTGAGATGCTCTCCTACGTGTACAGAAAACAAAAGAGTGGCTAATAATCCACACGATCATTTTGGAACCTGTAAAAATCAAACAGAAAGGTTAGGGTGAATGTAAACATTAAATCTATCAGACTCCCATCTACCCAATATTTTAATTATTGCATCGTCTAGACCCATTCTGTCGGCTTCTGTGGCAGCACCAATGTGTTAAAAATGAGTTGAGAACTTAAAATCAGAAAAACCAACGACATGCAAACATTTCTTGAATACTGAGGAAAACTGAGATTTTGTGACAGTTGAATCTTCAGGGTGGATCATGAAAATACCAGACACTTTAGGCCTGGCGGCCAAATAATTTGTAATTACTACTGAAGGGCAAATCATAGGATCACTGCATGAATAGGATTTGTATGATTCGGGTCCCGCGTCGGCTTGTCTTCCTGGTTCCTATGATAATAGGCGTTAATATTTAATAAAACGGAACAAACACAGCAACTAGTAGATAAGCTGACTGTTCTGTACAGGTAATGGGAGGATTTTATATTTGTGAATTGTTTTAATATTTTCTTTGGGCCTTCTTTGTTAGGTTTTTTTTTACCTGCTGAACTGTTCATTTATTCTTTTTTAATTACCGTATCTGTTGTTAGGTGCCAGCAGAGAGCTACAACCATCCCCTTCGAAAACCCATCAAAGATTACTTCAAAAAGTTGGACACCTTAGTGGACAAAGAGGTAATTTTTGTTATTTGTAACAGAATGGTTAACAGGGTGCTTGTTTTGAAATGTAATTACCGTAGTTGTGAATCGACAATAGCTTGGCCATAGAAAAAACAATTCACATTATTTTCTGAAGCTGGAAATCACATTGATGTCTTCTTTGCCAATGAAAAACTGACTAGTATCTACACAAATACACAAATGACTAGTTTCTTAAAATTTGGGACCCGTGGGTTAAATATCACCATCCAACGCTCTCCACAGAGAGTTTGATGGCTTTCTGAGGAACCCTCCATAAGAACCTGGGAACCCCCTCCACCATTCATCTCCTCACCCATTCCTTTGTTCCCCACCCACCTACCAACCGATCTTTTCCCTCCAAACTGTTTACTTTCACTTCCTTTCATTGCCCTCCTATCTTTATATTTTCAAATCTAGACCAAAGTCCCCCACAAAATCTCCCATTTTCTACTTTCTTTCCAACACTTACCTTAAATGTTTTCCCACCCTGGGATCAGAGAGCTTAAAGTGGATGTAAACCCTCACATATACCCAGTGAAGTGAATAGCTTCAGCTGATACACAGAGATGGAACAAATTCTCCTACATAAGTTTTACTTGTATATCTGCTGTCTTCTCCTTTCTACACCCTTTGAAAAGTGTGGATTGTGTTAAAAAAAATCTTTCTTCATCTTTCAGCAGTACATAGGGGTGGGTGTGGATACTGCACTTACACTGTGTGAGAGCTGATTGGAGGAAAGGGACACCCCCCCTCCACATAGGCAGAGGAGTGACGGAACATCCAAACCTGTAGTCTGAATAGACCAGCTGTGTGCTTATTTCCCTCTAAGCTCCCTCCCTGACACACATTTTCAGCTCATGTTATCTCATGTGTCTGAGAAATTGTCAGAAGTGACTCACGATGATAACAGAATAACAAAGCACCGGAGAGAAACGACACTTAGAGCTTTGGAGAGAGACAAGTAAACACTACAGATATATGTACTTAGATCAAAATTCATGAATGGGGTTTACAACTAATTTAACCACTTCAGCCCCGGACCATTATGCTGCCTAAGGACCAGAGGACTTTTTCCAATTTGGCACTGCGTCGCTTTAACTGCTAATTGCGCGGTCATGCAATGCTGTACCCAAACGAAATTTGTGTCCTTTTCTTCCCACAAATATAGCTTTCTTTTGATGGTATTTGATCACCTCTGCGGTTTTTATTTTTTGCGCTGTAAATGGAGAAAGACCAAAAATTTTGAAAAAAAATGATATTTTCTACTTTTTGTTATAAAAAAAATCCAATAAACTCAATTTTAGTCATACATTTAGGACAAAATGTATTCGGCCACATGTCTTTGGTAAAAAAAAATGTCAATTAGCATATATTTATTGGTTTGCGCAAAAGTTATAGCGTCTACAAGCTAGGGTACATTTTCTGGAATTTACACAGCTTTTAGTTTATGACGGCCTATGTCATTTCTTGAGGTGCTAAAATGGCAGGGCAGTACAAACTCCCCCCCCCCAAATGACCCCATTTTGGAAAATAGACATCCCAAGGAAATTGCTGAGAGGCATGTTGAGCCCATTGAATATTCATTTTTTTTGAATAATGACAAAAAAAAAAATTACAAAAAGTTGTCACTAAATGATATATTGCTCACACAGGCCATGGGCATATGTGGAATTGCACCCCAAAATACATTCAGCTGCTTCTCCTGAGTACAGGGATACCACATGTGTGGGACTTTTTGGGAGCCTAGCCGTGTACGGGGCCCCAAAAACCAATCACCGCCTTCAGGATTTCTAAGGGCGTAAATTTTTGATTTCACTCCTCACTACCTATCACAGTTTTGAAGGCCATAAAATGCCCAGATGGCACAACCCCCCCCCCCCCCCAGATGACCCCATTTTGGAAAGTAGACACCCCAAGCTATTTGCTGAGAGTCATGTCGAGTCCATGGATTATTTTATATTTTGACACAAGTTGCGGGAAAGTGACAATTTTTTTTTTTTTTTGCACAAAGTTGTCACTAAATGATATATTGCTCACACAGGCCATGGGCATATGTGGAATTGCACCCCAAAATACATTCAGCTGCTTCTCCTGAGTACAGGGATACCACATGTGTGGGACATTTTGGGAGCCTAGCCGCGTACGGGGCCCCGAAAACCAATCACCGCCTTCAGGATTTCTAAGGGTGTAAATTTTTGATTTCACTCTTCACTGCCTATCACAGTTTCGGAGGCCATGGAATGCCCAGGTGGCACAACCCCCCCCAAATGACCCCATTTTGGAAAGTAGACACCCCAAGCTATTTGCTGAGAGGCATGGTGAGTATTTTGCAGCTCTCATTTGTTTTTGAAAATGAAGAAAGACAAGAAAAAACATTTTTTTTTTCTTTTTTCAATTTTCAAAACTTTGTGACAAAAAGTGAGGTCTGCAAAATACTCACTATACCTCTCAGAAAATAGCTTGGGGTGTCTACTTTCCAAAATGGGGTCATTGGGGGGGTTTGTGCCACCTGGGCATTCCATGGCCTCCGAAACTGATAGGCAGTGAAGAGTGAAATCAAAAATTTACGCCCTTAGAAAGCCTGAAGGCAGTGCTTGGTTTTCGGGGTCCCGTACGCGGCTAGGCTCCCAAAAAGTCTCACACATGTGGTATCCCCGTACTCAGGAGAAGCAGCAGAATGTATTTTGGGGTGTAATTTCACATATTCCCATGACATGTTTGAGCAATATATCATTTAGTGACAACTTTGTGCAACAAAAAAAAAAAATTTGTCTCTTTCCCGCAACTTTTGTCAAAATATAAAATATTCCATGGACTCGACATGACTCTCAGCAAATAGCTTGGGGTGTCTACTTTCCAAAATGGGGTCATTTGGGGGGTTTTGAACTGTCCTGGCATTTTATGCACAACATTTAGAAGCTTATGTCACACATCACCCACTCTTCTAACCACTTGAAGCAAAGCCCTTTCTGACACTTTTTGTTTACATGAAAAAATTATTTTTTTTTGCAAGAAAATTACTTTGAACCCCCAAACATTATATATTTTTTTAAAGCAAATGCCCTACAGATTAAAATGGTGGGTGTTTCATTTTTTTTTTCACACAGTATTTAGCGCAGCGATTTTTCAAACGCATTTTTTGGGGAAAAAACACACTTTTTTAAATTTGAATGCACTAAAACACACTATATTGCCCAAATGTTTGATGAAATAAAAAAAATGATCTTAGGCCGAGTACATGGATACCAAACATGACATGCTTTACAATTGCGCACAAACGTGCAGTGGCAACAAAATATATACATTTTTAAAAGCCTTTAAAAGCCTTTACAGGTTACCACTTCAGATTTACAGAAGAGGTCTACTGCTAAAATTACTGCCCTCGATCTGACCTTCGCGGTGATACCTCATATGCATGGTGCAATTGCTGTTTACGTTTGACGACAGACCGCTGCTTGCGTTCGCTTTAGCGCGAGAGCAGGGGGCGACAGGGGTGCTTTTTTTTTTTTTTTTTTCTTTATTATTTTTTTGCTTTTTTATCTTATTTTTAAACTGTTCCTTTCATTTTTTTTTAAATCATTTTTATTGTTATCTCAGGGAATGTAAATATCCCCTATGATAGCAATAGGTAGTGACAGGTACTCTTTTTTGAAAAAATTGGGGTCTATTAGACCCTAGATCTCTCCTCTGCCCTCAAAGCATCTGACCACACCAAGATCGGTGTGATAAAATGCTTTCCCAATTTCCCAATGGCGCTATTTACATCCAGCAAAATCGAAGTCATGAAATGTTGGTAGCTTCCGGTTTCTTAGGCCATAGAGATGTTTGGAGCCACTCTGGTCTCTGATCAGCTCTATGGTCAGCTGGAAAATCACCGGCTGCATTCTCAGGTTCCCTGTTGAGATAGGAGAGCCAGAGAAAAGCACGGAAGACGGTGGGGGGGGATTCCCTCCCACGGCTTGTAAAAGCAGTCTAGAGGCTAATTAGCCGCTAGGATTGCTTTTACATGAAAGCCGACCGCTGGCTGAAAAGAATGATACCAAGATGATACCTAAACCTGCAGGCATCATTCTGGTATAACCACTCAAAGTCGTGAATGGCGTACCTGAAGACAAAAAAATGGTTAACAATAAAACACAGTAAACGGTAAAGTATAAAAAATTGCATACCTGAAAAGCAAACATGATAAAACATAATAACAATAAAACACTGCAGAATAGAATACACTAAAAAACAGCAGAACAATAGAGAGAGAGAATAGAGAGAGAGAGAACAAAAAAACGACAACTATTTTTTTTTATTTTATATATATTTTTTTTTTTTACACTTTTTTTGTAACTAACTTTTATAACTGTAACCGGTTCCAGGTTCGGGTCTCTCAAAATGCGATGGCATCTTAGGAGACCCTGTGAAAGTGTGTCCTAGTCTGTGCAATGCTGTACCCTACGCTAATACTCAACTAGTGTATGGTAGCGTTCAAAACATTCACCAATGCAAAAACCAGGATTGTCAGGACAGGAGGGACAATAATAGAGGGTGTCACGCCTATATCCGCGCTTGCTGCAGACACAACATCTTTTTTGGGGGGGGTTCGTTGGGTAGGAGTACTCGGGAGGACATAAAGAAAATGCCTCTCATGCAGCCGACTGCATTTGGTTGGGGATGTGAATGGGGGAAGTACGGGCGCTGCAGAAGTAGTGGGTTCCCAATTAGGATTGGCGAATGCAGCAGGAAGGGCATTATGGGCACGACAGGCCTGTTTGTCTTCTTCTTGGTGGCAGCGGGACACTATTTGTGCTTGCCACCTCACCAGCTTGAACTGCACTTATGGGACTCGCCACGTCACCAAGTGTTACTGCAGTGCTGGTTTGACTACGACCGGGGTGTACTAGGCCACTGGTGCTTGCCAGTTCACCAAAACGCTACCAAAAAACTGTTAGCGATCGCAGGGATCAGGCCTGACTCTGCAAACGCTGCAGTTATGCGTTTAGTTTTTTGTAAGTGATAGTGATCGATCGATACTGCACTTGGGTGGGCTGGGCTGGGCGGGCGGAGGGGCAAAACGCAGGTGCTAGCAGGTATCTGGGCTGATCCCGCTATCACTGCGTTTTTGGGAACCCTAAACTGCTGGGAACGCTAGTATAGATCTGATCAGATCAGATTTTGATCCGTTCAGATACTATACCACTAAGGGAGGTGTACGGTGTGTGCGTGGGTGTTAGCGGTACTGGCACTAACCTGACACTGCCTGGGGCTGGTGCTTGCCAGTTCACCAAAACGCTACCAAAAAAACTGTTAGCGATCGCAGGGATCAGGCCTGACTCTGCGAACGCTGCAGTTATGTGTTTAGTGTTTTGTAAGTGACAGTGATCGATCGATACTGCACTTGGGTGGGCTGAGCTGGGCTGGGCTGAGGGGCAAAACGCAGGTGCTAGCAGGTATCTGGGCTGATCCCGCTAACACTGGGTTTTTGGGAACCCTAAACTGCTGGGGACGCTAGTATAGATCTGATCGGATCAGATATTGATCAGATCAGATACTATACCACTAAGGGAGGTGTACGGTGCGTGCGTGGGTGTTAGCGGTACTGGCACTAACCTGACGCTGCCTGGGGCTGGTGCTTGCCAGCTCACCAAAATGCTACCAAAAAAACTGTTAGCGATCGCAGGGATCAGGCCTGACTCTGCGAACGCTGCAGTTATGCGTTTAGTGTTTTGTAAGTGACAGTGATCGATCGATACTGCACTTGGGTGGGCTGGGCAGGGCGGAGGGGCAAAACGCAGGTGCTAGCAGGTATCTGGGCTGATCCCGCTAACACTGTGTTTTTGGGAACCCCTGCTGGAGACGCTAGTATAGATCTGATCGGATCAGATATTGATCCGTTCAGATACTATACCACTAAGGGAGGTGTACGGTGCGTGCGTGGGTGTTAGCGGTACTGGGGCTAATCTGACGCTGCCTGGGGCGACACATATCTCCGCCGGGCGATCAGGGGGCTAAACCTTTATTCGGTAATAAACGGCGGGTGCCCTGACACTATAAAAAATAAACGAACTAACCAGCGTCACCCGTAACAGTTATACGGTGATCAGTGGTGAAAGGGTTAACTAGGGGGCAATCAAGGGGTTAAAACATTTATTAGGTATTATATGGGGGTCCCTGTCGCTATAAAATGCTGACGGCGAACCTAAATATTTACGTCCCTAACTAGCGTCACCAGTGACACTAATACAGCGATCAGAAAAATTATCGCTTAGCGACACTGGCAACAGGGGGTGATCAAGGGGTTAAAACTTTATTAGGGGGGGTTAGGGGGGTATCCTAGACCTAAAGGGGGCTAACAGTAACTGCCCTAACACAGTAACTGTCACAAACTGACACCATGCAGTAATCAGAAAAAAAAAAAAAACTGCTTGGTGTCAGTGTGACGGGGGGGGGGGGGGGGGTGATTGGGGGGTGATCGGGGGGTAAAGGGGGGTGTTTTGTGTGCCTGGCATGTTCTACTGTGTGTGTAGTGTTTGTGCACTCATATTCCAGTCTTCTCTCCTCGGCGCTGGAACGGAAAATACCGAGCTGAGGAGAGATGACATCACTTCCTTTGCTGCTGTTTAGCATACAGCAGCAGAGAAATGATTCTATTGGCCGGCGGTGATCGCGAGGGGGGGGCCACGAATGGATGGTCTCCCCCTCACCTCCGATCGCCGCTGTACAATAGCTGACCGCCTCGGGCAGGGGGGGGTCTGGTCAGACCCCCCCACCCACGGGAAGCAGATCACGTATATGTACGTGATTCTGCCTGCCCGTGCCACCTTGCCGACGTACATCGGTGTGAGGCGGTCATTAAGGGGTTAAGCTTACGATTCAGGTACTCTTTGCATTGTTGCCCTGACTTTTATTGTAATACATTTATTTCTGGACCTTTTAGCAGTGGTGTAGCGCTTCAATTTAATTTTAGCTACATTACACTGCAAGAAGATATGGAGATCCTCTGGGGTGTAGAAGCAGCTCACCCAGGAACCAGATTATTTATATCAACTTCAATGCTTTAGGATAGCAATGCTATAGGTTAACCTTATCGGTTCAATGCTATTGTTTCACTTTCTTTGATTACATTTTTACCTGACAACATTTTGAAGTGTTCTCCCTGGTGTCAGTTTTATCTTGGGTCATTAAAACATACCTCTGTTAGTATTTTCTTTCTTATCTCATGTAATCCCATTCTCTGCTTCTTTTGTAGAATTATACTGAGTGCACCAAATGGAAGAGTACTGTTGGGAGTCAGGAAACTCTTGAATTGATTTCACACCTCAACTCCCGTATAAGGGTCAAAAGCAGCACCATCTGATCAGGAAACTGAAGAATTTTATGTATTTACTATTCAAAATAATGTATTTTCTCAGTTTTTTATACCTTTTTTTTTTTACTTTTGCACTATTTTAATTCTATGAATAAATTTAACTATTTTTCCAGATTTGCCAAAGGTTTCTATCAGTACAGAAGATACGACATTTGTCATTCATGCTACTATCTGCTCAATTTAATGGTGTTAAATGTTTAGCATGGCATAGTTATGGGTTATGTGGATTTCAACCAATAAATTGCAATAATTGAGTTGTCTGTGGACAATGTGCCAGTTGAAAAATTGGGAAACAGGGTTGATTTGGCAAATGTAAGAGAGGTATTGTAGGAAAAGGGGAAATATCCTTGCATATAAGACTTTTTTTTCTCAAACTTGTCCACAATATGAAAACTTACATTTTCTCAAGAAAATTCAAAACTGAACATTATTAAATGTATTATGACATCAAGTTATTTTTTTGCAAATGACACTGTATGACACCCAGCTGACTGTATTGAAATAACCCACTTGGATCGGTCTATGCTCTTCACACCCGATCCAATGAATTGTTACACTGTATTGGACAACATATCACTTCATGCTTGATGTCCTTTTTTTAACGTGAACATTTTTTTTATTGAATAAATCAGTAAAATGTATTCCTCCACCCTTTTCCTTGCCATTTCCCCCACAGAATATTTTTTTTATAACATGTGAAGAAATATAAAATATATTAATCTAATGTGGCTACCTAAGCATTTTGAGATGTATTGCAACATGGCTGTATCTGTATATTTTTCTGTATCTCCAACAAAAAAAATAAAATAAACCCATTAAAATAAGATGAAGTACATATATGACTCTAATAATGAACTGTTTGGAAGCTCCATTAAGAGTTTGTCTTTACTAACCTTGTTCTGTGCAAAGTCTTTTGGTGATTCATATTGCGTATTGTGATTTGTCTGGTTATAAAAACTGGGCCGTGGTGTGCTTAGCACTACTCCTGGTTTCTTTCTCTTTTTTTTGTTTGTTTAAGTCTCCATTCATTTTTACTGTGCTCCACCAGCATTTGGAATCCGGATGCCGGCAGAGCACAGATCACATTTGTAAAGCATAGCACTGTTCCAGTGTGGGAATACCTCTTCAGTGCAGTCCAGTGGCACTGGTAAAAAGCACAGCCTCAGCGTTACTGAGCCTTTCGGGTTGCATTCATATCTTACCTGCATTTGGAATACCAGTAAGAAATTAAGAAATAATGCCACTAGAAGCATGACACACATTTTTAAGCATTTTTTTCACAGGTTTCCAGAAACTTGAGCAGAAATGCACATTTCTGCCCACATTCCTGGAACACTTAGATGTGTATGCGGTGGCCCCTCAGTTTGTTTTTATGCACAATGCAGGGGACAGAAGGGGAAATATATGAAAATAAAAAGTAGATATTGGTCAAGGTTTTACAACTTGTTAAATTGTTATTTCCATTTAGACGCCTCCACTAGTAATGCTGCAATACTAAAGCATGAGATTGAAGGTTGCATACCTCCCCCCCAAACTCATCCCTACACTAAGACACTATGAACAACCAAATGGCTTGAATAATGGCCGTGACACTTTTATTGGTATGAATGAATTTTAAACAAATTAGTCATCAATTTTAACAAACATTTTGAATAATAAATAAATCTTACAGAAACTGATCAGTCATAGGACTCAAGCAAATATCATAACTTCAAATTACAATCCCCCTTGGTACAAGGATACAAGGGTGACAAACCACATAAAGTGTCTGCGATGGGGGGGGGGATTCAAAGTCCAGTGTTAAGCCAACGGCATGAAGCCAAGGCAGCTGCTGCCTTATATACCGATCAAGCCGGTTTTAGAAGGTTCTTCACGGTCACATGTTTTACTTGGACCATACAGATAACACCTGCCCAGGTAGGCTTTAAAATTTAAAGGGCCAGCAATTCTATAAATACAATTAGGGTAATTTGAATTAGAACTGTAAACAGAAGGGCATGAATAAATTGCTCCCTCTTATGCCATGGGATTGCAGACCACATACCTCCCTCCCAAACGCATCCCTACACAAAAAACACTTTTATTGGTATGAGTGAATTTCAAACAATTTTATTCATCAATTTGAACAAACACACTGAATAATAAATAAATCTTACGGAATCCGCCCAGTCATAGGACTCGAGCAAATATCATAACTTCAAATTGCAAGTCCGCACCAATCAATCCTGTTTTAAACAGGTTTTGCCTACCCAAGAGCTGCCACCATTTCCACACAAGATTGAAGACCCAGATTGAATAGATTAAGCCCAACATCAGACAAATTAATGGAGATCTGTTGTTCCTCCTTCTCACCTTCTCCAAAAGCTTTAACTGAGTTGAAGAGAACCAAAGAAGGTGGGAACTATCTCCGAAAAAAGAAATGAAAGTACAAAAAGGAAAAGAGAGTTTAAAGCATTGAAAATCAATTCAATGAATAATAAAATTATAGTTTTTAGGTGGCCAATAACATTCCCTACCACATGAACTATAATTACCAGAGGTGGAGGCCATTGTATGCAAAGCTGAGAAAGATAAAAAGATAATTGACTCCAACGTAAACCTCTAATACCTTTCAAATAAATGGAGTCAGTGGACAGTGAAGAGTTTTCGGTATGCTGAGATGCTCTCCTACGTGTACAGAAAACAAAAGAGTGGCTAATAATCCACACGATCATTTTGGAACCTGTAAAAATCAAACAGAAAGGTTAGGGTGAATATAAACATTAAATCTATCAGACTCCCATCTACCCAATATTTTAATTATTGCATCGTCTAGACCCATTCTGTCGGCTTCTGTGGCAGCACCAATGTGTTAAAAATGAGTTGAGAACTTAAAATCAGAAAAACCAATGACATGCAAACATTTCTTGAATACTGAGGAAAACTGAAATTTTGTGACAGTTGAATCTTCAGGGTGGATCAAGAAAATACCAGACACTTTAGGCCTGGCGGCCAAATAATTTGTAATTACTACTGAAGGGCAAATCATAGGATCACTGCATGAATAGGATTTGTATGATTCGGGTCCCGCGTCGGCTTGTCTTCCTGGTTCCTATGATAATAGGCGTTAATATTTAATAAAACGGAACAAACACAGCAACTAGTAGATAAGCTGTCTGTTCTGTACAGGTAATGGGAGGATTTTATATTTGTGAATTGTTTTAATATTTTCTTTGGGCCTTCTTTGTTAGGTTTTTTTTTACCTGCTGAACTGTTCATTTATTCTTTTTTAATTACCGTATCTGTTGTTAGATGCCAGCAGAGAGCTACAACCATCCCCTTCGAAAACCCATCAAAGATTACTTCAAAAAGTTGGACACCTTAGTGGGCAAAGAGGTAATTTTTGTTATTTGTAACAGAATGGTTAACAGGGTGCTTGTTTTCAAATGTAATTACCGTAGTTGTGAATCGACAATAGCTTGGCCATAAAAAAAAACAATTCACATTATTTTCTGAAGCTGGAAATCACATTGATGTCTTCTTTGCCAATGAAAAACTGACTAGTATCTACACAAATACACAAATGACTAGTTTCTTAAAATTTGGGACCCGTGGGTTAAATATCACCATCCAACGCTCTCCACAGAGAGTTTGATGGCTTTCTGAGGAACCCTCCATAAGAACCTGGGAACCCCCTCCACCATTCATCTCCTCACCCATTCCTTTGTTCCCCACCCACTTACCAACCGATCTTTTCCCTCCAAACTGTTTACTTTCACTTCCTTTCATTGCCCTCCTATCTTTATATTTTAAAATCTAGACCAAAGTCCCCCACAAAATCTCCCATTTTCTACTTTCTTTCCACACTTACCTTAAATGTTTTCCCACCCTGGGATCAGAGAGCTTAAAGTGGATGTAAACCCTCACATATACCCAGTGAAGTGAATAGCTTCAGCTGATACACAGAGATGGAACAAATTCTCCTACATAAGTTTTACTTGTATATCTGCTGTCTTCTCCTTTCTACACCCTTTGAAAAGTGTGGATTGTGTTAAAAAAAAATCTTTCTTCATCTTTCAGCAGTACATAGGGGTGGGTGTGGATACTGCACTTACACTGTGTGAGAGCTGATTGGAGGAAAGGGACACCCCCCCTCCACATAGGCAGAGGAGTGACGGAACATCCAAACCTGTAGTCTGAATAGACCAGCTGTGTGCTTATTTCCCTCTAAGCTCCCTCCCTGACACACATTTTCAGCTCATGTTATCTCATGTGTCTGAGAAATTGTCAGAAGTGACTCACGATGATAACAGAATAACGAAGCACCGGAGAGAAACGACACTTAGAGCTTTGGAGAGAGACAAGTAAACACTACAGATATATGTACTTAGATCAAAATTCATGAATGGGGTTTACAACTAATTTAACCACTTCAGCCCCGGACCATTATGCTGCCTAAGGACCAGAGGACTTTTTCCAATTTGGCACTGCGTCGCTTTAACTGCTAATTGCGCGGTCATGCAATGCTGTACCCAAACGAAATTTGTGTCCTTTTCTTCCCACAAATATAGCTTTCCTTTGATGGTATTTGATCACCTCTGCGGTTTTTATTTTTTGCGCTGTAAACAGAGAAAGACCAAAAATTTTGAAAAAAAATGATATTTTCTACTTTTTGTTATAAAAAAAATCCAATAAACTCAATTTTAGTCATACATTTAGGACAAAATGTATTCTGCCACATGTCTTTGGTAAAAAAAATGTCAATTAGCGTATATTTATTGGTTTGCGCAAAAGTTATAGCGTCTACAAGCTAGGGTACATTTTCTGGAATTTACACAGCTTTTAGTTTATGACTGCCTATGTCATTTCTTGAGGTGCTAAAATGGCAGGGCAGTACAAACTCCCCCCCCCCCCCAAATGACCCCATTTTGGAAAATAGACATCCCAAGGAAATTGCTGAGAGGCATGTTGAGCCCATTGAATATTAATTTTTTTTGAATAATGACAAAAAAAAAAATTACAAAAAGTTGTCACTAAATGATATATTGCTCACACAGGCCATGGGCATATGTGCAATTGCACCCCAAAATACATTCAGCTGCTTCTCCTGAGTACAGGGATACCACATGTGTGGGACTTTTTGGGAGCCTAGCCACGTACGGGGCCCCGAAAACCAATCACCGCCTTCAGGATTTCTAAAGGTGTAAATTTTTGATTTCACTCTTCACTGCCTATCACAGTTTCGGAGGCCATGGAATGCCCAGGTGGCACAAACCCCCTCCAAATGACCCCATTTTGGAAAGTAGACACCCAAAGCTATTTGCTGAGAGGCATGGTGAGTATTTTGCAGCTCTCATTTGTTTTTGAAAATGAAGAAAGACAAGAAAAAACATTTTTTTTTTCTTTTTTCAATTTTCAAAACTTTGTGACAAAAAGTGAGGTCTGCAAAATACTCACTATACCTCTCAGAAAATAGCTTGGGGTGTCTACTTTCCAAAATGGGGTCATTGGGGGGGGGGGTTTGTGCCACCTGGGCATTCCATGGCCTCCGAAACTGATAGGCAGTGAAGAGTGAAATCAAAAATTTACGCCCTTAGAAAACCTGAAGGCAGTGCTTGGTTTTCGGGGTCTCGTACGTGGCTAGGCTCCCAAAAAGTCTCACACATGTGGTATCCCCGTACTCAGGAGAAGCAGCAGAATGTATTTTGGGGTGTAATTTCACATATTCCCATGGCATGTTTGAGCAATATATCATTTAGTGACAACTTTGTGCAACAAAAAAAAAAAATTTGTCTCTTTCCCGCAACTTTTGTCAAAATATAAAATATTCCATGGACTCGACATGACTCTCAGCAAATAGCTTGGGGTGTCTACTTTCCAAAATGGGGTCATTTGGGGGGGTTTTGAACTGTCCTGGCATTTTATGCACAACATTTAGAAGCTTATGTCACACATCACCCACTCTTCTAACCACTTGAAGCAAAGCCCTTTCTGACACTTTTTGTTTACATGAAAAAATTATTTTTTTTTGCAAGAAAATTACTTTGAACCCCCAAACATTATATTTTTTTTAAAGCAAATGCCCTACAGATTAAAATGGTGGGTGTTTCATTTTTTTTTTCACACAGTATTTAGCGCAGCGATTTTTCAAACTCATTTTTTGGGGAAAAAACACACTTTTTTAAATTTGAATGCACTAAAACACACTATATTGCCCAAATGTTTGATGAAATAAAAAAGATGATCTTAGGCCGAGTACATGGATACCAAACATGACATGCTTTACAATTGCGCACAAACGTGCAGTGGCAACAAAATATATACATTTTTAAAAGCCTTTAAAAGCCTTTACAGATTACCACTTCAGATTTACAGAAGAGGTCTACTGCTAAAATTACTGCCCTCGATCTGACCTTCGCGGTGATACCTCACATGCATGGTGCAATTGCTGTTTACGTTTGACGACAGACCGCCGCTTGCGTTCGCTTTAGCGCGAGAGCAGGGGGCGACAGGGGTGCTTTTTTTTTTTTTTTTCCTTATTATTTTTTTGCTTTTTTATCTTATTTTTAAACTGTTCCTTTCATTTTTTTTAAAATCATTTTTATTGTTATCTCAGGGAATGTAAATATCCCCTATGATAGCAATAGGTAGTGACAGGTACTCTTTTTTGAAAAAATTGGGGTCTATTAGACCCTAGATCTCTCCTCTGCCCTCAAAGCATCTGACCACACCAAGATCGGTGTGATAAAATGCTTTCCCAATTTCCCAATGGCGCTATTTACATCCGGCAAAATCGAAGTCATGAAATGTTGGTAGCTTCCGGTTTCTTAGGCCATAGAGATGTTTGGAGCCACTCTGGTCTCTGATCAGCTCTATGGTCAGCTGGCTGAATCACCGGCTGCATTCTCAGGTTCCCTGTTGAGATAGGAGAGCCAGAGAAAAACACGGAAGACGGTTGGGGGGGGGGGATTCCCTCCCACGGCTTGTAAAAGCAGTCTAGAGGCTAATTAGCTGCTAGGATTGCTTTTACATGAAAGCCGACCGCTGGCTGAAAAGAATGATACCAAGATGATACCTAAACCTGCAGGCATCATTCTGGTATAACCACTCAAAGTCGTGAATGGCGTACCTGAAGACAAAAAAATGGTTAACAATAAAACACAGTAAACGGTAAAGTATAAAAAAATTGCATACCTGAAAAGCAACATGATAAAACATAATAACAATAAAACATTGCAGAATAGAATACACTAAAAAAGAGCAGAACAATAGAGAGAGAGAATAGAGAGAGAGAGAACAATAAAACGACAACTATTTTTTTAAATTTTATATGTATTTTTTTTTTTACACTTTTTTTGTAACTAACTTTTATAACTGTAACCAGTTCCAGGTTCGGGTCTCTCAAAATGCGATGGCATCTTGGGAGACCCTGTGAAAGTGTGTCCTAGTCTGTGCAATGCTGTACCCTACGCTAATACTCAACTAGTGTATGGTAGCGTTCAAAACATTCACCAATGCAAAAACCAGGATTGTCAGGACAGGAGGGACAATAATAGCGGGTGTCACGCCTATATGCGCTTGCTGCAGACACGACATCTTTTTTGGGGGGGTTCGTTGGGTAGGGGTACTCGGGAGGACATAAAGAAAATGCCTCTCATGCAGCCGACTGCATTTGGTTGGGGATGTGAATGGGGGAAGTACGGGCGCTGCAGAAGTGGTGGGTTCCCAATTAAGATTGGCGAATGCAGCAGGAAGGGCACTATGGGCACGACGGGCCTGTGTTCGTCTTCTTCTTGGTGGCAGCGGGACACTACTTGTGCTTGCCACCTCACCAGCTTGAACTGCACTTATGGGACTCGCCACGTCACCAAATGTTACTGCAGTGCTGGTTTGACTACAACCGGGGTGTACTAGGCCACTGGTGCTTGCCAGTTCACCAAAACGCTACCAAAAAAACTGTTAGCGATCGCAGGGATCAGGCCTGACTCTGCGAACGCTGCAGTTATGCGTTTAGTGTTTTGTAAGTGACAGTGATCGATCGATACTGCACTTGGGTGGGCTGAGCTGGGCCGGGTGGAGGGGCAAAACGCAGGTGCTAGCAGGTATCTGAGCTGATCCCGCTAACACTGCGTTTTTGGGAACCCTAAACTGCTGGGGACGCTAGTATAGATCCGATCGGATAAGATATTGATCCGATCAGATACTATACCACTAAGGGAGGTGTACGGTGCGTGCGTGGGTGTCAGCGGTACTGGCGCTAACCTGACGCTGCCTGGGGCTGGTGCTTGCCAGCTCACTAAAATGCTACCAAAAAAACTGTTAGCGATCGCAGGGATCAGGCCTGACTCTGCGAACGCTTCAGTTATGCGTTTAGTGTTTTGTAAGTGACAGTGATCGATCGATACTGCACTTGGGTGGGCTGGGCTGGGCAGAGGGGGCAAAACGCAGGTGCTAGCAGGTATCTGGGCTGATCCCTCTAACACTGTGTTTTTGGGAACCCCTGCTGGAGACGCTAGTATAGATCTGATCGGATCAGATATTGATCCGTTCAGATACTATACCACTAAGGGAGGTGTACGGTGCGTGCGTGGGTGTTAGCGGTACTGGGGCTAATCTGACGCTGCCTGGGGCGACACATATCTCCGCCGGGCGATCAGGGGGCTAAACCTTTATTCGGTAATAGACGGCGGGTGCCCTGACACTATAAACAGTAAACGAACTAACCAGCGTCACCCGTAACAGTTATACGGTGATCAGTGGTGAAAGGGTTAACTAGGGGGCAATCAAGGGGTTAAAACATTTATTAGGTATTATATGGGGGTCCCTGTCGCTATAAAACGCTGACAGCGAACCTAAATATTTACGTCCCTAACTAGCGTCACCAGTGACACTAATACAGCGATCAGAAAAATGATCGCTTAGCGACACTGGCGACAGGGGGAGATCAAGGGGTGAAAACTTTATTGGGGGGGTTAGGGGGGTATCCTAGACCTAAAGGGGGCTAACAGTAACTGCCCTAACACAGTAACTGTCACAAACTGACACCATGCAGTAATCAGAAAAAAAAAAAAAAACTGCTTGGTGTCAGTGTGACGGGGGGGGGGAGGGGTGATTGGGGGGTGATCGGGGGTAAAGGGGGGTGTTTTGTGTGCCTGGCATGTTCTACTGTGTGTGTAGTGTTTGTGCACTCACATTCCAGTCTTCTCTCCTCGGCGCTGGAACGGAAAATACCGAGCTGAGGAGAGATGACATCACTTCCTTTGCTGCTGTTTAGCATACAGCAGCAGAGAAATGATTCTATTGGCCGGCGGTGATCGCGAGGGGGGGGCCACGAATGGATGGTCTCCCCCTCACCTCCGATCGCCACTGTACAATAGCTGACCGCCTCGGGCAGGGGGGGGTCCGGTCAGACCCCCCACCCACGGGAAGCAGATCACGTATATGTATGTGATTCTGCCTGCCCGTGCCACCTTGCCAACGTACATCGGCGTGAGGTGGTCATTAAGTGGTTAAGCTTACGATTCAGGTACTCTTTGCATTGTTGCCCTGACTTTTATTGTAATACATTTATTTCTGGACCTTTTAGCAGTGGTGTAGTGCTTCAATTTAATTTTAGCTACATTACACTGCAAGAAGATATGGAGATCCTCTGGGGTGTAGAAGCAGCTCACCCAGGAACCAGATTATTTATATCAACTTCAATGCTTTAGGATAGCAATGCTATAGGTTAACCTTATGGGTTCAATGCTATTGTTTCACTTTCTTTGATTAAATTTTTACCTGACAACATTTTGAAGTGTTCTCCCTGGTGTCAGTTTTATCTTGGGTCATTAAAACATACCTCTGTTAGTATTTTCTTTCTTATCTCAGATAATCCCATTCTCTGCTTCTTTTGTAGAATTATACTGAGTGCACCAAATGGAAGAGTACTGTTGGGAGTCAGGAAACTCTTGAATTGATTTCACACCTCAACTCCCGTATAAGGGTCAAAAGCAGCACCATCTGATCAGGAAACAGAAGAATTTTATGTATTTACTATTCAAAATAATGTATTTTCTCAGTTTTTTATACCTTTTTTTTTTACTTTTACACTATTTTAATTCTATGAATAAATTTAACTATTTTTCCAGATTTGCCAAAGGTTTCTATCAGTACAGAAGATACGACATTTGTCATTCATGCTACTATCTGCTCAATTTAATGGTGTTAAATGTTCAGCATGGCAT
This sequence comes from Aquarana catesbeiana, assembly GCF_042186555.1. Taxonomy (NCBI): domain Eukaryota; kingdom Metazoa; phylum Chordata; class Amphibia; order Anura; family Ranidae; genus Aquarana; species Aquarana catesbeiana. The sequence goes on along the minus strand of NC_133325.1, from coordinate 766,190,149 downwards.
AGTTATGGGTTATGTGGATTTCAACCAATAAATTGCACTAATTGAGTTGTCTGTGGACAATGTGCCAGTTGAAAAATTGGGAAACAGGGTTGATTTGGCAAATGTAAGAGAGGTATTGTAGGAAAAGGGGAAATATCCTTGCATATAAGACTTTTTTTTCTCAAACTTGTCCACAATATGAAAACTTACATTTTCTCAAGAAAATTCAAAACTGAACATTATTAGATGTATTATGACATCAAGTTATTTTTTTGCAAATTACACTGTATGACACCCAGCTGACTATATTGAAATAACCCACTTGGATCGGTCTGTGCTCTTCACACCCGATCCAATGAATTGTTACACTGTATTGGACGACATATCACTTTATGCTTGATGTCCTTTTTTTAACGTGAACATTTTTTTTGTTGAATAAATCAGTAAAATGTATTCCTCCACCCTTTTCCTTGCCATTTCCCCCACAGAATATTTTTTTATAACATGTAAAGAAATATAAAATATATTCATCTAATGTGGCTACCTAAGCATTTTGAGATGTATTGCAACATGGCTGTATCTGTATATTTTTCTGTATCTCCAGCAAAAAAAATAAAATAAACCCATTAAAATAAGATGAAGTACATATATGACTCTAATAATGAACTGTTTGGAAGCTCCATTAAGAGTTTGTCTTTCCTAACCTTGTTCTGTGCAAAGTCTTATGGTGATTTATATTGCGTACTGTGATTTGTCTGGTTATAAAAACTGGGCCGTGGTGTGCTTAGCACTACTCCTGGTTTCTTTCTTTTTTTTTTGTTTGTTTAGGTCTCCATTCATTTTTACTGTGCTCCACCAGCATTTGGAATCCGGATGCCGGCAGAGCACAGATCACATTTGTAAAGCATAGCACTGTTCCAGTGTGGGAATACCTCTTCAGTGCAGTCCAGTGGCACTTGTAAAAAGCACAGCCTCAGTGTTACTGAGCCTTTTGGGCTGCATTCATATCTTACCTGCATTTGGAATACCAGTAAGAAATTAAGAAATAATGCCACTAGAAGCATGACACACATTTTTAAGCATTTTTTTCACAGGTTTCCAGAAACTTGAGCAGAAATGCACATTTCTGCCCACATTCCTGGAACACTTAGATGTGTATGCGGTGGCCCCTCAGTTTGTTTTTATGCACAATGCAGGGGACAGAAGGGGAAATACATGAAAATAAAAAGTAGATATTGGTCAAGGTTTTACAACTTGTTAAATTGTTATTTCCATTTAGACGCCTCCACTAGTAATGCTGCAATACTAAAGCATGAGATTGCAGGTTGCATACCTCCCCCCCAAACTCATCCCTACACTAAGACACTATGAACAACCAAATGGCTTGAATAATGGCCGTGACACTTTTATTGGTATGAATGAATTTTAAACAAATTAGTCATCAATTTTAACAAACATTTTGAATAATAAATAAATCTTACATAAACTGATCAGTCATAGGACTCAAGCAAATATAATAACTTCAAATTACAATCCCCCGTGGTACAAGGATACAAGGGTGACAAACCACATAAAGTGTCTGCGATGGGGGGGGATTCAAAGTCCAGTGTTAAGCCAACGGCATGAAGCCAAGGCAGCTGCTGCCTTATACACTGATCAAGCCAGTTTTAGAAGGTTCTTCACGGTCACATGTTTTACTTGGACCATACAGATTACACCTGCCCAGGTAGGCTTTAAAATTTAAAGGGCCAGCAATTTTATAAATACAATTAGGGTAATTTGAATTAGAACTGTAAACAGAAGGGCATGAATAAATTGCTCCCCCTTATGCCATGGGATTGCAGACCACATACCTCCCTCCCAAACGCATCCCTACACAAAAAACACTTTTATTGGTATGAGTGAATTTCAAACAATTTTATTCATCAATTTGAACAAACACACTGAATAATAAATAAATCTTACGGAATCCGCCCAGTCATAGGACTCGAGCAAATATCATAACTTCAAATTGCAAGTCCGCACCAATCAATCCTGTTTTAAACAGGTTTTGCCTACCCAAGAGCTGCCACCATTTCCACACAAGATTGAAGACCCAGATTGAATAGATTAAGCCCAACATCAGACAAATGAATGGAGATCTGTTGTTCCACCTTCTCCAAAAGCTTTAACTGAGTTGAAGAGAATCAAAGAAGGTGGGAACTATCTCCGAAAAGAAATGAAAGTACAAAAAGGAAAAGAGAGTTTAAAGCATTGAAAATCAATTCAATGAATAATAAAATTATAGTTTTTAGGTGGCCAATAACATTCCCTACCACATGAACTATAATTACCAGGGGTGGAGGCCATTGTATGCAAAGCTGAGAAAGATAAAAAGATAATTGACTCCAACGTAAACCTCTAATACCTTTCAAATATATGTGGTCAGTGGACAGTGAAGAGTTTTCGGTATGCTGAGATGCTCTCCTACGTGTACAGAAAACAAAAGCTAATAATCCACACGATCATTTTGGAACCTGTAAAAATCAAACAGAAAGGTTAGGGCGAATATAAACATTAAATCTATCAGACTCCCATCTACCCAATATTTTAATTATTGCATCGTCTAGATCAGTGGTTCTCAACTCCAGTCTTCGGGACCCACCAACAGTCCAGATTTTAAGTATTACCTTGGAGAGTTGCAGACTAGAATACTGCAATCACTGAGCAGCAAGTGATATCACCTGTGATGTATTTCAGCTATCTTGCAAACCTGGCCTGTTGGGGGGCCCTGAGGACTGGAGTTGAGAACCACTGGTCTAGACCCATTCTGTCGGCTTCTGTGGCAGCACCAATGTGTTAAAAATGAGTCTAGAACTTAAAATCAGAAAAACCAATGACATGCAAACATTTCTTGAATACTGAGGAAAACTGAAATTTTGTGAGATTTGAACCTTCAGGGTGGATGAAGAAAATACCAGGGCAAATCATAGGATCACTGCATTAATAGGATTTGTATGATTCGGGTCCCGCGTCGGCTTGTCTTCCTGGTTCCCATGATAATAGGCGTCTTTTCATCATTTCCGGTTTTGGCACATCCGCTAATGTCACCTCCGGTTGTTTGTTTGGCAGAGAGGCAACACGGTCGTCTCATGAAATTACAAAGGAATTCACTTCTCCTAGCGTTCATGCCTGTGGGAGGTGCGGGTCGGGGGTAACTATGAGGAAGGGGCCGCCCACATTGCATACCGTTAGTCCTGGCATGACCAATGATGGCCAGAGGGGGGGAGCAAGCCAGCTGGCCATGTAGTGGAGGTCCTGTGGGGGGATTAACTGATGTGAAATGTCAGACTATGTCACTGCAGGCATAGATGTCTTACAGCACGGACCACGGGGGGGGAGGAGGGTTAGGGTGCAGGCCAAGCAGGTCCATTAGTCGTGCTGCATATAAGAGTAGCCTGCAATTACCAGATGTCACCTTCTAGCCTAATGTATCACTCTGCAGTGTTTTTTTTTTTTAAATTAAATTTAAAATTAATAGAATCAAATTCAATGGTATCAAATTCAATGATATCAAAAATAATAATAGTGACAAATGCTCTTTAAATAGTTAAATGTTGATATGTTGATCTGTCCATACTAAAAAAATCTAATTCAATGGTATCAAAAATAATAGTGACAAGTGCTCTTTATCCGTGCTGGTGAAGAATCTATTAGTGCAAGTGTTCCACTTCGTGCTCCCCCTAAGCTCCTGCACTCACTGAAGAGCTGTCCCCTCAGGGGGGTATCTCACATTCACAGCCTGTAGTTGTTTTATGCCAGGACACAGATCCACGCTTGGTATACTTCTTTGTTCCTTCAAGCAGTTAGCCCAATTTTTCTCAGTAATATGTAGAAGAGAAATAACATCCCATAGCGCAAGGACGTGTTACCATTTATTACATAAAAACATCTAGACATGCACTTACATTCAGTTAATACATCAACAGCAGGAAGTCCGGGACGCTCGTGCACTCCATGGACCAAGCCAGGAAGTGACGTAATGGCGCTAGAAGCAGCCGCACAGAGCGCATAGCACTTTTTACTTTACAACATACACATGCTTAAGAGCAGCGCCATACCCACTACCCCTCTTAATCCTTCAAAAACTGCAGATTACCAATGTCTGTATACAAGGAGATCCACAACACTTTTCAAAAAATGGTAAGTTCTATGATGTGAATTCTTGCTGCTTTTGTTCTGAGGAAATGTAGAAATCACAGACGTTGAAATATCTTCCTAGACACTTGCCTTCATAGACACAGTTTCCTTGACTTTCTCTTGTCTTCATTGACATGTCCCAACTATTGCATCATGTCACCACCCCTAAATGACACATTGCTTTCTCCAACTTTGTCTAATGTCCAGCACATCAGTTTTGTTGCCTTTTGTCAAGCGACTGGCTTTTGGTTTGAAGGCAATATTCCCAACGCACACATTCCTATAGAGATGGCTGTATTTGCAAGTGGGTGCTGAAGTGACCACCGGTTGGAACCGTATGTAGTCAGAGAAAGTAATGTCGCCAGCAGGCAGCCCCTTCATCAGGCATGTGGTCCTGTGTGGCTCCGAAACGTTGCTTTCTGCTGTAATGATGTGATCACTGATTAAAGTTTTGGACCCATTTTTTGGAGATCCTGGTGTGCTGGTGACACTACTTTCTCTGGATTTTGGTTTGATCGACTTTTTTCCGGCGACTGGCGTGTTGGACTTGCTGGCTTTCATCTTTCCTGACAATGAGATCCACAGCACTTTTTGAAAAATCATAAGTTCCATCATGTGGTTTCTTGCTGCTTTTGTACTTAGAGGTAGAAATTGAAAACATGGAAATATCTTCCCTGATACTTTGCTTTTACAGACGTACTGTCTTTCCCAAGGCATTGCTTTTGTTGACATGTCCTGAATGTTGCATCATGTCGCCTGCCCTGAATGATTTAATTGAAGCAAACTTTTGAAATGTACAGTAGTAGGAATTATTTTTTTAAAATTATTTTTCCATCTTCTCTCTTGGCTTGGTCCAAAGGTTTGAACAGATAGCAAGATGAGACTATTTGTACAGTATACTAACAATCCTTGGGTCTAATGTTTGGCCAGACCTTCTCTAGCTTAATAGGAACAATTGAGGTTATGTGCTTTCCTTAGCCAGTAGTTTTCAGTGCATACATTGCTTATACTATCCAAATGTCCTATTGTCTTCAACCACTCTTGTTTAAACACTGCTTGATGCAACAAGTGTCATTTGTTTGAGAGATGCACCCATCAGAAATGTAATGTTGTTTGCCAGACAATACTGAATACTTTGCTAGCCTTCTTACCACGTATAGTCCAATGAGTAATCTATTTCTGAAAGAATATATAAAAATCAGCAACACTTGTGATTAAAATAGAAATATTCTCTTCATTGATCTTAATGTTGGTGTGATATATTTTTCATGCAACTGCATTTGTGGGCTTTAAAACTTCTACAAAGATGACACATCGCTTTCCATGACCAATGTGTCAGTTCAGTCACCTTTCATTGAGCTATGGCATGTCAGTTTCATTTCCTTTTGTAAAGCCAACTGACTTATTGTTTTCGGTCGGCTATCGTCAAGCAACCGGCATGTTGGACTGGTTGTATTTTATCTTCCCTGAAAATGAGATCCACAACACTTTTTGAAAAATGGTAAGTGAGTTCAGTTACCTTTCTCTGAGTGACCATTATATCAGTGAAGAACCTCAGATCCATAGAAGAATGATGGCAGAAAAAAAGAGCAAGTAGTCAATCGAGTTTGCCCTTTTTTTTTATTTATAAATATTTTTGTTTTTGTTTTGTTTTTTTTTAATTAACTTTTATCAAGCAAATGGCTTGAGATCGTTGAGGCTCCAAATGGGTAATAAATTGTGTTATACATTCTCCTTCGAGTACTTGATGTGACTCTTTCAAACACAACATTCTTTGCTGCAGTAATGAGTCACTTCAGCCCCAGCCCAAAAATGTTTTCTTTTTCCTGTAAATTCTTCTGTAGAGTTTAGTTCTTAATTTCCGTGTTCACGGTCTTCAGAGCTCCACAACACTGAGAATAAATGCAGATTTTTATACTTTTATGGACCATGATTTAGTGAACATCAAACACATTCTGTAAATATAAATCATCTAGTAAAGGTAAATCAGAGATCTCTGAAGCTCCCAGTATGGGTAGTTATAAATTCTCCTTCAAGTTCTCAATGTGTATTCTTCAATCAAAGCCTTCTTTGCTGCTGTAATGAGTTATTTAATTCCTAGAAATTCCTCAGGAAATGCTCTGTAGTTCATAATAATTATCAGTAAATTCTTTCGTAGAGCTTGTTTCACTCTTCAGAGCTCCACAAATGTGAAACTTCAATCTAGGGGCTCTAGTCCTTTATATAGGGGCAGGGATGTCTCCACTCAGAACAACTAACCAATGATAGTTAGTAAATCAGATATAGTGTAAAACAAACCAGCCAATTGTCAGTTACACATTAATACTGTATTTACAAACTACTTGTGAAACTAAGTATATGTGTTATAAAGTATAAAATGCAACTTGGTGAGGCAGTGACTCCAGTGCTTAGGCACTTAGGCGAGTATCAAGTTAATGGAACAGAGATATGAAATATCACAATATTAACCAGGTTAACCACATACCAGTGTTCTGGCTAATCATCAGTAGAATCCGCACTTGTAGATGGGGATTCAACCCAAACATTCCAAACTTTATGGAACTTCTGGGCAGTGGGCACAGCCACGGGACAGGTAAGTGTCTAAATTGTCTAAAAGTGTACAGAAGTTAATTGATGGCGCGGAAAGGGAATTTCCATCTAAGCACAATGACATAATAAAGTAATAACCCCAAAAAAGTTTGCCAAAGGATTAACTAGTCCTAGTTAACACACTTCTACTGTCAGAATAGTAGTGACAGATAAAATAAATGAAACAACATCACTCCAGAAAGTTTGAATCTGTGAGCATTGCCAAAATATATGAATAAAGTCAGCTGAGGGTGAAGAACACCTCCAGCAGGAGGCTAGAACAGATGGATATATCTTGTGTAGATGTATGGGGGTGAAATACACTCTGTGCAAAATCTTGAGCTGATTTAGTCTATCTTTAGTGGAAACTAAAAGGAAAAAGGAGTGATTTGAGGCTATTTTGGACATGGTACCGTACAAAGGCTAGACATAACCAAGGCACAGTATCTTGATCAGAATCCCAAATACCTCTCACATGTGTACAGATAGAGACAGCGGCGCTAATTTAAATTGTGTACAATAATGGGTCAGAGCAGCATAATGCCTATGACCCTGTACTTATACATAAAAATAATAATAATAATAGTGTCATGAAAAAAAAATTATTTTTATCATGAAAAACATTTCTTTAACAGGTATAGTTTTGGGATTCTGATCAATTTACGTATTTACTTAAAGCGGAGTTCCACACAAAAATGGAACTTCCGCTTTTCGGAACCCTCCCCCACTCCGGTGTCACATTTGGCACCTTTCAGGGGGGAAGGGGGTGCAGATACCTGTCTAAGACAGGTATTTGCACCCACTTCCGGCATAGACTCCCATGGGAGTCTACGCCTCTTCCCGTCCCCACCGCGCTGTCTCCTGGGAACACACAGCTCCCAGGAGAGTGCGGGGACCACTTGGGATGCGCAGCGCGACTCGCGCATGCGCAGTAGGGAACCGGGAAGTGAAGCCGCAACGCTTCACTTCCTGATTCCCTCACCTAGGATGGCGGCGGCAGCTGCCGAGAACCGATCGGGTTCTCGGCGTCCCCTGCCAACATCGCTGGACCCTGGGACAGGTAAGTGGCCATGTATTAAAAGTCAGCAACTGCAGTATTTGTAGCTGCTGGCTTTTAATATTTTTTTTTTTTTTGGCGGTGTGGGTGAACCCCCGCTTTAAGTGGCAGCTTTTTTCACTATACACTGTGTATGCACACACATTTTGTATTCATTTACACATCTTTTATACAGATTTGTACTTTTCTTTGGTGCAGTGGAGTAAGAGAGATTCAGGGGCGGTTTATTTGTATATCTCTTGCTACAAACCAAGGCACAGTATCTCACAAAAGTAAGTACACCCCTCACATTTTTGTAAATATTTTATAACATCTTTTCATGTGACAACATTGAAGAAATGACACTTTGCTACAATGTAAAGTAGTGAGTGTACAGCTTGTATAACAGTGTAAATGTGCTGTCCCCTCAAAATAACTCAACACGCAACCATGTCTAAACCGCTGGCAACAAAAGTGAGTACACCCCTAAGTGAAAATGTCCAAATTGGGCCCAAAGTACCAATACTTTGTGTGGCCACCATTATTTTCCAGCACTGCCTTAACCCTCTTGGGCATGGAGTTCACCAGAGCTTCACAGGTTGCCACTGAAGTCCTCTTCCACTTCTCCATGACCTGTACTGAGGAGGTGGTCTGTACTAAGGAGATGGTCTATACTGGGGTCTTTACTGAGGAGGTGGTCTGTACTGCGGTCTGTACTGAGGAGGCGGTCTGTACTGGGGTCTGTACTGAGGAGGTGGTCTGTACTGGGGGGTCTGTACTGCTTTGGGGTATGTGTGGTAAGACTAAAGTGTGTGGTAAGACCAAAGTGTGTGTGTGGTAGGACTAAAGTGTGTGTGGAAGACTAAAGTATAAGCGTGGTAAGACTAAAGAATAAGTGTGGTAAGACTCAAGTATAAGTGTGGTAACACTAAAGTATAAGCGTGGTAAGACTAAAGAAGAAGTGTGGTAAGTATATACTCAAGTATAAGTGTGGTAACAAGCCTAGAAGTGACTACAAATAGACCTACAAGTATCCTTTGCTAGAAGTCTCCTCTCCACTTCATGCACACAAACATGACCCATTGCGCAAACTTCTTGAAAATCACTCTTGTGATGTTTTCACTCTTGATGATCCTGCCAAGCTGTTTGGAAACCAAAGAATGCACATTACCACTGTCGATCATCAAGGAGGTCCTCAACACTTTTAAAAATATGGTAAGTTTCATTATGGATTCTTGCAGCTTGTCATGCCACTTTGGGCTCCCTTGTTAGTGCGATCCCCCCTTTATACTGTGCACACATTCTTATGCACGTCATACTGGTGGTTTGCACTGAGGAGGGGGTCTGTACTGGGGGTCTGTATTGAGTAGGTGGTCTGCACTGGGGCTCTGTACTTAGGAGGTGGTCTGTACTGGGGTGGTGGTCTGTACTGGGAAGGTGGTCTATACTGGGGGTCTGTACTGAGAAGGGTTCTTTACTGGGGTCTGTACTGGGAAGGTGGTCTGTACTGAGGAGGTGGTCTGTACTGAGGAGGTGGTCTGTACTGGGGTCTTTACTGAGGAGGTGGTCTGTATAAAGTATAAAGTATAAGTGTGGTAAGACTCAAGTATAAGTGTGGTAAGACGCAAGTATAAGTGTGGTAACACTAAAGTATAAGTGTGGTAATAAACCTAGAAGTGACTACAAATAGACCTAGAAGTCTCCTTTCCTAGAAGTCTCTTCTCCACTTCATGCACACAAACATGACCCGTTACGCAAACTTCTTGAAAACTCTGCGCACCACTGTGGGTGTCAATAGAAAGTTAATGACAACCCCAAATCGCAGTGCGAACTATGGAATCAGATCACATGGGTCTGAACACCCATGCCATCCGATTCCAGTGCGGACCAAAAAAAAGAGTCCTGCACCTTTTTGGTGCGGATCCAGTGCGAATTGAGCCATACATAATGTATAGCTCAATTCGCACTGCATCGGTGCGATTCCTGTACAAATGACATGCGATGCATTACGGCGCATCATTGTGAACCCATCCTCAGTATTGTCACGACAAATTCCAATGCTGGCCATACACACGTCAGTTTTATTTTCTGATCGATGGGCTATTTGATCAAAACGCTGGAATCGATAAACTATTGAATAGCGATAACTATGCTTTAGGACTGAAACAACTAATCAACATAATCTATTATAATTCATTATGAAAATAGTTGTCAATTATTTTTAAATCAATTAGTTGGTTAGTAGATTAGTTGGCCTGCATGCAGAATGTACTATTTATTTATATATCAGAAAATACAGTGCAGCACACATACAGCTCAGTACACCCTCCATACATGTCAGTATACACAGTGCAGCACACGTACAGCTCAGTACACCCTCCATACATGTCAGTATACACAGTGCAGCACACATACAGCTCAGTACACCCTCCATACATGTCGGTATACACAGTGCAGCACACGTACAGCTCACTACACCCTCCATACATGTCAGTATACACAGTGCAGCACACGTACAGCTCAGTACACCCTCCAAACATGTCAGTATACACAGTGCAGCACACGTACAGCTCAGTACACCCTCCATACATGTCGGTATACACAGTGCAGCACACGTACAGCTCACTACACCCTCCATACATGTCAGTATACACAGTGCAGCACACGCACAGCTCAGTACACCCTCCATACATGTCAGTATACACAGTGCAGCACACATACAGCCCAGTACACCCTCCATACATGTCAGAATGTGTGAGGAGCAAGGCCTTGTGAGACACGGAATCCTTGGCAGGAGAAGGAAGTGAGTGATTCTGAAGGCAGAAGGTTTTATTTACCTTGCTATAATATACCATACCTCCCAACTGTCCCTGATTTGGAGCAATGTCCCTCTGTCCCTCTTTTCTCCTCATTTGTCCCTCATTTTGGTCTGATCTATATATTAAACCTTTCATCCAATTTCTAAATTGCTGCATTTGTAAATTTCAAAAGCCAATATAAAGGGATAGCAGTGGTAAAAAAAGCACTTGTGGGTTTAATTAATCTTTTTTTTTCTGTACAAGTCTCCTTTAAGGGGGCGTGTCAAGGGGGTGTGCCTTATGCCTACAAACTTTTACCTAATAGGTGTCCTTCTTTTCTATCTCAAAAGGTTGGGAGGTGTACTATACTTTGTGGTTTGTTTTGGGGGCTCTCTGAAGGCAGGAGGACGCAGAAGTGTCGGTGGGGGACCCCAGAAGAGTAGGATCAGGGCTGCTCTGTGCAAAACCATTACACAGAGCAGGTAAGTATGACAAGTTTGTTTTAAAAGAAAAAAATCCAATGTTTACAATCACTTCAAGGGCTCTGTGCAGGGAAGATCAGCATCTGAACCCAGAGAAGGTGGAGGCTGATAGACTGGAGGTAATATAAGACATTACAATTACATTTAAAGTAAAAGTTTACCAGTATTATGCATTATATTTATTTAAAATGATTATATCCATGAGAAAAAGTATCAGTCTTTAGTATTACTTTATTATAACGGATTTATATTCCCCCACCACCCTTCATATCATGTCTGGCCTCCAGTTAAAACATCCTGTATATCCTACTTCTGGGTGTATTTATTATTATATATATGATCTAAGTTTCTGAATGCAAATGACATACACTGTCCAAAAATTCCTCCGATCGAGAAAAGATTTCTATTCGGCCCCTTTGGATTTTCCCATCACTGTAGCCAAAAATAAACGTTGATTTAACCCCATTAATGATTAGACAATTGAACCAATGTTCTTAAGACAAAAATTCTTGAAGAAAAAATGTGTTTGTATATGGCCAGCATAAGTGACAGCAGGCGCAGATAGCAAGGGAGTCTGTCATGCAAAATATTATATTACAATCCTTCCTACAAATCTGCAAAACAGTGTTTTAGATCTTTTACATTTTTTTCTTTTAAATAAAAATGTTGATCTCTGAGTCCAATGATATGTACCAGATTCAACCTCTAATTGTATATATATATATATATATATATATATATATATATATATATATATATATATATATATATATCTTCTGTCAGTTATTCTCAGAGTGGATTCGATATTTTGCTCCCTAACCATATAGCTGGTTATTTATATTTAGGGCTGCGATTATTTTCATAATTGATTAGTTGGCCGATTATTGTTTTGATTAATCGGATCAAACCCTAAAATAAAAAGTGTGGTGTATAATTTAGTTAATATGCTAAGTTTAAAAAAAGACAATTTATTCTTAAATATCTCTATGCAGTGGTAAATATAAAAACCCAGTTATGGTTAGGGAGCAAATCTCTAATCCACTCTGAGAATAACTGATAGAAGAGATACAGTATATATACAATTAGAGGTTGAATCTGGTACATATCATTGGACTCAGAGATCAAAATTTATATTAAAAAGAAAAAATATTAAAAAAGACATTAATCACTGTTTTGCAGATTTGTAGAAAGGATTGTAATAGAATATTCTGCATGACAGACTCCCTTGCTATCTGCGCCTGCTGTCACTTATGCTGGCCATATACAAACACATTTTTTCTTCGAGAATTTTTGTTTTAAGAACATTGGTTCAATTGTCTAATCGTTAGTGGGGTCAAATCGGCGTTCATTTTTGGCCACAGTGACAGGAAAAATCCAAAAGGGTCGAATAGAAAACTTTTCTCAATCGGAGGAATTTTTGGACAGTGTATTTAATTTTCGTTCAGAAACTTAGATCATTTATATAATAATAAATACACCCAGAAGTAGGATATATGGGTATTTTAACTGGAAGTCAGACATGAAGCTATATGAGGGGTGGAAGGGAGATATAAATCCTTTATAATAAAGTAATACTAAAAGCTGATACTTTTTCTCATGGATATAATCATTTTAAATATAATGCATAATACTGGTAAAAGTTTACTTTAAATGTAATTGTAATGCCTTATATTACCTCCAGTCTATCAGCCTCCACCTTCTCTGGATTCAGATGCTGATCTTCCATTCACAGAGCCCTTGAAGTGATTGTAAACATTGGATTTTTTTTTTTTTTAAAACAAACTTGTCATACTTACCTGCCCTGTGTAATGGTTTTGCACAGAGTAGCCCGGATCCTCCTCTTCTGGGGTCCCCCACCGGCACTTCTGGGTCCTCCTGCCTTCAGAGAGCCCCCAAAACTAACCGCAAAGTATAGTACACCTCCCAACCTTTTGAGATGGAAATGAAGGACACCTATTAGCAAAAGTTTGTAGGCATAAGGCGCCCCCCTTGACACGCCCCCTTAAAGGAGACTTGTACAGAAAAAAAAAAGATTAATTAAACCCACAAGTGCTTTTTGTACCACAAACAACAAACTTGTCATACTTACCTGCTCTGTGTAATGGTTTTGCACAGAACAGCCCTGATCCTCCCCTTTTGGGGTCCCCCACTGGCACTTTTGGGTCCTCCTGCATTCAGAGTGCCCCCAAAACAAGCCACAAAGTATAGTATAGAGGGTCCATATAGCAAGGTAAAAAAACCCTTCTGCCTTTAGAATCACACACTTCCTTCTCCTGCCAGGGACTCCGTGTTTCACAAGGCCTTGCTCCTCACACATTCTGACATGTATGGACAGTGTACTGAGCTGTATGTGTGCTGCACTGTATTTTCTTATCTATAAACAAATAGTGCATTCTGTATACAGGCCAACTAATCGGCTAACCAACTAATCGATTATGAAATAGTTGACAAGCTGGGGGGATATCTGGGGTGTAAAGGGGTTCAGAGTGCTGGGGGGATATCTTGAGTGTAGAGGGGTCAGAGTGCTGGGGGGGGAAATCTTGGGCGTAGAGGGGTCAGAGTGCTGGGGGGGTATCAGGGATGTAGTGGGGTCACAATACAAGGGGTTCTTATGGTATATGGTAACAGTGCTGGGGGAATATCTAAGGTGTAGAGGGGTCAAAGTGCTGGGGGGATATCTGGGGTGTAGAGAAGTCAGAGTGCTGGGGGGATATCTGGGGTGTAGAGGGATCAGAGTGCTGGGTGAATATCTGTGGTGTAGAGGGATCAGAGTGCTGGGGGGATATCTGTGGTGTAGAGGATACAGAGTTCTGGGGGGATATCTGGGGTGTAGAGGAGTCAGAGTGCTGGGGGATATCTCTGATATCTCTGACCCCTCTACACCCCAGATATCCCCCCCACACTCTGACCCCTCTACACCCCAGATATCCCCCCCACACTCTGACCCCTCTACACCACAGATATCCCCCCAGCACTCTGATCCATCTACACCCCAGATATCCCCCCAGAACTCTGTATCTTCTACACCCCAGATATCCCCCCAGCACTTTGACCCCTCTACACCCCAGATATCCCCCCAGCACTTTGACCCCTCTACACCCAAGATTCCCCCCCCAGCACTCTGACCCCTCTGTGGTGTAGAGGAATATCTGTGGTGTAGAGGGATCAGAGTGCTGGGGGGATATCTGTGGTGTAGAGGATACAGAGTTCTGGGGGAATATCTGGGGTGTAGAGGAGTCAGAGTGCTGGGGGATATCTCTGATATCTCTGACCCCTCTACACCCCAGATATCCCCCCCACACTCTGACCCCTCTACACCCCAAATATCCCCCAGCACTCTGACTCCTCTACACCCCAGATATCCCCCCAGAACTCTGTATCCTCTACACCACAGATATCCCCCCAGCACTCTGACCCCTCTACACCACAGATATCCCCCCAGCACTCTGATCCATCTACACCCCAGATATCCCCCCAGAACTCTGTATCTTCTACACCACAGATATCCCCCCCAGCAGAGTCCTGGGGGGATATCTGGGGTGTAGAGAGGTCAGAGTGCTGGGGGGGATATCTTGGGCGTAGAGGGGTCAGAGTGTGGGGGTGATATCTGAGGTTTAGAGGGGTCAGAGTGCTGGGGGGATATCTGGGATGTAAAGGGGTTCACAGTGCTGGGGGGATATCTGGGATGTAAAGGGGTCAGAGTGCTGGAGGGATATCTGGGGTGTAGAGGGGTTAGAGTGCTGGGGGGATATCTGGGGTGTAGAGGGGTCAGAGTGCTGGGGGGGAAATCTTGTGTGTAGAGGGGTCAGAGTGCTGGGGGGAAATCTAGGGTGTAGAGGGGTCAGAGTGCGGGGGGATATCTGGGGTGTAGAGGGGTCAGAGTGCGGGGGGGGGATATCTGAGTTATAGAGGGGTCAGAGTCCTGGGGGGGATATCTGGGATATAGAGAGGTCAGAGTGCTGGGGGGATATCTGGGGTGTAGAGGGGTCAGAGTCCTGGGGGGATATCTGGGGCATAGAGGGGTCAGAGTGTGGGGGGGATATCTGAGGTGTAGAGGGGTCGGAGTGCTGGGGGGGAATCTTGGGTGTAGAGGGGTCAAAGTGCTGGGGGGATATCTGGAGTGTAGAGGGGTCAAAGTGCTGGGGGGATATCTGGGGTGTAGAGGAGTCAGAGTGCTGGGGGGATATCTGGGGTGTAGAAGGGTCAGAGTGCTGGGGGGGATATCTGTTGTGTAGAAGATACAGAGTTCTGGGGGGATATCTGGGGTGTAGATGGATCAGAGTGCTGGGGGGATATCTGTGGTGTAGAGGGATCAGAATGCTGGGGGGATATCTGTGGTGTAGAGGATACAGAGTTCTGGGGGAATATCTGGGGTGTAGAGGAGTCAGAGTGCTGGGGGATATCTGGGGTGTAGAGGGGTCAGAGTGTGGGGGGGATATCTGGGGTGTAGAGGAGTCAGAGTGTGGGGGGGATATCTGGGGTGTAGAGGGGTCAGAGTGCGGGGGGGGGGGATATCTGACTTATAGAGGGGTCAGAGTCCTGGGGGGATATCTGGGGTGTAGAGAGGTCAGAGTGCTGGGGGATATCTGGGATGTAAAGGGGTCAGAGTGCTGGGGGGGGATCTTGGGTGTAGAGGGGTCAGAGTGCTGGGGGGATATCTTGGGTGTAGAGGGGTCAGAGTGCTGGGGGATATCTTGGGCGTAGAGGGGTCAGAGTGTGGGGGTGATATCTGAGGTGTAGAGGGGTCAGAGTGCTGGGGGGATATCTGGGATGTAAAGGGGTTCACAGTGCTGGGGGGATATCTGGGATGTAAAGGGGTCAGAGTGCTGGAGGGATATCTGGGGTGTAGAGGGGTTAGAGTGCTGGGGGGATATCTGGGGTGTAGAGGGGTCAGAGTGCTGGGGGGGAAATCTTGTGTGTAGAGGGGTCAGAGTGCTGGGGGGAAATCTAGGGTGTAGAGGGGTCAGAGTGCTGGAGGGATATCTGGGGTGTAGAGGGGTCACAGTGCTGGGGGGATATCTGGGATGTAGAGGGGGCAGATTGCTGGGGGGATATCTGGAGTGTAGAGGGGTCAGAGTGCTGGGGGATATCTGGGATGTAAAGGGGTCAGAGTGCTGGGGGGGGATCTTGGGTGTAGAGGGGTCAGAGTGCTGGGGGGATATCTTGGGTGTAGAGGGGTCAGAGTGCTGGGGGGGATATCTGGGGTGTAGAGTGGTCACAGTGCTGGGGGGATATCTGGGATGTAGAGGGGTCAGAGTGCTGGGGGGGAAATCTTGGGTGTAGAGGGGTCAGAGTGCGGGGGAGGATATCTGAGTTAAAGAGGGGTCAGAGTCCTGGGGGGATATCTGGGGTGTAGAGAGGTCAGAGTGCTGGGGGGATATCTTGGGCGTAGAGGGGTCAGAGTGTGGGGGTGATATCTGAGGTGTAGAGGGGTCAGAGTGCTGGGGGGATATCTGGGATGTAAAGGGGTTCACAGTGCTGGGGGGATATCTGGGATGTAAAGGGGTCAGAGTGCTGGGGGGGAAATCTTGGGTGTAGAGGGGTCAGAGTGCTGGGGGGAAATCTAGGGTGTAGAGGGGTCAGAGTGCTGGGGGGATATCTGGGATGTAGAGGGGGCAGATTGCTGGGGGGATATCTGGAGTGTAGAGGGGTCAGAGTGCTGGGGGATATCTGGGATGTAAAGGGGTCAGAGTGCTGGGGGGAAATCTTGGGTGTAGAGGGGTGAGAGTGCTGGGGGGATATCTTGGGTGTAGAGGGGTCAGAGTGCTGGGGGGATATCTGGGGTGTAGAGGGGTCAGAGTGCTGGGGGGGAAATCTTGGGTGTAGAGGGGTCAGAGTGCGGGGGAGGATATCTGAGTTATAGAGGGGTCAGAGTCCTGGGGGGATATCTGGGGTGTAGAGAGGTCAGAGTGCTGGGGGGATATCTTGGGCGTAGAGGGGTCAGAGTGTGGGGGTGATATCTGAGGTGTAGAGGGATCAGAGTGTTGGGGGGATATCTGGGATGTAAAGGGGTTCACAGTGCTGGGGGGATATCTGGGATGTAAAGGGGTCAGAGTGCTGGGGGGGAAAACTTGGGTGTAGAGGGGTCAGAGTGCTGGAGGGATATCTGGGGTGTAGAGGGGTTAGAGTGCTGGGGGGATATCTGGGGTGTAGAGGGGTCAGAGTGCTGGGGGGAAATCTAGGGTGTAGAGGGGTCAGAGTGCTGGAGGGATATCTGGGGTGTAGAGGGGTCACAGTGCTGGGGGGATATCTGGGATGTAGAGGGGTCAGAGTGCTGGGGGATATCTGGGATGTAAAGGGGTCAGAGTGCTGGGGGGGGGGAATCTTGGGTGTAGAGGGGTCAGAGTGCTGGGGGGATATCTTGGGTGTAGAGGGGTCAGAGTGCTGGGGGGATATCTGGGGTGTAGAGGGGTCAGAGTGCTGGGTGGGAAATCTTGAGTGTAAAGGGGGTCACAGTACTGGGGGGATATCAGTTCTGCAGGCAGCTTAGTCATTCTACCTTCTGTATATGTTATAGGTTTATCTTTCTCCTAACAACAAGTTTTTATTGATCTCTGAAGTTTTCACAAGAGTGTTCTTTCCCAGGAATTGTGCTTTTATGTAATTTGCTCTCCTGCAATTGACTATCATTGAGTGAATGCTTAGCATTGATCACTAATTTTGTTTTCTTTTTTTTTTTTTTTTTTTTAGAGTCCTTATGACAGAGATCCACCAAATCACAGCTGTAACACATCAGAAACCCTAGATAATGGATTCTACTATATTCCAGTGAGTTCTGTTTCATTAAGAGAGCTTTATAAGAATGTAAAAAGGCTATGGGGGTACCTCATCCTATATAGAATTCATAAAACCAAACCAACAGAACGGACTATCACGGTACCAAATGAGGAATATGAACATAATAATTGTTCAATAATTTTATTTATACAAAATTAGATATTTAAAATATTTTCATAAAAATATATAGATGCTCTCTTTTGCGGTTCACAAGTACATATTTCTCAAATTTCTGTCTGTAAAGATGGTTGCCGCGCTTAACATAGTCGCTTCCTCAGAACCATTTACATATGACATAAGATCAGAGAAACTTAAACAGGAAAACATGGGAAAAGATCATTAAAGACAAGAACATGCACTAAGATATCCTTTATATGGAAGTTCATATTAATATTAATAGGTATAGTGACCCAGAGGGGGACTTATACCCCTATAACTTACGTATTGAGAACCCAAGATAGTTCAATCTATGGATGGAAGACGATGTGCCCCAAAAGACGCAGGAATCTGACCAGCATAGTCCCTCTATGGATTAATACAATATTTATACCATTATAGGCATGGACCCAAAAAAAACATATAGTCCTCAGGTGTCAATGCTTTAGAAAAAGTTAATTAATAAACATATACTCCCTAGAAAATGTATCATATAGTCATAGCCAAAACCAAATAAGAGTTCCCACTTCAAGGAAAGATGTCCCTTCCTTATATTCCTAAGGCAATACCTAAATAATCATGGAACAATCAATTAAAGATAAAATCCAAACACAGACAGGGGAGCAAAATAGACCATTGTATAAGCAAGGTACCTGTGTAATCCAAATCCATGAGCCCATATACTCCACACAGAGACAAGAGGGGTGAAACAGTTGGTGACTACTAATGTATAGGATGCTGGTTGCTCAAAGTCCACACAAGCGCTGCTTTAAATTAACATGTGCTTGGTAAGGCAGATAGCAAGCTCCAGCTGGGCCAGAAAACATCACTAAGATGAAAAGAAACCAGTCCACAATAGTAAAAATAAGCATAATACTGCCCCAATAATTATGTATATATTCCTCATTTGGTACCGTGATAGTCCATTCTGTTGGTTTGGCTTTATGAATTCATTAAAAGCTTTATTTATAAACTACACTATAGAGAGCCTTATAGTATTCTCTGGGTTTAGTTCACTAAAGAATTTTTTTTTTTTTACATTATTCTCAAAAGATATATACATGTGGTCCTTGGTATGGTGTAGCACTAGCTGCTATAACAGAATGTTCTCCTTAGGTTTTTTTTTAGTAAACAAGAGTCAGAATTTAAAAAACATATTTCTCCATCTCACGTAGAAAAAATGTAATCCATTCCCATTGCTGTGTACTTTGTTTTCAGGTGGAGGATGCAGCTATCGTTATTGAACAAGCTGGATATGAAATTACTACGTTTCTTGGTTTACACCACCAAGGACTCGGCTATAACAAGGAGGAATGCAATAGATTGATGGGGATTTTATATGACTACACCAACATAATGGCTGGATGTGTAAGTCTACCAACAATTCACTTCTTTTTTTTTAAAGGTGTTTATTTTTGATTTTATAACATAAAAATACAAAAAAAGATAACAAAAGTGGGACTGTAAGTACAATTGCGAAAGGTGCATTTAATGGAGCACCAACAATTCACTTCTTAACTGAGTTTAAACTGTAGTCCTACCTTCTGGTTTGGCCTAAATTGAGGTTCTTTAGGGGGAAATGGTGAATGGCTCATCTGGAGAATCAGATTTACTTAGTTAATTAGGTCCAAAGGATTACTTACTGGTTCCTTTCTAGAACCAACAGAATGCTTGGTGTGCCCACCCAACAGAAAATCCCCTTTGTACTATTGCTGTCCACTGGTATTAGGATAATACATAATAAATAGATGTAGTACTTTCCTATTAGACTATTCACATCACAAGGGGTGGAAATTCTCCTCCCATAACCCCTTCAACATTAGATCCCTCTCAATGTGCAGGGCTTGCTAGTTGGGGAAGATGGGGCACTGCGCACCCATCATAGTACATAGGGAACTGCTAAGTGAGTTAATTTTTGCATGGTGTGGTAAATTATGGGATTCACCTCACTAAATCACCAAGAGGAGATTTTCATTTTCTCCCTCATCTCTATTCAGCACAAGTGCCAATTCATTTTTTATGGACCTATTTAGAAAAACAAAGGCACACTAGTCAGGTTGAACCAATGATCAAAAGTTTTAAGAAAAAGTGACCAATAAGCATATGATTTCGATTTTTCACTGTTGATCTAGATGAACAAGCACCATTCCGGGACAAGCGCAAAGTAAGCACAGCGAACGGTTACTTGCAGTTGGCAGACAGGCAGAGTGGTCCTTGGTTCATAGCAGGCAGAGTTCTAAGACTGGTGAACAACAAATCCCAGAAAGGTGAAAAGATGACTCCACCGGTGAAGATCAGCAATATCAAATGAATGGTGACAGACCCTCCACCTTCAATCTAAGTTCTACGCTCACCTCAGAGCATGGACCCCTGAGCTAACAGACAGGCAGGTCCCACACAAAAGGTAGGCAGCAAAACAAGTCAGTTTAAACTTCTCCAGATCGATAACATCAGTACAGGTAAAAAAGGGGAGATATAAGTGCTCACTGTGCAACAGGTTAAAATTTTATTAAGGTCCAATAGGGACTACTCACATGGAATGAAGAAATACAAGCGTGTAGCACAACAGTGTGCTGAATATTCCAAGGATGGCAGCGGGTGACGTCATCCGTGCGTGGCTTCTCCCCTGGGAAACCTGTTGCACAGTGAGCACTTAGATCTCCCCTTTTTTATCTGTACATGGTTTGGTGCTCCTACTGACATTATCAATCTGGAGGAGAAGTTTAAACTGACCTGTTTTGCTGCCTACCTTTTGTGTGGGACCTGCGGGCATGACTACCTGTTAGCTCAGGGGTCCATGCTCTGAGGTGAGCATAGAACTTGGATTGAAGGTGGAGGGTCTGTCACCATTCATTTGATATTGCTGATCTTCACCGGTGGAGTCATCATTTCATTTTTCAGGGATTTGTTGTTCACCAGCATATTGGACTGTTTTTTATTGCGCTGCACTTCTTGTTTTTATCATTTGCTACAGATTTTTGTGAAAGTCTTTTAGTGTTCAACTTGCATATGTGGGGTTTATTTATGCGCTGATTGCATATTCTATTATATATTAAAGTTCAAAGACTAGTCAGGGTCAAATCCAAGGTCAAAAGGCAGGTTGAGTTCTGAGCGTAGTCCAAATCTGGTTCAAGGTCATCAACAAGGGAATCCAAACTAACTGGCAGGGCTCAGGCAAAGATGAAGGTCAAGGCACGGGAACAAGGTAGGGAAACATGGATCCTAAAGCAGGTATTGCAAACACTATCACAAGCATGACACTGAGGGTTTGGCAGGCTTAGAAGAGGTTTGAACACCACCCAGAGGCTGAGTCTAGCAACCCTACAGGGGGACAGAAAGACAGGGAGAGTGCAGCTCAGCCAAAACCAGGATGCTGGAATGAGATTGGCAGCTACAATGGATCAGGAATGTTACATGCTCTTGACAACATATTAAAGTGGACATCTCAGTATTGTCTGCAATTATAAATGACTGAACAGGCCTCCCACTCTAATGCATTTTTCCCAAGCTATCTCCATGATTAAGCCCTTCCTTAGGAGAAACGTGTTGGAACTGGAGGAGGACAGGCGGAAAGACAGGTTATGAACCTTCATCAGTGTGCTGCCTTTTTATTTCCTTTTGAGAGCCAGTCTGTGGAGTTGAGAAGCACTCTTGGGTGCAAGGAATAGGAAGAGCTTGAAGCATTTTCTCATTCTCCTCTCCCCTAATGATCAGACTGCAACACTGTGGGGTTGATTTACTAAAGGCAAATAGACTGTGCACTTTGCAAAGTGCAGTTGCACTCTGCAAGGGCAGTTGCCCCAGAGCTTAGTAAGTGAGGGAGAGCTCTACTGACTTCCATCATCCAATCATGTTCAAGCAAAAATTCTTTTTTTTTTCCTTGCATGTGATTGGATATTCTTTGCAAAGTGAAGCTTTACCTCAGTTACTAAAGTCTGGAGCAATTGCACTTGCAGAGTGCAACTGCACTTTGTAAGGTGCACAGTCTGTTTTCCTTTAGTAAAGCAACCCCAGTGCTTTTGAAGCTATCTGTATGGTGGGAGTGTGAAGTAAAGGCTGATCAGTTTCAGGTATTTATTAACACAGCCAAAAACTATGTAGACATCAGGATTTAAATGACTATGCCATATCTGACTCGGCATCCCAGTCCAGGAAGTTGAGGCTGAACAAAGATGGCTCCGACCTTCTGGAGAGAAAAGCAGATTAAGGCGGGGGTGTGGCCGGCAGCGGAAGGAGATGGCCGCTCAGTGATTCTGCTCCAGCTCCACAGGATCTGACAGGCGACACACGGCGACCTACAGTACCCCAAAACTGCAGCAAAAACCAGATGCAGAGCCAGAGAGAAGCCAGAGCTATGAGGGGGAAGAGGAAAGAACGTGAAGGACCCCGCAGGCTCACGGACTTCTACAGCCTGACGGGATCGCGGTCCTCACAAGATGGCGCTGCCAGCGCAGTTCTCTCACAGAGTAGAACGGGGGCAGCAGCATTTATGCAGAATCCCTCTAGGCAGACTGTGTCAGCAGTGCAGGAGAATAGGGATCGCTCTCCTCCTTCCACCTTTAACAGTCCAGCGAAACAGAGGAGAAAACTGACAGCCAACAGTCATACAGCGAGTGATTCCCCTCTAGACACTGACAGTCACAGCAAAATTAATAGATTCAGTGAAAAGCTGGATGCCTTTCCCACTGTGGGACAGCCTATAACAGATTCTGCACTCAAAGAAATGCTCATTACTCTCCGTGGAGCATTACATCATGATATGTCAAACTTTATGAGACAAACAAATAGTTAAATAGATGCCTTGGGGGAAAGAGTAGACCATATTGAGAATAAATTGAGCGACTACACACTCGCACATAATGAAGTGGTAGATGCCCACGAGGATCTCGCAGAAGAAAACCGCAACATGAAAATCAAAATGGCGGATACCAAGGACCGTTCCCGCCAGAACAAGGTGAAATTTAGAGGTATTCCGGAATCGGTCTCCCAAGCAGAGCTCCGTCCATACTTGCAGAAAATGATAGCTGAACTGCTTCCATCAACAAAATCCCACGAATTGATATGGCTCACCACCTCCCCAAACTGTCATACCTACCAGAGCGCGTTCCAAGAGACGTGATAGCAAGGATCCATTACTTCCACATAAAAGACCAGCTCATGTATTTCTCCCGCAAACGCAACTCTCTACCGGAGCCCTATTCAGGAATCTCACTATACATAGACCTCTCACAAGCAACCATACAAGCGCGCAAAAACCTCCTCACTATTACCAAGATCTTGAAAAACAACAACATTCTCTATAAATGGAAATTTCCGACTAAGTTGTCCATTGAACAAAATAACAAAACCTCGATCATATCCACTCTAGAGGAAGGTTTGGAGCTAGTGAAGACATGGGGTCTCCTTCCATGCGATGACGAGGACATCTCGGACCATACCGGTTGACTCATACCTGAGTTCTCAGGACCATACTTCAACCCAGCACTAAAGCCTTGACAGTATAAGGCTCTGCTGGCACAAAGGAATCAACTGTACTGCATACCATGATCATGTACGGCTGGACGTTACAACCCCCATGGATATGTGTACAGGAGCCACCAGTACCCAAAAAGTTCTTGTTAATCGACCTGAATGGAGCGACACCTTTTCATGTACTCGGTTTTTCTTCCCTTTTTTACTCGTTTTTTGTTTCAGTTACCACATTTGCCTAATCCTCTACCGACAACATAATCACTTTGACGTCAGATCAAACACTAGCATCCTAACCAAATTTGATGGTACTTAAGTTTCTATCATTGAATACTAAAGGGCTCAATAGCCCCTACAAAAGAAGGGCCCTATGGAAAGAGGCAGAAAAACATTCCTGTGACGTACTGTGTGTACAGGAGACCCATTTCCTGGCAGCAAAACCACCTGGATGTACGCACAAACAATTCCCACACGTTTTCCAAGCCAACTTCAAGAAAAAAAAAAGAGGTGTTATGATAGCAATAAGATATTCAATATCCTTTAAGCTACGTGCTTCACTAATCAATGTCGAAGGCAGATACGTAATTCTGATTGCAGAACTGAACGGAACCCTCTACACCCTAGTTAATATCTATGCACCCAACAGGCACCAAATAAGATTCATCAGAAGAACTTTGACCAGAGCTCGCTCAATCCAAAAAGGCCAAGATCTGTGGGGACTTCAACATCCCAATGGACCCGGAGATGGATACAACTTCCAGGAATCCCGCAGGGAAACCCGGACTCAAACAATTCCTGCTTCAGGAGGAACTCCATGATCCGTGGCGCTACCACAATACGTCAGAGAGAGACTACACATTCTTCTCAAATTCTCACAATGTCTACTCAAGAATAGACTGCTTTATTACTGATAGAAACCTTCTTCAGAGAGTAACAAAGGCAAAAATTCACAATATTGTATGGTCCGATCATGCCCCGATATCTCTTGAACTTTCAGAGAGCCATGCAGGTAAACCTATGTCATTGTGGAGAAATAATACCTATATACTGTCACACCCAGGTTATGTATCGGAGCTGGGGGCAGGGATGGAGGAGTTCTTCACCTTTAATACGGACTCCTCCAGCAGTGTCTTCAACCTCTGGTGCACCCACAAGGCCTTCGTTAGGGGTTTGTTGATACAGATGGCCTCCAGAGAGAGGAAAAAAGGAATCTACACATTAATACTCTCTTAGCTGAAATTACTATACTGGAAAACCAGCATAAAAAATCCCCCCTAAACACACTCCTGGCTAGGCTCACGCTCCTCAGAGAGGACCTCAGAGCAGCTTTAATAACAGAACATGATAAATACATCAAAGGCCTTAACTTAGCAGCCTACTCACAAAACAACAGAGCAGGGAAAAGGATGGCCTGGCAACTCAAACAAAAGAGAGCTAAGGAAAGAATTACACAATTTCAACATCACAAAACAGGTAAAATTGCCCTAAATCCATCAGACATAGCTCAAACGTTAAGAGACTATTATGCCTCACTAATCTATTCTATCAATGGGTCCACGCTTCAGACTTTTAAAACACTGCTGCCCCCCTATGTAAGTAGGGAACACCTCAGTGATACCCCGAAAGGTTAAAAACAGAATATAGGGGATGGCGCTGTGTAAATATGAGTTTTTAAAGTGCCAAGTGCTTTGGTGCGTAGTACAATCCTACCTCAATACCAAAAATTTAAAAAATAAATATAAAATAAATAAAAGTTGTGAATTGACCAAGAATTAATCAATATTGTGGGGTGATAAATCCTTAATGGAATTGCAAGTAATTATAATCCCATACATTAAACAAACTCAATCCTAATATTGTCTAAATTGTGAAGCATGTGTAAACAAAATCCATTAAGAATGCAAGAATGCAAAGTGACAAATATCGAATCTAAACTAGTTGGTTGTCAGACCACGGTGCAACCCACACAGTGCAATAATGTGCAAATACCGTTTTTTACAAAAAATTAATAATAAAAAATATTCAAAAAAAAAAATATATATATATAGTCCCAACTGCTGTATAGTACAAAAGTTCATAATAGTGATACAATTACAGTGTAATAAATCTTGTAGCGTATTTCCCAGAAGATTCTTTTTTGACAATGGAGATCCATGCAATAATTTTTGGCAATTACCCCCAATGTGATTGCACTCACCGGAGCTCCCTGCCCCTGCAGGGGTATGAGCGTGTGATGTTAATCCTCAGCCTTTAATCGCTCCGATCTCACCGGTGCCAGTATTCGTCCACTCAGCCCAATCCAGGAGAACTACTTGTTGAGGAGGGAAGGGGGACTCACTGCCCTTTGCTGTAGCACAGATCCCAGCCAGGCATCCACTGTCGATCTTCCACATACATAGGATTCTTCATTGTTCATGAACTGTCAGTCGATCTCCATTCTTCAGTTTTGTCGGGCTGATACGCTGAATCTTCTGGCACGACAATTGTATCTCCCTCTTCTTCCCTCAGGTGGCGCTCTTCCATTATGCCTCACTGTATAATCTGAAGGAAGATTGTTTCACTCCACAACCCAATGCAGAGGCAATCTCTAACTTCCTTAAAAAATGTAACCTACCAGTATTAGATGAAACCTCATTGAACCACCTCAATCGCCCTATACAAAAACAAGAAATTCTAAATATCATTTAATCCCTACCCCTAGGTAAATCACCCGGAATGGATGGACTCTCCTTGGAGTACTACATAGCCCTCAACCCAGTCCTTAGCCCCTATTTGGTTCAACTTTATAACCAGGCTGTCACCATGGGTCATTTTCCGAAGGAAATGCTAGAAGCAGTCATTGTGTCTCTCCCTAAACCTGGGTAGGAGCCTAATCATCCCCAAAACTTTAGACCCATATCGCTTCTAAACTCAGATCTAAAAATATACTCCAAATTACTAGCAAATAGACTTTTAGATTTAACGCCATGTCTTCTAGGACCAGAACAGGTTGGTTTTGTGAAGGGGAGGCAAGCTCCAGACGGCACAAGGAAAATGATAAACCTAATACATCATGCTGAGGCCTGTCGAGTGCCTTCTTTCCTCCTCGCTTTGGACGCTGAGAAGGCATTCAACAGAGTTCATTGGGAGTACCTATCTCAGGTGCTAACTAAGTTTGTTCTATCTGGGGCTATACATACAGCTATCATGACCTTATATTATAACCCTTCAGCAAGAGTATACGTTGAGGGCATCCTGTCCTGGCCGTTTGACCTTGGCACGAGGCAGGGCTGTCCTCTATCCCCAATTATTTTCTCCCTAGCTATCGAACCATTCGCTGAAGCCATAAGAACTGACCCTCTTATTCAGGGACTTCGAGTGGGGCAATGCGAACACAAAATAGGTATTATTTTGTCACGATCAAACCCCTCCAAATCCCTACATAGAACCCAGCAATTGATTGAGGACTTTGGGAGAGCCTCTTACTACAAAATCAACCCCAATAAATGTCAGATCCTTGCCATGGGATTATCCCAAGACCAAATACACCTTGTGAAAAATGAATTTCCACATACATGGGGAAATAAATCGATAACATATTTAGGCATTCAACTTTCCTACCCAGCTAAATCAATTTATGAAGCTAATTTCCCCTCCTTACTGTCTAATACCGAAGAGCTGAAACATATGGAAAAAACTCAGCCTTCTTGGGTAGGGTAAAATGCAAGTACTCCCAAGGATACTATACATATTTTGAACTCTCCCTATACCCATCCCCAGCTCCTTTTTCTCTAAATGCAACTCCCTCTTGTGTAACTATATTTGGCAAAGCAAAAACCCTAGAATTGCCCTCTCCTCTCTACAAATGAAGAGGGATAATGGTGGTATAGGTTTGCCGGACTTGTTGGGATATTATAATGCATCCTTATTAGACCAAATTAAATACTGGATAACACCAGCAGAAGACAAATTATGGGTTAATATGGAACAAAGTTTTGCAAACCACCAGGACCTACTAGCGATAATAACAGCGTCTCTCATGTCCCCTAAACAGACCTCCAATGTGACTCACCCCATCATTGAAGCTACTTTAAAAGTTTGGCGTACTTTACTATCACGTAA
Organism: Aquarana catesbeiana; assembly: GCF_042186555.1. NCBI lineage: Eukaryota > Metazoa > Chordata > Amphibia > Anura > Ranidae > Aquarana > Aquarana catesbeiana. The sequence continues at coordinate 766,162,583 of NC_133325.1, read as the reverse complement.
CACCCACAATGAAAATTCCTACAAGCTAGATATCCCAGTCAAAACGTATGAATGGTTAATTGTGGGCTTTGATACCAAAGATTGTCGTAAACGGGGTATAAACTTTCTACAAAGCCTACGACAAAGCAATCTACCTTCAGACACTTATAGGTCATTGCAAATTAGTCACTTCCATTCTACTACCAAATGCAAGGAAATCTTAGACATTCCAAATCCTATTTGGGAATTCCTTCAGGGGAGATCTAACAAATCGACCCGTGGGATTTCTTTCTTTTATAACACTCTTACCGGCCCCATGCTAAAGACTAAAACACCTGACATGTGTAAATGGGAATAATTCCTGATGAGAGAATTCTCTCTGCAGCAATGGTTGAAATCCATACAAATGAGCTTCCGTATGTCATCTTGCATGGAGCACTGGGAACATTTCCAAAAAAATTATCATAGCTGGTACATGACTCCATACAGGATGTCCAAAATATTCAAAGACTCCACGAACAAATGCTGGAGATTGTGTAACCAAATTGGGAATCTGTACCATGTTTTCTGGAATTGTCCTTACATAACACCATTTTGGGAAAATGTAGCCTCTTTAATCAGCGAAATCATAGGTCAATACAAAACCTTGACCCCGGAACTAGCCCTCTTAAATATAGGCCTTGACTTACCAGAGTACAGTCAGAACAGTAATCGCCCATGTCCTGTTCGCAGCTAGAACTGCTCTTGCTAGTAAATGGAAATCCCCTGTTCTCCCTACTAGGAGAGAAATAACCACAAGGGTTAATATACAATGTCAATATGAAAAAGTACTGGCATTTAAAAAGTTTAAAGCGCCACAATTTATGAAAGTATGGCAAGCTTGGTTCCATCATCCAGAAGCGGCCAAAGACCTATAACCTTGGCTTGTCATACCTGCAGGAATTGTTGGGTATCCTAACTGTTTATACTGAATAAAGTGGTATCTGAATGCAATGTTGGTAACTGTAATTTCTATTACATTCCCCTTTTTTCTGTTTTTACGTTATGTTACAAAATGTATGTTGATTTTAGGTTAGCCTCCTTTTGTTGACAATAAAACGCATAGCTTTTTATATCATATTACCTTATAAGGTAACCAGAGCATTTTGAGATCTGTATCCTGTAATCAGCCTATCCCAATCACAGTATGATCCCATTAGGGGTGAGAGGGAAATGCAAACAACCACCACCCGAGGATACAGAACTACAATTAGTTCATGACAGGTTATATTTTCTTAAATGTCATCTGTACACACGCTAGTACATAACCTTACTGTTAGTAATCTATATGATCTTATGTGTAGAAATTTGTGTATATGATTTCTACTGTTATCAAATGTATTTAAATGTAAAACCCAATAAAAATATTTGAAAGAAAAGCAGATTAAGGCATCGTTAGGGAGAGTACTGAGATCTCTATGAGAGAAAATAAATTACTAGAAGTGTTACATTTATACATTACTTGGTATACATGCACTTAACATGAAAGAATACATCTAATTCTAGGTTGACTTTAAAAACATTAATTCATCAGTCATTACACAAACTACATTAAACATTGTTGATGAAATAACCTAAAATAATACACATTCTAGGATCCTGTCCTGCTTTATATAGTAGAAATCTGTTAGAGGAAACCTTTCAGCTTTAAATATTTAATAAAACGTAACAACCACAGCAACTAGTAGATCAGCTGTCTGTTCTGCACAGGTAATGGGAGGATTTTATATTTTTGAATTGTTTTAATATTTTCTTTGGGCCTTCTTTGTTAGGTTATTTTTTACCTGCTGAGCTGTTCATTTATTCTCTTTTAATCATATGTTGTTAGGTACCAGCAGAGAGCTACAACCATCCCCTTCGAAAACCCATCAAAGATTACTTCACAAAGTTGGACACCTTATTGGGCAAAGAGGTAATTTTTGTTATTTGTAACAGAATAGTTAACAGGGTGCTTGTTTTGAAATGTAATTACCGTAGTTGTGAATAGCTTGGCCATAGAAAAAACAATTCACATTATTTTCTGAAGCTGGAAATCACATTGATATCTTCTTTGCCAATTAAAAACTGACTAGTAGCTACACAAATACACAAATGACTAATTTCTTAAAATTTGGGACCCGTGGGTTAAATATCCCCATCCAACGCTCTCCACAGAGAGTTTGATAGATTTCTGAGGAACCCTCCATGGGAACCTAGGAACCCCCTCCACCATTCATCTCCTCACCCATTTGTTTGTTCCCCACCTACCTACCAACCAATCTTTTCCCTCCAGACTGTTTACTTTCACTTCCTTTCATTGCCCTCTTATCTTTATATTTTCATATCTAGACCATAGGCCCCCACAAAATCTCCCATTTCCTACTTGCTTTCCACACTTACCTTAAATGTTTTCCCACCCTGGGATCAGAGAGCTTAAAGTGGATGTAAACCTTCACATATACCCGGTGAAGTGAATAGCTTCAGTTGTTACACAGAGATGAAACAAATTCTCCTACATAAGTTTTACTTGTATATCTGCTGTCTTCTCCTTGCTACACCCTTTGAAATGTGTGGATCATGTTAAAAAATCTTTCAGCAGTACATAGGGGTTGGTGTGGATACTGCACTTACACTGTGTGAGAGCTGATTGGAGGAAAGGGACACCTCCCCCTCCACATAGGCAGAGGAGCGAAGGAAGATCCAAAGCTGTAGTCTGAATAGACCAGCTGTGTGCTTATTTCCCTCTAAGCTCCCTCCCTGACATACATTTTCAGCTCATGTTATCTCATGTGTTGGAGAACTTGTCAGAAGTGACTCACAATGATAATAGAATAACGAAGCACCGGAGAGAAACAACACTTAGAGCTTTGGAGAGAGACAAGTAAACATTACAGATATATGTGCTTAGATTAATCTTCATGAATGGGGTTTACAACTACTTTAAGCTTACAAGTTGTGTAATCTTTGCATTGTTGCCCTTACTTTTATTTTAATACATTTATTTCTGGACCTTTTTAGCAGTGGTGTAGCGCTTCAAATTAATTTTAGTTACATTACACTGCAAGAAGATATGGAGATCCTCTGGGATGTAGAATCCGCTCACCCAGGAATCAGATTATTTATATTAACTTCAATGCTTTAGGATAGCAATGCTATAGGTTAACCTTATGGGTTCAATGCTATTGTTTCACTTTCTTTGATTACATTTTTACCTGACAACATTTTGAAGTGTTCTCCCTGGTGTCAGTTTTATCTTGGGTCAGTAACACATACCTCTGTTAGTATTTTCTTTCTTATCTCAGGTAATCCCATTCTCTGCTTCTCTTGTAGAATTATACTGAGTGCACCAAATGGAACAGTACTGTTGGGCTTCAGGAAACTCTTGAATTGGTTTCACACCTCAACTCCCGTATAAGGGCCAAAAGCAGCACCATCTGATCAGGAAACAGAAGAATTTTATGTATTTTCTATTCAAAATAATGTATTTTCTCTGTTTTTTAGACCTTTTTTTTACTTTTGCACTATTTTAATTCTATGAACAGATTGAACTATTTTTCCAGATTTGCCAAAGGTTTCTATTGTGAAGGAATGTGATGTAGATAATAATAGTAATCTGAAAATGTCTATTTTCTTATGTGCATACATATTTTTCTCCTTACTCATTATATAAGTATACAGATTAGCTCTGTTCCTATATTTTCTCAAGATGGCGCGTACCCCCTACCTCCCACACATCAGAAGAACGCGGAACTGGAGATAAAACCAAAGAGAGCCAAACCTCGTTATGAAAATTCTCCATCTTCTTTATCTTCTTAACCAATGAGATGTACCTATTAGACTGACATAGCAATGACGTATTTGTGTGTATAAAACATTAACACCGCCTTGAATAAATTAGAAGTGTAACAGTAATGCTATGAGCGTGTCTCAAAGTGTTTACTTTTATATGCATGCATATCACCACTTTCAAAATTAGAGACAGCAGCAGATAACCTTGGGCTCGATTGGAGCTCTTAATCATTACCATAACAGATGGTGCCGAAACCCGGGACCTCAGGCTACAGTCGAAGTTATACCGCGACAAGCATTCGGGCGTTAACTGATTAATGAGAGTGGGGTCTTTGCGCAGCCCTAACAGTACCGGTGAGTTGATTTATATTCTTACCACTGTACGACTCTCTTATCTTTCGGTTGACGGCTGGATTCTGTCGGTATGCTGAGACTGTCTTAGAGGCAGGTATTTCCTCGCCTGAGGTTGTTTAACGAACCTGTCAATGGGTTTCTGCTGGCTGTATTTGTTCACTGTCTGCCATTCTTTGGGCTACGAAACTCAGCAGTCTAAAAGTGCTACATGAGTGAATGTGTGTTCTCATCTCCAGACGAGCTGTCGGCCTCTGGCATGAGATAGTTTCCATGTGGCAGTCGTTTATAGACGGGCGTACTCTGGGTTCGAGGAACCTTTGAGGGTTATCTCAGCTGCTGGCTTTGCAGTCTGAAAGTGTTACAGAAGTCTCACCCCAAGAAGAGTTGTCGGCCTCTTGGTGTAGAGCTGTAGAAAAAACGTCTATAAACGGGTTTATTTTGACAGGGTGGTCTGCCCTTGTGGTTATCTTAGCCTGCTGAGGCTTTACGGTTCAGAGAGTGGCAGGTGTAATGTCCTGTCCTGAGTGTATCTGTGGTCTATTGTTTGCTATACATGAGAGGGGGTGGGGACTGGTGAAAGTCAGAGAAGGAGGCTACCCGAAGGATCTGTTGGGTCACAAGCCGTTGCTCCCTGCTACCCCTGACGTGCTTGTTCTGAGATTAACCGTACATTAGTCTTATGAGCTCCCACCGAAGGAATTTGCTGATAAGAACGCTGAGAAAAATATTAACCCCTTGGTTGTACTAGAGAAATGAAAGTGATATTGCAAAGAAGATGTTGAAATAGTTAACAAAGTTGAAAGAAGTGACGAAAGTTATGTTGCTGAAGAAAACAGGGAGAAAAATCCTGTGTGATAAAGAAAATTGGATAAAGGAAGTTAAGAAAGATGGCGATTGTATTATGTATGTAAAGAAAATTGGATAAAGGAAGTTAAGAAAGATGGCGATTGTATTATGTATGTTTATCACAGAGCTGATGATATGTTGGAACTTGAAACAAAGGAGGGGAGGGACAGTACTGCCCTCCGTCTAACAACCACTCCTTTCTCACCACCCAAGCACAACCCACTGTGACAACTCAGCCCGGCGGCCATCTTAGTGCACCCATGCCTTCACTTTCTACCCAGTCCAGTGCACTTCCTGCCGGCGGCCATCTTGGTACACCCAGTAAGCTTAAACAGCCTGTACCCCCTACCTCCCACACATCAGAAGAACGCGGAACTGGAGATAAAACCAAAGAGAGCCAAACCTCGTTATGAAAATTCTCCATCTTCTTTATCTTCTTAACCAATGAGATGTACCTATTAGACTGACATAGCAATGACGTATTTGTGTGTATAAAACATTAACACCGCCTTGAATAAATTAGAAGTGTAACAGTAATGCTATGAGCGTGTCTCAAAGTGTTTACTTTTATATGCATGCATATCACCACTTTCAAAATTAGAGACAGCAGCAGATAACCTTGGGCTCGATTGGAGCTCTTAATCATTACCATAACACTATCAGTACAGAAGATATGACTTTTGTCATTCATGCTACTATCTGCTCAATTTAATGATTTAATGATTAAATGTTTAGCATGGCATAGTTATGGGTTATATGGATTTCAACCAATAAATTGCAATAATTGAGTTGTCTGTGGACAATGTGCCAGTTGTAAAATTGGGAAACAGGGTTGATTTGGCAAATGTAAGAGAGATATTAAAAAGGTATTGTAGGAAAAGGGGAAATATCCTTGCATATAAGACTTTTTTTTCTCAAACTTGTCCACAGCATGAAAACTTAAATTTTCTCAAGAAAGTAAAAAAAAAAAGAACGTTATTAGGTGTATTATCCCATCAAGTTATTTTTTTGCAAATGACACTGTATGACACCCAGCTGACTGTATTGAAATAACCCACTTGGATCGGTCTGTGTTCTTCACACCCGATCCAATGGATTGTTATGCCCCGTACACACGGTCGGATTTTCCAATGGAAAATGTCCGATCGGAGCGTGTTGTCGGAAATTCCGACCGTGTGTGGGCTCCATCAGACATTTTCCATCGGATTTTCCAACACACAAAGTTGGACAGCAGGAGATAAAATTTTCCGACAGCAAAACCCGTTGTCGGAAATTCCGATCGTGTGTACACAAATCCGACGGACAAAGTGCCACGCATGCTCAGAATAAATAAAGAGATGAAAGCTATTGGCTACTGCCCCATTTATAGTCCCGACGTACATGTTTTACGTCACCACGTTTAAAATGATCGGATTTTCCGACAACTTTGTGTGACCGTGTGTATGCAAGACAAGTTTGAGCCAACATCCGTCGGAAAAAATCCTAGGATTTTGTTGTCGGAATGTCCGAACAAAGTCCGACCGTGTGTACGGGGCATTACACTGTATTGGACGACATAGCACTTTATACTTGATGTCCTTTTTTACTTGAAAACATTTTTTTTAATTGAATAAATCAGTAAAATGTATTCCTCCACCCTTTTCATTGCTATTTCCCCCACAGAATTATTTTTTTATAACATGTGAAGAAATATAAAATATATTAATCTAATGTGGCTTCTTAAGCATTTTGAGATGTTTTGCAACATGGCTGTATCTGTATGTTTTTCTGTATCTCCAACATAAAAAATAAAATAAACTCATTAAAATAAGATGAAGTAAATATATGAATCTAATAATGAACTGTTTGGAAGCTCCAGTAAGAGTTGGTCTTTACTAACCTTGTTCTGCACAAAGTCTTATGGTGATTCGCCATGCGTACTGTGATTTGTCCAGTTCTAAAAACTGGGCCGTGGTGTGCATAGCACTACTCCTGGTTTCTTTCTTTTTGTTTGTTTAGGTCTCCATTCATTTTTACTGTGCTCCACCATCATTTGGAATTCTGATGCCGGCAGAGCACAGATCACATTTGTAAAGCATAGCACTGTGCCAGTGTGGGAGTACCTCATTGAAGCAGTTGCCTCAAGCAGCACTCAAAGAGGCACTTTGAGGGACAACACTGAGGCTTGAGTGTCCATGGCAAACTCTGTCTTCAGTGCAGTCCAGTGGCACTGGTAAAAAGCACAGCCTCAGCATTACTGAGCCTGTCAGGCTGCATTCACACCTAAGAGGCGTAATGCGTTGCATTTTTTGCCACGGTTGTCAAATGATAGCAAAGGGCTGCCTATCCACTTGGATGAAGTAGCTCATGTACCTTGTTTGGCATGGAGCCAAGTGTATTTTGCGCTGCGTAACAAATGTGCAACAAAACATGGGACTGTTACCTGCATTTGGAATGCCAGTAAGAAATTAAGAAATAATGCCACTAGAAGCATGACGCACGTTTTTAAGCATTTTTGTCACACGTTTCCAGAAACTTGAGCAGAAATGCACATTTCTGCCTGCATTCCTGGAACACTTAGATGTGCATGTGGTGGCCCTCAGTGTTTTTTTATGTACAATGGAGGGGACAGAAGGGGAAATACAAGAAAATAGATAGTAGATATTGGTCAAGGTTTTACAACTTGTTAAATTGTTATTTCCATTTAGAAATAACCGACTCGGTACCTGGAGGCATGGGAGGTGAGGGAGGCAAGGGTGGGACTGCAAAGTTCAGAGACAAATGTACCGCTAGAGCAAGAGCTCCTTAAAAGGAAGTCTTTCTGTGAGTCTGGAGTCAATGAGGATGGCAAACGTGATCAACTTCTCCAGCTCAGTGGGTATATCTTGGGCTGCTATCTCATCCTTGATGGTATCCGAGAGACCATCAGAAAAAGCAGCCACGAGGGCCTCATTGTTCCAACCAACCTCTGCTGCCAGAGTATGGAATTCAATGGCGTAATTGGTAATGGCTCTCATACTCTGTTTGATGGACATGAGGTACTTGGCAACAAAAGCGGAGTGTGCGAGAATGTCAAATACCCTTTTAAAAGAAGCCACAAATTCTGGGTAAGTCAAGACAATAGGTTTTTGTGTCTCCCATAGAGGGTTTTTTCAGACCAAGGCTCTCTCAGAAAGAAAAGATATCACAAAACTTATTTTGCTTCTGTCCGTGGGAAACGCGTGGGGCAGCATCTCCAAGTATATCTCAACCTGGTTGAGAAACCCTCTGCATTGAACCGTATTGCCCCCAAAACACTGGGGAAGCGGAGTGGAACCAGACATATCTCTTATAGAGATAATACTCAGAGACTGCACAGAGACTTGAGTAGCAGCAAGGAAGGCCTGCAGCTCATGTTGTACCGGAGCAGCCACAGTGGGAGATTCCAGGTGAGCCGTGTGACTCAGGAGTGTTTGTAATGCCATGGCAAACTGATCCATGCGGTGATCTTGCTCATCCAATCTGGAAAAAATATTACCAACAAGTGGATTGACTGCATCCTCTGAATTCATAGTCTTCGCCTACTGTCAGAAACCTTGAATCAGACTGAGACAGAAGTACAGTTAAATCACACTTGTTTAATAATAATAATGTAGCGCTGGTAGATTTCTAATCTACCGCTTATAGGTAAATTTATTGGATCATCTGTGCTATACATTGTTCATGTTTAATCCAATGTTAGTTTAGCCTCTGTTCCAGCTTGGCTGTGTTGCATGCAGTTCCACATTGTGCCCGTGGGTGTCGTCATTGTGGGTCAATGTTGGAAAGCAACAAGCTGAAGTGTATGAGTGCTCTTCTGTCCTGGAGATAACTCGGCGGAGGAGGTCCTCCGAGTTGCATTCTGGGAGAGGGTATTTATGGGACAGACGCCATGTTTCGGAGAGCTTTTTGCCTCGTGGCCCTCTTGGCCTAGAGGTATGTGTCAGTGAGTGCTATCTCGTGGCCCTCCGGCTTGGAGGGTTACGTTGCTGCAGCCGGGCGGGTAGACCCAGAAGCCTGTCTGGGGCCTGCTATGGCTGGGATGGTCCTGTGCTGTCTGTCCTGTGGGAAGAAGCCAGACAATCAGGAAGATCCAGGGGAGGACCCATCTTGGAAGAGATCATGCAAGGCTGGTCTTAAGAAGGGCCTGGTGACTCGATTGGAGGACGTATCCTAAATTACGCTACCGCACAAGTACTGCCGGGTTGGCTTAAAGTTTCTGGTACTGTGTTTGCTGTTAATCGAAAACTACTACATCCTGTGGCAGAGGATCGTATGAGTTTGTTCCACCCAAAGTCTCTGGCAGAAACTTTTTGTTCGTGCTGCGTTCCGGCTGCTAGGTCAGTGAGAGAAACCTATCCGGGCGGGCAAAGATTTAATCCTAAACTGAGGATACATCCATCCTAAAGATTTAAATTCCTTGACGCTACGCCAAGAAAAAGTATTTGAACACCCCTGCAACTCTCCTTCTACCTCTTTCCTGCTACTTCTTGCAGTTATCCCCATTAAAGCATTGAAAAAGTACTTAAGTGACTGATGTCTACATTGCCAGTAAGCTCAGCGGGGACCCCTAGACCCGGTGTTGGTGAAATTACAGGTAACAAGGTGACGGTAACAGCCCGCTTTAAATCAGCAGCTCCACCGTGAGTTAGTGCTACAATAATAAAATGGTAAACAGAGTAAACGTAGTCAAAACAGCCAAAGTTCAGGAACCGGAACGGATAGTCAGACAAGCCAAAACGTCAGGGAGCCAGAGATGAGCGTAGTAGAACAGCAAGCAGGATCTGGAGCCAGAAGGAATGTCAGCCAAGCAAGTCTTTAACAGGAACACAGGAGAGCGTCTCTAGAGATGTGACCAAGGTGAAGGCAGAGATCATCTGGGCTGGATGGCTTAAGTAGGCAGGACTGTCGAGCAGGATATCATCAACAGGTGAGTCACTGTGGAGAGAAAGGAGCTGGCAATTAGCCGACAGCTGAGTGGCCAACTTTGACAAGGAAGAGCTGAGCCCAGCCCTGACACTCTGGGAGTAATTGTACCTGCCAGCCTTGCAATGCCTCAAGGGAATGTAGTTCCACAACAGCTGGAGGGCCCCAGGTTACCTACCCCTGGTATACAGAATGATGCCATAACTCAATAAAATTTTGTATATTTTTTTTAGAAAAATCTAGTGTCAATTTAGTTCTCTTGCGCATTTTTTAAGTACCGTCATTCTCTTGCTTGGTTCTGTCAACAAAAATATTGCACCACTGGTTTGGCACTACTTTTAGGGCACACACCACCATACATAAATCATTTTTATACTTACGAGTTCTGGGTTCCCACAACACCAGACATCACATCTTCCCTCAATGCATTTCATCACAAGAACTTCCTTAGAACACAGAGTACACAACAGTCCCACCAACATATCATAAAGTGGCAAAATACAGCAGACACATATATATTTGCTCGCACAAATAACATCCATTCTATTAACGGTAAAGGAAAAGTAAAGTAACAAAATATCCAGAATTGCAGGGCTCTAGTTTGAATGTTCTGCTGTGCAGGGCAGAGATCATCATTTAGTACATATGTACTAAATGATGATTTCTGCCCTGCACAGCAGAACATTCAAACTAGAGCCTTGCAATTCTGGATATTTTGTTACTTGATATTTTTGATACGGCACTGCTTCTGTCTTGCAGCTTCTTTGCAGCCACTTCCTGTCTACATGCTCTCCAGAGATGGTTGCATTTCTCAAGGTGAGTTTTCTGATGGTGACAACAGTGGACCATACCTCTGTAATGTGTGCATTGAAATGCCTGTTTTGAGTCTCTGACAGAAGGCCATCTGATAGCAGTGGCGGCCTGTAATGCAGGGCGCATGGGCCCCTTATCTACATGCAGGGCGCCGGACGCATGGATTCCAATCGGGGGGGTTTGAAGCATGTTATTAGAGCCAGAGGCTCTGATAGGCTTCAAAAAAGGGTGGGCTCGGGGCAGAGAGCACTGCGCTGCAAGCTCACCCAGTTGTGTGACAATAGCGAATGAATATTCGCTATTGTCCTCCTGATTCTCTTCTCGGCAAATCAGGAAGCAGGTCTTGAGACCCGTTTCCTGATTGGCCAAAAAGAGAAGTGATCATACTGGCCTAGAAGGAGGAGGGAGGAGACGCAAGGCGGAAGCCCCCGCCTGTCACCTGGAGGGAAGTGCTGCCCGCGCCATGGATAGGGGAAAATGCGGGGCTGGTAACTGACCGACCGGGGGTGGGGGGGTGGGTGAAGGTAACCCGACCCGTCGGCCCGACCTAGGGGGGTTGTGTGGGTGACCCAACCAACAGGTAGGGGTGGCTGTGGGTGCACTGTTTGCCACCCCCCCCCCCCAAAAAAATATACCACCAGCCACCACTGCGTGATAGTGTGACAAAGGAGGAGCAAAGTTGGGAAACAGGGACAGAGCGCTGCCAACCTATAAAAACCAGAACCTAGACAAAAACCTTTATGGTAGCATCACCAGGGGTTGTTTTAATGAAAGCTACCAATTTAAAACTACTGAATATGACTTTCACATTGCATTAACAAATAAAAACATACATTCATCTACCATGACTATGAAGTTCGATTTAAAACTTTAGACCATATTAGTGAATCTAAATGGAGATGAGTTCTACGAAAAATGTATAATCTTTGTACTCTTAACAGCAGTCCCCTCAACACACCACAAGGTGGTGGACTTGAGCACTGTATGAAACAAAATGTTTCTTGCAGACATGTATACATTTTCTTGTAGAAATAACATTTTGAATAATAACAGTAAACATTTTAAAAAGTGTAAAAAAAGGTTTCAAATTACCAGCAATGCTGTGTTCCTAAACCATAGTATAAATGGGTATCTATCCTTAGAATACATATAATAAACCCATAAGGGGAAAAAACTTCTTTCTCTTTTGTCTGATATCGCATAGTCCCACAAATCTTCCCTAGTTTTCTCCCCTTGTGGGTTTATTATATGTTTCAAATTACCATGCAGCACTTTCAAATTCAGTTAAGCGTAGTGAAGATACGTTTGTCTCAATTTTTTTGTTTTTTAGCAATGTATTTTTAGAATTGCTGAAATACATATTTAGTTTCTAGGTGGGGGAAGAGGAGAGCACGTCTTTCAAAAAAATTATTTATTTTAAAGGCATGAAGTTTAGAAAAAAAAATGCCCTTTTGCAGTTTAAATAGGTAAAACAAATTACAAATGTCTATGATTTCTCACATTTCTCATGGCATTAAAATGTTTCTCGTAAAAAAAAAAAAAAAAAAAAAAAAAAAAAAAAAAAAAAAAAAAAAATTGCATTTACTTAAAAATAAAATAAATATAAAAAATAAAAAAGTTAAATAAAGCTATTTACATGTTAAGCATTTTTTTTTTATATGCTGCGCATATATTAGTAAATATTTAAAAGAAAACAAAGTTTTTGTGAAAGCAGATTTAAATTTAAAAAATGATAATGTAAACTTTCTCTGAGGAGACAGGAAAAGGGAAGTGGTTCGTTTAAAATGAAAAATATAACCCTCTTTTTGCTGTTACAATTAGTTGTAATTAGATTCAAATAGGTTCCTACATTTAGACACGAGGGTATGTGGTACAAGGTATGTGTGAATTCTTTACCTAGTTTCGCAAACTCCTCGTAGTGCAATCCTGTTCATCCAGAAATGCAAATTTTTTTTTTTTCAAATCCAGTAATCTTTATTACAAAAATTTTTTTTCTTACATCAATACATCAAACACATTTCACATTCATATTATCCAGATACAGCAAAAATACACATTACATAAAATAACCCCACAAACAACAAAAAAAACCCACTAATGCCGCGTACACATGATCGGAATTTCGGCCCACAAAAGACCGATAAAAGGATAAAAGCTTTTCGTCGGAAAATGCGACCGTGTGTATGCTCCATTGGACTTTTGTTGGCTGAATTCCAGCCAGCAAAAGATTGAGAGCATGTTCTCAATTTTTCAGTCGAAAAAAGTTCCTATCCGAAAATGCGTTCGTCTGTACACATTCTGACACGCAAAATTCCTACGCATGCTCGGAAACAAGCATTGAACTTAATTTTCTCGGCTCGTCATAGTGTTGTACGTCACCGCGTTCTTAACGATCGAATGTTTCAGCGAACTTTTGTGTGACCGTATGTATGCAAGGCAAGCTTGAGCGGAATTCCGTCGGAAAAGCCATATCTTTTTCCAATGAGAAGTCCGATCGTGTGTACGCGGCATAAATGCAGTTTGAATTGGTTTCCTGCAAAGTTATGTAACACCATTCATATGAAAAACTAGAGATCAGAAATAGAAGCTAAATTTTCTAGTTGCCGGCTCATTGATATGATCTTTATGTAAATGAAAGTAAGAAATAGGGATGAGGGAAATTGGGGGAAATTATGTCCCTGACATTTCAGTGAAAATCTCGAGATTTTAGTGAAATTTGTCAATTTCCACAAAATGCAGTGGAGTCAATGGGAAAGGCGATTAAAGTGGAGGGCCACCCTAAAATAAAAAATAGCATGAAAAATCGTAAAAAAATTAAAAAAAAAACATTTGAAGAAAAAAAAAAATTAAACTTACCTGAACCCTTGTTGCTAGGCAGTCTTCCTAATCTGCCTCTTCCTATTCCGCGGCGTGTCCTGCTCCTCAGTGAGCGGCCCTGTTGCCTTCTGGGAACTGTGTGTGTTCCCAGAAAACCACGGGGCCATTCACAGAGCGCTGCGCCGCTCGTGAGTGCGCAATAGGAAACTGGTAGTGAAGCCGCAAGGCTCCACTGCCTGTTTCCCTTAGTTAGGATGGCGGTGCCGGGACCCGAGAGCCGAGGGACGGGTCGGCCTCGGGCGGCCGACATCGCGGGCACCCAGGACAGGTAAGTGTACTTATTTAAAATCAGCAGCTACAGTGCTTGTAGCTGCTGACTTTTAAAAAAAAAATTCCTGGCCGGAATCCAGCTTTAAGGACATTTTTACAGCTTTAAGTTTTTCCTATGGGTTATGGCAGTTCCTAATAACTATGTTGGATGTGTTTTTGTGCCAAAAAAGGGCTCTCATTAGTCTCATTACTTAGATTCCTTCATAGCAAGAAAACACTACACAAGTAACAAATAAATACAACAGCAAAACAAAAACAAATAAAAAACGCAAATAAAATGAACAGTAAATTAAACAAATTCAACTACTTCCAATATACCCCCCCTCCCCCCAAAACAAACAAACAAACAAACATACAAATAAACTAATTAAAAAACAAAACAAAAAAGAGTAGAATATTTTTCAAGAAAATTTAGCCTAAACAGCTAAATGAGCAGTGGCTGAAAAGTAGGTTATTTTGTGGCAAAATCAATTGTGGCAAAATGTTGATGGAATCACTCTGCTCGTGCCTAGTGAGGATAAAACCAATGTTTGGTTTCTCTGTTGGGTGACTGAAAAACACCCTTAAAAATAGGCAAATTCCCTGTGCATAAACCAACAAATATTGTCAAAACTGAACATATTGGGCAAAATAAATAAAACGTAAAAATGTAAAAGTAGGCAAATGAATTTGTTTTCCCTCTGTGCAAAACCTGAATGCCAACCTGAGCTCTTCATAAAACTGTGAGCACATTTTTTTTTCTTAAGAATTGTTTTAACAGAAAAAATATCCCCAATAACATTTATCAGGTACCGTATGCTTTTAAAAAGTAATTATCTCATCCATGTACAATGCAGGGATTTTTGTAATAATTTTCATCAGCGCCATGTTTCTAGTGACGAAAACTGGCAAAAATCAGTTCCAATTTTCGCAGACGAATGAAAACGAAATGTAAATGCGAGGGAGGGGCTTTACTTATAAAGACATTATATAACAGCTAAATCTGTGTTTGTGTAGTCTGTTCAAACCTTAATACCATAAATAATAATAATAATAACATGGTATTATATATTTTTTTACACCAGGAGTAAATAATAAGTTTGGAAATTCTAGAGAAATGCTTAAATAGTGCATTACAATTTACCTAAACCCATTAGATTTTAGTCGACTACATTTTGTGTAATTCCTGGAATTGAGCTTTAAATTAGTTTTTATTTACTGAATATTTGACAGGTGAAAAAATCCACCAACAGCAATTTTTAAATAGCAAATGGTCCTTACTGTAATATCCATAGATTTACTATATGTGTTTTCAAATACAATTGAAATATGTAGAATAGTAATAAATATAAGTGACGTTTGAACAAAACTCACAAGCTGTGCCATACATAAAACCATGCCTTTATTTTACATGTTAAAAACAGAATTGAGGCTTTGTTGCATTTTCGGCTTTTTTTTTTATCTTACTCTTTTAAAATGAACCACTTGACCTCCGGAAGGTTTTACATTCTTCATGACCAGAGCATTTTTAGCTATTCAGCACTGTGCAACACTGTACAGAAATGAAATTGGTATCTTTTTTTCCCCATACAATTAGAGCTTTCTTTTGGTGGCATTTGGTCACCACTGGGTTTTTATATTGTTTGCTATATAAACAAAAAGAGACCAACATTTTTGAAAAAGAAAAAACAATATTTTCTACTTTCTGTTATAAAACATATCCAAAATAAAAATGTATTCACAAATTTAGGCCAAATTTAGAACTTTGTAAGCCCTGTAGTTCTGCCACTGGTATCAGTAGTTTTTTATTATTTTTTTTACAATTTTTTAGGAGCCCCGTTTGGGGGCTTTGGTGACATTTCAGAGGTCTAAACAAACCTATGATGTTCCACCTTTGAGACAAAGAGGAAGACTGAGGACAGTCGCTGAAACCTTCTCTGCAGCCTCAGCTGCACAGAATGAATGGACAGGAATAGGTCTGTACAGAGCTTCCTGCCCATTCATAAACTGAAGCTTAGTAAACGCAGTTTACTATATGCCACAGTTATGAATGGAGAGAGTCGGTGATCGGAACACATTTACTGGCCCATTTCCCACTCTCAGTCCTGACAGATCCCCAGCAGCAGCCAGCAGGAGAGAGGATGGGGGAACTTGGCAGAGCCGACGAGAAGGTCCGGGAACGAGTACACAGGGGTTGGGGTGCACACCTTGCTGGCACTGCTGTACCCATCCCCATTTCCAGTGACTGCACACTGGTACTGCTGTACCCCACCCCCCCGGTGTCCAGTGACCCCTGCTGGTACATCCCCCAAATAGCTGGGGATTCAGATTTCCTCTGTGTGTTCTGCACCCTCCTCCATCCTGGCACCCTAGAATGGCTGACGCCAGCCCTGCCTGCCTTTATGGTCTGTAGATAGGGTTTCTGTTCTTAGGGGAAGTGGGGTCCTGGTCCCCAGGGAAGATAGAATCCCTAGGTAAGATGGAGTCCCCATTGCCGGAGAGATGGGGTTCCTGTCCCTAGGGAGGATGGGGTCCCAGTCCCCAGGGCAGATGGAGTTCCTGCCCCCAGGTGAGATGGGGTCCCTGCCCCCAGGTGAGATGGGGTCCCTGTCCCCAAGTGAGAAGAGGGCCCTGTCTCCATGGGCGATGGGGTCCCTGTCCCCAGGTGACATGGGGGTCCCTGTCCCCAGGTGAGAAGAGGTCCCTGTCCCCTGGGTAGAAGTAGGCCCTGTCCCCAGGGGAGATGGGGTCCCTTTCCCCAGGTTACATGGGGTCCCTGTCCTTAGGGGAGATGGGGTTCCCTGTCCTTAGGGGAGATGGGGTCCCTGTCCTTAGGGGAGATGGGGGTCCCTGTCTCAGAGGTGACGGGGTCCCTGTCGACAGGGGTGATGGGGTCCCTGTCCTTAGGGGAGATGGGGTCCCTGTCTCAGAGGTGATGGGGTCCCTGTCCCCAGGGGTGATGGGGTCCCTGTCCTTAGGGGAGATGGGGTCCCTGTCTCAGAGGTGATGGGGTCCTTGTCCCCAGGGGTGATGGAGTCCCTGTCTCAGGGGTGATGGGGTCCCTGTCTCAGGGGTGATGAGGTCCCTGTCCTTAGGGGTGATGGGGTCCCTGTCCTTATGGGTGATGGAGTCCCTGTCCCCAGGGGAGATGGGGTCCCTGTCTCAGAGGTGATGGGGTCCCTGTCCCCAGGGGTGATGGGGTCTCTGTCTCAGGGGTGACGATGGAGGGTATGTTATGGTATGTGTGGGGGATGGGTCATCTCACTCACCATGACCAAGCTGCAGGCCGGGCACTCATTCATGGTGGCCTGGGCTCCCTCCAGCCTGCCGCACAGATGATCAGTGTATCTCCCAGAAAGTCCTGTTGTCTATGTGTGAGAAGGGGAGGAGGGGGGCTGGCAGACAAGCCTGCAGTGTCCTCCAAGGAGCCGGTGTCTTGCCGAGAAAGTTCCCGCGGATAAGGCCCCCCCTGTACTGCACAGGCGCAGCGCCTGCGCAGTACGAACTACTATCAGCCGCCGGAGATAGCCGAATCTCAAAATGTTCAATCAGCTGTACACGGCGCCTGCGCCCTGGGTCCAGGTTCCTTCCCCACCATCCAAGTGGACCTAGAGGGGGAATAAAAAGGAGCCGAGCGAAGCGAGGCCGTGCCCGAAGCGTGGCGAGCGAAGCAAGCCCGCGGGGGGCCCTCTTACAGGCGCCGTGTACAGCTGATTTTCCCCTTTTCACCTTTGGCCTTTTCCGCCGGATCCTACTGCGCAGGTGCAGCGCCTGCGCAGTAGAGGGGGGTCCTTATCCGCCAAGCGGAACTTTCTCGGCAGAACACCAGCTCTCACAGGGCTGCACTGCATCTGTGTGCTTAGTTTGTTTGCCCGGGAGAAGCATGCAGTGCAGTGTGAGCCGACTCAGATTTCCCTTCACTTCCTGCCCCATAGCCAGACAGGTAGTGAGAAGAAATCTATGCAAATTAAGGGAATCCATTGCTCCTCCCCCCCCAGCCCCTCACACCTAGTGTCCCCACTGGAAAATTTCAGGTCAGGTCTTAACCACTTAAGGACCGAGCCTCTTTCTGAGATTGGTTGGTTTTTTTTTGCTAGAAAATGACTTAGAACCCCCAAACATTATATTTTTTTTATATATTTTTTTCTAACATCCTAGAGAATAAAATGTCTTTGCAATACTTTTTTTCACACCATATTTGCGCAGCGGTCTTACAAGTGCACTTTTTTTGGAAATAATTCACTTTTTGTAATTAAATTTGATACCCAACATGTCACGCTTCAAAGTTGCTCCCGCGTGGAATGCCAACAAACTTTTACCCTTAAAAATCTCCATAGGCGACATTTAAAAAATTCTACAGGTTGCATGTTTTGAGTTCCAGAGGAGGTCTAGGGCTAGAATTATTGCTCTCGCTCTAACGATCGCGGCGATACCTCACATGTGTGGTTTGAACACCGGATTCATATGCGGGCGCTGCTCACGTGTGTGTTCGCTTCTGCACACAAGCTCGGCGGGACGTACCGTGTTTACAAAAAAAAATTTTCTTATTCCATTTACCTTTTATTTTTGATTTTTAGACTGTTCTTTAAAAAAAAATGGGTCACTTTTATTCCTATTACAAGGAATGTAAACATCCCTTGTAATAGAAAAAAAGCATGACAGGACCTTAAATATGAGATCTAGGGTCAAAAAGATCTCAGATCTCATATTTACACTAAAATGCAATAAAATAAAAAATAAAAAAATTAATGTCATTTAAAAAAAAAAAAAATGTCCCTTTAAGAGCATTGGGCGGAAGCGACGTTTTGACACCGCTTCCGCCCTGCAATGATATGGAGATGGGTGGGGATCATCTTCCCCTCACTCGTCTCCATGTCAGGCTAGGGAGAGAATCCGATCACCTCCGCTGCTACCGACGGCTCCAGCAAGCGGTAGATGGCACCGGAGAGCAGCGGGATAAACCGATCGCCTCCGCCATTACCGCCGCAGATAAAAGTGATCTTGCAGCGAATACGCCACAGAGACCACTTTTATCTTGAAGTGGACCGTCCCCTGAAGAAGAGGATACCGGGGCTTGGTAGCTAGCTGCTACCATAACAACGGTATTCCTTTTCAAAGTAGCAACATAAAACGACAGTGGGCGGCCCGTAAGTGGTTAAACAGCAAGGGGTGTGGCCTTGACAAGAAGGGGTGGGTCATATTTAAATTAGGGGGTACACGAGTCTTGTCAGGCCTAGGGCAGCACAAAACCTGAATACACTAATACTTGGCTGTATGTTTTGGGTTAATTTCATGCTGGAAGACCCATCCACGACCCATTTTCAGTGTTCTGGCTGAGGGAAGAAGGTTCTCACCCAAGATTTTACAATACATGGCCCCGTCCATTGGCCCATCAATGTGGCAAAGTGGGCCTGTACCTTTAGCAGAGAAACAGTCCCAAAGCATAATGTTTCCACCTCTGGGCTTGACTGTAAGGATGGTGTCCTTAGGGTTATAGAGAGCATTTTTCTTCCTCCAAACATGGCGAGTTGAGTTAATGCCAAAGAGCAAATTTTGGTTTCATCTGACCACAGCACTTTCTCCCATTTCTTCTCTGAATCATTTAGATGTTCATTGACAAACATAAGTTTGGCCTGTACATGTGCCTTCTTAGGAGAGGGACCTTGCGGGCATTGCAGGATTTCAGTCCATGGCGGCGTATTGTGTTACCAATGGTTTGTTTGGTGACTCTGGCCCTAATTGCCTTGAGATCATTAACAAGCACCTCCCATGTAGTTCTGGGCTGATCCCTCACTTTTTTCATGGTCATTCTTACCACATGTGGCAAAATCTTGCAAGTGATGTGTCCCATGGAGAAACACTTGCCCAATGACAGGTAGATGGAACACATAATGTTTGTAGGTCAGCGTTTTTTTTTTGTGTAGGTCAGCGTTCATCGTGATTGATGCTGGATCTACTTCAGGGCCCATCAGTGTGCCTCATCAGTGCCCATCAGTGTGCCTCATCAGAGCACATCAGTGTACCCATCAGTGCCCATCAGTGTGCCTCATCAGTGCCCATCAGTGTGCCTCATCAGAGCACATCAGTGTGCCCATCAGTGCCCATCAGTGTGCCTCATCAGTGCCCATCAGTGTGCCTCATCAGTGCCTATCACTGTGTCTCATCAGAGCCCATCAGTGTGCCTCATCAGAGCCCATCAGTGTGCTTCATCAGTGCCCATCAGTGTGCCTCATCAGAGCCCATCAGTGTGCCTCATCAATGCCCATCAGTGTGCCTCATCAGAGCCCATCAGTGTGCCTCATCAGAGCCCATCAGTGTGCCTCATCAATGCCCATCAGCGTGCCTCATCAGTGCCCATCAGTGTGCCTCATCAATGCCCATCAGTGTGCCTCATCAGAGCCCATCAGTGTGCCTCATCAGAGCCCATCAGTGTGCCTCATCAGTGCCCATCAGTGTGCCTCATCAGAGCCCATCAGTGTGCCTCATCAATGCCCATCAGTGTGCCTCATCAGAGCCCATCAGTGTGCCTCATCAATGCCCATCAGTGTGCCTCATCAATGCCCATCAGCGTGCCTCATCAGTGCCCATCAGTGTGCCTCATCAGAGCCCATCAGTGTGCTTCATCAGTGCCCATCAGTGTGCCTCATCAGAGCCCATCAGTGTGCTTCATCAGTGCCCATCAGTGTGCCTCATCAGTGCCCATCAGTGTGCCTCATCAGAGCCCATCAGTGTGCTTCATCAGTGCCCATCAGTGTGCCTCATCAGTGCCCATCAGTGTGCCTCATCAGAGCCCATCAGTGTGCTTCATCAGTGCCCATCAGTGTGCCTCATCAGAGCCCATCAGTGTGCCTCATCAATGCCCATCAGTGTGCCTCATCAATGCCCATCAGCGTGCCTCATCAGTGCCCATCAGTGTGCCTCATCAATGCCCATCAGTGTGCCTCATCAGAGCCCATCAGTGTGCCTCATCAGTGCCCATCAGTGTGCCTCATCAGAGCCCATCAGTGTGCTTCATCAGTGCCCATCAGTGTGCCTCATCAGAGCCCATCAGTGTGCCTCATCAATGCCCATCAGTGTGCCTCATCAATGCCCATCAGCGTGCCTCATCAGTGCCCATCAGTGTGCCTCATCAATGCCCATCAGTGTGCCTCATCAGAGCCCATCAGTGTGCCTCATCAGTGCCCATCAGTGTGCCTCATCAGAGCCCATCAGTGTGCCTCATAAGTGCCCATCAGTGTGCCTCATTAGAGCGCATCAGTGAAGAAGAAAAATTGCTTATTTGCAAAATTTTATAACAGAAAACTAAGAAAAACTTTTTTTTTTCAAATTTTTCAGTCTTATAGGAAAAAATAAAAAAACCCAGCGGTGATTAAATACCACCAAAAGAAAGCTCTATGTACCATAGATTGTAGACTCTATAACTTACACAGCCTAAATACTGTAATATACACTGATTTGGGTTAGTTTTAGCAAAGAAATGTAGCAAAAAAAAAAAGATTGTTTATTTGCAAAGTTTTATAGCAGGAACTAAGAAAACATTTTTTTTTCAAAATATTTATTCTTTTTCATTTTTTGTTTAGCTCAATTTGTCTAAAACAAAAAAAAGATAAAAATGTCATACGGGTACAGTGTTGCATGACCGCACAATTGTCATTCAAAGTGTGAGAGCGCTGAAAGCTGAAAATTGGCCTGGGTAAAAAGGGGGTGAAAGTGCCCGGTATTGAAGTGGTTAATTTAAAAAAGTTCATTTCTGTAGTGGTAATTGGTTGTCATTGCTCATTTTTCATATTCATTGAATGGTTGATTATAAAACTCATTGTTCAAACATCTTTTGCTTGAAATCAATTGTTTGACAAAATTGAATAACCCTTCCATTGAATAGTAATTTTTTAAAACATTATTCAATGTATATATTGAAATAGGAATTCTGAATTGAACTACACACTTTAACTGCAATGGGGCTTATTTACTATAGCAGTTTGGTAAAGCCTGGTACACATGGGCTGAATATTGGCCAGTATCAGCCGGTTCAGCAGAAACCAGCAGACATCTGGCCCCAGGGCAGCCATCAGAAATGTTGGGGCCCCTTACACTTTGCTTTAGGCCTGGCCCTCCCTCGAGCCGCCTGATCCCCAGCAATTCCCAACATTCCCCAGGGCCTGCCCACTAGCTGTCCTAGCGAATCCCCATACCTGTACGCACTCAGCTCCCCTCACACCTGGACGCACTTAGCCCCTTCCTCACACATGTACACACTTAAACCTCCTCACACCTGTACGCACTCAACCCACCTCATAGTTGTACGCACTCATCCCCCCTCACACCTGTACGCACTCAGCCCCCCCGAACACCTGTATGCACTCAGCCCCCTCATACCTGTAAACACTCAGCCTTCTCATACCTGTACACACTAAGCCTCCTCATACCTGTAAACAATCAACCCCCTTCACACCTGGTAGCCTTGTTTGGCCCGTGTGCATGGCAGCCTGTCAGAAGTCGGCCGAATGTCTGGCTACTATAGAAAGGGAATGCAATCAGCAGACAATGGCTGTGAGCAGTGATCAGTGGGTCCTGGCGGGGGGGGGGGGTAGTTTCCCTGTCAGAACACTAAAGCTCAGTTGGGGAGTCCACCAAACTCTAACATCGGATGTGTAGTGCAGCGATCTGTAAGTTTTCTTTTCATTCAGCCTGCTGGATTGAATAAAAAAAAAATTCCTGTGTATACCAGGTGTAGGACGATATCCTGCCTATCAGTGGCGGCCCATCCATAGGGGGAACACGGGTGCCGAAGTCCACTCAGCTGTGTTAGGTAAGCGAATGACTATTAGCCCCCCCATAACTGTAAACACTCAGCCCCCCAATACCTGTAAACACTCAGCCCCCTCACACCTGTACACACTCAGCTCCCTCATACCTGTACACACTCAGCCCCCCAATACCTGTAAACACTCAGCCCCCCTCACACCTGTACACACTCAGCCCCCCTCACACCTGTACACACTCAGCTCCCTCATACCTGTACACACTCAGCTCCCTCATACCTGTACACACTCAGCTCCCTCACACCTGTACACACTGAGCCCCCCTCACACCTGTACACACTCAACACCCCTCACACCTGTACACAATCAGCCCCCCTCACACCTGTACACACTCATCCCTCTCACACCTGTATACACCCAACACCCCTAACACCTGTACACACTCAGCTCCCTCATACCTGTACACACTCAGCTCCCTCATACCTGTACACACTCAGCCCCCCTCATACCTGTACACACTCAGCCCCCCTCATACCTGTACACACTCAGCCCCCCTCACACCTGTACACAATCAGCCCCCCTCACACCTGTACACACTCAGCCCTCTCACACCTGTACACACCCAACACCCCTCACATCTGTACACACTCAGCTCCCTCATACCTGTACACACTCAGCCCCCCTCATACCTGTACACACTCAGCCCCCCTCACACCTGTACACACACAACCCCCTGTACACCTGGCAGCCTTGTTTGGCCGTGTGTATGTCCTGAAGAAGCACACGATTCAGTGTGCTAAATGCATTGATGCAGGGAACGTCTGACCTGCCCCTCATACACCACGTGCTCCAGCTACAATGTGCATGACATTTCCACACCTTCATCTTCTTGCTGCTCTACTTGGAGAAGTCTGCTAAGCAAAGCCTGTTGAGTCCTTTGAGCCACTGTAGCCTGCACCATTCAAACAGCTGAAAAGATTGTTCAAACTTTCAGCTGAGACACAACAAGCTGTCTGCACACACAGTCACTCTGATCTGATCCACTCATCAGTGGTATTATCATTACCGGAGGAACCAAGTAAAATTGGGAGCCTATGGAAGCGATGCAGCCTTTGGCGGCTCCTGTGGAGTGGTGAGAGCCTCCGGGCTACCATTGGAATTATCCGCTTTCTTCCCTGTTCATTTTCCTCTCCACAAGCAGTGATTACATGATTATGTGATGTGACTCTGTGCATTGTGCTTACTGCAGTAGTATTTATCATGACCGGGATAACACACATGACTTTCATATCGCTCCTGTGAATATATCAGGTTGCTTTGATTTTGTACTCAGCCCCGTCACTACTGGGTTTTAACAAATTGTGATTCCATGGAAAGGTCTTGTGTACTGACCCTAAGTCATGCTTGCAAACAGGAGACCACCTCCATCCAACCAATAAAACATTTTTTTTTTTTTTGCAAAGGAAGGTCAGATCTTTCTTTCCGTGTCCCCTTGTGGACAGACAATAAGGATGAATCAGTCCAAAGGGGACACAGACAGTAATTCATATATTTATGACACAGACAGCAGTTCATATACTTACGCTTTTTTTTGTAGAGTTGGCAAGAGATAAAACCTTATAAACTATGAGAGGGGGATTGGCGCTGTTCACTATTCAAATCATGATACCTAATCTCACTACAAAGGAATGTGTGTGTAACAAATCTGGGTGAAAAAGTGATATATATAGTAAAAAGAAGCTAAAAAAATAATTTATTGCGTGTAATCACATAAACATGAATATCAGATATCCAAATCACCCCAAGAAAATTATTTTATAAAAAATGGTGAAAAATTACCATAAGTATGGCTGAAAACACTAGTAAACATAAGGACTATTCATAATAAAATTAAAAATGATAAATAAAAATAGTGGCAGATGAAAAATGTATAAAAAGCACCCTAAAAAACAATAAATAGTAAACAATCCAAATTGTGTTATACAAATGTGTGTATGTAAGATTTAAATCGTGGTCGTACAAAAAGTGAAACACTGGTGAGAAAATAAAAAATTCTGATAAAAAATGATTTAAAAAATATGTGATGGTTATCCGTGCAAACAGAAACTACAAAAGTTAATACATATATCCAGAAATTGTCCTATGTGTAAAAAATCCTTGTGCAAAAAATCTGATGTGTATCCAAGCGGTTCCGGATAGGTCTGCTGTGGTTGGTGTAAACCGTCTTATGTGGAACCCCCTCTTGTGCCCCCACTCACCAGAGTGCCCAACCCCTGCAGGGGTAATGGGCATATAAATGTAAATCCGGTGGCCAGAAATCCAAAGGATCGATGTCCCCCTCACCGACTCCTTTCCACTTGTGTCACCGCTGTATTCTTAATGGCATCCATCAGGAAATATCATGTACATGGAGAAGAGAAGAGCCTCATAGCGTAAATCCAAAGAGTTTTTATTTTGCTAATCCAGCTTACAATAAAAAGTTTTAATCAATAAAAACTGACACCGTTCTGCCGGCTAGCTCCACGCCAGATGCGGCAGACAGTGATGTGGTAGCGGCGTGCGTTCCACGGCCCGTCTACCAGAAACCGGAAGTCATCAGCATAGACTGAAGCTAAAGCGACGTATGCGTACCAAGTGACCACGCCTTACGCGTTTCGTCATCAAGACGTCATCTGAGGCGCGGCCATCTTGGTACACCATACGTCCTATATACTACAGGGAGGCGCCGCGGAGTCCATTCAGAAAGCGCTCTGGAAACAAGCACATCCACCCAGCAGGAAGTGAATGGATATAACTACCAAAATAAAATAACAAAAACGGAAACAGAAAATGGAGGTCTGACACCCCCTGGTGGAGGTTTATAAAAATATAAAAAAATATATAAAAAAGTTTTTTCAGTTAGTTTCAAGTCGCCTCCGTGTGTTTGAAATGGCAAACATTACAAGCATTAGTAGGTGTCTCAGCAGACAGACAGCTTTATGCATATAAACTCTATGATAAAAAAGGGAGGAAATAAAAACCCAAATAGAATAAAATATTAAATTACAATATTCCTTAAAAATTATTTAAATGGCATAAGTATAATAAATAAACACTAGACCAAATGCCAAAAAATGAAAATAAAAATTAGAAATTAAAAATTAAAATTACAGGCACCAATATCATGGATCAATGTAGATTCTGTCTGCTGAGACACCTACTAATGCTTGTAATGTTTGCCATTTCAAACACACGGAGGCGCCTTGAAACTAACTGAAAAAACTTTTTTATATGTTTTTTTATATTTTTATAAACCTCCACTAGGGGGTGTCAGACCTCCATTTTCTGTTTTCGTTTTTGTTATTTTATTTTGGTAGTTATATACATTCACTTCCTGCTGGGTGGATGTGCTTGTTTCCAGAGCGCTTTCTGATTGGACTCCGCGGCGCCTCCCTGTAGTATATAGGACGTATGGTGTACCAAGATGGCTGCGCCTCAGATGACGTCTTGATGACGAAACGCGTAAGGCGTGGTCACTTGGTACGCATACGTCGCTTTAGCTTCAGTCTATGCTGATGACTTCCGGTTTCTGGTAGACGGGCCGTGGAACGCACGCCGCTACCACATCACTGTCTGCCGCGTCTGGCGTGGAGCTAGCCGGCAGAACGGTGTCAGTTTTTATTGATTAAAACTTTTTATTGTAAGCTGGATTAGCAAAATAAAAAACTCTTTGGATTTACGCTATGAGGCTCTTCTCTTCTCTGTGTACATGATATTTCCTGATGGATGCCATTAAGAATACAGCGGTGACACAAGTGGGAAGGAGTCGGTGAGGGAGACATCGATCGTTTGGATTTCTGGCCACCGGATTTACATTTATATGCCCATTACCCCTGCAGGGGTTGGGCGCTCCGGTGAGTGGGGGCACAAGAGGGGGTTCCACATAAGACGGTTTACACCAACCACAGCAGACCTATCCGGAACCGCTTGGATACACATCAGATTTTTTGCACAAGGATTTTTTACACATAGGACAATTTCTGGATATATGTAATAACTTTTGTAGTTTCTGTTTGCACGGATAACCATCACATATTTTTTTTAATCATTTTTTATCAGAATTTTTTATTTTCTCACCAGTGTTTCACTTTTTGTACGACCACGATTTAAATCTAACATACACACATTTGTATAACACAATTTGGATTGTTTACCCACTTGACGACCGCCTCACGCTGATTTACGTCAGCAGAATGGCACGGGCAGGCAAAATCACATACCTGGTACGTGATTGCCTTCCTGCGGGTGGGGGGTCCGATCGGACCCCCCCCGGTGCCTGAGGCGGTCGCCGTTGGTCTGGGAGCGTTCCGTGATGAGGGGGAGGCCATCCGATCGTGGCTCCCCCCTCGCGATCGCTCCCAGCCAATGAGAATCCTCCCCTGCCTGTGTGTAGTACACACAGGCAGGGGAAATGATGTCATCTCTCCTCGGCTCGGCAGTTTCCGTTCCGGCGCCGAGGAGAGAAGACATCAATGTGAGTGCACAACACACACACACATACAGTAGAACATGCCAGGCACACAAAACACCCCCCTTTACCCCCCGATCACCCCCCAATCACCCCTCCCCCCTCCCTGTCACACTGACACCAAGCAGTATTTTGTTTTGTTTTTTTTCTGATTACTGCATGGTGTCAGTTTGTGACAGTTACTGTGGTGGGACAGTTACTGTTAGCCCCCTGTAGGTCTAGAATACCCCCCTAACCACCCCTAATAAATTTTTAACCCCTTGATCACCCCCTGTCGCCAGTGTCGCTAAGCGATCATTTTTCTGATCGCTGTATTAGTGTCGCTGGTGATGCTAGTTAGGGACGTAAATATTTAGGTTCGCCGTCAGCGTTTTATAGCGACAGGGACCCCCATATACTATCTAATAAATGTTTTAACCCCTTGATTGCCCCCTAGTTAACCCTTTCACCACTGATCACCGTATAACCGTTACGGATGACGCTGGTTAGTTCGTTTATTTTTTATAGTGTCAGGGCACCCGCCGTTTATTACCTAATAAAGGTTTAGCCCCCTGATCGCCCGGCGGTGATATGCGTTGCCCCAGGCAGCGTCAGATTAGTGCCAGTACCGCTAACACCCACGCACGCCGCATACCCCTCCCTTAGTGGTATAGTATCTGAACGAATCAATATCTGATCCGATCAGATCTATACTAGCGTCCCCAGCAGTTTAGGGTTCCCAAAAACGCAGTGTTAGCAGGATCAGCCCAGATACCTGCTAGCACCTGCGTTTTGCCCCTCCGCCCGGCCCAGCCCACCCAAGTGCAGTATCGATCGATCACTGTCAGTTAAAAAACACTAAACGCATAACTGCAGCATTCGCAGAGTCAGGCCTGATCCCTGCGATCGCTAACAGTTTTTTTGGTAGCGTTTTGGTGAACTGGCAAGCGCCAGTGGCCTAGTACACTCCGGTCGTAGTCAAACCAGCACTGCAGTAACACGTGGTGACGTGGCGAGTCCCATAAGTGCAGTTCAAGCTGGTGAGGTGGCAAGCACAAGTAGTGTCGTGCTGCCACCAAGAAGAAGACAAACAGGCCCGTCGTGCCCATAGTGCCCTTCCTGCTGCATTCGCCAATCCTAATTGGGAACCCACCGCTTCTACAGCGCCCGTACTTCCCCCATTCACATCCCCAACCAAATGCAGTCGGCTGCATGAGAGGCATTTTCTTTATGTCCTCCCGAGTACCCCTACCCAACAAACCCCCCCAAAAAAGATGTGTCTGCAGCAAGCGCGGATATAGGTGTGACACCCGCTATTATTGTCCCTCCTGTCTTGACAATCCTGGTCTTTGCATTGGTGAATGTTCTGAACGCTACCATTCACTAGTTGAGTATTAGCGTAGGGTACAGCATTGCACAGACTAGGACACACTTTCACAGGGTCTCCCAAGATGCCATCGCATTTTGAGAGACCCGAACCTGGAACCGGTTACCGTTATAAAAGTTACAGTTACAAAAACAGTGTAAAAAAACAAACAAAAAAAAAACACAAAAAAAATATAAAATAAAAAATAATAGTTGTCGTTTTATTGTTCTCTCTCTCTCTCTATTCTCTCTCTATTGTTCTGCTTTTTTTTACTGTATTCTATTCTGCAATGTTTTATTGTTATTATGTTTTATCATGTTTGCTTTTCAGGTATGCAATTTTTATACTTTACCGTTTACTGTGTTTTATTATTAACCATTTTTTTGTCTTCAGGTACGCCATTCATGACTTTGAGTGGTTATACCAGAATGATGCCTGAAGGTTTAGGTATCATCTTGGTATCATTCTTTTCAGCCAGCGGTCGGCTTTCATGTAAAAGCAATCCTAGCGGCTAATTAGCCTCTAGACTGCTTTTACAAGCAGTGGGAGGGAATGCCCCCCCCCCACCGTCTTCCGTGTTTTTCTCTGGCTCTCCTGTCTCAACAGGGAACCTGAGAATGCAGCCGGTGATTCAGTCAGCTGACCATAGAGCTGATCAGAGACCAGAGTGGCTCCAAACATCTCTATGGCCTAAGAAACCGGAAGCTACGAGCATTCTATGACTTAGATTTCCCCGGATGTAAACAGCGCCGTTGGGAAATTGGGATAGCGGGAAAGCATTTTATCACACCGATCTTGGTGTGGTCAGATGCTTTGAGGGCAGAGGAGAGATCTAGGGTCTAATAAACCCCAATTTTTTCAAAAAAGAGTACCTGTCACTACCTATTGCTATCATAGGGGATATTTACATTCCCTGAGATAACAATAAAAATGATTTAAAAAAAAAAATGAAAGGAACAGTTTAAAAATAAGATAAAAAAGCAAAAAAAAATAAAGAAAAAAAAAAAAAAAAAAAAAAAAAAAAAGCACCCCTGCCCCCCCCTGCTCTCGTGCTATGGCGAACGCAAGCATTGGTCTGCCGTCAAATGTAAACAGCAATTGCACCATGCATGTGAGGTATCACTGCGAAGGTCACATCGAGGACAGTAAGTTTAGCAGTAGATCTCCTCTGTAAATCTAAAATGGTAACCTGTAAAGGCTTTTAAAGGCTTTTAAAAATGTATTTATTTTGTTGCCACTGCCCGTTTGTGCGCAATTTTAAAGCATGTCATGTTTGGTATCCATGTACTCGGCCTAAAATCATCTTTTTTATTTCATTAAACATTTGGGCAATATAGTGTGTTTTAGTGCA
The DNA here is from genome assembly GCF_042186555.1 of Aquarana catesbeiana. Lineage (NCBI taxonomy): Eukaryota > Metazoa > Chordata > Amphibia > Anura > Ranidae > Aquarana > Aquarana catesbeiana. The sequence continues at coordinate 766,132,770 of NC_133325.1, read as the reverse complement.
TTAAAATTTAAAAAAGTGTGTTTTTTCCCCAAAAAATGCGTTTGAAAAATCGCTGCGCAAATACTGTATGAAAAAAAAAAATGAAACACCCACCATTTTAATCTGTAGGGCATTTGCTTTAAAAAAATATATAATGTTTGGGGGTTCAAAGTAATTTTCTTGCAAAAAAAAATAATTTTTTCATGTAAACAAAAAGTGTCAGAAGGGGCTTTGTCTTCAAGTGGTTAGAAGAGTGGGTGATGTGTGACATAAGCTTCTAAATGTTGTGCATAAAATGCCAGGACAGTTCAAACCCCCCCCAAATGACCCCATTTTGGAAAGTAGACACCCCAAGCTATTTGCTGAGAGTCATGTCGAGTCCATGGAATATTTTAAATTGTGACACAAGGTGCGGGAAAGAGACACATTTTTTTTTTTTTTTTGCACAAAGTTGTCACTAAATGATATATTGCCCAAACATGCCATGGGAATATGTGAAATTACACCCCAAAATAAATTCTGTTGCTTCTCCTGAGTATGGGGATACCACATGTGTGAGACTTTTTGGGAGCCTAGCCGCGTACGGGACCCCGAAACCAAGCACCGCCTTCAGGCTTTCTAAGGGCGTAAATTTTTGATTTCACTCTTCACTGCCTATCACAGTTTCGGAGGCCATGGAATGCTCAGGTGGCACAACCCCCCCCCAAATGACCCCATTTTGGAAAGTAGACACCCCAAGCTATTTGCTGAGCAGTATAGTTAGTATTTTGCAGACCTCACTTTTTGTCACAAAGTTTTGAAAATTGAAAAAAGAAAAAAAAATGTTTTTTCTTGTCTTTCTTCATTTTCAAAAACAAATGAGAGCTTCAAAATACTCACCATGCCTCTCAGCAAATAGCTTGGGGTGTCTACTTTCCAAAATGGGGTAATTTGGGGGGGGGTTTGTGCCACCTGGGCATTCCATGGCCTCCGAAACTGTGATAGGCAGTGAAGAGTGAAATCAAAAATTTACACCTTTAGAAAACCTGAAGGCCGTGATTGGTTTTCGGGGCCCCGTACGCGGCTAAGGGCTCCCGAAAAGTCCCACACATGTGGTATCCCCGTACTCAGGAGAAGCAGCTGAATGTATTTTGGGGTGCAATTCCACATATGCCCATGGCCTGTGTGAGCAATATATCATTTAGTGACAACTTTGTGCAAAAAAAAAAAAAAAGTGTCACTTTCCCGCAACTTGTGTCAAAATATAAAATATTCCATGGACTCAACATGCCTCTCAGCAAATAGCTTGGGGTGTCTACTTTCCAAAATGGGGTCATTTGGGGGGGGGTTGTGCCATCTGGGCATTTTATGGCCTTCAAAACTGTGATAGGTAGTGAGGAGTGAAATCAAAAATGTACGCCCTTAGAAATCCTGAAGGCGGTGATTGGTTTTCGGGGCCCCTTACGCGGCCAGGCTCCCGAAAAGTCCCACACATGTGGTATCCCCGTACTCAGGAGAAGCAGCTGAATGTATTTTTTTGGGGTGCAATTCCACATATGCCCATGGCCTGTGTGAGCAATATATCATTTAGTGACAACTTTTTGTAAATTTTTTTTTTTTTGTCATTATTCAATCACTTGGGACAAAAAAAATAAATATTCAATGGGCTCAACATGCCTCTCAGCAATTTCCTTGGGGTGTCTACTTTCCAAAATGGGGTCATTTGGGGGGGTTTGTACTGCCCTGCCATTTTAGCACCTCAAGAAATGACATAGGCAGTCATAAACTAAAAGCTGTGTAAATTCCAGAAAATGTACCCTAGTTTGTAGACGCTATAACTTTTGCGCAAACCAATAAATATACGCTTATTGACATTTTTTTTACCAAAGACATGTGGCCAAATACATTTTGGCCTAAATGTATGACTAAAATTGAGTTTATTGAATTTATTTTATAACAAAAAATAGAAAATATCATTTTTTTTCAAAATTTTCGGTCTTTTTCCATTTATAGCGCAAAAAATAAAAACGGCAGAGGTGATCAAATACCATCAAAAGAAAGCTCTATTTGTGGGAAGAAAAGGACGCAAATTTTGTTTGGGTACAGCATTGCATGACCGCGCAATTAGCAGTTAAAGCGACGCAGTGCCAAATTGGAAAAAGTCCTCTGGTCCTTAAGCAGCATAATGCTCCTTAAGTGGTTACTATTTATTGTTTTTTAGGGTGCTTTTTATACATTTTTCATCTGCCACTATTTTTATTTATCATTTTTAATTTTATTATGAATAGTCCTTATGTTTACTAGTGTTTTCAGCCATACTTATGGTAATTTTTAACCAGTTTTTATAAAATAATTTTCTTGGGGTGATTTGGATATCTGATATTCATGTTTATGTGATTACACGCAATTAATTAATCTTTTAGCTTCTTTTTACTATATATATATATCACTTTTTCACCCAGATTTGTTACACACACATTCCTTTGTAGTGAGATTAGGTATCATGATTTGAATAGTGAACAGCGCCAATCCCCCTTTCATAGTTTATATCACTTGGACTTCACTTAGGTGTTTTCCTTTTTTGGGGGGGCTGCAGTTCGTATTGGTGTCTGTCCTAAGCGCAGAATATTAGTTTACAAGAGATAAAACCTTAGTCAGATTTTTTTTTTGTTCCATTGGGGAGAGAAAATGAAGGGAAATCATACTAATGAGGACATGGGTTGTGATTAAAATCAATTACGTTTGTGCAAAAGCTCAGTTTTAGAAAACTTAACAACGACTTACAGTAGGTTTTCAGTTGAACCGGTTGAGTTGGTGTCAGAGCTCTGCTATTAGCCGTTAGTCACTGAGCGTCTTCTCAGCCATTCTTTGCATACTCTGCTCTCTCAGAGTCCTGGATGTGTCCAATCTTGTGGAACGCTCATTAGTCTTGATACATCAATGGATCAGTACGCACTCTTCATAGCTGCTGAAATGAAGCGTCTGTCTTTCAGAGACTGCCCTTCTTATATGGAAATCATTATCGCCCAATCAATTGACAAATGACAGAAGCTGGGAGTAAATCACACCATGTGGCGTGAGTTGAGACAGCCAATCACTTTCGGAGTCGTGTCAGAGGTTGGAGTACGCTTAGATCATTTTATTTCGGTATGTAAGAAGGTTCCACCCCTGAGATCTGAGACATTGATTATGATTTACTAAAGTTAAAGAAAATTAATAAATAAGGTGAAATCATGGAATAATGTGCGAGGAATAATCATATTTTTGTAACTTTCTCTTGTCATGACTTGCTGTGAATACGGGTTCTCCATATTTATGCCCAGCTTCTAGTCCTGTAGTAAATCAACCCTATTAAGTCCAACATAAAGATACACTCTGGGGTTGATTTACTAAAGGCAAATCCACTCTGGGCTACAAGTGCACTGCAAGTAAATTTGAAAGTGCTCTTGGAAGTGCAGTCGCTGTAAATCCAAGGGGAAGATCTGAAATGAGGGGAAGCTCTGCTGATTTTATCATCCAATCATGTACAAGCAAACATGCTGTTTTTTATCTTCCTTGCATGTTCCCCCTCGGATCTACAGCGATTGCACTTCCAAGTGGATTTGTCTTTAGTAAATAAACCCCTCTTTCTCCAGCTGGCACACCGTCCTAATACTTGAGCCATCACATCTCTAAAAGTGCACATAGACAGATCAAACCATGACATTACTTCCATACAGTGGCGGCCGCTTATAAGGAGCGCAGAGGCACCGCCCCTCTAATCCATGCGCCTGGCCCCTAATCTCCATGCAGGGCGATGGACACATAGATTTCAATGGGGTTTTTTATTTTTGAAGAAGAAGAACATGATTGGAGCCTGAGGCTCTAATTGGCTTCAAAAAGGGTGGGCTCAGGGCGCAGAGCCCACCCACTTGTGTGACATTAGTGAATTAATATTCGCTAATGTCTTCCTGCTTCTCCTCCTGGCCAATCAGGAAGCGGGTTCTGAGACCCAATTGGCCAAAAATCCTTAGACCTAATTGCTGGGAGTCCTAAGACTTGATTGGCAGCGTTTGATCAGCACATTGGCAGCATATGATGGGCAGTTGGGCACAATGGCAGCATTTGATGGGCACACTAGCAGCATATGATGGGCAGTTGGGCACACTGGCAGCATATTATGGGCAGTTGGGCACACTGGCAGCATATGACTGGCACACTGGCAGCATTTGATGGGCACAGTGGCAGCGTTTGGCACAGTAGCTGAGTTTGATGGCACAGTGGCTGCATTTGATGGCACAGTGGCTGCTTTTGATGGCACAGTGGCTGCATTTGATGGCACAGTGGCTGCGTTTGATGGCACAGTGCCTGGGTTTGATGGCCACAGTGGCAGCATATGATGGGCAGTTGGGCACACTGGCAGCATATGATGGGCACAGTGGCTGCATTTGATGGCACAGTGGCAGTGTTTGGCACAGTAGCTGCGTTTGATGGCACAGTGGCTGTGTTTGATGGTTTTTTGATGTTTTTTTTCATCATTTTTCATCATTCAGTGTAGGGTTTACTATAAATTTTGTACTCAGCCCCGTCACCACTGGGTTTTAACAAATTGTGATTCCATGGAAAGGTCTTGTGTACTGACCCTAAGTCATGCTTGCAAACAGGAGACCCCCTCCATCCTACCGCAATAAAACTTTTTTTTTTTTTGCAAAGGATGGGTCAGATCTTTCTTTCCATGTCCCCTTGGGGACAGATAATAAGGATGAATCAGTCCAAAGGGGACACAGACAGTAATTCATATATTTACGACACAGACAGCAGTTCATATACTTACACTTTTTGGCAAGAGTTAAAACCTTAGTCAGATTTTTATTGGTTTTTGTTTTCGTTCCATTGGGGAGAGAAAATGAAGGGAAATCACACTAATGAGGACATGGGTTGTGATAAAAATCAATTACGTTTGTGCAAAAGCTCCATTTTAGAAAACTTAACAACGACTTGCAGTAGGTTTGCAGTTGAACGGGTTGAGTTGGTGTCAGAGCTCTGCTATCAGCTGTTAGTCACTGAGCGTCTTCTCAGCCATTCTTTGCATACTCTGCTCTCTCAGAGTGCTGGATGTGTCCAATCTTGTACTGCACTCATCAATGTAGTAATGTGTCAGTACGCTTCCCCGGTCAGGTAATGCTCTCAGGTGTTGGGATCAGCTCGGCGACGTTCACTCTTCATAGCTGCTGAAATGCAGCTTCTGTCTTTCAGCCGACTGCCCTTCTATTTTTTTTTTCAAATATACATTTTTTTGAGCACCAACAAAGGCAGAGATCCCAACGTTACAAACAATTTGAAAATATCGTGTACATAACAGACACTTTGTTCAGTTGGTGTCAGAGCTCTGCTATCAGCTGTTAGTCACTGAGCGTCTTCTCAGCCATTCTTTGCATACTCTGCTCTCTCAGAGTGCTGGATGTGTCCAATCTTGTGGAACGCTCATTAGTCTTGACACCTCAGTGGATCAGTACTCAACCTTCATAGCTGCTGAAATGAAGCGTCTGTCTTTCAGCCGACTGCCCTTCTTATATGGAAATCATCATCGCCCAATCAGTTGACAAATGACAGAAGCTGGAAGTAAATCACACCATATGACGTGAGTTGAGACAGCCAATCACTTTCGGAGTCGTGTCAGAGGTTGGAGGACGCTTAGATCATTTTATTCCGGTATGTAAGAAAGTTCCACCCCTGAGATCTGAGACATTGATTATGATTTACTAAAGGACAAGAAAATTAATAAATAAGGTGAAATCATGGAATAATGTGCGAGGAAAAATCATATTTTTGTAACTTTCTCTTGTCATGACTTGCTGTGAATACGGGTTCTCCATATTTATGCCCAGCTTCTAGTCCTTTAGTAAATCAACCCTATTAAGACCAACATAAAAATACACTCTGGGGTTCATTTACTAAAGGCAAATACACTTTACACTACAAGTGCACTGCAAGTACATTTGAAAGTGCACTTGGAAGTGCAGTCGCTGTAAATCCAAGGGGAAGATCTGAAATGAGGGGAAGCTCTGCTGATTTTATCAATCAATCATGTACAAGCAAACATGCTGTTTTTTATTTTCCTTGCATGTTCCCCTCGGATCTACAGCGACTGCACTACCAAGTGGATTTGTCTTTAGTAAATAAACCCCTCTGTCTCCAGCTGGCACACCGTCCTAATACTTGAGCCATCACATCTCTAAAAGTGCACATAGACAGATCAAACCATGACATGACTTCCATACAGTGGCGGCCACTCATAAGGGGCACAGGGGCACCGCCCCTCTAATCCATGCACCTGGCCCCTAATCTCCATGCAGGGCAATGGACGCATAGATTTCAATGGGGTTTTTTATTTTTGAAGAAGAAGAACATGATTGAAGCCTGAGGCTCTAATTGGCTTCCAAAAGGGTGGGCTCGGAGCGCAGAGCCCACCCACTTGTGTGACATTAGCGAATTAATATTCGCTAATGTCTTCCTGCTTCTCCTCCTGGCCAATCAGGAAGCGGGTCCTGAGACCCGATTGGCCAAGAATCCTTAGACCTAATTGCTGGGAGTCCTAAGACTTGATTGGCTGGGAGGAGAAGCGACTGCTGGGACTCGGGTGGAGATGTAGAGGGGAAGCCGCGACCTTGATGGGGTAAATGCGGGGCTGGCAGGCGATGGGCAAGCGAAGCAGTGATCGAGCGGGGCAACGGGGGGGAGTGAGGGGGCCAGGTTTGTTTGCTGCCCCCCCAAAAAATTGAGCACCAGCCGCCACTGCTTCCATCCATGGAAAGATCTAAATCTGTCACAATCTCTGAGTGTTATCAGCAATAAAATAAATAATAAGTATCTAAACATCACCGTTCATACAGTTTATAATTCTAAATTTTATGTAAGGCTCAGTTTACGCTACTGAGACCTGAAAGTTGCTGACGGTGCGACTTTGCCAGGTGACTTCCTGGTGACATGCTGGCGATTTGCTGGTGACGTGAGTACTACTTTTTTTTCAAATTCTTTTTTTATTATTTTATTTCCAAGAAAAGTACAAAAAACCATCCCAAACGTCACACCTCAATTTGGGCCCAATGCTTCAAATTCACAACTACCCCTTGCTACAAAGACATCATGTTTGTAACCCCTGACGTCATACAGCCAAATACAATCTCCTAACTAAATGTATCTGTATGATGTTTATTCTACTACTGTTAGCAGGGCCGTCTTTAATATTGATTGGACCCTGGGCAAAAATTTTCTTGGGGGCCCCCCATGCAGTTTCGCTCTCCACCTGTTCTGAGACATACAATAAATAGCAGCTAGACTCAAAATCAGTTTACTGAATCAGATCAGGCAGCAGGTTACGGCAAACATTACAGCTCACTAATTAGTTGCTAGAGGTTACAGCACATGATTTCTGCTTGTTGATTGGTTTCTAGAGATTACTGTACATCAATACTGCTCACTGATTGGTTACTGCACATCATTAATGCTTACTGATTGGTTGCTAGAGGTTACAGCACATCATCTCCTCACTGCCTGCACACCATTGACTGGGGAGGTGAGGGGACCCATTATTAGACAGAAAACTCCTAGGGATCCTAGGACTCCTAGGATCAGTGGCAGTGCTGGGGGGAGTGCAATCAATGGCAATGCTGATTTTTTTTACTGACTACCAATATAAAAAGGAGTTTTTAAACTGACCACTAATGTAATAGGGGTTTACACTGACCAGTAATGGAATAGAAGCATTCACAGTAACCACCAATGTAAGGAGGGATTTACACTGACCACCAATGTAAGGGGGACATTCACACTGGCCACTAGTGTGAATGAAAGAATTCTACACCAAGCACCAAATGTAATGAGAAGATTTTCACTGACCACCAATGTAACTGAGACATTTAGCCTGCGTTCACATTTGTGTGTGTTGGGAACACATGCAAAATTGCTTTCCTGACAACACAGAAGCGTGCTGCACTTTAGCAGATACACAGCAGTGCCATTAATTGATGCTAACCTCTGCACCCCAAACCTCCCCCATCCTCCCACTCCAATTCCCCTCCCCTTTAACGCTACCTGCCTCCTCTGCTCATCTTTGCACCCACCTTCCTTACCTCCATACATCCCCTCCTTGGTCACCTGTGCACCCCAAACTGTAATAACTTCTCTGCCTACTTCTGTACATCCACACTACCCCCCCCCCCCACACACACACACACACACACTAATTTGCTTACCTTTGCAGAACAGGCTGATGGTAGGCTTCATGACCACAGTTGTAGGCAGGATTTTCTCCCCAGTGGGCAGCATTCAGTATAAGGGATGGTGGATATGACCTCAGGGGGCATGATATACATATGAATGCCATCTCTATTTACATATGAATGCTACCGGTCCGCCACTATTTACATATGAATGCTGCTGCTATTTACATAACAATGTCAGTATTTACATGTAAATACAAGGTGTGCATGTGAGTCATCTGTACACAACAATAGGGCAGAGCTAGGCAGCATTAGTAACAGAACTACACGCTGAGATATCAGGACACAGCATGAGACTAAAATCTCAAGGGACGAGGGAATTTAAACTGGGATAGTTGGCAAGTATGAGGCAGCTGCTTTGGGCCCCACAACAATGACAAGGCCCAGGGCAGCTGCCCCTTTTGCCCTGCCTTAAAGACGGCCCTGACCATTAGTTGTATACTTTGTGTATGGAATCTAGAACACTACATCGGTTACCAGCACTTCATTCTTCCTCCTCACCTCTCTTCTTTTCTTTTTCCTTCTTTTTTTCTCATTCTCTTCTCCTAAACCCTCATGGTACCTACTTTTTTTCAATCAACTAATTTTTATTGAATTTTTTCACATATACACCAAAAGAAAAACACTTATGACATTCCCATCACATTACCCCATCCAACCTCTGTGCAAAAAAAACCAAAAAAACACACAACACATCCCCTCTCTAACTGCGTTCATCAGACCCTATTTTAATTCCCGCTTTCACATTATTCCAAGATGGTGTCTATTTTATAAATATTCAATTCACTCTAGTTATATCTTTCCTAATTAATTTCCCATATCATTAAGATACTCTGAATGCTCAGCTAGATTAGACATTAGTCACCAATGTTTATAGGTCAGTCTAAAATTAAGATTAATTGTTTTGATCCATTGATCTGTCATTGGTGGACAGTTTGATACCCATTTTTTGCAAAATAAGTTTACATGCCATATACATACAGTGGGGCAAAAAAGTATTTAGTCAGCCACCAATTGTGCAAGTTCTCCCACTTAAAAAGATGAGAGAGGCCTGTAATTGTCATCATAGGTATACCTCAACTATGAGAGACAAAATGTGGAAACAAATCCAGACAATCACATTGTCTGATTTTTGAAAGAATTTATTTGCAAATTATGGTGGAAAATAAGTACTTGGTCACCTACAAACAAGCAAGATTTCTGACTCTCACAGATGTGTATCTTCTTCTTTAAGAGGCTCCTCTGTCCTCCACTCATGACCTGTATTAATGGCACCTGTTTAAACTTGTTATCAGTATAAAAGACACCTGTCCACAAGCTCAAACAGTCACACTCCAAACTCCACTATGGTGAAGACCAAACAGCTGTCGAAGGACACCAGAAACAAAATTGTAGACCTGCACCAGGCTGGGAAGACTGAATCTGCAATAGGCAAGCAGCTTGGTGTGAAGAAATCAACTGTGGGAGCAATAATTAGAAAATGAAAGACATACAAAACCACTGATAATCTCCCTCGATCTAGGGCTCCACGCAAGATCTCACCCCGTGGGGTCAAAATGATCACAAGAACGGTGAGCAAAAATCCCAGAACCAAACGGGGGGGACCTAGTGAATGACCTGCAGAGAGTTGGGACCAACGTAACAAAGGCTAGTGCAATTTGGGGCATCGCCACAACATATGTATAAGTGTACCTGTACCATTTGTGCATCTTGGGCAGTTGGGTGTAATTGCCTTACCCCAAGAATACCGGTACCTACTTTAACTTTTGATTGTAAATGACTTTTCAAATGCTTACCTGGACCGAGGTCCTTACATATGGTTTTACTTTTTGCCTCCCTCACATCCGAGTTTCCCGTCCCTGAAGGTCTACGCCGGGTGTTAATTGTTTCAATTTGTATTCATTCTTGTATCTACACAATGTACCTGTATTATTTCTGTCTATTCTGTTTGCTATTTCTTTAACCACTTGCCGACCTGCTCATGCAGATACACTGCACAAGGTCGGCCCTCCTGCGCAAACCTGTACGTCAGTCCACAAAAGCAAGATAGCAAGATAGCGGGCACGTGCCTGCCGCGCTTGCTGAGGGAGCGAGCCCGTGGGTCCCGCGGACTCGATGTCGGCTAGCGGCCCACGATCGCGGCGAGGAGAGGCAGAACGGGGAACAATAATGTCACTGGTCCCCAAAAAGTGTAATTTGGGGTCATATTTATCTGCCACAATGTCGCAGTCCCGCTAAAAATCGAAAATTGTCTCCATTACCAGTAAAAATAATTTAAAAAAATAAAAGTCCCTAAATCTATCCCGTAGCTTGTAGACGCGATAACTTTTGCACAAACCAATCAATATAGGCCTATTGTGATTTTTTTTTTTTACCAAAAATATGTAGAAGAAAACATATTGGCCTAAACTGATAAATAAATTTGTTTTTTTTTTATATTTTTTTTGGATATGTATTATAGCAAAATGTAGAAAAAAAACCTTTTTTTTTTCAAAATTGACGGTCTTTTTTTGTTTATAGCGCAAAAAATAAAAAACTGCAGAGGTGAACAAATACCACCAAAAAAAGCTCTATATGTGTGGGAAAAAAGAGTACAGCGTCGCACGACCGCGCAATTGTCAATTAAAGCGACGCAGTTCCGTATTGCAAAAAATGCTCTGGTCATTAAGGGGGTAAAACCTTCCAGGGCTGAAGTTGTTAAATAAACAGATATTTAAAAAAAACAGCTACCAACATAGCACAGACTGCATAACTTACCCAAAACAAACAAACAAAAAAAAATCAAAGAAAAAAAAACCCAACAATAAATGCTACCTTAGCTCAAGTGTGTGCGACCCATAGAGCCTTTTTATAAGTAATCCAGATAACATAACCCCTTCACACCGAAGTACGCAAATTTGCGTTAATGGCTTGAAGGGGTCATGCCGGGATGATGCTTGCAGCTGCAGGCATCACCCCGGTACCGTTTTTTAGAGCAGGCGGTTGGCTCTTTAGTGATAACTGTGGCTAAAAGCCGCACGGCTGTTATCCTTAAGGAGCAGGAGGGGACGACCCTCCCTCTTGCTGCCTTCCGCCACTCTTCTCGGGCCTCCCATCCCACCTGGAGACCTGATCCACCGTCCACCGGCTAGGCTGAGACCCGTACGAAGCCAGATTCGGCTCTGATCGGGTCTCCGATTAAAAATCCCGGAAGCGACATCACAACGTCACTTCCGGCTTACTTGGCTGCCAATGGCGCCGCTTTAAAAAAAAATGACTATAATGAGCATCGCCAATTTTGGCGGTCAGAATATTTTTAAGTGCAAAAGAGGGATTTGGGCTCTTTTAGACCCCCGATCCCTCCATAAAGAAGACCTGTCACAACCTATTACTGTCACAAGGGATGTTTACATTCCTTGTGACAGCAATAAAAGTGATCATATTTTTTTTTTAAATGGACAATGTAAAAAAAGAAATAAAATAAAATAACTAAGAAACATTTTTTTTTAAACGCGCCTCTGTCCCCGCATGCTCGCGCAACAAAGAAAACGTATACGTAAGTTGCGTCCGCAAATGTAAACAGTGTTTAAATCACACATGTGAGGTATCGCCGTGATCGTCAGAGCGAGAGTAATAATTCTAGCAAAAGACCTCCTCTGTAACTCTAACCTGGTAACCGTTACATTTTTAAAAATCGTTGCCTATGGAGATATGTAGGTATCGTAGTTTGTCGCCATTCCACAAGTGTGCGCAATTTCAAAGCATAACATGTTAGGTATATATTTACTCAGCATAACATCTTTCACATTATACAAAAAAATTAGGCTAACTTTACTGTTTCATTTTTTTAATTTATGAAAGTGTCTTTTTTCCCAAAAAAATGCGTTGAAGAGACCGCTGCGCAAATACCGTGTGACATAAAATCGCAGTGGTGTAGACCAAGCCTTAACGAAACAGAGCAGCGGGAGCGTAGGGATTTGCAAAAAATGTATTCAGTTCATTAAACAAGCAATGTATCACTTACATCAGTCATTCTCAAACAGGGTTTTGTGGAACCCTAGGGTTCCTTCTGGGGTAGTTAATGGTTCCTTGATGTGTGGTAAACTGACTTCACATGTGATGGTGCCTTCATAGGTTCAGGTCCAACACTACTTGGCACAGCCAGAGCCATGTCTATATAGATGGCATTCAATTAAGGAGCATCCCTCTCATTGATCACCACCAACAGAAGGGGAATTTTCCAATGTGTCTTGTGTATTGCAGCCATTTGAAATAATCATGTGTGAATGGAGCCTAAATAGACCTAGAAGTTTGTGGTATGCTCTTCGTGGTAAACCTAGAAGTGACTTTAAAAAGACCTAGAAGTCTGTGGTAAACTGTCCATGGTAGACTAAACTGTGTGTGGTATAACTAAAGTGTGCGTGATAAGAATAAAGTGTGTGTGGTAAGAATAAAGTGTGTGTGGTAAGACTAAACTGTGCGTGGTAAGACTAAAGTGTGTGTGGTAAGACCCAAGATGTGTGTGGTAAGACCCAAGATGTGTGTGGTAAGACTAAAGTGTGTGTGGTAAGACTAAAGTGTGTGTGGTAAGACCCAAGATGTGTGTGGTAAGATTAAACTGTGCGTGGAAAGACTAAAGTGTAAGCATGGCAAGACTAACGTATAAGCGTGGTAATAAACCTAGAAGTGACTTCAAATAAACCTAGAAGTATCCTTTCCTAGAATTCTCTTCTCCACTCCATGCACACAAACATGACCCGTTGTGCGAACTTCTTGAAAATCACTCTTGTGATGTTTACACTCTTGATGATCCTGCCAAGCTGTTTGGAAACCAAAGAATGCACATTACCGCTGTCGAATCTTCAAGGAGGTCCACAACACTTTTAACCGGTTCAATACAGGGCATTTTCACCCCCTTCCTTGCCAGGCCAATTTTTAGTTTTCAGCGCTGTCGCACTTTAAACGACAATTGCGCGGTCGTGCGACGTTGTACCCAAAAAAAATTGACGTCCTTTTTTCCCCACAAATAGAGCTTTCTTTTGGTGGTATTTGATCACCTCTGCGGTTTTTATTTTTTGCGCTATAAACAAAAGAACAGCGACAATTTTGAAAAAAACACAATATTTTTTACTTTTTGCTATAATAAATATCCCAATTTAAAAAAAAAAACTAGTTTTTTCCTCAGTTTCGGCCGATACGTATTCTTCTACATATTTTTGGTAAAAAAAATCGCAATAAGCGTATATTGATTGGTTTGCGCAAAAGTTATAGCGTCTACAAAATACGGGATAGATTTATGGCATTTAAAAAAAAAAAAAAATTATTTATTTTTTTTACTAGTAATAGCGGCGATTGCGATTTTTTTTCGTGACTGCGACATTATGGCGGACACATCGGACACTTTTGACACATTTTTGGGACCATTCACATTTATACAGCGATCAATGCTATAAAATTGCATTGATTACTGTGTAAATGTGACAGGCAGTGAAGGGGTTAACCACTAGGGGGCGGGGAGGGGTTAATTATGTTACCTAGGGAATGATTCTAACTGTAGGGGGCGGGGAGGGGACCAATCAGTGTTCCGCTGTTCTGGGAATACAGATCGGTCTCCTCTCACCTGACAGGCTGTGGATCTGTGTGTTTACACACACAGATCCACGGTCCGGCCCGGTTAACGGGCAATCGCGGGTGCCCGGCGGACATCGCGGCCGCCGGGCACACGCACCGGGTCCTGAGCAACGCGGAGGGCGCGTGCGTGCCCCCTAGGCGGCCGGGAACCCGAGGCCGTCATATGACGTCCACCCAGGATGGGGGATCCCATCTGTGGACGTCATATTACAATAGCCGGGTATTGAAGTGGTTAAAAATATGGAAAGTTTCATTGTGGATTCTACAGCTTGTCATGCCACTTTGGGCTTCCTTGTTAGTGCAAATCCCCCTTTATACTGTGCACACATTCTTATGCAAGTCATGCTGGGGTTTTGCACTGAAGAGATGGTCTGTATTGGGGGTCTGTACTGAGGAGGTGGTCTGTACTGATAAGGTTGTCTGTACTGGGGTCTGTACTGAGGAGGTGGTCCGTACTGAGAAGGTGGTCTGTACTGAGAAGGTGGTCTGCACTGAGGAGGTGGTCTGTACTGGGGGTCTGAACTGAGGAGGTGGTCTGTACTGAGGTGGTGGTCTATACTGGGGGTCTGTACTGAGAAGGTGGTCTGTACTGGGGTCTGTACTGAGAAGGTGGTCTGTACTGGGGTCTGTACTGAGAAGGTGGTCTGTACTGGGGTCTGTACTGAGGAGGTGGTCTGTACTGGGGGTCTGAACTGAGGAGTTGGTCTGTACTGGGGTCTGTACTGAGGAGGTGGTCTGTACTGGGATCTGTACTGAGAAGGTGGTCTGTACTGGGGTCTGTACTGAGGAGGTGGTCTGTACTGGGGGTCTGAACTGAGGAGTTGGTCTGTACTGGGGTCTGTACTGAGAAGGTGGTCTGTACTGGGGTCTGTACTGAGGAGGTGGTCTGTACTGGGGTCTGAACTGAGGAGGTGGTCTGTACTGGGGTCTGTACTGAGGAGGTGGTCTGTACTGGGGGTCTGAACTGAGGAGTTGGTCTATACTGAGGGTCTGTACTAATACTAAGGAGGTGGTCTGTACTGAAGGGGTGGTCTCTACTGGAGGGCTGTACTGAGGAGGTGGTCTGTACTGAGGAGGTGGTCTGTACTGGGGGTCTGTACTGAGTAGGGATGAGCTTCGAGTTCGAGTCGAACTCATGTTCGACTCGAACATTGGCTGTTCGCAAGTTCGCCGAACAGCGAACAATTTGGGGTGTTCGCGGCAAATTCGAATGCCGCGGAACACCCTTTAAAAGTCTATGGGAGAAATCAAAAGTGCTAATTTTAAAGGCTAATATGCAAGTTATTGTCATAAAAAGTGTTTGGGGACCTGGGTCCTGCCCCAGGGGACATGGATCAATGCAAAAAAAAGTTTTAAAAACGGCCGTTTTTTCAGGAGCAGTGATTTTAATAATGCTTAAAGTCAATCAATAAAAGTGTAATATCCCTTTAAATTTCGTACCTGGGGGGTGTCTATAGTATGCCTGTAAAGGGGCGCATGTTTCCTGTGTTTAGAATAGTCTGACAGCAAAATGACATTTTGAAGGAAAAAACTCATTTAAAACTACCCGCGGCTATTGCATTGCCGACAATACACATAGAAGTTCATTGATAAAAACGGCATGGGAATTCCCCAAAGGGGAACCCCGAACCAAAATTAAAAAAAAAAAATGACGTGGGAGTCCCCCTAAATTCCATACCAGGCCCTTCAGGTCTGATATGGATATTAAGGGGAACCCCGGCCAAAATTAAAAAAAAAAAATGACGTGGGGTTCCCCCTAAATTCCATACCAGACCCTTATCCGAGCACGCAACCTGGCAGGCCGCAGGAAAAGAGGGGGGGACGAGAGTGCGGCCCCCCCCCCTCCTGAACCGTACCAGGCCACATGCCCTCAACATTGGGAGGGTGCTTTGGGGTAGCCCCCCAAAACACCTTGTCCCCATGTTGATGAGGACAAGGGCCTCATCCCCACAACCCTGGCCGGTGGTTGTGGGGGTCTGCGGGCGGGGGGCTTATCGGAATCTGGAAGCCCCCTTTAACAAGGGGACCCCCAGATCCCGGCCCCCCCCCCTGTGTGAAATGGTAAGGGGGTTCTTACCCCTACCATTTCACTAAAAAACTGTCAAAAATGTTAAAAATGACAAGAGACAGTTTTTGACAATTCCTTTATTTAAATGCTTCTTCTTTCTTCTATCTTCCTTCATCTTCTGGTTCTTCTGGCTCTTCTGGTTCTTCCTCCGGCGTTCTCGTCCAGCATCTCCTCCGCGGCGTCTTCTATCTTCTTCTCCTCGGGCCGCTCCGCACCCATGGCATTGGGGGGAGGCTCCCGCTCTTCTCTTCTTCTTTTCTTCTCTTCTTCTCTTCTTCTCTTCTTCATTTTCTTCTCCGGGCCGCTCCGCAATCCATGCTGGCATGGAGGGAGGCTCCCGCTGTGTGACGGCGCTCCTCGTCTGACAGTTCTTAAATAACGGGGGGGCGGGGCCACCCGGTGACCCCGCCCCCCTCTGACGCACGGTGACTTGACGGGACTTCCCTGTGACGTCACGGGGAATGCCACAGGGAAGTCCCGTCATGTCCCGTGCGTCAGAGGGGGGCGGGGTCACCGGGTGGCCCCGCCCCCCCGTTATTTAAGAACTGTCAGACGAGGAGCGCCGTCACACAGCGGGAGCCTCCCTCCATGCCAGCATGGATTGCGGAGCGGCCCGGAGAAGAAAATGAAGAAGAGAAGAAACGAAGAAGAGAAGAGCGGGAGCCTCCCCCCCATGCCATGGGTGCGGAGCGGCCCGAGGAGAAGAAGATAGAAGACGCCGCGGAGGAGATGCTGGACGAGAACGCCGGAGGAAGAACCAGAAGAGCCAGAAGAACCAGAAGATGAAGGAAGATAGAAGAAAGAAGAAGCATTTAAATAAAGGAATTGTCAAAAACTGTCTCTTGTCATTTTTAACATTTTTGACACTTTTTTCGTGAAATGGTAGGGGTACTTATGTACCCCCTTACCATTTCACACAGGGGGGGGCCGGGATCTGGGGGTCACCTTGTTAAAGGGGGCTTCCAGATTCCGATAAGCCCCCCGCCCGCAGACCCCCACAACCACCGGCCAGGGTTGTGGGGATGAGGCCCTTGTCCTCATCAACATGGGGACAAGGTGTTTTGGGGGGCTACCCCAAAGCACCCTCCCAATGTTGAGGGCATGTGGCCTGGTACGGTTCAGGAGGGAGGGGGGGCCGCACTCTCGTCCCCCCCTCTTTTCCTGCGGCCTGCCAGGTTGCGTGCTCGGATAAGGGTCTGGTATGGATTTTTGGGGGGACCCCACGCCGTTTTTTTTTTTTTTTTTGGCGCGGGGTTCCCCTTAAAATCCATACCAGACCTGAAGGGTCTGATATGGAATTTAGGGGGAACCCCACGTCATTTTTTTTTTTAAATTTTGGCCGGGGTTCCCCTTAATATCCATACCAGACCTGAAGGGCCTGGTATGGAATTTAGGGGGACTCCCACGTCATTTTTTTTTTTTAATTTTGGTTCGGGGTTCCCCTTTGGGGAATTCCCATGCCGTTTTTATCAATGAACTTCTATGTGTATTGTCGGCAATGCAATAGCCGCGGGTAGTTTTAAATGAGTTTTTTCCTTCAAAATGTCATTTTGCTGTCAGACTGTTCTAAACACAGGAAACATGCGCCCCTTTACAGGCATACTATAGACACCCCCCAGGTACGAAATTTAAAGGGATATTACACTTTTATTGTTTGACTTTAAGCATTATTAAAATCACTGCTCCTGAAAAAACGGCCGTTTTTAAAACTTTTTTTTGCATTGATCCATGTCCCCTGGGGCAGGACCCGGATCCCCAAACACTTTTTATGACAATAACTTGCATATTAGCCTTTAAAATTAGCACTTTTGATTATTCATGTTCGTGTCCCATAGACTTTAACGGTGTTCGCGTGTTCGAACGAACTTTTTTCCTGTTCGCATGTTCTGGTGCGAACCGAACAGGGGGGTGTTCGGCTCATCCCTAGTACTGAGGAGTTGATCTGTACTAAGAGGTTGGTCTATACTAGGGGTATGTACTAAAGTGGTGGTCTGTACTGGGAGGACGGTCTGTACTGAGGATTTGTGTTTCTACTGGAGGTCTGTACTGAGGAGGTGGTCTGTGCTCGGGGATCTGTACTGAGGAGGTGGTCTGTATTAAAGAGGTGGTCTCCATCTTTATCTATGTTTGTTGAAGTGTTTAGAAGATATCATTTACAACAAAATGTTGCTGTTCTGTCATGTTCAAATATATGTTGTTACGCTTTTGCAGAATTAAAGAGGAGTTCAGGTTTAAAAAAGAATCAAACATTTTTACTGGCCTCGGTGGATGTAGCATAAGTGAGAAATCGCATCTGTCCTCCACTGCATCAAAGACCAATTATTGAGTGATCAAAGACCGCTGATGGCTCAGTTCTCAGTCTTCAGTGAGCAGAGAGCCGGTGACTGTCAGTGGGCTGTGGGGGGTTTGTAGTTTTTGTAGAAAAGGTTTTATTATTTAGAAATAACAACTAGCAGTTTGTTTCCAATGCAGGTGCATGTTTTATGTTTACAATCAAACTAATTATGAACTATAAATCATACATTGAGGAGTAAGTTGTGTTCTATATTCTCCTCCCAGCACTCGGTGTGTCTCCTTCAAGCACAGCGTTCTTTGCTGCAGGAAAGAGTCATTTCACCTGCACATGAAATATGTTCTCTCCTTCCAGTAAATTCTTCTGTGAGTTCAGTTCTGCTGCCCCGTGTTCACAGTCTTCAGAGCTCCACAGGTGTGAAGGTTCAGTCTACGAACTTCATTCTTTTATATAGGGAGCAGGTAAATCCAGTGGCACTGGTGCTCATTTTTTTTGGGGGGGTGGCGAACAAACCTGGCCCCCTCACTCCCCCCCGTTGCCCCGCTCGATTGCTGCTTCACTTGGCCATCGCCTGCCAGCCCTGCACTTACCCCATTAAGGTCGCGGCTTCCCCTCTACATCTCCACCCAAGTTCCAGCAGTCACTTCTCCTCCCGGCCAATCAGGTCTTAGGACATCCGGCAATTAGGTCTAAGGACTCCTGGCCAATCGGGTCTCATGATTCCTGATTGGCCAGGAGGAGAAGCAGGAAGACATTAGTGAATATTAATTCGCTAATGTCACACAAGTGGGTGGGCTCTGCGCCCCGAGCCCACCCTTTTTGAAGCCAATTAGAGCCTCAGGCTCCAATCATGTTCTTCTTCTTCAAAAAAAAACCCATTGAAATCTATGCGCCCATCGGCCTGCATGGAGATTAGGGGCGAGGTGCATGGATTAAAGGGGTGGTGCCCCTGTGCCCCTTATGAGTGGCCGCCACTGTATGGAAGTCATGTCATGGTGTGATCTGTCTATGTGCACTTTTAGAGATGTGATGGCTCAAGTATTAGGACGGTGTGCCAGCTGGAGACAGAGGGGTTTATTTACTAAAGACAAATCCACTTGGTAGTGCAGTCGCTGTAGATCCGAGGGGAACATGCAAGGAAAATAAAAAACAGCATGTTTGCTTGTACATGATTGATTGATAAAATCAGCAGCACTTCCCCTCATATCAGAACATATCAGAAGGGTTGATTTATTAACCACTTCCCTACCCGCCCATAGTCATATGACGTCCCCAGATGGGATCTCCCATTCTGGGTGGACGTCATATGACGTCCTGGGATTCCCGGGCGTCTAGGGGGCGCGCGCGCGCGCCCGCCGCGTTCCTCGGGACCCGGTGCGTGTGCCCGGCGGCCGCGATGTCCGCCGGGCACCCGCGATTGCCCGTTAACCGGGCCGGCATGTGGATCTGTGTGTGTAAACACACAGATCCACAGCCTGTCAGCTCTGAGGAGAGCGATCTGTGTTCCCAGAACGGAGGAACACTGATCGATCTCCTCCCCTAGTGCGTCCCCTCCCCCTTCAGTTAGTAATCACTCCCTAGGAAACACATTAACCCCTCCCCGCCCCCTAGTGGTTAACCCCTTCACTGCCTGTCACATTTACACAGTAATCAATGCAATTTTATAGCATTGATCGCTGTATAAATGTGATTGGTCCCAAAAATGTGTCAAAAGTGTCCGATGTGTCCGCCATAATGTCGCAGTCACCAAAAAAAATCGCGATCGCCGCTAAAAAAATAAAATTTTTTTTTTTTTTTAAAAATGCCATAAATCTATCCCATATTTTGTAGACGCTATAACTTTTGCGCAAACCAATCAATATACGCTTATTGCGATTTTTTTAAACAAAAATATGTAGAAGAAAACGTATCGGCCAAAACTGAGGAAAAAATGCGTTTTTAAAAAAAAAAATTGGGATATTTATTATAGCAAAAAGTAAAAAATATTGTGTTTTTTTCAAAATTGTCGCTCTTCTTTTGTTTATAGCGCAAAAAATAAAAACCGCAGAGGCGATCAAATACCACCAAAAAAAAGCTCTATTTGTGGTGAAAAAAGGACGTCAATTTTTTTTGGGTACAACGTCGCACGACCGCGCAATTGACGTTTAAAGTGCGACAGCGCTGAAAACTAAAAATTGGCCTGGGAAGGAAGGGGGTGAAATTGCCCTGTATTGAACCGGTTAAAGGAGTAGAGGCTGGGCATAATTATGGAGAACCCGTATTCACAGCAAGTCATGACAAGAGAAAGTTAAAAAAATATGATTTTTCCTCGCACATTATTCCATGATTTCACCTTATTTATTAACTTTCTTGAACTTTAGTAAATCATAATCAATGCCTCAGATCTCAGGGGTGGAACCTTCTTACATACCGGAATAAAATGATCTAAGCGTCCTCCAACCTCTGACACGACTCCGAAAGTGATTGGCTGTCTCAACTCACGTCATATGGTGTGATTTACTCCCAGCTTCTGTCATTTGTCAATTGATTGGGCGATGATGATTTCCATATAAGAAGGGCAGTCGGCTGAAAGACAGACGCTTCATTTCAGCAGCTATGAAGAGTGAGTACTGATCCATTGATGTGTCAAGACTGATGAGCGTTCCACAAGATTGGACACATCCAGGACTCTGAGAGAGCAGAGTATGCAAAGAATGGCTGAGAAGACGCTCAGTGACTAACAGCTGATAGCAGAGCTCTGACACCAACTGAACAAAGTGTCTGTTATGTACACGATATTTTCAAATTGTTTGTAACGTTGGGATCTCTGCCTTTGTTGGTGCTCAAAAAAATGTATATTTGAAAAAAAAAATAGAAGGGCAGTCGGCTGAAAGACAGAAGCTGCATTTCAGCAGCTATGAAGAGTGAACGTTGCCAAGCTGATCCCAACACCTGAGAGCATTACCTGACCGGGGAAGAGTACTGACACATTACTACATTGATGAGTGCAGTACAAGATTGGACATGTCTAGCACTCTGAGAGAGCAGAGTATGCAAAGAATGGCTGAGAAGACGCTCAGTGACTAACAGCTGATAGCAGAGCTCTGACACCAACTCAACCGGTCCAACTGCAAACCTACTGCAAGTCGTTGTTAAGTTTTCTAAAATGGAGCTTTTGCACAAACGTAATTGATTTTTATCACAACCCATGTCCTCATTAGTATGATTTCCCTTCATTTTCTCTCCCCAATGGAACAAAAAAAAAACAATAAAAATCTGACTAAGGTTTTAACTCTTGCCAACTCTACAAAAAAAGTGTAAGTATATGAACTGCTGTCTATGTCGTAAATATATGAATTACTGTCTGTGTCCCCCCTTTGGACTGATTCATCCTTATTGTCTGTCCACAAGGGGACACAGAAAGAAAGATCTGACCTTCCTTTGCAAAAAAAAAAAGTTTTATTGGTTGGATGGAGGCGGTCTCCTGTTTGCAGGCATGACTTAGGGTCAGTACACAAGACCTTTCCATGGAATCACAATTTGTTAAAACCCAGTAGTGACGGGGCTGAGTACAAAATCTATAGTAAACCCTACACTACTCCCAATCACATTATAATAGGCAGCAGTGGCGGCTGGTGCTCAAAATTTTGAATGATGAAAAATGATGAAAAAAAAACATCAGTTGCAGCCACTGTGCCATCAAACGCAGCCACTGTGCCCATCAAACGCAGCCACTGTGCCCATCAAACGCAGCCACTGTGCCCATCAAAAGCTGCTACTTTGCCCATCAAACACAGCCACTGTGCCATCAAACGCAGCTACTGTGCCATCAAACGCAGCTACGGTGCCCATCAAATGCTGCCAGTGTGCCCATCATATGCTGCCAGTGTGCCCAACTGCCCATCATATGCTGCCACTGTGGCCATCAAACCCAGGCACTGTAACATCAAACGCAGCAACTGTGCCATCAAATGCAGCCACTGTGCCCATCAAATGCAGCCACTGTGCTCATCAAATGCAGCCACTGTGCCATCAAACGCAGCCACTGTGCCATCAAATGCAACCACTGTGCCATCAAACACAGGCACTGTGCCATCAAATGCAGCTACTGTGCCAAACACTGCCACTGTGCCATTAAATGCAGCCACTGTGCCATCAAACGCAGCTACTGTGCCCATCAAATGCTGCCAGTGTGCCCATCAAATGCTGCCAGTGTGCCCATCATATGCTGCCAGTGTGCCCATCATATGCTGCCAGTGTGCCCAACTGCCCATGATATGCTGCCAGTGTGCCCATCAAATGCTGCCGTTGTGCCCAACTGACAATCATATGCTGCCACTGTGGCCATCAAGCCCAGGCACTGTGCCATCAAATGCTGCCACTGTGCCATCAAACGCAGCCACTGTGCCATCAAACGCACCCACTGTGCCATCAAACTCAGCTACTGTGCCAAACGCTGCCACTGTGCCCATCAAATGCTGCCAGTGTACCCATCATATGCTGCCAGTGTGCCCATCATATGCTGCCAGTGTGCCCAACTGCCCATGATATGCTGCCAGTGTGCCCATCAAATGCTGCCGTTGTGCCCAACTGCCCATCATATGCTGCCAATGTGCCGATCAAATGCTGCCAGTGTGAACATCAAATGCTGCCAGTGTGCCCATTAAATACTGCCAGTGTGCCCAACTGTCCATCATATGCTGCCAGTGTGCCAATAAAACGCTGCCAGTATGCCCAACTGCCCATCAAATGCTGCCAGTGTGCCCTCAAATGCTGCCAGTGTGCCCAACTGCCCATCATATGCTGCCAGTGTGCCCATCAAATGCTGCCAGTGTGCCCAACTGCCCATCATATGCTGCCAATGTGCCCATCAAACGCTGCCAGTGTGAACATCAAATGCTGCCAGTGTGCCCATTAAATACTGCCAGTGTGCCCAACTGTCCATCATATGCTGCCAGTGTGCCCATCAAATGGTGCCAGTATGCCTAACTGCCCGTCATATGCTGCCAGTGTGCCCATCAAATGCTGCCAGTGTGCCCAACTGCCCATCATATGCTGCCAATGTGCCCATCAAAAGCTGCCAGTGTGAACATCAAATGCTGCCAGTGTGCCCATTAAATACTGCCAGTGTGCCCAACTGTCCATCATATGCTGCCACTGTGCCCATCAAACGCTGCCAGTATGCCCAACTGCTCATCAAATGCTGCCAGTGTGCCCATCAAATGCTGCCAGTGTGCCCAACTGCCCATCATATGCTGCCAGTGTGCCCATCAAATGCTGCCAGTGTGCCCAACTGCCCATCATATGCTGCCAATGTGCCCATCAAACGCTGCCAGTGTGAACATCAAATGCTGCCAGTGTGCCCATTAAATACTGCCAGTGTGCCCAACTGCCCATCATATGCTGCCAGCGTGCCCATCAAATGCTGCCAGTGTGCCTAATTGCCATCATATGCTGCCAGTGTGCCCATCAAATGCTGCCAGTGTGCCCATCATATGCTGCCAGTGTGCCCAAATGCCCATCATATGCTGCCACTGTGGCCATCAAGCCCAGGCATTGTGCCATCAAATGCTGCCACTGTGCCCATCAAACGCTGCCACTGTGCCATCAAATGCAGCCACTGTGCCATCAAATGCAGCCACTGTGCCATCAAAAGCAGCCACTGTGCCATCAAACGCAGCCACTGTGCCATCAAACGCAGCCACTGTGCCATCAAACTCAGCTACTGTGCCAAACGCTGCCACTGTGCCCATCAAATGGTGCCAGTGTGTCCATCATATGCTGCCAGTGTGCCCAACTGCCCCTGATATGCTGCCAGTGTGCCCATCAAATGCTGCCATTGTGCCAAACTGCCCATCATATGCTGCCAATGTGCCGATCAAACGCTGCCAGTGTGAACATCAAATGCTGCCAGTGTGCCCATTAAATACTGCCAGTGTGCCCAGGTGTCCATCATATGCTGCCAGTGTGCCCATAAAATGCTGCCAGTATGCCCAACTGCCCATCAAATGCTGCCAGTGTGCCCATCAAATGCTGCCAGTGTGCCCAACTGCCCATCATATGCTGCCAGTGTGCCCATCAAATGCTGCCAGTGTGCCCAACTGCCCATCATATGCTGCCAATGTGCCCATTAAACGCTGCCAGTGTGAACATCAAATGCTGCCAGTGTGCCCATTAAATACTGCCAGTGTGCCCAACTGTCCATCATATGCTGCCAGTGTGTCCATCAAATGCTGCCAGTATGCCCAACTGCCCATCATATGCTGCCAGTGTGCCCATCAAATGCTGCCAGTGTGCCCAACTGCCCATTATATGCTGCCAATGTGCCCATCAAAAGCTGCCAGTGTGAACATCAAATGCTGCCAGTGTGCCCATTAAATACTGCCAGTGTGCCCAACTGCCCATCATATGCTGCCACTGTGCCCATCAAATGCTGCCAGTGTGCCTAATTGCCCATCATATGCTGCCAGTGTGCCCATCAAATGCTACCAGTGTGCCCATTAAACGCTGCCAGTGTGCCCAACTACCCATCATATGCTGCCAGTGTGTCCATCAAACACTGCCAGTGTGCCCATCAAATGCTGCCAGTGTGCCCATTAAATGCTACCAGTGTGCCCCCCGCATGCTCTCCATCTGCCTGGCACTTAACTTGTGTCTGTGGGGCAGCGGGTGTCGGCGACGAGCGGGGTCCGCTATGCATTTCCTGCCTCCTGATCCTGCGTCCAGTAGGTGACAGGTAACAGACCCGAGCACCTGATTGGCGGACAGGCGGTTTAGCGTTAGGTAAGCGAACACAGCCACTGTGCCATCAAACGCAGCTACTGTGCCAAACACTGCCACTGTGCCATCAAATGCAGCCACTGTGCCATCAGACGCAGCTACTGTGCCCTTCAAATGCTGCCAGTGTGCCCATCATATGCTGCCAGTGTGCCCAACTGCCCATCATATGCTGCCACTGTGGCCATCAAACCCAGGCACTGTGCCATCAAATGCTGCCACTGTGCCCATCAAACGCTGCCACTGTGCCATCAAATGCAGCCACTGTGCCATCAAATGCAGCCACTGTGCCATCAAACGCAGCCACTGTGCCATCAAACACAGCCACTGTGCCATCAAACTCAGCTACTGTGCCAAACGCTGCCAGTGTGGCCATTAAACGCTGCCAGTGTGCCCAACTACCCATCATATGCTGCCAGTGTGTCCATCAATCACTGCCAGTGTGCCCATCAAATGCTGCCAGTGTGCCCATTAAATGCTACCAGTGTGCCCCCGCATGCTCTCCATCTGCCCGGCACTTAACCTGTGTCTGTGGGGCAGTGGGTGTCGGCGACAAGGGGGGTCCCCTATGCATCTCCTGCCTCCTGATAGGCGTCCAGTAGGTGACAGGTAACAGACCCGAGCACCTGATTGGCGGACAGGCGGTTTAGCGTTAGGTAAGCGAACACAGCCACTGTGCCATCAAACGCAGCTACTGTGCCAAACACTGCCACTGTGCCATCAAATGCAGCCACTGTGCCATCAAACGCAGCTACTGTGCCCATCAAATGCTGCCAGTGTGCCCATCATATGCTGCCAGTGTGCCCAACTGCCCATCATATGCTGCCACTGTTGCCATCAAACCCAGACACTGTTATATTAAATGCAGCCACTGTGCCAGCAAACTCAGCCACTTTACCATCAAACGCTGCCACTGTGCCATCAAATGCAGCCACTGTGCTCATCAAATGCAGCCACTGTGCCCATCAAACTCAGCCACTGTGCCCATCAAACGCTGCCACTGTACCATCAAATGCAGCCACTGTGCCATCAAATGCAACCACTGTGATCAAACACAGGTACTGTGCCATCAAACGCAGCTACTGTGCCAAACACTGCCACTGTGCCATCAAATGCAGCCACTGTGCCATCAAAAGCAGCTACTGTGCCCATCAAATGCTGCCAGTTTGCCCATCAAATGCTGCCAGTGTGCCCATCATATGCTGCCAGTGTGCCCAACTGCCCATCATATGCTGCCACTTTGGCCATCAAACCCAGGCACTGTGCCATCAAATGCTGCCACTGTGCCCATCAAACGCTGCCACTGTGCCATCAAATGCAGCCACTGTGCCATCAAATGCAGCCACTGTGCCATCAAACGCAGCCACTGTGCCATCAAACTCAGCTACTGTGCCAAACACTGCCAGTGTGCCCATCATATGCTGCCAGTGAGCCCATCATATGCTGCCAGTGTGCCCAACTGCCCATGATATGCTTCCAGTGTGCCCAACTTCCCATCATATGCTGCCAGTGTGCCCATCAAATGCTGCCAGTGTGCCCAACTGCCCACCATATGCTGCCAATGTGCTGATCAAACGCTGCCAGTGTGCCCATCAAATGCTGCCAGTGTGCCCATTAAATACTGCCAGTGTGCCCAACTGTCCATCATATGCTGCCAGTGTGCCCATCAAATGCTGCCAGTGTGCCCAACTGCCCATCATATGCTGCCAATGTACCCATCAAACGCTGCCAGTGTGAACATCAAATGCTGCCAATGTGCCCATTAAATACTGCCAGTGTGCCCAACTGCCCATCATATGCTGCCAGCGTGCCCATCAAATGCTGCCAGTGTGCCCAATTGCCCATCATATGCTGCCAGTGTGCCCATCAAATGCTGCCACTGTGCCCATTAAACGCTGCCAGTGTGCCCAACTGCCTATCAAATGCTGCCAGTGTGTCCATCAAACACTGCCAGTGTGTCCATCAAATGCTGCCAGTGTGCCCATTAAATGCTACCAGTGTGCCCCCCGCATGCTCTCCATCTGCCCGGCACTTAACCTGTGTCTGTGGGGCAGCGGGGTCCCCTATGCATCTCCTGCCTCCTGATAGGCGTCCAGTAGGTGACAGGTAACAGACCCGAGCACCTGATTGGCGGACAGGCGGTTCAGCGTTAGGTAAGCGAACACAGCCACTGTGCCATCAAACGCAGCCACTGTGCCATCAAACGCAGCTACTGTGCCCATCAAATGCTGCCAGTGTGTCCATCATATGCTGCCAGTGTGCCCAACTGCCCATCATATGCTGCCACTGTGGCCATCAAACCCAGGCACTGTGCCATTAAACGCAGCCACTGTGCCATCAAACTCAGCCACTGTACCATCAAACGCAGCCACTGTGCCATCAAATGCAGCCACTGTGCCCATCAAATGCAGCCACTGTGCCCATAAAATGCAGCCACTGTGCCCATCAAATGCAGCCACTGTGCCCATCAAATGCAGCCACTGTGCCATCAAGTGCAGCCACTATGACATCAAACACAGCCACTGTGCCATCAAATGCAACCACTGTGCCATCAAACGCAGCTACTGTGCCAAACACTGCCACTGTGCCATCAAATGCAGCCACTGTGCCATCAAATGCAGGTACTGTGCCCATCAAATGCTGCCAGTGTGCCCATCAAATGCTGCCAGTGTGCCCATCATATGCAGCCAGTGTGCCCAACTGCCCATCATATGCTGCCACTGTGGCCATCAAACCCAGGCACTGTGCCATCAAATGCTGCCACTGTGCCCATCAAACGCTGCCACTGTGCCATCAAATGCAGCCTCTGTGCCATCAAATGCAGCCACTGTGCCATCAAAAGCAGCCACTGTGCCATCAAACACAGCCACTGTGTCATTAAACTCAGCTACTGTGCCAAACGCTGCCAGTGTGCCCATCAAATGCTGCCAGTGTGCCCATCAAATGCTGCCAGTGTGCCCAACTGCCCATCATATGCTGCCAGTGTGCCCATCAAATGCTGCCAGTGTGCCCAACTGCCCATCATATGCTGCCAATGTGCCGATCAAACGCTGCCATTGTGAAGATCAAATGCTGCCAGTGTGCCCATTAAATACTGCCAGTGTGCCCAACTGTCCATCATATGCTGCCAGTGTGCCCATCAAACGCTGCCAGTATGCCCAACTGCCCATCAAATGCTGCCAGTGTGCCCATCAAATGCTGCCAGTGTGCCCAACTGCCCATCATATGCTGCCAGTGTGCCCATCAAATGCTGCCAGTTTGCCCAACTGCCCATCATATGCTGCCAATGTGCCTATCAAATGCTGCCAGTGTGAACATCAAATGATGCCAGTGTGCACATTAAATACTGCCAGTGTGCCCAACTGTCCATCATATGCTGCCAGTGTGCCCATCAAACGCTGCCAGTATGCCCAACTGCCCATCATATGCTGCCAGTGTGCCCATCAAATGCTGCCAGTATGCCCAACTGCCCATCATATGCTGCCAATGTGCCCATCAAAAGCTGCCAGTGTGAACATCAAATGCTGCCAGTGTGCCCATTAAATACTGCCAGTGTTCCCAACTGTCCATCATATGCTGCCAGTGTGCCCTTCAAACGCTGCCAGTATGCCCAACTGCCCATCAAATGCTGCCAGTGTGCCCATCAAATGCTGCCAATGTGCCCAACTGCCCATCATATGCTGCCAGTGTACCCATCAAATGCTGCCAGTGTGCCCAACTGCCCAACATATGCTGCCAATGTGCCCATTAAACGCTGCCAGTGTGAACATCAAATGTTGCCAGTGTGCCCATTAAATACTGCCAGTGTGCCCAACTGCCCATCATATGCTGCCAGCGTGCCCATCAAATGCTACCAGTGTGCCCAATTACCCATCATATGCTGCCAGTGTGCCCATCAAATGCTGCCAGTGTGCCCATTAAACGCTGCCAGTGTGCCCAACTGCCCATCATATGCTGCCAGCGTGTCCATCAAACACTGCCAGTGTGCCCATAAAATGCTGCCAGTGTGCCCATTAAATGCTACCAGTGTGCCCCCCCGCATGCTCTCCATCTGCCCAGCACTTAACCTGTGTCTGTGGGGCAGCGGGGTCCTCTATGCATCTCCTGCCTCCTGATAGGCGTCCAGTAGGTGACGGGTAACAGACCCGAGCACCTGACTGGCGGACAGGCGGTTCAGCGTTAGGTAAGCGAATAGTCATTTGCTTTCCTAACACAGCTGAGTGGACTGCGAGCGCCAAGCATGTCTCTCACAGTTCACCTATTTCGCAGCCTTATGCCCCGTGCACACGGTCGGACATTGATCGGACATTCCGACAACAAAATCCTAGGATTTTTTCCGACGTATGTTGGCTCAAACTTGTCTTGCATACACACAGTCACACAAAGCTGTCGTAAAATCCGATCATTCTGAACGCAGTGACGTAAAACGCGTACGTCGGGACTATAAATGGGGCAGTAGCCAATAGCTTTCATCTCTATTTATTCTGAGCATGCGTGGCACTTTGTGCTTCGGATTTGTGTACACACGATTGGAAATTCCGACAACGGATTTTGTTGTTGGAAAATTTTATAGCCTGCTCTCAAACTTTGTGTGTCGGAAAATTGGATGGAAAATGTCCGATGGAGCCCACACACGGTCGGAATGTCCGACAACACGCTCTGATCGGACATTTTCCATCGGAAAATCCGACCGTGTGTACGGGGCATTAGAGCCTTACCAGCTCCGCTCGGGCCGTGCATTCCACGGAGCTTCTGATGTCACTTCCTGTTACCCTGTGGCACAGGCTGCCACTGGGGAAATTCCTTCTTTATACAATGTAGAGACTAAGCCATACACTTTGTGGAGCATGTTCAGTTCATTTCACATTTGTACAGGCATGTAAGCAGACATGGACACAAAGTTCTGTAGGTCTGAGTGTAAGAAATCGCCATGCTAATGCACTAACACCGGTTTAAAATTGTTCATTTTTTGTAGCAATTGCTTGTCAGGCTGAGTTCACACTGATGAGGTGCAGAAACCACAGCGATTCCAGTGCGGGTTCCCGCACTGCATCAGATTTGCAGGCAGTTCACACTGCACTCTGCGCATCGCTGCGGGTGTCAATAGAAAGTTAATGACACCCCCAAATCAGTTTGTAGAATGCAGTGCAAACTGTGGAATTGGATCACATGGGTCTGAACACCCATGCGATCCGATTCCAGTGCAGACAAAACAAGTGTCCTGCACCTTTTTAGTGCAGATCCAGTGCGAATTGATGGTCCACTGGAACCATTTTGTTAGACCTAGAACTGACTTTAAATAAAGCTAGAAGTGACTTTTAGGCTCCATTCACACGTGATCGCAAGCAGAATTGCTGCGATTCTGCCTGTGATTTTGCCAGGATTGTCGCACAGAGAATCGGCGGCCCATGACGCTGTCGCCTAAAAGAAGCTCATGTTCCTTTTTGAGCGACAAGCATCGCGCATTGCGATCTCAGGGTGATTTACCGGGTTGCCATTAGACGTAATGTCCATTAGACGTAATGACATTGATCGCAAATGCGTCCCATATTTTACAGCCATTTGAAATTGCGGCCCAAATTGCAGTGATGCCGCTGGGTCTGGTATAGATTTTACGGGGAACTCCACACCAAAAAAAAAAAAAAAACAGCGCGGGGTCCCCCCCCCAACATTTATACCAGACCCTTTAGGTCTGGCATATGACAGCTGATCATATATATAATAATAAATACACCCAGAAGTAGGATATATGGGTATTTTAACTGGGAGTCAGACATGAAGCCATATAAGGGGGGAAGGGAGATATAAATTCTTTATAATAAAGTAATACTAAAGGCTGATACTTTTTCTCATGGTTATAATCATTTTAAATATAATGCATAATACTGATAAACTTTTACTTTAAATGTAATTGTAATGTCTTATATTACCTCCAGTCTATCAGCCTCCACCTTCTCTGGGTTCAGATGCTGATCTTCCCTGCGCAGAGCCCTTAAAGTGATTGTAAACGGATTTTTTTTTTTTAAACAACAAACTTGTCATACTTACCTGCTCTGTGTAATGGTTTTGCACAGAGCAGCCCTGATCCTCCTTTTCTGGGGTCCCCCACCGGCACTTCTGGGTCCTCCTGCCTTCAGAGTGCCCCCAAAACAAGCCACAAAGTATAGTATAGAGTGTCCATATAGCAAGGTTAAAAAAACCTTCTGCCTTTAGAATCACTCACTTCCTTCTCCTGCCAAGGACTCCGTGTCTCACAAGGCCTTGCTCCTCACACATTCTGACATGTATGAATGGTGAAAAAAACTGCGCTAAACCCTCATGTTGTGTGATAGGGTATATGTGAAAAAACACCAAATTGAATACGTATGTATAAATGAAATCAAAAACAAAAATAATATGACACAAAAAAACAAATTAATACCAATCAATACCAAGTGCATATAGATCAAAAAAGGTGCAAAAAGCACAAAATAGTGAAAATAAATAAATTAAGCAACAAAGTCCTTAGACCAGAAAGGAAATCTTCTAGGGAGATGGGAAGAGTCCCCTGATAGCTCTTCATAGGGATCAGTATATAAAGGTGAAAAGTCGGAAAGACACCCCTCGCAGTGATCCTCCACCGTTAAGAATACACGCTTACCAGATAGTAAGCTCAACAAGCTCGTAAATAAACCAACGACCAGATGGACAGCGGGTATTGGAGCATCCCTCTATGTAGCGTGGAAGATGGCAGGCAAACCAAGTACTTGCAGGAACTTGAATCCAGGTATCCAACCAGCATCAGGATATCACTCAAGCGGTATACCGCGGGCATGCATGGGGGGGGTTTTACCACGACCCAACTCACAAACATAGGAGCAAAGAAGAAATGTCCATAGTGTAACTCTGTTATAATAGATTTATTAATAAAAAGTAGAAAACTTACAATTCAGCATTAAAAAAGGAGCGAAATCGCCGGCCGGCTGGCGAGCGCCCGTTCAGAGTGAAAGGCGATAACGTCAGAGCGTCAACCTCCCGACATACATTTTGTCTGTATCCGACGTCGTCTGGGGAATGGGCGACGCTCTGAGTCATCGCCATTTTATGGACAGATAAAACCACGCCTCGTTGTGATCTCCCAAAGGCGTACAGCGCATGTGTCAAATCCACAGGAGCGGTCGGATAGAGACCGACCACATAGCATACAACCATCTTATCGGATAAAATTAGAAAAGGGATAAATAAATTAAATGTATTAAACCCATAAAAGTACAAACCGGACTAAAAAGTAATCGATAGGACATTCAACCATTGACATAAAGAATATATGCCCACATAGTAATAGCAGCATAGATTTGATGTAAGACAGTATAGCGCCATCTTATGGGAAAAAATAAATTGAAAAAAATGAATAAAATAAATGAAAGAAAATTTTAAATATATATAGATAAATAAAAATATAAATGATAAATGAATTTATAAAACCAAATCCAACTAGAACATTTTTTTTTTTTAAATAATAATTATACTCATAAAAGGACAAGCATATTAAGTGATTATATCCACAGTGGTTTTACCACTATCTTCTATCAATTGAAAAACATATACACTTCTATGTATAGACACATGAGATAACGACACTGAGAAATCACACCGAGTTCACATAGACCTAAAAATGGACATCAACTGCAAAGTCAGTAGTGGAAAATGGCTATATTAGGCATTATAAATAAAGGCATTTAGATCTATCTCCACATTTAACCCAAAAGGTTTGTAGCACTTAATCCTATGTACCCATGCCATTTCCAAACGTGATATGGTGGAGCAAGTGACAAGGGGGTCGTATACCTGCTCCAATGCCCTTGCGGGTTACAGTATGTGGGCAGGACTAAGCGACCCCTTATGATTAGACTCAACGAGCATGTGACAAATATTTTGAATGGTTTCCCCAAACACCCTGTGTCTAGGCACTATCTGGAAGCCCATAATAAGAATCCAGACAAAACTGTCTTTCTGGGGATAGATAAATTCACCTGTCCGTGGAGGGGAGGCTCTTTAGTGCGGGGCATATCATGTTTGCAAATGGCATGGATACATAGGATTAAGTGCTACACACCTTTTGGGTTAAATGTGGAAACAGATCTTTATTGATAATGCCTAATATAGCCATTTTCCACTACTGACTTTGCAGTTTGATGTCCATTTTTAGGTCTATGTGAACTCGGTGTGATTTCTCAGTGTCGTTATCTCATGTGTCTATACATAGAAGTGTATATGTTTTTCAATTGATAGAAGATAGTGGTAAAACCACTGTGGATATAATCATTTAATATGCTTGTTCTTTTTATGAGTATAATTATTATTTAAAAAAAAAAAT
Organism: Aquarana catesbeiana; assembly: GCF_042186555.1. Lineage (NCBI taxonomy): Eukaryota > Metazoa > Chordata > Amphibia > Anura > Ranidae > Aquarana > Aquarana catesbeiana. The sequence continues at coordinate 766,099,468 of NC_133325.1, read as the reverse complement.
TCTAGTTGGATTTGGTTTTATAAATTCATTTATCATTTATATTTCTATTTCTATATATATTTTTTAAATTTTCTTTCATTTATTTTATTCATTTTTTTCAATTCATTTTTTCCCACAAGATGGCGCTATACTGTTTTACAGCAAATCTATGCCACAATTACTATGTGGGCATATATTCTTTATTTCAATGGTTGAATGTCCTATTGATTACTTTTTAGTCTGGTTTGTACTCTTATGGGTTTAATAAATTTCATTTATTTATCCCTTTTCTAATTTTATCCGATAAGATGGTTGTTTGCTATGTGGTCGGTCCACTCCTGTGGATTTGACTAATGCGCTGTACGCCTTTGGGAGATCACAACAAGGCGTGGTTTTATCTGTCCATAAAATGGCGATGACTCAGAGCGTCGCCCGTTCCCCAGACGACATCGGATACAGACGAAACGTACGTCGGGAGGTTGACGCTCTGACTTCATCGCCTTTCACTCTGAACGGGCGCTCGCCTGCCGGCCGGCGATTTCACTTCTTTTTTAATGCTGAATTGTAAGTTTTCTACTTTTTATTAATAAATCTATTGTAACAGAGTTACACTATGGACATTTCTTCTTTGCTCCTATGTTTGTGAGTTGTTTACTGGAACAGGTTGGGACTTTAAAAGAGACATGAGTCTCCATCCCTATGTATACTAGAAACGGGAGAAGTGGGACTTTGAGTGAGGTGTGCAAAAAAGGCCAAAGGATCAGTCACTGTATAACAAACCATTTATTGATTGACAATAGTCAGGTAGCACAGTGTAGTTCCAAAATGTACATAAAACCATCATAGGTGCTTGCATATATACATGGTAAAAATAAATAAATAACAAAACCCCAATGATGCAGGACAAGAAATGGTTAAAAGGTTGACAACATCCATAAAATGCACAAGGTCACAATATTGCTATATAGCACTCAATGAAAGATATGGTGCATGTAGTAATTCCGACGCGTTTCGTGTGTCAAACACTCTTCAGGGGCAATAAAGCACCAACATCTAAAGGCAAGAAAAAACAAAAAATCCAAATAGTAAAAATAGTAAAAAATATAGTGCATGAGGAAAAAATGGGGTATGCATATAGGAGAGGCTAAAAAGCCACAAATCCCAGATGTATACTCACTTGACCAAAGAGTGTGACCACCATGGGTTCCATAGTCACATATGTTTGTGAGTTGCGTCGTGGTAAAACCCCCCCATGCATGCCTGCGGTATACCACTTGAGTGATATCCTGATGCTGGTTGGATACCTGGATTCAAGGTCCTGCAAGTACTTGGTTTGCCTGCCATTTGCCACGCTACATAGAGGGATGCTCCAATACCCGCTGTCCATCTGGTCATTGGTTTATTTACGAGCTTGTTGAGCTTACTATCTGGTAAGCGTGTATTCTTAACGGTGGAGGATCACTGCGAGGGGTGTCTTTCCCACTTTTATATACTGCTCCCTATGAAGAGCTATCAGGGGACTCTTCCCATCTCCCTAGAAGATTTCCTTTCTGGTCTAAGGACTTTGTTGCTTAATTTATTTATTTTCACTATTTTGTGTTTTTTGCACCTTTTTGATCTATGTGCACTTGGTATTGATTGGTATTAATTCGTTTTTTTGTGTCATATAATTTTTGTTTTTTATTTCATTTATACATCCATATTCAATTTGGTGTTTTTTCACATATACCCTATCACACAACATGAGGGTTTAGCGCAGTGTTTTTCTTTGTTTTATTTCTCATTGTTGTGTATATCGCACATTTGAACTGCAGCTTTTTTTGTTTTTCTAGCACGGTGTTTTTTTTGTTTTATGTATGGATGGTGTACTGAGCTGTATGTGTGCTGCACTGTGTATACTGACATGTATGGAGGGTGTACTGAGCTGTACGTGTGCTGTACTGTATTTTCTGATATATTTTCATAATCAATAAAAAATGTATTATGTTTATTAGTTGTTTCAGCCCTATTTATATTTACCTCTGCATATAGATATTCAAGAATAAATTGTCTTTTTTTAAACTTTGCATAATAACTAAATTAAATTATACCCCCTAGGGGGTCTCTGATCTGTAGTGCCACACTCTTATATATCTACGCCTGTTTTTTTCTTAATTAGCAAACCCCCCCGATGTGATAGTATGATCAGGTGACAGTTCCTCTTTATGGAGACATTAGAAGTCTATTAGACCACCAATGTCTCCCTTGCCCTCCACTGCAATTAACCAAGCACACACCTTGCTTGAAAAGCGATCACCGACTCCTAAAAGCCGATCACTGGCTCTAAAAATCCATACCAAGCTCATGGCTTGTTTTGGATTTAAAATGTAAGAAAGCTTTCAAACAAGCATTTTTTAAAAGTTTTGTTACCTCCCCCTCCCACTGTGCTGATCCATACCACCTTCCCTCATCTGAAAACTTCCTGAGTGTTGGTATCGGGTAGCCCAGGGTTCCACCATGGCTGGATGCCCACTTATCCTGATTCCTGCGTATGCACAGTCAAACCCTATTCGCTTTTATGGAGCAGGGAGACCGATGCTATCTCCCTGCTCTATAGAAATGAACGGGAATCTAATGGCACACACAGGCAGTGGAGGAAGCAGTTTGAGATAAGCTGAACTGCTCTGGGTTCAGTGCTGTTCGGAAGAATTAAAGAAGTATGAATGCTAAACCCAAACCTTATTGAAGCTCACAGACCCCTCCAAGGGTGTGCTATGTATTTTGGGGGGTCTTTAAAAAAAAAAGCTGGAAATGAAATGCCGTTTGCAATGCAGCCCACCACTCTTGAACCATACCAGGCCACATGCCCTCAACTAACTATAGACAATATAGTATTATAGACACATATAAGTATGAAAATGAAATCAAGAAATTGAGCAGGAAAATTCTTGTTCTTTATTGTATACAATTTCAAACTCATTATAATGTGGTAAATCCACTAGTGACGTATTCTTTACAAACAATATTATTTAGATCTACATGGCTATACATCCAGTACATAACATATGCGGTAAGTATGCCCCATACCCAGATCGGACTTATAGCATAATTTGCTGAATTGTAGAAAAGCCCATGTCCTGATTAACCCAACAAGTTTCAAAGTATTATCCACTTTTTTCTTCTTGCTCAGTGGTGGGGTTACTGTACATAAGTATTATTGACAACCATATATACCTGATGGCCCTCCATTGGGTCACAGGAAGAGCTATGTCTTCAATCCACCATCTTAGAGTCCTACAAGGACCCCACACCCTAACAACCCTAAAAAATGCAATAGGTTTTCAAAATTAGGTGAGATTCAGTTGTGCAGATAATTAATCATCAACATTTTTAAAATCCATGGCATTTTTTCAGGTTGTTTTGACTGTGTGGCCCTTGTATGACTCTAATATGGAGCCCTGTGTCCTGTAACCCAGTGGGTGGACACAGGGCTGTCTTAATGAGTGGGCACACCTGGGCACTGCCCAGGGGCCCCAGCTGCATGGGGGGCCCCTGCACTTTCTCCAAAGCAGCTGGTCCTTGAGTCCACGCTGCCCCAAAAATGGGGGCCCCATGATGGCACTGAGAGTGAAGGATACACAGGGGAGGCAGGCTGGCAGCGGTGCGCCGTGCTGTGCAGAACAATACCTATTACTTCACAGCCGGCAGGGAGGGGCAGGGCCGAAGCGCCAGTGATGCTCTGACCCCACCCTATGCAGTTTGAATGCTCGGGACTCGAAGGCTGCGGGGTAGGAGCTGGAGTGGGAGCTGCTGAGTCAGCAGCACTGAGAGCCCACCTGCGGAAGTAGCTTTATGGATGGTGTCATGGTGAGCCCAGCTGTCCAGCACTGTTTGCACCTAAGGGCTTGGAATGCCCGGAGGGATGCTCCCTCCTCCGCCCCTCCTTCTGCCTGCTTGATTGGTATAGGTGAGTCCAGTGCTGGAGGTGAGAACATAGCCAAAAGTTTACATGCACTGTATCTCCATTGGAAAAGGGGGTACTACAGGGATGGAATAATGGTGCTGGGGGATTTCAAGGGTGTATGGGGAAAACAATGCTGAGGGGGGGATCTGGTGTGTATATTGTAAAGCAATGCTTGGGGTAGCTTGGGTGGCTATAGTGCTAGAGGTATCAGGGATGTAGAGAGGCCACAGTGTAGGGGGTATCAGGGATGTAGTGGGGTCACAATACAAGGGGTTCCTATGGTATATGGTAACAGTGCTGGGGGGAATATCTAGGGTGTAGAGGGGTCAAAGTGCTGAGGGGATATCTGGGGCGTAGAGGGGTCAGAGTGCTGGGGGGATATCTGGGGTGTAGAGGGGTCAGAGTGCTGGGGGGATATCTGGGGTGTAGAGAAGTCAGAGTGCTGGGGGGATATCTGGGATGTAAAAGGGTCAGAGTGCTGGGGGATATCTGGGGTGTAGAGGGATCAGAGTGCTGGGGGGATATCTGGGGTGTAGAGGGGTCAGAGTGCTGGGGGGATATCTGAGATGTAAAGGGGGTCACAGTGCTGGGGGGATATCAGTTCTGCAGGCAGCTTAGTCATTCTACCTTCTGTATATGTTATAGGTATATCTTTCTTCTAAAAAAAAGTTTTTATTGATCTCTGAAGTTTTCACAAGAGTGTTCTTTCCCAGGAATTGTGCTTTTATGTAACTTGCTCTCCTGCAATTGACTATCATTGAGTGAATGTTTAGCATTGATCACTAATTTTGTTTTTGTTTTTTGTCCTTTTTTTTTTTTTTTTTTTTTTTTTTTTGTCCTTATGACAGAAATCCACCAAATGACAGCTGTGGTACACCAGAAATCCTAGATGATGGAATCTATATTCCAGTGATGTAGAGTGGTTAGAGTGCTGGGGGGATATCTGGGTGTAGAGGGATCAGGGTTCTGGTTGGATAACTAGTGTGTAGAGGGGTCAGAGTGCTGGGGGGGATATCTGGGGTGTAGAGGGGTCAAAGTGCAGGGGGATATCTGGGGTGTAGAGGGGTCAGAGTGCTGGGGGGGATATCTGGGGTGTAGAGGGGTCAAAGTGCAGGGGGATATCTGGGGTGTAGAGGGGTCAGAGTGCGGGGGGAATATCTGGGTTGTAGAGGGGTCAGAGTGCTGGGGGGATATCTGGGGTGTAAAGAGGTCAGAGTGCTGGGGGGATATCTGTGGTGTAGAGGGGTCAGAGTGCTGGGGGGATATCTGGGGTGTAGAGGGGTCAGAGTGCTGGGGGATACCTGGGGTGTAGAGGGGTCAGAGTGCTGGGGGGATATCTGGGGTGTAGAGGGATCAGACTGCTGGGGGGATATCTGAGGTGTAGAGGGGTCAGAGTGCTGAGGGGATATTTGGGGTGTAGAGGGGTCAGAGTGCTGGTGGGATATCTCTGATGTAGAGGGGTCAGAGTGCTGGGGGATATCTGGGATGTAGAGGGGTCAGAGTGCTGGGGGGATATCTGGGATGTAGAGGGGTCAGAGTGCTGGGGGGATATCTGGGATGTAGAGGGGTCAGAGTGCTGGGGGGATATCTCTGATGTAGAGGGGTCAGAGTGCTGGGGGGATATCTGGGGTGTAGTGGGGTCAGAGTTCTGGGGGGATATCTGGGGTGTAGAGGGGTCAGAGTGCTGGGGGGATATCTGGGGTGTAGAGGGATCAGAGTGCGGGGGAGGCATCAATCTAGCAGATATATTATATGCACAGGACAGCTTTGTTACTTTATTTATGTATTATTTTCCAACGGTTTCTTTGCTGTACAGAATGATTGTTCATGTAGTTAATGTGGAGCTCCACCCAAAAAGGGGAAGCTCTGCTTGTCTGCCTCCTACCTACTAGATGTCTGTTTACCTGCGCTGTCTCCATTGTAGGGGCCCCAGAGCATTACTTTGCCCAGGGGCCCATGATGCTATTAAGACGGCCCTGGCACTGACACCAATTTAAAATAATTTGTGTTTGGTAACAATTGTTTGTTGTTAGTGTCACACTAAACTTTAATGGTGGTCAACCTGTCTCTCCATCCAGGTTTGGAGGAAAATGTAATGATTGAGAAACAGACTTAACAAAAAAAAAATGAATAACCTCATAGTTTGGCTTAGTTTATTCAAGGCTATGGATTATATTCTTACACAAATGTAAATGCTGAAAGGTGTGAAAATGAGTAACATTTTAATGTTTAAAATGGCATAGGTAATCAGGATAATCCAATATCATCAATCACGGAATAACACTTTGTTTCAAAAAATTAAAAAAAAATGTTTATTATTCACAAGTTTCAGAGTGTATTGACATTTGTAAGAATGTTTTGCTTTTCTGGTCTAAATTACATTTTTGCTTAAAATATGACACTTTAAACTCTATGTCAAGTCATTTGTTTTTAGTTATGGATAGAGTCAGGAAGAGTTGGAACCTCTGTTGGGGTTTTCATTGCTTTCGCTACTCCATTACAGAGATTGCTCCTCACTTACTATGTCGGTGACAACAAATCATACATGTACTGTAGCTTGTTGTATATTTTCATGAGTTTGGTTATTCTCAGTTTTGCAGGCAGCTTAGTCATTCTATCTTCTGTATATGTTATAGGTTTATCTTTCTTCTAAAAAAAAATGTTTTATTGATCTCTTTTCACAAGAGTGTTCTTTCCCAGGAATTGTGCTTTTATGTAATTTGTTCTCCTGCAATTGACTATCATTGAGTGAATGTTTAGAATTGATCACTAATTTTCTTTTTTTTTTTTTTAGAGTCCTTATGGCAAAAATCCACCAAATGACAGCTGTGGCATACCAGAAATCCTAGATGATGGAATCTACTATATTCCAGTGAGTTCTGTTTCATTAAGATTTACAGTTATAAACTACAATATAAAGAGCCGTATAGTCTGCTCTGGGCTTTGTTCACTAAAGATTATGTATATATTTATTTTTGACATTATTCTCAAAAGATATATACATGTGGTCCTAGGTATGCTGTAGCACTAGCTGCGATAACAGAATGTTCTCCTTAGGTTTTAATCCATTCCAATTACTGTTTACTCTGTATTCAGGTGGAAGATGCAGCTATTGTTATTGAAGAAGATGGGTATGAAATTGCTAAGTTTCTTGATTTACACCACCAAGGACTCGGCTATAGAGAGGAGGAATGTAATAGAATGATGGGGATTTTAGATGACTACATCAACTTAATGGCTGGATGTGTAAGTCTACCAACAATTCACTTCTTACCTGAATTTAAACTGTAGTCCTTTCTTCTGGTTTGGCCTAAGTTGAGGTTCTCTAGGGAAATGGTGAGTGGCTCATCTGGAGAATTTGATTTACTTAGTTAATTAAGTCCAAAGGATTACTTACTGGTTCCTTTCTAGTACCAACAGAGTGCTTGGTGTGCCCACCCAACAGAAAATCCCATTTGTGCTATTGCTGTCCACTGGTATTAGGATAATACATAATAAATAGATGTAGTACTTTCCTATTAGACTATTCACATCACAAGGGGTGAAAATTCTCTTCCCATAACCCCTTTAACATTAGATCCCTCTCAATGAGCAGGTCTTGCTATTTGGGGAAGATGGGGCACTGCACACCCATCATAGCACATATGGAACTGCTAAGTGAGTTGAATTTTGCATGGTGGGGTAAATTATGGGGTTGACCTCACTAAATCACCAAGAGGAGATTTTCATTTTTTCCCTCATCTCTATTCAGCACAAGTGCCAATTCATTTTAGAGATCTATTTAGAAAAACAAAGGCACACTAGTCAGGTTGAACCAATGATCAAAAGTTTTAAGGAAAAGTGACCAATATGACCAGATGATTTCAATTTTTCACTGTTGATCTAGATAAACAAGCATGGAATGTGTATTAAGCGGTCAATTTGCTGAAAATAGATGAAAAAATAGAAAAAATTTATAAAATAAGCCATACAAATTGGAAAAAAATAACAAAAGTGAATACATATGTCACGTCTACCTGTAGCATAGGTGGTCAGGCGCTATAGTTGGCTGGCTATAGCAGCCCCCTTTCCCATAAGGCAAGCAGGCCTATCTGTACTCAGTTTCCCCCAGGTCTTATACACAATGCTATAGTGCCTGGCCACCATGCTGGGACAAGCACAAACTAAGTGAACAGTTACTTGCGGTTTGGCAGACAGGCAGAGTGGTCCAGTGACAGTCTGGGTTCATAGCAGGCAGAGTTCAGACTGGTGAACAACAAATCCCAGAATGATGAAAAGATGTCTCCACCGGTGAAGATCAGCAATATCAAATGAATGGTGACAGACCCTCCACCTTCAACTGACCGGTTTTGCTGCCTACCTTTTGTGTGGGACCTGCGTGCATGACTACCTGTTAGCTCAGGGGTCCATGCTCTGAAGTGAGCGTAGAACTTAGGTTGAAGGTGGAGGGTCTGTCACCATTCATTTGATCTTTACTGGTGGAGTCATATTTTCACCTTTCTGGGATTTGTTGTTAACCAGCATATTGGACTGTTTTTTATTGCGCTGCACTTCTTGTTTTTATCATTTGCTACAGATTTTTGTGAAAGTCTTTTAGTGTTCAGCTTGCATATGTGGGCTTTTTTTCTGCACTGATTGCATATTCTATTTTACATTAGAGTTCAAGGACTAGTCAGGGTCAAATCCAAGGTCAGAAGGCAGGTTGATTTCTGAGTGTAGTCAAAAATCTGATTCAAGGTCATCAACAAGGGAATCCAAACTAACTGGCAGGGCTCGGGCAAAGATGAAGGTCAAGGTAGGGAAACATGGAGCCTAAAGCGGGTGTTGCAAACACTATCACAAGCATGACACTGAGGGTTTGGCAGGCTTAAAAGAGTTTTGAACACGTAGCAATCACCCTACAGGTGGACAGAAAGACAGGGAGAGTGCAGCTCAGCCAAAACCAGGATGCTGGAATCAGATTGGCAGCTACCATGGATCAGGAATGTTACATGCTCTTGACAACATATTAAAGTGGACATCTCAATATTGTCTGCAATTATAAATTACTGAACAGGCCTCCCACTCTAATGCATTTTGCCCAAGGTATCTCCATGATTAAGCCCTTCCTTAAGAGAAACGTATTGGAACTGGAGGAGGACAGGCGAAAAGACAGGTTGTGAACTTTCATCAGTGTGCTGCCTTTTTATTTTCTTTTGAAAGCCAGTCTGTGCAGTGGGGAAGCACTTTTGGGTGCAAGGAATAGGGAGAGTTTGAAGCATTTTCTCATTCTCCTATCCCCTAATGATCAGACTACAACACTGTGCCTTTGAAGCTATCCATATGGTGGGAGTGTGAAGCAAAGGCTGATCAGTAGCAGTTTCAGGTATTTTTTAACACAGCCAAAAACTATGTAGACATCAGGATTTAAATGAGTGTGCCATATCTGACCCAGCATTTCAGTCCAGGAAGTTGACGCTGAACAAAGATGGCTCCGACCTTCTGGAGAGAAAAGCAGATTAAGGCATCGTTAGAGAGAGTACTGAGATCTCTATGAGAGAAAATAAATTACTAGAAGTGTTACATTCATACATTACTTGGTATACATGCACTTAACATGAAAGAATACATCTAATTCTAGGTTGACTTTAAAAACATTAATTTATCAGTCATTACACAATCTACATTAAACATTGTTGATGAAATAACCTAAAATAGTACATATTCTAGGATCCTGTCCTGCTTTATATAGTAGAAAACTGTTAGAGGAGACCTTTCGGCTTTAAATATTTAATAAAACGTAACAACCACAGCAAAAAGTAGATAAGCTCTCTGCTCTGTACAGGTAATGGGAGGATTTTATATTTGTGAATTGTTTTAATATTTTCTTTGGGCCTTCTTTGTTAGGTTTTTTTTACCTGCTGAGCTGTTCATTTATTCTTTTTTATTTACTTTATCTGTTGTTAGGTACCAGCAGAGAGCTACAACCATCCCCTTGGAAAATCCATCAAAGATTACTTCAAAAAGGTGGACACCTTAGAGGGCAAAGAGGTAATTTTTGTTATTTGTAACACAATGGTTAACAGGGTGCTTGTTTTGAAATGTAATTACCGTAGTTGTGAATCAACAATAGCTTGGCCATAGAAAAAACAATTCACATTATTTTCTGAAGCTGGAAATCACATTGATGTCTTCTTTGCCAATGAAAAACTGACTAGTATCTACACAAATACACAAATGACTAGTTTCTTAAAATTTGGGACCCGTGGGTTAAATATCACCATCCAACGCTCTCCACAGAGAGTTTGATGGCTTTCTGAGGAACCCTACATAAGAACCTGGGAACCCCCTCCACCATTCATCTCCTCACCCATTCCTTTGTTCCCCACCCACCTACCAACCAATATTTTCCCTCCAAACTGTTTACTTTCACTTCCTTTCATTGCCCTCCTATCTTTATATTTTCATATCTAGACCAAGGTCCCCCACAAAATCTCCCATTTCCTACTTTCTTTCCACACTTACCTTAAATGTTTTCCCACCCTGGGATCAGAGAGCTTAAAGTGGATGTAAACCCTCACATATACCCAGTGAAGTGAATAGCTTCAGCTGATACACAGAGATGGAACAAATTCTCCTACATAAGTTTTACTTGTATGTCTGCTGTCTTCTCCCTTCCCCTTTGAAAAGTGTGGATCGTGTTAAAAAATCTTTCTTCATCTTCCAGCAGTACATAGGGGTGGGTGTGGATACTGCACTTACACTGTGTGAGAGCTGATTGGAGGAAAGGGACACCCCCCCTCCACATAGGCAGAGGAGTGAAGGAACATCCAAAGCTGTAGTCTGAATAGACCAGCTGTGTGCTTATTTCCCTCTAAGCTCCCTCCCTGACACACATTTTCAGCTCATGTTATCTCATGTGTCTGAGAAATTGTCAGAAGAGACTCACGATGATAACAGAATAAGGAAGCACTGGAGAGAAATGACACTTAGAGCTTTGGAGAGAGACAAGTAAACACTACAGATATATGTGCTTAGATCAAATTTCATGAATGGGGTTTACAACTAATTTAAGCTTACGAGTTGGGTACTCTTTGCATTGTTGCCCTGACTTTTATTGTAATACATTTATTTCTGGACCTTTTAGCAGTGGTGTAGCACTTCAATTTAATTTTAGTTACATTACACCACAAGAAGATATGGAGATCCTCTGGGGTGTAGAAGCCGCTCACCCAGGAACCAGATTATTTATATCAACATCAATGCTTTAGGATAGCAATGCTATAGGTTAACCTTATCGGTTCAATGCTATTGTTTCACTTTCTTTGATTACTTTTTTACCTGACAACATTTTGAAGTGTTCTCCCTGGTGTCAGTTTTATCTTGGGTCAGTAAAACATACCTCTGTTAGTATTTTCTTTCTTATCTCAGGTAATACCATTCTCTGCTTCTCTTGTAGAATTATACTGAGTGCACCAAATGGAAGAGTGCAGTTGGGAGTCAGGAAAGTCTTGAATTGATTTCACACCTGAACTCACATATAAGGGCAAACAGCAGCACCATCTGATCAGGAAACTGAAGAATTTTATGTATTTACTATTCAAAATAATGTATTTTCTCAGTTTTTTATACCTTTTTTTTTTTTACTTTTGCACTATTTTAATTCTATGATTAAATTTAACTATTTTTCCAGATTTGCCAAAGGTTTCTATCAGTACAGAAGATACGACATTTGTCATTCATGCTACTATCTGCGCAATTTAATGATGTTAAATGTTTAGCATGGCATAGTTATGGGTTATGTGGATTTCAACCAATAAATTGCAATAATTGAGTTGTCTGTGGACAATGTGCCAGTTGTAAAATTGGGAAACAGGGTTGATTTGCAAATGTAAGAGAAATATTAAAAAAAGGTATTGTAGGTAATATAAGACTTTTTTTCCTCAAACTTATCCACAACATGAAAACTTAAATTTTCTCAAGAAAGTACAAAACTGAACATTATTAGATGTATTAGGACATCAAGTTATTTTTTTTGCAAATGACACTCTATGACACCCAGCTGACTGTATTGAAATAACCCACTTGGATCGGTCTATGCTCTTCTTTATTCAAATCCTTTTTATTCTTACATTTTCAAATTATACGTAATGCATCATAGTAGTATCAAAAATTACATCTATACATCCATTACTATTCCATAACACTGCCAGTTTCGTCATAAACCACGTATCTTGCTTGTGACTTTTTAACCCCCCCCCACCCCTACAACCCCAATACCCACCCTCCACCCCCAGCACTTAGCTTCTATTAAAATGCACTCAATTTTGGTCTGGCAGGACGTACTGATCAAGTGATCATCCCGAATTTAATGCTTACTACCCCTTATTCTTATTCCCTCGTTCTTAACTTCAAACCCTCGATCGGAGTTCATGTTACATTACTCATTCCCTGGCACCACAATTCCCATATCCTAGAGAACTTTTTATAACTTCCCCTTCTAATGTAAATTGTCTTTTCGGTTCTTACTACTGAGTTCATCGTTCTAACCCATTCTTCAGGTGTGGGGGGTAGAGCTGATAACCAGGCTTTCGCAATCAGTTTCCTCGCCTGATATAGGCATCTTATAATTGCTATGTCTATAGGTCTATACTCAATGCTCTGTCTAATTAGCCCCAGCACGCAGGACTTAGCTGCTTGTTCTATTTTTATCCCAAACCTCATTTCTATAATATTTAGGATCTCCGTCCAATACCTGGTCAGTTTCGGACATCTCCACATTAAATGAATAAGGTCCCCTGTCCCTGAGCATCTAGGACATTTATCGTCTGGTCTTCGACTGAATCTGTGCAGCCTTTTAGGGGTATAGTAGGCTCTATGCACCAACAGGAGGTGCGAAGCCCGCTGTGATGGAGAGAGGGGCACCAGCGGGCCAAGTCCCAAAATTCTCTCCCACTGATCATCCCTCAACTCCCCCACATCGGCCTCCCACGCCCCCCTGGAGCGCGAAAGTGATTCTAAACTTGTCGCCCTGACTGTTAGCTGATCATAAATTTCTGATATCAGGCCCTTAAGGTTGGATACCCATACCACTTTATTAAGAAGCAATGCTTTACACCATTCCATCCCTTTGGTCCTAAATTGTTTGTCTAATGCGTGCCTGAGCTGAAGATAAAAATAAAATGTTTCTTTTGGAATTCCAAACTCCCGTCTCAGTTCTGCAAAAGACTTTAGAATATTACCTTCAAATATCTGGATCATCCTGGTTATGCCCAACCTTTCCCACTGCCTGTTTGTTCCTATTAATAGTAGTTCTTGCAACTGTCCATTCTGCCATATTGGTGCTAGCTCCGTAAGGCCCCTATATCCCATCTCTCTCTTCACTAACTGCCAGACTTTGGTAACTAATTTGTATGTTGGAAGTGCGCTTCTTAAAGACCCAGCTTCCAGGGCTCCAGCTAAAGATTTGTGCGGATTACCTGCTAACATAATACTTACGTTGGTGTTCGCCTTTCCCTCACGTTCGCACCCACCCAAATGTTGCAGCTGGGCCACCAAAAAATACCTGTATGGGTGCGGAACCGCTAGTCCCCTCTCCCTGGTAGGGCGTTGCAGGATTTGGAGGCTAATCCTGGCCTGGCCCTTCCTCCAAATCAGCTCCCGGAAAAGGGAGTTAATTTTCACAAACCAGTCCCTCCCAATCCAAACTGGTGAGTTGTGTAAAATATACATTAATTGTGGCATCCAAATCATCTTAACCAGATTTACACGGCCAGCCACAGATAAGGGGAGCTGACACCAGACGTCTTTTTTCCTTTTAAATTTTTCTAAAAGCGGAGCTAGATTATCCCTAATATAATGACTTGGGTTATTATCTAGAACTATACCCAAATATTTGAGCTTGTCCACCACCCTAAAACGGGGTATCCCCTGCGGAAGAGAGCCCGTGGTCGAGTCAATCGGAAGGAGAGCAGACTTCTCCCAGTTGACTATCAACTCTGAGATCCTCCCAAATCCTTCCACCAACTGAATTGCCCTTACTAATGATGGCCCCATATCCCCCAAAAACAACAAAACGTCATCAGCGTATAACGCTATTCTTTCCTCGCCCCCCTTTTCTTATATAACCCTGCAGGCCAGATGAATTTCTTACTACCTCCGCAAAGGGCTCCATAGCTAGGGCGAACAGCAAAGGGGATAGCGGGCACCTCTGCCTAGTTCCCCTTTCCAGGGAAATCCGTTCCGAGTGTAAATTGTTTATTTTTAATCTAGCGCTGGGTTGGTGATATAATATTTTAAGACAATTTATATATAGGGGGCCGAACCCATATCTTTCCATTACCCACCATAAATACCCCCATTCTAGAGTATCAAATGCCTTGGCAATATCCAAGGACAGGACAACTCTGGAACCTGTGTTTTCTACCGGAGCCTGGAGGTTCAAATAAGTCCTTCTTATGTTTTTACTCATGGACCTGTTCTGTATGAACCCGGATTGATCCGGGTGAATCAAGGAGGAGATACATTTATTTAACCTAGTTGCCCGGACTTTTGCCAAAATCTTGACATCGGTACCCAGCAACGAGATTGGTCTATATGATGCTGTATCTAATTGGTCCTTCCCCTCCTTGTGAATTAGTACGATACTGGCTTCAGACATCGATGATGGTAAACTACCGGCTGCAGCTGACCAGTTCAATGTCTTCAGGAGTTCGGGGGCCAGCACCTCCCCATACTGCTTGTAAACTTCAACAGGCAATCCATCAGGGCCTAGGGACTTCTGGTTCGACATATCCACTATTGCATGCCGAAGTTCCTCTAGTGTTATTGGGGCATCCAGACTATTCCTGTCTGTGTCCAATAACATCGGGAGCTTAGTACCTTCCAAGAACTTCACCATCTCCCCCCGGTCTATGCTCTTCACACCCGATCCAATTGATTGTTACACTGTATTGGACGACATATCACTTCATGCTTGATGTCCTTTTTTTAACGTGAACAAATTTTTTTTTTGAATAAATCAGTAAAATGTATTCCTCCACCCTTTTCCTTGCCATTTCCCCCACAGAATATTTTTCTTTTTTAACATGTGAAGAAATATAAAATATATTAATCTAATGTGGCTACCTAAGCATTTTGAGATGTATTGCAACATGGCTGTATCTGTATATTTTTCTGTATCTCCAACAAAAAAATAAAATAAACTCATTAAAATAAGATGAAGTAAATATATGACTCTAATAATGAACTGTTTGGAAGCTCCATTAAGAGTTTGTCTTTACTAACCTTGTTCTGTGCAAAGTCTTATGGTGATTCACATTGCGTACTGTGATTTGTCTGGTTATAAAAACTGGGCCGTGGTGTGCTTAGCACTACTCCTGGTTTCTTTCTCTTTTTTTTGTTTGTTTAGGTCTCCATTCATTTTTACTGTGCTCCACCAGCATTTGGAATCTGGATGCCGGTAAAGCACAGATCACATTTGTAAAGCATAGCACTGTTCCAGTGTGGGAATACCTCTTCAGTGCAGTCCAGTGGCACTGGTAAAAAGCACAGCCTCAGCTTTACTGAGCCTTTCGGGTTGCATTCATATCTTACCGGCATTTGGAATACCAGTAAGAAATTAAGAAATAATGCCACTAGAAGCATGACACACATTTTTAAGCATTTTTTTCACAGGTTTCCAGAAACTTGAGCAGAAATTCACATTTCTGCCCACATTCCTGGAACACTTAGATGTGTATGCGGTGGCCCCTCAGTTTGTTTTTATGCACAATGCAGGGGACAGAAGGGGAAATACATGAAAATAAAAAGTAGATATTGGTCAAGGTTTTACAACTTGTTAAATTGTTATTTCCATTTAGACGCCTCCACTAGTAATTCTGCAATACTAAAGCATGAGATTGCAGGTTGCATACCTCCCCCCCAAACTCATCCCTACACTAAGACACTATGAACAACCAAATGGCTTGAATAATGGCCGCGACACTTTTATTGGTATGAATGAATTTTAAACAAATTAGTCATCAATTTTAACAAACATTTTGAATAATAAATAAATCTTACATAAACTGATCAGTCATAGGACTCAAGCAAATATCATAACTTCAAATTACAATCCCCTTGGTACAAGGATACAAGGGTGACAAACCACATAAAGTGTCTGCGATGGGGGGGGGATTCAAAGTCCAGTGTTAAGCCAACGGCATGAAGCCAAGGCAGCTGCTGCCTTATATACCGATCAAGCCGGTTTTAGAAGGTTCTTCACGGTCACATGTTTTACTTGGACCATACAGATAACACCTGCCCAGGTAGGCTTTAAAATTTAAAGGGCCAGCAATTCTATAAATACAATTAGGGTAATTTGAATTAGAACTGTAAACAGAAGGGCATGAATAAATTGCTCCCCCTTATGCCATGGGATTGCAGACCACATACCTCCCTCCCAAACGCATCCCTACACAAAAAACACTTTTATTGGTATGAGTGAATTTCAAACAATTTTATTCATCAATTTGAACAAACACACTGAATAATAAATAAATCTTACGGAATCCGCCCAGTCATAGGACTCGAGCAAATATCATAACTTCAAATTGCAAGTCCGCACCAATCAATCCTGTTTTAAACAGGTTTTGCCTACCCAAGAGCTGCCACCATTTCCACACAAGATTGAAGACCCAGATTGAATAGATTAAGCCCAACATCAGACAAATGAATGGAGATCTGTTGTTCCGCCTTCTCACCTTCTCCCAAAGCTTTAACTGAGTTGAAGAGAACCAAAGAAGGTGGGAATTATCTCCGAAAAGAAATGAAAGTACAAAAAGGAAAAGAGAGTTTAAAGCATTGAAAATCAATTCAATGAATAATAAAATTATAGTTTTTAGGTGGCCAATAACATTCCCTACCACATGAACTATAATTACCAGAGGTGGAGGCCATTGTATGCAAAGCTGAGAAAGATAAAAAGATAATTGACTCCAACGTAAACCTCTAATACCTTTCAAATAAATGGAGTCAGTGGACAGTGAAGAGTTTTCGGTATGCTGAGATGCTCTCCTACGTGTACAGAAAACAAAAGAGTGGCTAATAATCCACACGATCATTTTGGAACCTGTAAAAATCAAACAGAAAGGTTAGGGTGAATATAAACATTAAATCTATCAGACTCCCATCTACCCAATATTTTAATTATTGCATCGTCTAGACCCATTCTGTCGGCTTCTGTGGCAGCACCAATGTGTTAAAAATGAGTTGAGAACTTAAAATCAGAAAAACCAATGACATGCAAACATTTCTTGAATACTGAGGAAAACTGAGATTTTGTGACAGTTGAATCTTCAGGGTGGATCATGAAAATACCAGACACTTTAGGCCTGGCGGCCAAATAATTTGTAATTACTACTGAAGGGCAAATCATAGGATCACTGCATGAATAGGATTTGTATGATTCGGGTCCCGCGTCGGCTTGTCTTCCTGGTTCCTATGATAATAGGCGTTAATATTTAATAAAACGGAACAAACACAGCAACTAGTAGATAAGCTGACTGTTCTGTACAGGTAATGGGAGGATTTTATATTTGTGAATTGTTTTAATATTTTCTTTGGGCCTTCTTTGTTAGGTTTTTTTTTACCTGCTGAACTGTTCATTTATTCTTTTTTAATTACCGTATCTGTTGTTAGGTGCCAGCAGAGAGCTACAACCATCCCCTTCGAAAACCCATCAAAGATTACTTCAAAAAGTTGGACACCTTAGTGGACAAAGAGGTAATTTTTGTTATTTGTAACAGAATGGTTAACAGGGTGCTTGTTTTGAAATGTAATTACCGTAGTTGTGAATCGACAATAGCTTGGCCATAGAAAAAACAATTCACATTATTTTCTGAAGCTGGAAATCACATCGATGTCTTCTTTGCCAATGAAAAACTGACTAGTATCTACACAAATACACAAATGACTAGTTTCTTAAAATTTGGGACCCGTGGGTTAAATATCACCATCCAACGCTCTCCACAGAGAGTTTGATGGCTTTCTGAGGAACCCTCCATAAGAACCTGGGAACCCCCTCCACCATTCATCTCCTCACCCATTCCTTTGTTCCCCACCCACCTACCAACCGATCTTTTCCCTCCAAACTGTTTACTTTCACTTCCTTTCATTGCCCTCCTATCTTTATATTTTCAAATCTAGACCAAAGTCCCCCACAAAATCTCCCATTTTCTACTTTCTTTCCAACACTTACCTTAAATGTTTTCCCACCCTGGGATCAGAGAGCTTAAAGTGGATGTAAACCCTCACATATACCCAGTGAAGTGAATAGCTTCAGCTGATACACAGAGATGGAACAAATTCTCCTACATAAGTTTTACTTGTATATCTGCTGTCTTCTCCTTTCTACACCCTTTGAAAAGTGTGGATTGTGTTAAAAAAAATCTTTCTTCATCTTTCAGCAGTACATAGGGGTGGGTGTGGATACTGCACTTACACTGTGTGAGAGCTGATTGGAGGAAAGGGACACCCCCCCTCCACATAGGCAGAGGAGTGACGGAACATCCAAACCTGTAGTCTGAATAGGCCAGCTGTGTGCTTATTTCCCTCTAAGCTCCCTCCCTGACACACATTTTCAGCTCATGTTATCTCATGTGTCTGAGAAATTGTCAGAAGTGACTCACGATGATAACAGAATAACGAAGCACCGGAGAGAAACGACACTTAGAGCTTTGGAGAGAGACAAGTAAACACTACAGATATATGTACTTAGATCAAAATTCATGAATGGGGTTTACAACTAATTTAACCACTTCAGCCCCGGACCATTATGCTGCCTAAGGACCAGAGGACTTTTTCCAATTTGGCACTGCGTCGCTTTAACTGCTAATTGCGCGGTCATGCAATGCTGTACCCAAACGAAATTTGTGTCCTTTTCTTCCCACAAATATAGCTTTCTTTTGATGGTATTTGATCACCTCTGCGGTTTTTATTTTTTGCGCTGTAAACGGAGAAAGACCAAAAATTTTGAAAAAAAATGATATTTTCTACTTTTTGTTATAAAAAAAATCCAATAAACTCAATTTTAGTCATACATTTAGGACAAAATGTATTCGGCCACATGTCTTTGGTAAAAAAAAATGTCAATTAGCGTATATTTATTGGTTTGCGCAAAAGTTATAGCGTCTACAAGCTAGGGTACATTTTCTGGAATTTACACAGCTTTTAGTTTATGACAGCCTATGTCATTTCTTGAGGTGCTAAAATGGCAGGGCAGTACAAACTCCCCCCCCCAAATGACCTCATTTTGGAAAATAGACATCCCAAGGAAATTGCTGAGAGGCATGTTGAGCCCATTGAATATTCATTTTTTTTGAATAATGACTAAAAAAAAAAATTAAAAGTTGTCACTAAATGATATATTGCTCACACAGGCCATGGGCATATGTGGAATTGCACCCCAAAATACATTCAGCTGCTTCTCCTGAGTACAGGGATACCACATGTGTGGGACTTTTTGGGAGCCTAGCCGTGTACGGGGCCCCAAAAACCAATCACCGCCTTCAGGATTTCTAAGGGCGTAAATTTTTGATTTCACTCCTCCCTACCTATCACAGTTTTGAAGGCCATAAAATGCCCAGATGGCACAACCCCCCCCCCCAGATGACCCCATTTTGGAAAGTAGACACCCCAAGCTATTTGCTGAGAGTCATGTCGAGTCCATGGATTATTTTATATTTTGACACAAGTTGCGGGAAAGTGACAATTTTTTTTTTTTTTGCACAAAGTTGTCACTAAATGATATATTGCTCACACAGGCCATGGGCATATGTGGAATTGCACCCCAAAATACATTCAGCTGCTTCTCCTGAGTACAGGGATACCACATGTGTGGGACATTTTGGGAGCCTAGCCGCGTACGGGGCCCCGAAAACCAATCACCGCCTTCAGGATTTCTAAGGGTGTAAATTTTTGATTTCACTCTTCACTGCCTATCACAGTTTCGGAGGCCATGGAATGCCCAGGTGGCACAAACCCCCCCCAAATGACCCCATTTTGGAAAGTAGACACCCCAAGCTATTTGCTGAGAGGCATGGTGAGTATTTTGCAGCTCTCATTTGTTTTTGAAAATGAAGAAAGACAAGAAAAAACATTTTTTTTTCCTTTTTTCAATTTTCAAAACTTTGTGACAAAAAGTGAGGTCTGCAAAATACTCACTATACCTCTCAGAAAATAGCTTGGGGTGTCTACTTTCCAAAATGGGGTCATTGGGGGGGTTTGTGCCACCTGGGCATTCCATGGCCTCCGAAACTGATAGGCAGTGAAGAGTGAAATCAAAAATTTACGCCCTTAGAAAGCCTGAAGGCAGTGCTTGGTTTTCGGGGTCCCGTACGCGGCTAGGCTCCCAAAAAGTCTCACACATGTGGTATCCCCGTACTCAGGAGAAGCAGCAGAATGTATTTTGGGGTGTAATTTCACATATTCCCATGACATGTTTGAGCAATATATCATTTAGTGACAACTTTGTGCAACAAAAAAAAAAAATTTGTCTCTTTCCCGCAACTTTTGTCAAAATATAAAATATTCCATGGACTCGACATGACTCTCAGCAAATAGCTTGGGGTGTCTACTTTCCAAAATGGGGTCATTTTGGGGGTTTTGAACTGTCCTGGCATTTTATGCACAACATTTAGAAGCTTATGTCACACATCACCCACTCTTCTAACCACTTGAAGCAAAGCCCTTTCTGACACTTTTTGTTTACATGAAAAAATTATTTTTTTTTGCAAGAAAATTACTTTGAACCCCCAAACATTATATATTTTTTTAAAGCAAATGCCCTACAGATTAAAATGGTGGGTGTTTCATTTTTTTTTTCACACAGTATTTAGCGCAGCGATTTTTCAAACGCATTTTTTGGGGAAAAAACACACTTTTTTAAATTTGAATGCACTAAAACACACTATATTGCCCAAATGTTTGATGAAATAAAAAAGATGATCTTAGGCTGAGTACATGGATACCAAACATGACATGCTTTACAATTGCGCACAAACGTGCAGTGGCAACAAAATATATACATTTTTAAAAGCCTTTAAAAGCCTTTACAGGTTACCACTTCAGATTTACAGAAGAGGCCTACTGCTAAAATTACTGCCCTCGATCTGACCTTCGCGGTGATATCTCATATGCATGGTGCAATTGCTGTTTACGTTTGACGACAGACCGCTGCTTGCGTTCGCTTTAGCGCGAGAGCAGGGGGCGACAGGGGTGCTTTTTTTTTTTTTTTTTTCTTTATTATTTTTTTGCTTTTTTATCTTATTTTTAAACTGTTCCTTTCATTTTTTTTTAAATCATTTTTATTGTTATCTCAGGGAATGTAAATATCCCCTATGATAGCAATAGGTAGTGACAGGTACTCTTTTTTGAAAAAATTGGGGTCTATTAGACCCTAGATCTCTCCTCTGCCCTCAAAGCATCTGACCACACCAAGATCGGTGTGATAAAATGCTTTCCCAATTTCCCAATGGCGCTATTTACATCCAGCAAAATCGAAGTCATGAAATGTTGGTAGCTTCCGGTTTCTTAGGCCATAGAGATGTTTGGAGCCACTCTGGTCTCTGATCAGCTCTATGGTCAGCTGGAGAATCACCGGCTGCATTCTCAGGTTCCCTGTTGAGATAGGAGAGCCAGAGAAAAACACGGAAGACGGTGGGGGGGGATTCCCTCCCACGGCTTGTAAAAGCAGTCTAGAGGCTAATTAGCCGCTAGGATTGCTTTTACATGAAAGCCGACCGCTGGCTGAAAAGAATGATGCCAAGATGATACCTAAACCTGCAGGCATCATTCTGGTATAACCACTCAAAGTCGTGAATGGCGTACCTGAAGACAAAAAAATGGTTAACAATAAAACACAGTAAACGGTAAAGTATAAAAAATTGCATACCTGAAAAGCAAACATGATAAAACATAATAACAATAAAACACTGCAGAATAGAATACACTAAAAAACAGCAGAACAATAGAGAGAGAGAATAGAGAGAGAGAGAACAATAAAACGACAACTATTTTTTTTTATTTTATATATATTTTTTTTTTTTACACTTTTTTTGTAACTAACTTTTATAACTGTAACCGGTTCCAGGTTCGGGTCTCTCAAAATGCGATGGCATCTTAGGAGACCCTGTGAAAGTGTGTCCTAGTCTGTGCAATGCTGTACCCTACGCTAATACTCAACTAGTGTATGGTAGCGTTCAAAACATTCACCAATGCAAAAACCAGGATTGTCAGGACAGGAGGGACAATAATAGAGGGTGTCACGCCTATATCCGCGCTTGCTGCAGACACAACACCTTTTTTTGGGGGGGTTCGTTGGGTAGGGGTACTCGGGAGGACATAAAGAAAATGCCTCTCATGCAGCCGACTGCATTTGGTTGGGGATGTGAATGGGGGAAGTACGGGCGCTGCAGAAGTAGTGGGTTCCCAATTAGGATTGGCGAATGCAGCAGGAAGGGCATTATGGGCACGACAGGCCTGTTTGTCTTCTTCTTGGTGGCAGCGGGACACTACTTGTGCTTGCCACCTCACCAGCTTGAACTGCACTTATGGGACTCGCCACGTCACCAAGTGTTACTGCAGTGCTGGTTTGACTACGACCGGGGTGTACTAGGCCACTGGTGCTTGCCAGTTCACCAAAACGCTACCAAAAAACTGTTAGCGATCGCAGGGATCAGGCCTGACTCTGCAAACGCTGCAGTTATGCGTTTAGTGTTTTGTAAGTGACAGTGATCGATCGATACTGCACTTGGGTGGGCTGGGCTGGGCCGGGCGGAGGGGCAAAACGCAGGTGCTAGCAGGTATCTGGGCTGATCCCGCTATCACTGCGTTTTTGGGAACCCTAAACTACTGGGAACGCTAGTATAGATCTGATCAGATCAGATTTTGATCCGTTCAGATACTATACCACTAAGGGAGGTGTACGGTGCGTGCGTGGGTGTTAGCGGTACTGGCACTAACCTGACACTGCCTGGGGCTGGTGCTTGCCAGTTCACCAAAACGCTACCAAAAAAACTGTTAGCGATCGCAGGGATCAGGCCTGACTCTGCGAACGCTGCAGTTATGTGTTTAGTGTTTTGTAAGTGACAGTGATCGATCGATACTGCACTTGGGTGGGCTGAGCTGGGCTGGGCTGAGGGGTAAAACGCAGGTGCTAGCAGGTATCTGGGCTGATCCCGCTAACACTGGGTTTTTGGGAACCCTAAACTGCTGGGGACGCTAGTATAGATCTGATCGGATCAGATATTGATCAGATCAGATACTATACCACTAAGGGAGGTGTACGGTGCGTGCGTGGGTGTCAGCGGTACTGGCACTAACCTGACGCTGCCTGGGGCTGGTGCTTGCCAGCTCACCAAAATGCTACCAAAAAAACTGTTAGCGATCGCAGGGATCAGGCCTGACTCTGCGAACGCTGCAGTTATGCATTTAGTGTTTTGTAAGTGACAGTGATCGATCGATACTGCACTTGGGTGGGCTGGGCAGGGCGGAGGGGCAAAACGCAGGTGCTAGCAGGTATCTGGGCTGATCCCGCTAAGACTGTGTTTTTGGGAACCCCTGCTGGAGACGCTAGTATAGATCTGATCGGATCAGATATTGATCCGTTCAGATACTATACCACTAAGGGAGGTGTACGGTGCGTGCGTGGGTGTTAGCGGTACTGGGGCTAATCTGACGCTGCCTGGGGCGACACATATCTCCGCCGGGCGATCAGGGGGCTAAACCTTTATTCGGTAATAAACGGCGGGTGCCCTGACACTATAAAAAATAAACGAACTAACCAGCGTCACCCGTAACAGTTATACGGTGATCAGTGGTGAAAGGGTTAACTAGGGGGCAATCAAGGGGTTAAAACATTTATTAGGTATTATATGGGGGTCCCTGTCGCTATAAAATGCTGACGGCGAACCTAAATATTTACGTCCCTAACTAGCGTCACCAGTGACACTAATACAGCGATCAGAAAAATTATCGCTTAGCGACACTGGCAACAGGGGGTGATCAAGGGGTTAAAACTTTATTAGGGGGGGTTAGGGGGGTATCCTAGACCTAAAGGGGGCTAACAGTAACTGCCCTAACACAGTAACTGTCACAAACTGACACCATGCAGTAATCAGAAAAAAAAAAAAAACTGCTTGGTGTCAGTGTGACGGGGGGGGGGGGGGTGATTGGGGGGTGATCGGGGGGTAAAGGGGGGTGTTTTGTGTGCCTGGCATGTTCTACTGTGTGTGTGTAGTGTTTGTGCACTCATATTCCAGTCTTCTCTCCTCGGCGCTGGAACGGAAAATACCGAGCTGAGGAGAGATGACATCACTTCCTTTGTTGCTGTTTAGCATACAGCAGCAGAGAAATGATTCTATTGGCCGGCGGTGATCGCGAGGGGGGGGGCACGAATGGATGGTCTCCCCCTCACCTCCGATCGCCGCTGTACAATAGCTGACCGCCTCGGGCAGGGGGGGGTCCGGTCAGACCCCCCCACCCACGGGAAGCAGATCACGTATATGTACGTGATTCTGCCTGCCCGTGCCACCTTGCCGACGTACATCGGTGTGAGGCGGTCATTAAGTGGTTAAGCTTACGATTCAGGTACTCTTTGCATTGTTGCCCTGACTTTTATTGTAATACATTTATTTCTGGACCTTTTAGCAGTGGTGTAGTGCTTCAATTTAATTTTAGCTACATTACACTGCAAGAAGATATGGAGATCCTCTGGGGTGTAGAAGCAGCTCACCCAGGAACCAGATTATTTATATCAACTTCAATGCTTTAGGATAGCAATGCTATAGGTTAACCTTATGGGTTCAATGCTATTGTTTCACTTTCTTTGATTACATTTTTACCTGACAACATTTTGAAGTGTTCTCCCTGGTGTCAGTTTTATCTTGGGTCATTAAAACATACCTCTGTTAGTATTTTCTTTCTTATCTCAGATAATCCCATTCTCTGCTTCTTTTGTAGAATTATATTGAGTGCACCAAATGGAAGAGTACTGTTGGGAGTCAGGAAACTCTTGAATTGATTTCACACCTCAACTCCCATATAAGGGCCAAAAGCAGCACCATCTGATCAGGAAACAGAAGAATTTTATGTATTTTCTATTCAAAATAATGTCTTTTCTCAGTTTTTTATACCTTTTTTTTTTACTTTTGCACTATTTTAATTCTATGAATAAATGTAACTATTTTTCCAGATTTGCCAAAGGTTTCTATCAGTACAGAAGATACGACATTTGTCATTCATGCTACTATCTGCTCAATTTAATGGTGTTAAATGTTCAGCATGGCATAGTTATGGGTTATGTGGATTTCAACCAATAAATTGCAATAATTGAGTTGTCTGTGGACAATGTGCCAGTTGAAAAATTGGGAAACAGGGTTGATTTGGCAAATGTAAGAGAGGTATTGTAGGAAAAGGGGAAATATCCTTGCATATAAGACTTTTTTTTCTCAAACTTGTCCACAATATGAAAACTTACATTTTCTCAAGAAAATTCAAAACTGAACATTATTAGATGTATTATGACATCAAGTTATTTTTTTGCAAATGACACTGTATGACACCCAGCTGACTGTATTGAAATAACCCACTTGGATCGGTCTGTGCTCTTCACACCCGATCCAATGAATTGTTACACTGTATTGGACAACATATCACTTCATGCTTGATGTCCTTTTTTTAACGTGAACATTTTTTTTTATTGAATAAATCAGTAAAATGTATTCCTCCACCCTTTTCCTTGCCATTTCCCCCACAGAATATTTTTTTTATAACATGTGAAGAAATATAAAATATATTAATCTAATGTGGCTACCTAAGCATTTTGAGATGTATTGCAACATGGCTGTATCTGTAAATTTTTCTGTATCTCCAGCAAAAAAAATAAAATAAACCCATTAAAATAAGATGAAGTACATATATGACTCTAATAATGAACTGTTTGGAAGCTCCATTAAGAGTTTGTCTTTACTAACCTTGTTCTGTGCAAAGTCTTATGGTGATTCATATTGCGTACTGTGATTTGTCTGGTTATAAAAACTGGGCCGTGGTGTGCTTAGCACTACTCCTGGTTTCTTTCTCTTTTTTTGTTTGTTTAGGTCTCCATTCATTTTTACTGTGCTCCACCAGCATTTGGAATCCGGATGCCGGCAGAGCACAGATCACATTTGTAAAGCATAGCACTGTTCCAGTGTGGGAATACCTCTTCAGTGCAGTCCAGTGGCACTGGTAAAAAGCACAGCCTCAGCATTACTGAGCCTTTCGGGTTGCATTCATATCTTACCTGCATTTGGAATACCAGTAAGAAATTAAGAAATAATGCCACTAGAAGCATGACACACATTTTTAAGCATTTTTTTCACAGGTTTCCAGAAACTTGAGCAGAAATGCACATTTCTGCCCACATTCCTGGAACACTTAGATGTGTATGCGGTGGCCCCTCAGTTTGTTTTTATGCACAATGCAGGGGACAGAAGGGGAAATACATGAAAATAAAAAGTAGATATTGGTCAAGGTTTTACAACTTGTTAAATTGTTATTTCCATTTAGACGCCTCCACTAGTAATGCTGCAATACTAAAGCATGAGATTGCAGGTTGCATACCTCCCCCCCAAACTCATCCCTACACTAAAACACTATGAACAACCAAATGGCTTGAATAATGGCCGTGACACTTTTATTGGTATGAATGAATTTTAAACAAATTAGTCATCAATTTTAACAAACATTTTGAATAATAAATAAATCTTACAGAAACTGATCAATCATAGGACTCAAGCAAATATCATAACTTCAAATTACAATCCCCCGTGGTACAAGGATACAAGGGTGACAAACCACATAAAGTGTCTGCGATGGGGGGGGGATTCAAAGTCCAGTGTTAAGCCAACGGCATGAAGCCAAGGCAGCTGCTGCTTTATATACCGATCAAGCTGGTTTTAGAAGGTTCTTCACGGTCACATGTTTTACTTGGACCATACAGATTACACCTGCCCAGGTAGGCTTTAAAATTTAAAGGGCCAGCAATTCTATAAATACAATTAGGGTAATTTGAATTAGAACTGTAAACAGAAGGGCATGAATAAATTGCTCCCCCTTATGCCATGGGATTGCAGACCACATACCTCCCTCCCAAACGCATCCCTACACAAAAAACACTTTTATTGGTATGAGTGAATTTCAAACAATTTTATTCATCAATTTGAACAAACACACTGAATAATAAATAAATCTTACGGAATCCGCCCAGTCATAGGACTCGAGCAAATATCATAACTTCAAATTGCAAGTCCACACCATTCAATCCTTTTTTAAACAGGATTTGCCTACCCAAGAGCTGCCACCATTTCCACACAAGATTGAAGACCCAGATTAAATAGATTAAGCCCAACATCAGACAAATGAATGGAGATCTGTTGTTCCGCCTTCTCACCTTCTCCAAAAGCTTTAACTGAGTTGAGGAGAACCAAAGAAGGTGGGAACTATCTTCGAAAAGAAATGAAAGTACAAAAAGGAAAAGAGAGTTTAAAGCATTTAATATCAATTCAATGAATAATAAATTTATAGTTTTTAGGTGGCCAATAACATTCCCTACCACATGAACTATAATTACCAGAGGTGGAGGCCATTGTATGCAAAGCTGAGAAAGATAAAAAGATAATTGACTCCAGCGTAAACCTCTAATACCTTTCAAATATATGTGGTCAGTGGACAGTGAAGAGTTTTCGGTATGCTGAGATGCTCTCCTACGTGTACAGAAAACAAAAGA
Source organism: Aquarana catesbeiana (assembly GCF_042186555.1). Classification (NCBI taxonomy): domain Eukaryota; kingdom Metazoa; phylum Chordata; class Amphibia; order Anura; family Ranidae; genus Aquarana; species Aquarana catesbeiana. The sequence continues at coordinate 766,071,761 of NC_133325.1, read as the reverse complement.
GTGGCTAATAATCCACACGATCATTTTGGAACCTGTAAAAATCAAACAGAAAGGTTAGGGCGAATATAAACATTAAATCTATCAGACTCCCATCTACCCAATATTTTAATTATTGCATCGTCTAGACCCATTCTGTCGACTTCTGTGGCAGCACCAATGTGTTAAAAATGAGTCGAGAACTTAAAATCAGAAAAACCAATGACATGCAAACATTTCTTGAATACTGAGGAAAACTGAAATTTTGTGAGAGTTGAACCTTCAGGGTGGATCAAGAAAATACCAGACACTTTAGGCCTGGCGGCCAAATAATTTGTAATAGCTACTGAAGGGCAAATCATAGGATCACTGCATGAATAGGATTTGTATGATTCGGGTCCCGCGTCGGCTTGTCTTCCTGGTTCCCATGATAATAGGCGTCTTTTCATCATTTCTGGTTTTGGCACATCCGCTAATGTCACCTCCGGTTGTTTGTTTGGCAGAGAGGCAACACGGTCGGCTCATGAAATTACAAAGGAATTCACCTCTCCTAGCGTTCATGCCTGTGGGAGGTGCGGGTCGGGGGTAACTATGAGGAAGGGGCTGCCCACATCGCATACCATTAGTCCTGGCATGACCAATGATGGCCAGAGGGGGGAGCAAGCCAGCTGGCCATGTAGTGGAGGTCCTGCGGGGGGATTAACTGATGTGAAATGTCAGACTATGTCACTGCAGGCATAGATGTCTTACAGCACGGACCACGGGGGGAGGGGGGGTTAGGGTGCAGGCCAAGCAGGTGCATTAGTCGTGCTGTATATAAGAGTAGCCTGCAATTACCAGATGTCACCTTCTAGCCTAATGTATCACTCTGCAGTGTTTTAAAAAAAATTATTAAATTTAAAATTAATAGAATCAAATTCAATGGTATCAAATTCAATGATATCAAAAATAATAATAGTGACAAATGCTCTTTAAATAGTTAAATGTTGATATGTTGATCTGTCCATACTAAAAAAATCAAATTCAATGGTATCAAAAATAATAGTGACAAGTGCTCTTTATCCATGCTGGTGAAGGATCTATTAGTGCAAGTGTTCCACTTCGTGCTCCCCCTAAGCTCCCGCACTCACTGAAGAGCTGTCCCCTCAGGGGGGTATCTCACATTCACAGCCTGTACTGTTTTATGCCAGGACACAGATCCACGCTTGGTATACTTCTTTGTTCCTTCAAGCAGTTAGCCCAATTTTTCTCAGTAATATGTAGAAAAGAAATAACATCCCATAGCGCAAGGACGTGTTACCATTTATTACATAAAAACATCTAGACATGCACTTACATTCGGTTAATACATCAACAGCAGGAAGTCCGGGACGCTCGTGCACTCCATGGACCAAGCCAGGAAGTGACGTAAAGACGCTAGAAGCAGCTGCACAGAGCCCATAGCACTTTTTACTTTACAACATACACATGCTTAAGAGCAGCGCCATACCCACTACCCCTCTTAATCCTTCAAAAACTGCAGATTACCAATGTCTGTATACAAGGAGATCCACAACACTTTTCAAAAAATGGTAAGTTCTATCATGTGAATTCTTGCTGCTTTTGTTCTGAGGAAATGTAGAAATCACAGACGTTGAAATATCTTCCCAGACACTTGCCTTCATAGACACAGTTTCCTTGACTTTCTCCTGTCTTCATTGACATGTCCCAACTATTGCATCATGTCACCATCCCTAAATGACACATTGCTTTCTCCAACTTTGTCTAATGTCCAGCACGTCAGTTTTGTTGCCTTTTGTCAAGCGACTGGCTTTTGGTTTGAACGCAATATTCCCAACGCACACATTCCTATAGAGATGGCTGTATTTGCAAGTGGGTGCTGAAGTGACCACCGGTTGGAACCGTATGTAGTCAGAGAAAGTAATGTCGCCAGCAGGCAGCCCCTTCATCAGGCATGTGGTCCTGTGTGGCTCCGAAACGTTGCTTTCTGCTGTAATGATGTGATCACTGATTAAAGATTTGGACCCATTTTTTGGAGATCCTGGTGTGCTGGTGACACTACTTTCTCTGGATTTTGGTTTGATCGACTTTTTTCCGGCGACTGGCGTGTTGGACTTGCTGGCTTTCATCTTTCCTGACAATGAGATCCACAGCACTTTTTGAAAAATCATAAGTTCCATCATGTGGTTTCTTGCTGCTTTTGTACTTAAAAGAGGTAGAAATTGCAAACATGGAAATATCTTCCCTGATACTTTGCTTTTACAGACGTACTGTCTTTCCCAAGGCATTGCTTTTATTGACATGTCCTGAATGTTGCATCATGTCGCCTGCCCTGAATGATTTAATTGAAGCAAACTTTTGAAATGTACAGTAGTAGGAATTATTTTTTTTAATTATTTTTCCATCTTCTCTCTTGGCTTGGTCCAAAGGTTTGAACAGATAGCAAGATGAGACTGTACAGTATACTAACAATGGGTCTAATGTTTGGCCAGACCTTCTCTAGCTTAATAGGAACTATTGAGGTTATGTGCTTTCCTTAGCCAGTAGTTTTCAGTGCATACATTGCTTATACTATCCAAATATCCTATTGTCTTCAACCACTCTTGTTTAAATACTGCTTGATGCAACACGTGTCATTTGTTTGAGAGATGCACCCATCAGAAATGTAATGTTGTTTGCCAGACAATACTGAATACTTTGCTGGCCTTCTTACCACGTATAGTCCAATGAGTAATCTATTTCTGAAAGAATATATAAAAATCAGCAACACTTGTGATTAAAATAGAAATATTCTCTTCATTGATCTTAATGTTGGTGTGATATATTTTTCATGCAATTGCATTTGTGGGCTTTAAAACTTCTACAAAGATGACACATCGCTTTCCATGACCAATGTGCCAGTTCAGTCACCTTTCATTGAGCTACGGCATGTCAGTTTTATTTCCTTTTGTAAAGCCAACTGACTTATTGTTTTCAGTCGGCTATCGTCAAGCAACCGGCATGTTGGACTGGCTGTATTTTATCTTCCCTGAAAATGAGATCCACAACACTTTTTGAAAAATGGTAAGTGAGTTCAGTTACCTTTCTCTGAGTGACCATTATATCAGTTAAAGTGGAGTTCCACCCACTTTTACAACTCTTCAGCATCCCTCACTAAACTGTGCACTGTAAACAAATTGGATATTTTTTTATTTTTTTTCTCAGCACCTACTGTATATCTGCTGTGTTCATTTTTCACTTCCTCCTCCCTGGCTGCGGCCCATCGCATCATTTCCTGTTTGTAATGCCTTCTGGGAAGGGGCAGCAACTTCCTCTGAAACTGCCGTTGCTATGGAAACCTGACCTGAAACCTATTACACTGCTTGTGCTGCACTGAGCATGTGCGAGGTCTGCAAGGATGAGATCCAGGAAGAAATACAGTCTGGCTTCAGATGCCCACACTTAAGATGGCCACGGCCTGCTGTAAGTTTATAAAGTAACAAACTACTGCTATAAACTAACAAAACAGACCTTAATTTACAGACTAACTTTACTAGAATACATTAAGCTTGTGTATTATAGGGGTATTTTTATTTAAAAAGTATAATTTCGGCCGGAACACCACTTTAAGAAACTCAGATCCATAGAAGAATGATGGCAGAAAAAAAGAGCAAGTAGTCAATCGAGTTTGCCCTTTTTTTTTTATTTATAAATATTTTTGTTTTTGTTTTGTTTTTTTTTTAATTAACTTTTATCAAGCAAATGGCTTGAGATCGTTGAGGCTCCAAATGGGTAATAAGTTGTGTTACACATTCTCCTTCGAGCACTTGATGTGACTCTTTCAAACACAACATTCTTTGCTGCAGTAATGAGTCACTTCAGCCCCAGCCCAAAAATGTTTTCTTCTTCCTGTAAATCCTTCTGTAGAGTTTAGTTCTTAATTTCCGTGTTCACGGTCTTCAGAGCTCCACAACACTGAGAATAAATACAGATTTTTATACTTTTATGGACCATGATTTAGTGAACATCAAACACATTCTGTACATATAAATCATCTAGTAAAGGTAAATCAGAGATCTCTGAAGCTCCCAGTATGGGTAGTTATAAATTCTCCTTCAAGTTCTCAATGTGTATTCTTCAATCAAAGCCTTCTTTGCTGCTGTAATGAGTTATTTAATTCCTAGAAATTCCTCAGGAAATGCTCTGTAGTTCATAATAATTATCAGTAAATTCTTTCGTAGAGCATGTTTCACTCTTCAGAGAAACTTCAATCTAGGGGCTCTAGTCCTTTATATAGGGGCAGGGATGTCTCCACTCAGAACAACTAACCAATGATAGTTAGTAAATCAGATATAGTGTAAAACAAACCAGCCAATTGTCAGTTACACATTAATACTGTATTTACAAACTACTTGTTAGTAATAGAACAAAGGATAGAAATTGGAGGCATGTCAAAGAGTTGATATAAGGTTGTTAATTAGAATTAAATTACATTAATTTTTACCAATACTAAATCTATAATCCATAGTATTAAAATGATATCAATAGACAATAATATAGACTGAATAACGTAATCACAAAGGATTTACATAGTAATATTCATATAAAATTATTTAATATAATTAATCACTGGACATGATAAAGCAGGTACAAAAAAATCGAACAATAAACACAATTGATACAATTGGTACAAGATCGATACATAAAAAGCTATTGTAGAGTATGAAAGTTTGTAGGCATCCATAAGTTGGTAACTCAACGCGTTTCTTGGCTTTCAACCAATCATCAGGAGTCAGATGCATAGTGACTATAAAATAGGATAATGAAACATCTATTAATATACAAAACCCTCTAGGTGGGTAAATGGTAAGCAAAAAGGAAACATCAGTTTCAATGGTGCTCACAAATCTCCATAGGTTGATAGCTAATGTAATGGGATTTTTCGGTGGTCTGGGTTAACAAAGTCTCACCCGGGGTTGAGGCAAAGAACATCCCCCATGATAACCCAAGGAAAACAACCACCAAGGGTATCGGAGCACCCCAAAAACCGCCACGTGGGAGTGGGCAACCAAGCCGCAAAACACATCAGATACTGTAAAAAGAAAAAGTGACTGCGTGAGGTTGGAGAGGGAGAAAGTGAGTAAGTGTAGATGGTAGGAATGAGTGTTACATTCACAGGTACACACCGAAGGATGAGTGTGTGTGAATATATTAAATACTATGGGCCAATGGGAAACATGGATCAAATAAATGTGAAAATGTGAAAAAAACAAAAATCAAAGACTAAATATGTGTACCATAAGGGTATGCAACAAAAACAAAGCCAAAGTCACACTGGTGAAAATGGAGGGTGGATGAATGATGAGGTGGTTACCTGTCTTGTCAGTGTTTAGCGCAAACTGATCACTTCCCCACTGCGGCGGTGCATGGAGCGAACATGCCATTAGCCGGTTCGCTCCATGCACCGCCGCAGTAGGGGAAGTGATCACTTTACACAGTCAGAAAGAGTCAGATACAGAAATGTTCTCACAAAGTGGAAGGAAACAGAAGTCAGTGCTGAGATCTCAGAGACATGTATGAGAAACTGAATACAGTTCTGCAGAAGTCTTATCTGGGCATGCTCCAACGGCTGGCACAACCCCAATACCAATTGGCCACTTTGATTCACTCTACCTTTGACTTATGAGCTGTCAATCAGACTTAAGCAGTCTATTACAGACGTAGATATACAAAAAGAGTGCAGAAAATGTGTCTTTTCACATGCCTGTACAGTAGTAAAATGAACCGGGCATGCTCCAACTGCTGACCCACCCCCAATAACCATTGGCTGCTTTCCTTCACGCTACATCTGACTTATGAGCTGACTTATGACTTATGAGCTGTCATTTGTCAGTTGTTCTGGGTTAAGAGCTTCCCTTCCCTTCCCTATATAATGGACTGGAGGCTGTAGACTGAAGCTTTACATGTGTGGAGCTCTGAAGACTGTGAACACGGAAATACTAAACTAAACTCTACGGAAGAATTTACTGATGATTATTAAGAACGAGAAAACATTTCCTTATTAGGACAGAAGTGACTCATTACTGCAGAAAAGAAGGCTGTGCTTGAAGGAGACACAGCGAGTGCTGAAATGAGAATGCATAAAACAACTTAACAAAAAATATGTGAAAAAAGTTGCGCTACTAGTGACACAAGAAAAATTACTATAAAACAGCAGCTAGCATCAACAACGTGACAGATTGTGTATAACGATAAAAAATAGAAAATGCAGCGCTTAAGGAACAGACACCCCCGGAGTCACCTTAGGGGTCAGTATTCAACTGGTGAATCATAAGTGGTGGAAAAAGAAATAAATGTGCAAAAATACACTGAAAGTGACAAGTGCATGAATGATGAGTAAATGAACTCATATAAACATGGCACAAACAAGTACTTTGGAGTACATATAATCGTATGACATAAGCTAATCAAGCTGACGATAAGTCTGTAATAAACAAAAACACATCCATGAACTCCTCTATATAGAGATATATAGTCTGTTGGAGAAGGCAGTAGAAGATATTTCTTCTGATGATGACAAATATGGGAAATGACTTCCCCACACAGCAATCAGAGGTGTGCATCAAAAAACAACAGGGGGAATGGATACTCTTACCCCAAAGTGTGGACACACACACCAGACGGCGGTGGGTCGATCAAGCATAAGACAATTGTTTCCAACAGGCTCTCCAATAAAACAACATAATACTCATACTTGGAACCTCGGAGATCTCTGATTTTCCTCACTGGATGATTCATGTGTTTAGAATTTGTTTGATGTTAATTATTCTCAAATATGGAACACGACGTTTAAAGATCTGCACTTATCAGCATGGTAAAAATAAAATCAGCAGCAATGGGATGCTTTTTTAATCAATTTGATTAAACAGAAATACATTTCAAGGCGTTTCACAATTTATCAACATGCTACAATTGACTTTACCTAAAGTTTTTTTTTTACTAAATGTAGAATTCTTCACGATAAAGCTTTGTGAATGTAATATCACAGTTCTACGACGGGCAGCTTGCTCTGTTATACCGTCACACTCCGGCAGTCAGAAAGAGTCAGATACAGAAATGTTCTCACAAAGTGGAAGGAGACAGAAGTCAGTGCTGAGACCTCAGAGGCAGAGAAGGTTTCTATCACACCAACATGTATGAGAAACTGAATACAGTTCTGCAGAAGTCTTACCTGGGCATGCTCCAACGGCTGGCACAACCCCAATAACCATTGGCTGCTTTCCTTCACGCTACATCTGACTTATGAGCTGACTTATGACTTATGAGCTGTCATTTGTCAGTTGTTCTGGGTTAAGAGCTTCCCTTCCCGTCCCTATATAATGGACTGGAGGCTGTAGACTGAAGCTTCACATTTGTGGAGCTCTGAAGACTGTGAACACGGAAATACTAAACTAAACTCTACTGAAGAATTTACTGATGATTATTAAGAACGAGAAAACATTTCCTTATTAGGACTGAAGTGACTCATTACTGCAGAAAAGAAGGCTGTGCTTGAAGGAGACACAGCGAGTGCTGAAATGAGAATGCACAAAACAACTTAACAAAAAATATGTGAAAAAAGTTGCGCTACTAGTGACACAAGAAAAATTACTATAAAACAGCTGCTAGCATCAACAATGTGACAAATTGTGTATAACGATAAAAAATAGAAAATGCAGCGCTTAAGGAACACAGACACCCCCAGAGTCACCTTAGGGGTCAGTATTCAACTGGTGAATCAGAAGTGGTGGAAAAAGAAATAAATGTGCAAAAATACACTGAAAGTGACAAGTGCATGAATGATGATAAATGAACTCATATAAACATGGCACAAACAAGTACTTTGGAGTACATATAATCGTATGACATAAGCTAATCAAGCTGACGATAAGTCTGTAATAAACAAAAACACATCCATGAACTCCTCTATATAGAGATATATAGTCTGTTGGAGAAGGCAGTTGAAGATATTTCTTCTGATGATGACAAATGTGGGAAACGACTTCCCCACACAGCAATCAGAGGTGTGCATCAAAAAACAACAGAGGGAATGGATACTCTTACCCCAAAGTGTGGACACACACGCCAGACGGCGGTGGGTCGATCAAGCATAAGACAATTGTTTCCAACAGGCTCTCCAATAAAACAACTTAATACTCATACTTGGAACCTCAGAGATCTACAATTGACTTTACTTAAAGTTTTGGAATTCTTCAGTATAAAGCTATGTGAATATAATGTAATGTAACAGTTCTACATTTTTGTAGCACGCACTGTTATACCATCACACTCCGGCAGTCAGAAAGACTACAAATACAAATCCATTACATGGTTGCATACAGTAATCAAATAGTCCATGGTAAATTTGTCATAGCATCTATGGTGACCCGTGTTTCGTGAGTTCAGTCTCACTCTTCAGGGGTTGATGCATAGACATAATCTATGAAGTAAAATTGTTAAAAAAATAACATAGTAATGAACATAAAATGTACCAGGTATATTGAAATGTGGGAATCAGACTAAGGGATCCATACTCACACAGATGCAGGATGCTGCATGCCAAAGTCCCACAGGTAGCCACCAGAGACGTCTGACCCAGGAGGTGTGGGTAAAGGATCCAAAATGGGCCAGCAGGACAGATGGAAAAACGGGCAAACAGAACAGTCCAGGAAAACAACGAGGAAATAAAAAGAACAAAATGGCTTTGCTATATCAATTTAGTGGCAACTGGTGAAGGTTTTTTTGATTGGTGTTTAAGTGAATTTTTTCAATAAAATTAATATATTTTTGCTAAAATGCCTGTTCCTCCTCAATGAATTGCTTTTGGTTGGAATTGGTCTCCAGTTCCATTTCTCTTCCCTCCTCCTCCTCTTTTTGATAAACAGAACAGTCCAGCACGGACTGCCAGGATGGTGGCTAGAAAAAGGAGTGCATATGGGTGATGATGTGCACTAAGAAAAAATATATATAACATGATGAAAAGGTAACATATTGGTGAGAAACTAATATAATAATGAGTGAATGGCCAAGAGCAACCACGTGGTACAATTGGGAATGATGAAAGTGACCTGCACAGCTGAATTGAATGAGAATCCACATGTGAAACTAAGTATATGTGTTATAAAGTATAAAATGCAACTTGGTGAGGCAGTGACTCCAGTGCTTAGGCACTTAGGCGAGTATCAAGTTAATGGAACAGAGATATGAAATATCACAATATTAACCAGGTTAACCACATACCAGTGTTCTGGCTAATCATCAGTAGAATCTGCACTTGTAGATGGGGATTCAACCCAAACATTCCAAACTTTATGGAACTTCAGGGCAGTGGGCACAGCCACGGGACAGGTAAGTGGCCTTGTATAATGGTAAAGCTAAATTGACTAAAAGTGTACAGAAGTTAATTGATGGCGCGGAAAGGGAATTTCCACCTAAGCACAATGACATAATAAAGTAATAACCCCAAAAAAGTTTGCCAAAGGATTAACTAGTCCTAGTTAACACACTTCTACTGTCAGAATAGTAGTGACAGATAAAATAAATGAAACAACATCACTCCAGAAAGTTTGAATCTGAGATCATTGCCAAAATATATGAATAAAGTCAGCTGAGGGTGAAGAACACCTCCAGCAGGAGGCTAGAACAGATGGATATATCTTGTGTAGATGTATGGGGGTGAAATACACTCTGTGCAAAATCTTGAGCTGATTTAGTGATTTGAGGCTATTTTGGACATTCATGGTACCGTACAAAGGCTAGACATAACCAAGGCACAGTATCTTGATCAGAATCCCAAAACTATACCTCTCACATGTGTACAGCTAATTTAAATTGTGTACAATAATGGGTCAGAGCAGTATAATGCCTATGACCCTGTACTTATACATAAAAATAATAATAATAATAATAGTGTCATGTAAAAAAAATTATTTTTATCATGAAAAACATTTCTTTAACAGGTATAGTTTTGGGATTTTGATCAATTTACGTATTTACTTAAGTGACAGCTTTTTTCACTGTACACTGTGTATTTACACACATTTTGTATTCATTTACACATCTTTTATACAGCTTTGTACTTTTCTTTGGTGCAGTGGAGTAAGAGAGATTCAGGGGCGGTTTATTTGTATATCTCTTGCTACAAACCAAGGCACAGTATCTCACAAAAGTGAGTACACCCCTCACATTTTTGTAAATATTTTATAACATCTTTTCATGTGACAAGATTGAAGAAATGACACTTTGCTACAATGTAAAGTTGTGAGTGTACAGCTTGTATAACAGTGTAAATGTGCTGTCCCCTCAAAATAACTCAACACGCAGCCATGTCTAAACCGCTGGCAACAAAAGTGAGTACACCCCTAAGTGAAAATGTCCAAATTGGGCCCAAAGTACCAAAACTTTGTGTGGCCACCATTATTTTCCAGCACTGCCTTAACTCTCTTGGGCATGTAGTTCACCAGAGCTTCACAGGTTGCCACTGGAGTCCTCTTCCACTTCTCCATGACCTGTACTGAGGAGGTGGTCTGTACTAAGGTGATGGTCTATACTGGGGTCTGTACTGGGGAAGTGGTCTGTACTGCGGTCTGTACTGAGGAGGCGGTCTGTACTGGGGTCTGTACTGAGGAGGTGGTCTGTACTGGGGGGTCTGTACTGCTTTGGGGTATGTGTGGTAAGACTAAAGTGTGTGGTAAGACCAAAGTGTGTGTGTGGTAGGACTAAAGTGTGTGTGGAAGACTAAAGTATAAGCGTGGTAAGACTAAAGAATAAGTGTGGTAAGACTCAAGTATAAGTGTGGTAACACTAAAGTATAAGCGTGGTAAGACTAAAGAATAAGTGTGGTAAGACTCAAGTACAAGTGTGTTAACAAACCTACGAAGTGACTACAAATAGACCTACAAGCATCCTTTCCTAGAAGTCTCCTCTCCACTTCATGCACACAAACATGAACCATTGCGCAAACTTCTTGAAAATCACTCTTGTGATGTTTTTACTCTTGATGATCCTGCCAAGCTGTTTGGAAACCAAAGAATGCACATTACCACTGTCGATCATCAAGGAGGTCCGCAACACTTTTAAAAATATGGTAAGTTTCATTGTGGATTCTTGCAGCTTGTCATGCCACTTTGGGCTCCCTTGTTAGTGTGATCCCCCCTTTATACTGTGCACACATTCTTATTCTGAATAAGTCATACTGGTGGTTTGCACTGAGGAGGGGGTCTGTCCTGGGGGTCTGTCCTGATGAGGTTGTCTATACTGGGGGTTTGTACTGAGGAGATGGTCTGTACTGGGGTCTGTATTGAGGAGGTGGTCTGCACGGGGGGTCTGTACTAAGGAGGTGGTCTGTACTGGGGGGGTGGTCTGTACTGGGGGGGTGGTCTGTACTGGGGAGGGGGTCTGTACTGAGGAGGTGGTCTGTACTGGGGGGGGTGGTCTGTACTGGGGAGGTGGTCTGTACTGGGGGTCTGTACTGAGGAGGTGGTCTATACTGGGGTCTGTACTGGGTAGGTGGTCTGTACTGAGGAGGTGGTCTGTACTGGGGTCTGTACTGAGGAGGTGGTCTGTACTGGGGTCTGTACTGAGGAGGTAGTCTCTATTGGGGGTCTGTACTGAGGAAGTGGTCTGTACTGGGGTCTGTACTGAGGAGGTGGTCTGTACTGGGGTCTGTACTGAGGAAGTGGTCTGTACTGGGATCTGTACTGAGGAGCTGGTTTGTACTGGGGTTTTGTACTGAGGAGGTGGTCTGTACTGAGGAGGTGGTCTATACTGGGGGTCTGTACTGGGGTCTGTACTGAGGAGGTGGTCTGTACTCGGGGTCTGTACTGAGGAGATGGTCTGTACAGGGGTATGTACTGAGGAGGTGGTCTGTACTGAGGGTCTTTATTAAGGTGGTGGTCTGTGCTGGGGAGTTGATCTGTACTGAGGAGTTGATCTGTACTGAGGAGGTGGTCTATACTGGGGTCTGTACTGGGGTCTGTACTGAGAAGGTGGTCTGTACTCGGGGTCTGTACTGAGGAGATGGTCTGTACGGGGGTATTTACTGAGGAGGTGGTCTGTACTGAGGGTCTTTATTAAGGAGGTGGTCTGTACTGGGGAGTTGATCTGTACTGAGGAGGTGTTCTGTACTGAGGGGGTGGTCTATCCTGGGGGTCTGTACTAAAGTGGTTGTCTGTACTTGTAGGACAGTCTGTACTGAGGTGGTGGTCTATACTGGAGGTCTGTACTGAGGAGTTGGTCTGTACTGAGGAGGGGGTCTGCACTGAGGAGGTGGTCTGTACTGAGGAGTTGGTCTGTACTGGGGTATGTACTGAGGAGGTGGTCTGTACTGAGAAGTTGATCTGTACTGAGGAGGTGGTCTGCACGAGGGGTTGATCTATACTGGGGGTCTATACTAAAGTGGTGGTCTGTACTGGTAGGACGGTCTGTACTGAGGAGGTGGTCTCTAATGGAGGTCTGTAATGAGGAGATGGTCTGTGCTGGGGTCTGTACTGAGGAGACCAAGTACTGAGCGATCAAAGACCACTGATGGCTCAGTTCTCAGTCTTCAGTGAGCAGAGAGCCGGTGACTGGCAGTGGGCTGTGGGGGGTTTGTAGTTTTTGTAGAAATGGTTTTATTATTTAGAAATAATAACCAGCAGTTTGTTTCCAATGCAGGTACATGTTTTATGTTTACAATCAAACTAATTCTGAATTATAAATCATAGATTGAGGAGAAGTTAGAGATCTCAGAGGCTCCCAGTACGGGTAGTAAGTTGTGTTCTGTATTCTCCTCCCAGCACTCGGTGTGTCTCCTTCAAGCACAGCGTTCTTTGCTGCAGGAAAGAGTCATTTCACCTGCACATGAAATATGTTCTCTCCTTCCAGTAAATCCTTCCGTAGAGTTCATTTCAGCTGCCTCGTGTTCACAGTCTTCAGAGCTCCACAGGTGTGAAGCTTCAGTCTATGGGCTCCATTATTTTATATTATACAATGTAGAGACTAAGGCTGGCCATACATTATACAATTTTCTTGTACAACTTTCCTTTAGATTTACCAAAACCATATAGTAGGAGGCCAAACCTAAACACTTTCAATTTGTATGCAATCAGGTAGGCCCTTGCACTACATAGTTGAAGGTAAATCTAAAGAATATTGAGTAAGAAAACTGTATGGTGTATGGCCAGCTTAAGCCATACACTTTGTGGAGCATGCTCAGTTCATTTCACATTTGTACAGGCATGTGAGCAGACATGGACACAAAGCTCTGTATGTCTGAGTGTAAGAAATCGCCATGCAAATTGTTCATATTTTGTAGTATTTGCTTCTCAGGCCGGGTTCACACTGATGCGGTACAGAAACCACAGCGATTCCTGTGCGCATCAGAATCGCAGGCAGTTTACACTGCGCTCTGCGCACCGCTGTGGGTGTCAATAGAAAGTTAATGACAACCCCAAATCGCAGTGCGAACTGTGGAATCGGATCACATGGGTCTGAACACCCATGCCATCCGATTCCAGTGGGGACCAAAAAAAAAAAGAGTCCTGCACCATTTTGGTGCGGATCCAGCGCGAATTGAGCCATACATAATGTATAGCTCAATTCACACTGCATCGGTGCGATTCCTGTACAAATGACATGCGATGCATTACGGCGCATCATTGTGAACCCATCCTCAGTATTGTCACACCAAATTTCAATGCTGGCCATACACATGTCAATTTTATTTTCTGACCGATGGGCTATTTGATCAAAACGCTGGAATCGAAAAAATATTGAATAGCGATAACTATGCTTTAGGACTGAAACAACTAATCAATTATAATTGATTATGAAAATAGTTGTCAATTATTTTTAAATCGATTAGTTGGTTAGCAGATTAGTTGGCCTGCACACAGAATGTACTATTTGTTTATATATCAGAAAATACAGTGCAGCACACATACAGCTCAGTACACCCTCCATACATGTCAGTATACACAGTGCAGCACACATACAGCTCAGTACACCCTCCATACATGTCAGTATACACAGTGCAGCACACATACAGCTCAGTACACCCTCCATACATGTCAGTATACACAGTGCAGCACACATACAGCTCAGTACACCATCCATACATGTCAGTATACACAGTGCAGCACACATACAGCTCAGTACACCCTCCATACATGTCAGTATACACAGTGCAGCACACATACAGCTCAGTACACCCTCCATACATGTCAGTATACACAGTGCAGCACACATACAGCTCAGTACACCCTCCATACATGTCAGTATACACAGTGCAGCACACATACAGCTCAGTACACCCTCCATACATGTCGGTATACACAGTGCAGCACACATACAGCTCAGTACACCCTCCATACATGTCAGTATACACAGTGCAGCACACATACAACTCAGTACACCATCCATACATGTCAGTATACACAGTGCAGCACACATACAGCTCAGTACACCCTCCATACATGTCGGTATACACAGTGCAGCACACATACAGCTCAGTACACCCTCCATACATGTCAGTATACACAGTGCAGCACACATACAGCTCAGTACACCCTCCATACATGTCGGTATACACAGTGCAGCACACATACAGCTCAGTACACCCTCCATACATGTCAGTATACACAGTGCAGCACACATACAGCTCAGTACACCCTCCATACATGTCAGTATACACAGTGCAGCACACATACAGCTCAGTACACCCTCCATACATGTCTGTATACACAGTGCAGCACACATACAGCCCAGTACACCCTCCATACATGGCAGTATACACAGTGCAGCACACATACAGCTCAGTACACCCTCCATACATGTCAGAATGTGTGAGGAGCAAGTCCTTGTGAGACACGGAGTCCCTGGCAGGAGAAGGAAGTGAGTGATTCTAAAGGCAGAAGGTTTTATTTACCTTGCTATATGGACACTCCATACTATACCATACCTCCCAACTGTCCCTGATTTGGAGCAATGTCCCTCTTTTCTCCTCATTTGTCCCTCATTTTGTTCTGATCTATATATTAAACCTTTCATCCAATTTCTAAATTGCTGCATTTGTAAATTTCAAAAGCCATTATAAAGGGATAGCAGTGGTAAAAAAAGCACTTGTGGGTTTAATTAATCTTTTTTGTTCTGTACAAGTCTCCTTTAAGGGGGCGTGTCAAGGGGTGCGCCTTATGCCTACAACCTTTTGCTAATAGGTGTCCTTCATTTCCATCTCAAAAAGTTGGGATATATACTATACTTTGCGGTTAGTTTTGGGGGCTCTCTGAAGGCAGGAGGACCCAGAAGTGTCGGTGGGGGACCCCAGAAGAGGAGGATCAGGACTGCTCTGTGCAAAACCATTACACAGAGCAGGTAAGTATGACAAGTTTGTTTTAAAAAAAAAAAAAAATCCAATGCTTACAATCACTTCAAGGGCTCTGTGAATGGAAGATCAGCATCTGAATCCAGAGAAGGTGGAGGCTGATAGACTGGAGGTAATATAAGACATTACAATTACATTTAAAGTAAAATTTTACCAGTATTATGCATTATATTTATTTAAAATGATTATATCCATGAGAAAAAGTATCAGTCTTTAGTATTACTTTATTATAACGGATTTATATTCCCCCACCACCCTTCATATCATGTCTGACCTCCAGTTAAAACATCCTGTATATCCTACTTCTGGGTGTATTTATTATTATATATATGATCTAAGTTTCTGAACGCAAATGACATACACTGTCCAAAAATTCCTCCGATCGAGAAACGTTTTCTATTCGGCCCCTTTGGATTTTACCATCACTGTAGCCAAAAATAAACATCGATTTGACCCCATTAATGATTAGACAATTGAACCAATGTTCTTAAGACAAAAATTCTTGAAGAAAAAATGTGTTTGTATATGGCCAGCATAAGTGACAGCAGGTGCAGATAGCAAGGGAGTCTGTCATGCAGAATATTATATTACAATCCTTCCTACAAATCTGCAAAACAGTGTTTTAGATCTTTTACATTTTTTTCTTTTAAATAAAAATGTTGATCTCTGAGTCCAATGATTTGTACCAGATTCAACCTCTAATAGTATGTATATATATATATATATATATATATATATATATATATATATATATATACATATATATATATATATATATCTTCTGTCAGTTATTCTCAGAGTGGATTCGATATTTTGCTCCCTAACCATATAGCTGGTTATTTATATTTAGGGCTGCGATTATTTTCATAATTGATTAGTTGGCCGATTATTGTTTCGATTAATCGGATCAAACCCTAAAATAAAAAGTGTGGTGTATAATTTAGTTAATATGCTAAGTTTAAAAAAAGACAATTTATTCTTGAATATCTCTATGCAGTGGTAAATATAAAAACCCAATTATATGGTTAGGGAGCAAAATCTCTAATCCACTCTGAGAATAACTGATAGAAGAGATACAGTATATATACAATTAGAGGTTGAATCTGGTACATATCATTGGACTCAGAGATCAAAATTTATATTAAAAAGAAAAAATATTAAAAAAGACCTTAATCACTGTTTTGCAGATTTGTAGGAAGGATTGTAATAGAATATTCTGCATGACAGACTCCCTTGCTATCTGCACCTGCTGTCACTTATGCTGGCCATATACAAACACATTTTTTCTTCGAGAATTTTTGTTTTAAGAACATTGGTTCAATTTTCTAATCGTTAGTGGGGTCAAGTCGGCGTTCATTTTTGGCCACAGCGACAGGAAAAATCCAAAGGGGTCGAATAGAAAACTTTTCTCGATCGGAGGAATTTTTGGACAGTGTATTTAATTTTCGTTCAGAAACTTAGATCATATATATAATAATAAATACACCCAGAAGTAGGATATATGGGTATTTTAACTGGAAGTCAGACATGAAGCTATATGAAGGGTGGAAGGGAGATATAAATCCTTTATAACAAAGTAATACTAAAAGCTGATACTTTTTCTCATGGTTATAATCATTTTAAATATAATGCATAATACTGGTAAACTTTTACTATAAATGTAATTGTAATGTCTTATATTACCTCCAGTCTATCAGCCTCCACCTTCTCTGGGTTCAGATACTGATCTTCCCTGCACAGAGCCCTTAAAGTGATTGTAAACGTTGGATTTTTTTTTAAAACAACAAACTTGTCTTACTTACCTGCTCTGTGTAATGGTTTTGCACAGAGCAGCCCTGATCCTCCTCCTCTGGGGTCCCCCACAGGCACATTTGGGTCCTCCTGCCTTCAGAGTGCCCCCAAAAACAAGCCACAAAGTATAGTATAGAGTGTCCATATAGCAAGGTAAAAAAACCTTCTGCCTTTAGAATCAGGCACTTCCTTCTCCTGCCAGGGACTCCGTGTTTCACAAGGCCTTGCTCCTCACACGTTCTGACAAGTATGGACAGTGTACTGAGCTGTATGTGTGCTGCACTGTGCATACTGGCATGTATGGACAGTGTACTGAGCTGTATGTGTGCTGCACTGTATTTTCTTATATATAAACAAATAGTACATTCTGTATACAGGCCAACTAATCGGCTAACCAACTAATCGATTATGAAAATAGTTGACAACCTGGGGGGATATCTGGGGTGTAGAGGGGTCAGAGTGCTGGGGGATATCTGGGGTGTAGAGGGGTCAGAGTGTTGGGGGGATATCTGGGGTGTAGAGGGGTCAGAGTACTGGGGGGATATCTGTGGTGTAGAGGATACAGAGTTCTGGGGAGATATCTGGGGTGTGGAGGAGTCAGAGTGCTGGGGGGATATCTCTGATGTAGAGGGGTCAGAGTGTGTGGGGGGGGATATCTGGGGTGTAGAGGGGTCAGAGTGCTGGGGGATATCTCTGATGTAGAGGGGTCAGAGTGTGTGGGGGGGATATCTGGGGTGTAGAGGGGTCAGAGTCCTGGGGGGATATCTGGGGTGTAGAGGGGTCAGAGTGTGGGGGGTATCTGAGGTGTAGAGGGGTTCACAGTGCTGGGGGGATATCTGGGATGTAAAGGGGTTCACAGTGCTGGGGGGATATCTGGGATGTAAAGGGGTTCACAGTGCTGGGGGGATATCTGGGATGTAAAGGGGTTCACAGTGCTGGGGGGATATCTGGGATGTAAAGGGGTCAGAGTGCTGGGGGGGGGGAATCTTGGGTGTAGAGGGGTCAGAGTGCTGGGGGGATATCTGGGGTGTAGAGGGGTCAGAGTGCTGGGGGGGGGGGAAATCTTGGGTGTAGAGGGGTCAGAGTGCTGGGGGGATATCTGGGATGTAGAGGGGTCAGAGTGCTGGGGGGATATCTGGAGTGTAGAGGGGTCAGAGTGCTGGGGGGGGGAATCTTGGGTGTAGAGGGGTCAGAGTGCTGGGGGGATATCTGGGGTGTAGAGGGGTCACAGTGCTGGGGGGATATCTGAGATGTAGAGGGGTCAGAGTGCTGGGGGGATATCTGGGGTGTAGAGGGGTCAGAGTGCTGGGGGGATATCTGGGGTGTAAAGGGGGTCACAGTGCTGGGGGGATATCAGTTCTGCAGGCAGCTTAGTCATTCTACCTTCTGTATATGTTATAGGTTTATCTTTCTCCTAAAAAAAAGTTTTTATTGATATCTGAAGTTTTCACAAGAGTGTTCTTTCCCAGGAATTGTGCTTTTATGTAATTTGTTCTCCTGCAATTGACTATCATTGAGTGAATGTTTAGCATTGATCACTAATTTTGTTTTGTTTTTTTTGTTTTTTTTAGAGTCCTTATGACAGAAATCCACCAAATGACAGCTGTAACACATCAGTCCTAGATGATGGAATCTACTATATTCCAGTGAGTTCTGTTTCATTAAGAGAGCTTTATAAGAATGTAAAAAGGCTATGGGGGTACCTCATCCTATATAGAATTCATAAAACCAAACCAACAGAATGGACTATCACGGTACCAAATGAGGAATATATACATAATAATTGTTCAATAATTTTAGTTATACAAAATTAGATATTTAAAATATTTTCATAAAAACATATAGATGCTCTCTTTTGCGGTTCATAAGTACATATTTCTCAAATTTCTGTCTGTAAAGATGGTTGCCTCGTTTCACATAGTCGCTTCCTCAGAACCATTTACATATGACATAAGATCAGAGAAACTTAAACAGGAAAACATGGGAAAAGATCATTAAAGACAAGAACATGCACTAAGATATCCTTTATATGGAAGTTCATATTAATATTAATAGGTATAGTGACCCAGAGGGGGACATATACCCCTATAACTTACGTATTGAGAACCCAAGATAGTTCAATCTATAGATGGAAGACGATGTGCCCAAAATTGGGAGGAGTGAGTAGAATTAAAGGAGATGTAGGAATCCGACCAGCATAGTCCCTCTACGGATTAATACAAGATTTATACCATTATAGGCATGGACCCAAAAAAAAAATATAGTCCTCAGGTGTCAATGCTTTAGAAAAAGTTAATTAATATCCATATACTCCCTAGAAACTGTATCATATAGTCATAGCCAGAACCAAATAAAAGTTCCCACTTCAAGGAAAGATGTCCCTTCCTTATATTCCTAAGGCAATACCTAAATAATCATGGAACAATCAATTAAAGATAAAATCCAAACATAGACAGGGGAGGAAAATAGACCATTGTATAAGCAAGGTACCTGTGTAATCCAAATCCTTGAGCCTATATACTCCACACAGAGACAAGAGGGGTGAAACAGTTGGTGACTACTATTGTATAGGATGCTGGTCGCTCAAAGTCCACACAAGCGCTGCTTTAAATTAACATGTGCTTGGTAAGGCAGAGAGCAAGCTCCAGCTGGGCCAGAAAACATCACTAAGATGAAAAGAAACCAGTCCACAATAGTAAAAATAAGCATAATACTGCCCCAATTATTATGTATATATTCCTCATTTGGTACCGTGATAGTCCATTCTGTTGGTTTGGCTTTATGAATTCATTAAAAGCTTTATTTATAAACTACACTATAGAGAGCCTTATAGTCTTCTCTGGGTTTAGTTCACTAAAGAATTTTTTTTTTTTTTACATTATTCTCAAAAGATATATACATGTGGTCCTTGGTATGCTGTAGAACTAGCTGCTATAACAGAATGTTCTCCTTAGGTTTTTTTTTTTAGTAAACAAGAATTTAAAAAACATATTTCTCCATCTCACGTAGAAAAAATGTAATCCATTCCCATTGCTGTGTACTTTGTTTTCAGGTGGAGGATGCAGCTATCGTTATTATAGAAGCTGGATATGAAATTACTAAGTTTCTTGGTTTACACCACCAAGGACTCGGCTATAAAGAGGAGGAATGCAATAGATTGATGGGGATTTTATTTGACTACACCAACATGATGGCTGGATGTGTAAGTCTACTAACCATTCACTTCTTTTTTTAAAAAGGTGTTTATTTTGGATTTCATAACATAAAAATATAAAAAAGATAACAAAAGTGGGACTGTAAGTACAATTGTGAAAGGTGCATTTAATGGAGCACCAACAATTCACTTCTTAACTGAGTTTAAACTGTAGTCCTACCTTGTGGTTTGGCCTAAATTGAGGTTCTCTAGGGAAATGGTGAATGGTTCATCTGGAGAATCGGATTTACTTAGTTAATTAGGACCAAAGGATTACTTACTGGTTTCTTTCTAGAACCAAAAGAATGCTTGGTGTGCCCACCCAACAGAAAATCCCCTTTGTGCTATTGCTGTCCACTGGTATTAGGATAATACATAATAAATAGATGTAGTACTTTCCTATTAGACTATTCACATCACAAGGGGTGGAAATTCTCCTCCCATAACCCCTTCAACATTAGATCCCTCTCAATGTGCAGGGCTTGCTAGTTGGGGAAGATGGGGCACTGCGCACCCATCATAGTACATAGAGAACTGCTAAGTGAGTTCATTTTTGCATGGTGGGGTAAATTATGGGATTCACCTCACTAAATCACCAAGAGGAGATTTTCATTTTCTCCCTCATCTCTATTCAGCACAAGTGCCAATTCATTTTTTTTTGGACCTATTTAGAAAAACAAAGGCACACTAGTCAGGTTGAACCAATGATCAAAAGTTTTAAGAAAAAGTGACCAATAAGCAGATGATTTTGATTTTTCACTGTTGATCTAGATCAGGGGTCCTCAAACTTTTTAGACAGGGGGCCAGTTCACGGTCCCTCAGACTGTTGGGGGGCCGCACTATAGTTTAAAAAAAATATAAACCAATTCCTATGCACACATCTTGTTTGTAGTGCAAAAAAAAAAAAAAAAAACAGGAAAAAAACAGTACAATATTTAAAATAAAGAACAATTGTAATCAATATAAACTTATCAGTATTTCACAGACTCCCCTCATTACAGAACCCCTCCCAATCACAGACCCCCCTCCCCATCACAGACTCATCCCATAACAAAGCCCCCCCCATGACAGATCCCCCATCACAAAGCCCCCCAACACAAACTCCTCTCCATCACAAAGCCCCACATAACAGATTCCCCCCATAACAGACTCCCCCATATCACATACTTCCCCCATTACAGACTCCTCCATCACAGATCCCCCATAACAGACTCCCCCATAATAGACTCCCCCATCACAGATCCCCCCATATCAGTCCCCCCCATAGCACAGACTCCCCCATCACAGATCCCCCATAACAGACTCCGCCATCACAGATCCCCCCATAACAGACTCCCCCATCACAGATCCCCCATAACAGACTCCGCCATCACAGATCCCCCCAAAACAGACTCCTCCATCACAGATCCCCCATAACAGACTCCGCCATCACAGATCCCCCCATAACAGACTCCCCCATCACAGATCCCCCATAACACACTCCCCATCACAGATCCCCCCATATCACAGATCCCCCCATATCACAGATCCCCCATATCACAGATCCCCCATATCACAGACTCCCCCATAACAGACTCCCCCCATATCAGTCCCCCACCATAGCACAGACTCCCCCATCACAGATCCCCCCATATCACAGATCCCCCATAACAGACTCCCCATCACAGATCCCCCATATCACAGATCTCCCCATCACAGATCCCCTATCACAGACTTCCCCATATCACAGATCCCCCCATAACAGACTCCCCATCACAGATCCCCCCATATCACAGATCCCCCCATATCACAGGTCCCCCCATATCACAGATTCTCCCCCATATCACAGATTCTCCCATAACAGACTCTGCCATCACAGATCCCCCCATCACAGATCCCCCCATATCACAGATCCCCCCATATCACAGATCCCCCTATCACAGACTCCCCCTATCACAGATCCCCCTATCACAGACTCCCCCTATCACAGACTCCCCCATATCACAGATCCCCCCAAAACAGACTCCCCATCACAGATCTCCCCCATAACAGACTCCCCATATCACAGACTCCCATATCACAAATCTCCCCATATCACAGACTCCGCCATAACAGACTCCCCCATATCACAGATCCCCCCATAACAGACTCCCCATCACAGATCCCCCCATATCACAGATCTCCCCCATAACAGACTCCCCCATAACAGACTCCCCCATATTACAGATCCCCCCATATCACAGATCCCCCCATATCACAGATCCCCCCATATCACAGACTACCCCATATCACAGATCCCCCATCACATATCCCCCCCATATCAC
Source organism: Aquarana catesbeiana (assembly GCF_042186555.1). NCBI lineage: Eukaryota > Metazoa > Chordata > Amphibia > Anura > Ranidae > Aquarana > Aquarana catesbeiana. The sequence goes on along the minus strand of NC_133325.1, from coordinate 766,049,119 downwards.
AGATCCCCCATCACAGATCCCCCCATATCACAGATCCCCCATCACAGATCCCCCATATCACAGATCCCCCCCATGTCACAGACTCCCCCCATGTCACAGGATCTCCCCATGTTACAGGATCCCCCCATGTCACAGGGTCCCCCCATGTCACAGGATCCCCCCATGTCACAGACTCCCCTCATGTCACAGGATCCCCCCATGTCACAGACTCCCCCCATGTCACAGGATCCCCCCATGTCACAGACTCCCCCCATGTCACAGACTCCCCCCATGTCACAGGATCCCCCCATGTCACAGACTCCCCCCATGTCACAGGATCCCCCCATGTCACAGACTCCCCCCATGTCACAGGATCCCCCCATGTCACAGACTCCCCCCATGTCAAAGACTCCCCCAATGTCACAGGATCCCCCCATGTCACAGGATCCCCCTATGTCACAGACTCCCCCCATGTCACAGGATCCCCCCATGTCACAGACTCCCCCCATGTCACAGACTCCCCATGTCACAGACTCCCCCCATGTCACAGACTCCCTATGTCACAGACTCCCCCTATGTCACAGACCCCCCCATGTCACAGGATTCCCCCATGTCACAGGATCCCCCCATGTCGCAGACTCCCCCCATGTCACAGGATCCCCCCATGTCATATCACAGCACTCAACACTTACCTGTATCACGCAGGACACGAGGCATGGTAGGTCCGGACGGAGGGCGGGACTTTGGAAGTGAGGGGCAGGTGATTGGTTCCTGGGACCGCCCTGATGCCTAGTAACCAATCACCTGCTTCTTAGCACAAAAGGTCCTTTGTCCAGCCTGTCATGTCTCCCGTCCTGTGTGATGGAGGGAGCAGAGGGCAGGGGGAGTGCTGCAATTTTAAAGGGGCAGTCCGCGGGTCGGATAAAAAACGCTGGAGGGCCGGATTCGGCCCGCGGGCCGTAGTTTGAGGACCCCTGATCTAGATGAACAAGCACCATTCCGGGACAAGCGCAAACTAAGCACAGCGAACAGTTACTTGCAGTTGGCAGACAGGCAGAGTGGTCCAGTGACAGTCTTGGTTCATAGCAGGCAGAGTTCAAAGACTGGTGAACAACAAATCCCAGAAAGATGAAAAGATGACTCCACAGGTGAAGATCAGCAATATCAAATGAATGGTGACAGACCCTCCACCTTCAATCTAAGTTCTACGCTCACCTCAGAGCATGGACCCCTGAGCTAACAGACAGGCAGATGCCACACAAAAGGTAGGCAGCAAAACAAGTCAGTTTAAACTTCTCCTCCAGATCGATAACATCAGTACAGGTAAAAAAGGGCAGATCTAAGTGCTCACTGTGCAACAGGTTAAAATTTTATTAAGGTCCAATAGGGACTACTCACATGGAATGAAGAAATACAAGCGTGTAGCACAACAGTGTGCTGAATATTCCAAGGATGGCAGCGGGTGACGTCATCTGTGTGTGGCTCCTCCCCCGGGGAACCTGTTGCACAGTGAGCACTTAGATCTCCCCTTTTTTATCTGTACATGGTTTGGTGCTCCTACTGACATTATCGATCTGGAGGAGAAGTTTAAACTGACCTGTTTTGCTGCCTACCTTTTGTGTGGGACCTGCGGGCATGACTACCTGTTAGCTCAGGGGTCCATGCTCTGAGGTGAGCATAGAACTTTGATTAAAGGTTCAGGGTCTGTCACCATTCATTTGATATTGCTGATCTTCACCGGTGGAGTCATCTTTTCATTTTTCAGGGATTTGTTGTTCACCAGTGCATTGGACTGTTTTTTATTGCACCGCACTTCTTGTTTTTATCATTTGCTACAGATTTTTGTGAAAGTCTTTTAGTGTTCAGCTTGCATATGTGGGGTTTATTTATGCGCTGATTGCATATTCTATTTTACATTAAAGTTCAAAGACTAGTCAGGGTCAAATCCAAGGTCAAAAGGCAGGTTGAGTTCTGAGCGTAGTCAAAATCTGGTTCAAGGTCATCAACAAGGGAATCCAAACTAACTGGCAGGGCTCGGGCAAAGATGAAGGTCAAGGCACGGGAACAAGATAGGGAAACATGGACCCTGAAGCAGGCGTTGCAAACACTATTACAAGCATGACACTGAGGGTTTGGCAGGCTTAAAAGAGGTTTGAACACCACCCAGAGGCTGAGTCTAGCAATCACCCTACAGGTGGACAGAAAGACAGGGAGAGTGCAGCTCAGCCAAAACCAGGATGCTGAAATGAGATTGGCAGCTACCATGGATCAGGAATGTTACATACTCTTGACAACATATTAAAGTGGACATCTCAGTATTCTCTGCAATTATAAATGACTGAACAGGCCTCCCACTCTAATGCATTTTGCCCAAGGTATTTCCAAGATTAAGCCCTTCCTTAGGAGAAACGTGTTGGAACTGGAGGAGGACAGGCAGAAAGACAGGTTGTGAACCTTCATCAGTGTGCTGCCTTCTTATTTCCTTTTGAGAGCCAGTCTGTGGAGTGGAGAAGCACTCTTGGGTGGAAGGAATAGGAAGAGCTTGAAGCATTTTCTCATTCTCCTCTCCCCTAATGATCAGACTGCAACACTGTGCCTTTGAAGCTATCTGTATGGTGGGAGTGTGAAGCAAAGGCTGATCAGTTTCAGGTATTTTTTAACACAGCCAAAAACTATGTAGACATCAGGATTTAAATGACTGTGCCATATCTGACCCAGCATCTCAATCCAGGAAGTTAAGGCTAAACAAAGATGGCTCCGACCTTCTGGAGAGAAAAGCAGATTAAGGTATCGTTAGGGAGAGTACTGAGATCTCTATGAGAGAAAATAAATTACTAGAAGTGTTACATTTATACGTTACTTGGTATACATGCACTTAACATGAAAGAATACATCTAATTCTAGGTTGATGTTAAAAACATTAATTCATCAGTCATTACACAAACTACATTAAACATTGTTGATGAAATAACCTAAAATAATACATATTCTAGGATCTTGTCCTGCTTTATATAGTAGAAAACTGTTATGCCCCGTACACACGGTCAGATTTTCCGATGGAAAATGACTGATCGGAGCGTGTTGTCGGAAATTCCGACCGTGTGTGGGCTCCATCGGACATTTTCCATCGGATTTTCCGACACACAAAGTTTGAGAGCAGGATATAAAATTTTCCGACAACAAAATCCGTTGGCGGAAATTCCGATCGTGTGTACACAAATCCGACGGACAAAGTGCCACGCATGCTCAGAATAAATAAAGAGATGAAAACTATTGGCCACTGCCCCATTTATAGTCCAGACGTACATGTTTTACGTCACCGCGTTCAGAACGATCAGATTTTCCGACAACTTTGTGTGACCGTGTGTATACAAGACAAGTTTGAGCCAACATCCGTCGGAAAAAATCCTAGGATTTTGTTGTCGGAATGTCCGAACAAAGTCCGACCGTGTGTACGGGGCATTAGAGGAAACCTTTCAGCTTTAAATATTTAATAAAACGTAACAACCACAGCAACTAGTAAATCAGCTTTCTGTTCTGTACAGGTAATGGGAGGATTTTATATTTTTGAATTGTTTTAATATTTTCTTTGGGCGTTCTTTGTTAGGTTATTTTTTACCTGCTGAGCTGTTCATTTATTCTCTTTTAATCATATGTTGTTAGGTACCAGCAGAGAGCTACAACCATCCCCTTCGAGAACCCTTTAAAGATTACTTCAAAGATTACTTCAAAAAGTTGGACACCTTATTGGGCAAAGAGGTAATTTTTGTTATTTGTAACAGAATAGTTAACAGGGTGCTTGTTTTGAAATGTAATTACCGTAGTTGTGAATAGCTTGGCCATAGAAAAAACAATTCACATTATTTTCTGAAGCTGGAAATCACATCGATGTCTTCTTTGCCAATTAAAAACTGACTAGTAGCTACACAAATACACAAATGACTAATTTCTTAAAATTTGGGACCCGTGGGTTAAATATCCCCATCCAACGCTCTCCACAGAGAGTTTGATAGATTTCTGAGGAACCCTCCATGGGAACATAAGTTTTACTTGTATATCTGCTGTCTTCTCCTTTCTACACCCTTTAAAAACGTGTGGATCATGTTAAAAAATCTTTCAGCAGTACATAGGGGTGGGTGTGGATACTGCACTTACACTGTGTGAGAACTGATTGGAGGAAATGGACACCCCTCCCCCCTCCACATAGGCAGAGGAACGAAGGAACATCCAAAGCTGTAGTCTGAATAGACCAGCTGTGTGCTTATTTCCCTCTAAGCTCCCTCCCTGACACACATTTTCAGCTCATGTTATCTCATGTGTCGGAGAAATTGTCAGAAGTGACTCACAATGATAACAGAATAACGAAGCACCAAAGAGAAACAACACTTAGAGCTTTGGAGAGAGACAAGTAAACAATACAGATATATGTTCTTAGATTAATCTTCATGAATGGGGTTTACAACTACTTTAAGCTTACGAGTTGGGTAATCTTTGCATTGTTGCCCTGACTTTTATTGTAATACATTTATTTCTGGACCTTTTTAGCAGTGGTGTAGCACTTCAAATTAATTTTAGTTACATTACACTGCAAGAAGATATGGAGATCCTCTGGGATGTAGAATCCGCTCACCCAGGAATCAGATTATTTATATCAACTTCAATGCTTTAGGATAGCAATGCTATAGGCTAACCCAGGGGCGGACTGATAACTCATGGGGCCCCCGGGCAATAGGAGATTATGGGGCGCCCAGGCAATCAGAGATTATGGGGCCCCCAGGCAATCAGAGATTATGGGGCCACACAGTATACACACACACAGTATAAAATCACACAGTATACACATACATGTGCACACAGTAAACACAGACAGATGTAAAAAAAACACAGATTTATACATACTGTCCCTGGTTTTACTGAGGCTGGCAACCCTGATGGGGCCCCCTAGTGGCCCAGGGCCCTCGAGCAGTGCCCGAGTGGCTCAATGGTCAGTCCGCCCCTGGGTTAACCTTATGGGTTTAATGCTATTATTTCACTTTCTTTGATTACATTTTTACCTGACAACATTTTGAAGTGTTCTCCCTGGTGTCAGTTTTATCTTGGGTCAGTAACACATACCTCTGTTAGTATTTTCTTTCTTATCTCATGTAATCCCATTCTCTGCTTCTTTTGTAGAATTTTACTGAGTGCACCAAATTGAAGAGTACTGTTGGGATTGAGGAAACTCTTATATTGATTTCACACCTCAACTCCCGTATAAGGGCAAACAGCAGCACCATCTGATCAGGAAACAGAAGAATTTTATGTATTTTCTATTCAAAATAATGTATTTTCTCTGTTTTTTAGACCTTTTCCTTTTACTTCTGTACTATTTTAATTCTATGAATAGATTGAACTATTTTTCCAGATTTGCCAAAGGTTTCTATCAGTACAGAAGATATGACATTTGTCATTCATGCTACTATCTGCTCAATTTAATGATTTTAAATGTTTAGCATGGCATAGTTATGGGTTATGTGGATTTCAACCAATAAATTACAATAATTGAGTTGTCTGTGGACAATGTGCCAGTTGTAAAATTGGGAAACAGGGTTGATTTGGCAAATGTAAGAGAGATATTAAAAAGGTATTGTAGGAAAAGGGGACATATCCTTGCATATAAGACTTTTTTTTCTCAAACTTGTCCACAACATGAAAACTTACATTTTCTCAAGAAAGTAAAAAAAATGAACATTATTAGGTTTATTATGCCATCAGGTTATCTTTTTGAAAATGACACTGTATGACACCCAGCTGACTGTATTGAAATAACCCACTTGGATCGGTCTGTGCTCTTCACACCCGATCCAATGGATTGTTACACTGTATTGGACGACATAGCACTTTATGCTTGATGTCCTTTTTTACTTGAAAACATTTTTTTTAATTGAATAAATCAGTAAAATGTATTCCTCCACCCTTTTCATTGCCATTTCCCCCACAGAATTATTTTTTTTTTATAACATGTGAAGAAATATAAAATATATTAATCTAATGTGGCTTCTTAAGCATTTTGAGATGTTTTGCAACATGGCTGTATCTGTATGTTTTTCTGTATCTCCAACATAAAAAATAAAATAAACTCATTAAAATAAGATGAAGTAAATATATGAATCTAATAATGGACTGTTTGGAAGCTCCAGTAAGAGTTTGTCTTTACTAACCTTGTTCTGCACAAAGTCTTATGGTGATTTGCCGTACTGTGATTTGTCCAGTTCTAAAAACTGGGCCGTGGTGTGCATAGCACTACTCCTGGTTTCTTTCTTTTTGTTTGTTTAGGTCTCCATTTATTTTTACTGTGCTCCACCATCATTTGGAATCCTGATGCCGGCAGAGCACAGATCACATTTGTAAAGCATAGCACTGTGCCAGTGTGGGAATACCTCATTGAAGCAGTGGCCTCAAGCAGCACTCAAAGAGACACTTTGAGGGACAATACTGAGGCCTGAGTGTCCATGGCAAACTCTGTCTTCAGTTCAGTTCAGTGGCACTGGTAAAAGGCACAGCCTCAGCATTACTGAGCCTGTCAGGCTGCATTCACACCTAAGAGGCGTAATGCGTTGCATTTTTTGCCACGGTTGTCATATGAAAGCAAAGGGCTGCCTATCCACTTGGATGAAATAGCTCATGTACCTTGTTTGGCATGGAGCCAAGTGTATTTTGCGCTGCGTAACAAATGTGCAACAAAACATGGGACTGTTACCTGCATTTGGGAATGCCAGTAAGAAATTAAGAAATAATGCCACTAGAAGCATGACGCACATTTTGAAGCATTTTTTTCACACGTTTCCAGAAACTTGAGCAGAAATGCACATTTCTGCCCGCATTCCTGGAACACTTAGATGTGTATGTGGTGGCCCCTCAGTGTTTTTTTATGGACAATGGAGGGGACAGAAGGGGAAATACAAGAAAATAAAAAGTAGATATTGGTCAAGGTTTTACAACTTATTAAATTGTTATTTCCATTTAGAAAAAAACGACTCGGTACCAGGAGGCATGGGAGGTGAGGGAAGCAAGGGTGGGACTGCAAAGTTCAGATACAAATGTACCGCTAGAGCAAGAGCTCCTTAAAAGGAAGTCTTTCTCTGAGTCTGGAGTCAATGAGGATGGCAAATGTGATTACACTTCTCCAGCTCAGTGGGTATATCTCGGGCTGCTATCTCATCCTTGATGGTATCCGAGAGACCACGAGAAAAAGCAGCCACGAAGGCCTCATTGTTCCAAGCAACCTCTGCTGCCAGAGTACGGAATTCAATGGCGTAATCGGCAACGGTTCTCGTACTCTGTTTGATGGACATGAGGTACTTGGCAAAAAAGCGGAGTGTGCAGGAACGTCAAACACCCTTTTAAAAGAAGCCACAAATTCTGGGTAACTCAAGACAACAGGTTTTTGCGTCTCCCATAGAGGGTTTGCCCAGACCAAGGCTCTCTCGGAAAGCAAAGATATCACAAAACCTACTTTGCTTCTGTCCGTGGGAAACGCCTGGGGCTGCATCTCAAAGTATATCTCAACCTGGTTGAGAAACCCTCTGCATTGGACCATATCGCCCCCAAATCGCTGGGGAAGCAGAGTGGAACCAGACATACCTCTTATAGAGGTAATACTTGAGGCGGGTGCCTGCACAGAGACTGGAGCAGCAGCAGGGACGGCCTGCAGCTCAGGTTGTACCAGAACACCCACGGTGGGAAGTTCTAGGTGAGCCGTGCAACTCAGGAGCGTTTGTAACGCTATGGCAAACTGATCCATGCGGTGATCCTGCTCATCCAATCTGGAAAAATTATTACCAAGTAGATTGACTGCATCTTCTGAATTCATGGTCTTCGCCTACTGTCAGAAACCATGAATCAGACTGAGACAGAAGTACAGTTAAATCACACTTGTTTATTAATAATAATAAAAAGGTAAACAGAGTAAACATAGTTAAAACATAGCCAGAGTTCAGGAACCGGAACGGATAGTCAGACAAGCCAAAACGTCAGGGAGCCAGAGATGAGCGTAGTAGAACAGCAAGCAGGATCTGGAGCCAGAAGGAATGTCAGCCAAGTAAGTCTTTAACAGGAACACAGGAGAGCGTCTCTAGAGATGTGACCAAGGCGAAGGCAGAGATCATCTGGGCTGGATGGCTTAAGTAGGCAGGACTGTCGAGCAGGATATCATCAACAGGTGAGTCACTGTGGAGAGAAAATTATGAGATGAAACAATCAGCGCCACAAGTAAAAAAATGTTGTGATGTTTAAATAAGATAACCTAATAATAAACATGCACAGCTGCTAAACATTCCAAGTGGTACACCACACTAATTTTAAAATGGATAGTAAATAAATAAATGTAGCGTTGTGTGTAAAATTATAAATATAAAGTGCAAATCTCTAAAATAAATAAATCCTACATATAAATAAATAGTCCATAAAATGAAAAAATGAAGAAATAAAACACGAAAAACTCTTATTGTGATCAGTGTATCCACACAATTCCACCACAGTGATTGTTCATCCTCAAAAGGAGTGCACACCACCACCAGTAAAAATGCGCGCTCACCTCCCAGATTAGTCAAAACTCATATGCGGATCTCCCCACAAGCTCTTTGCTCTCACTTCCTCTTCCCAATCAATGGTGGGTAATCCAGATGGCTTCTTAATGGTAACTCAGCTCATTAATATCCAAAGAAGCGGATCATCTCCCAGCTTGGCTCAAGATTCCATGAGTTACGGACATGTAAATAATAAGTATAGAGACCATAGTGTTCTCCGTATACAAATTTATTCAAAGCCCCCAAACAGACAAATTGCACTTACGAGATAAAAACTTTTAAAATCACATAAAAACCTCCAGAGTAGCACCACCGTGTCCACATACACAGTGCCTGGCTGGACGTGACTATCAGCTCCTCCCTTCTAGACGCGTATCGGCCAATCACAGGCCTTCCTCAGTAGTTCTACATTTATTTATTTACTATCCACTGTGGAGAGAAAGGAGCTGGTAATTAGCCGACAGCTGAGCGGCCAACTTTGAGAAGGAAGAGCTGAGCCCAGCCCTGACACTCTGGGAGTAATTGTAACTGCCAGCCTTGCAATGCCTCATGGGAAATGTAGTTCCACATCAGCTGGAGGGCCCCAGGTTGCCTACCCCTGGTATACAGAATGATGCCATTTTAAATATGTAACTCAATAAAATTTTGTATATTTTTTTTAGACAAATCTAGTGTCAATTTAGTTCTCTTGTGCATTTTTTAAGTCCCGTCATTCTCTTGCTTGGTTCTGTCAATAAAAATATTGCACCACTGGTTTGGCACTCCTTTTAGGGCATACACCACCATACATAAATCATCCTTATACTTACGGGTTCTGGGTTCCCACGACACCAGACATCACATCTGCTCTCAATGCATTTTGTCACAAGAACTTCCTTAGAGCACAGAGTACACAACAGTCCCACCAACATATCATAAAGTAGCAAAATGTGGCAGCACATATATATTTGCTCGCACAAATCACATCCATTCTATTAATGGTAAAAGAGAAGTAAAGTAACAAAATATCCAGAATTGCAGGGCTCTAGTTTGAATGTTCTGCTGTGCAGGGCAGAGATCATCATTTAGTACATCATTTAGTACATATCAGCACTGCTTCTGTCTTGCAGCTTCTTTGCAGCCACTTCCTATCTACATACTCTCCAGAGAAGGTTGCATTTCTCAGGGTGAGTTTTCTGATGGTGACAACAGTGGACCATACCTCTGTAATGTGTGCATTGAAATGCCTATTTTGAGTCAGACAGAAGGCCATGTAATAGCAGTGGCGGGCCGTAATGCCGGACGCATGGATTCCAATCAAGGGGGGGTTTTGAAGCATTTTATTAGAGCCAGAGGCTCTAATATACTTCAAAAAAGGGTGGGCTCTAGGCGCAGAGCACTGGGCCTTGAGCCCACCCAGTTGTGTGATAATCGCTATTGTCATCCTGATTCTCTTCTCTGCAAATCAAGAAGCGGGTCCTGAGACCCGTTTCCTGATTGGCCGAAAAGAGAAGTGATCCTATTGGCCTAGAAGGAGGAGGGAGAAGGTGCAAGGCGGAAGCCCCTGCCTGTCACCCGGAGAAAAAATGCTGCCCGCGCCATAGATGGGGTAAGTGCAGGGCTGGTAACCGCCGCCGGCCGACCTGGAGGGAGGGTTGTGCGGATGACCGGACCAATCAGGGGGGTGGCTGTGGGTGCACTGTTTGCCGCCCCCCCCCAAAAAAAAATATACCACCACTTGCCGCCACTGTGTGATAGTGTGACAAAGGAGGAGCAAAGTTGGGAAACAGGGACAGAGCGCTGCCAACCTATAAAAACCAGAACCTAGACAAAAACCTTTATCGTAGCATCACCAGGGGTTGTTTTAATGAAAGCTACCCATTTAAAACTACTGAATATGACTTTCACATTGCATTAACAAATACAAACGTACATGCATCTACCATGGCTATGAAGTTTGATTTAAACCTTCAGACCATATTAGTGAAGCTAAGTGGAGATGAATTCTACGAAAAATGTATAATCTTTGTACTCTTAACAGCAGTCCCCACAACACACCACAAGGTGGTGGACTTGAGCACTGTGTGAAACAAAATGTTTCTTGCGGACATGTATACATTTTCTTGTAGAAATAAAATTTTGCATAATAACAGTAAACATTTTAAAAAGTGTAAAAAAAAAAGTTTCAAATTACCAGCAATGCCGTGTTCCTAAACCATAGTGTAAATGGGTATCTATCCTTAGAATACATATAATAAACCCACAAGAGGAGAAAACTTCTTTCTCTTTTGTCTGATATCGCATAGTCCCACAAATCTTCCCCAGTTTTCTCCCCTTGTGGGTTTATTATATGTTTCAAATTACCATGCAGCATTTTCAAATTCAGTTAAGCGTAGTGAAGATACGTTTGTCTCACTTTTTTTGCATTTTTGGCAATGTATTTTTAGAATTGCTGAAATACATATTTAGTTTTTAGGTGGGGGAAGGGGAGAGCACGTCTTTCAAAAATTAATTTAGGCATGAAGTTTAGAATAAAAAATGCCCTTTGCAGTTTAAAAAGGTAAAAAGGTAATACAAATTACAAATATCTATGATTGTTCACATTTGCACAGTGGCGCAGTGGGTAGCACTCTCACCTAGCAGTAAGAAGGGTCGCTGGTTCGAATCCCGACCACGACACTACCTGCCTGGAGTTTGCATGTTCTCCCTGTGTCTGCGTGGGTTTCCTCCGGGTACTCCGGTTTCCTCCCACACTCCAAAGACATGCTGGTAGGTTAATTGGATCCTGTCTAAATTGGCCCTAGTATAGGTATGAATGTGAGTTAGGGACCTTAGATTGTAAGCTCCTTGAGGGTATAGGGACTGATGTGAATGTATAATATATATATGTAAAGCGCTGCGTAAATTGACGGCGCTATATAAGTACCTGAAATAAATAAATAAATAAAATTTGTCATGGCATTAAAATGTTTCTGGTAAAAAAAATTGCATTTACTTAAAAATAAAATAAATATAAAAAATAAAAAAGTTAAATAAAGCTACTTGCATGTTAAGCATTTTTTAATATGCTGCACATATATATGTATTTCTTAAAAGAAAACAAAGTTTTTGTAAAAGCAGATTTAAATTAAAAAAATGATAATGTAAACTTTCTCTGAGGAGACAGGAAAAGGGAAGTGGTTCGTTTAAAAATGAAAAATATAACCCTCTTTTTGCTGATACAATTAGTTGTAATTAGATTCAAATAGGTTCCTACATTCCTAATACAAATGACACATTTCTGTGATTTGTCACATTTGTCATGGCATTAAAATGTTTCTGGAAAAAAAAATTGCATTTACTTAAAAATAAAATAAATAAAAAAGTTAACTAAAGCTACTAGCATGTTAAGCATTTACATGCTGCACATATATTAGTATATATTTAAAATAAAACAAAGTTTTTGTAAAAGCAGATTTAAATAAAAAAATGATAATGTAAACTTTCTCTTAGGAGACAGGAAAAGGGAAGTGGTTCGTTAAAAAATGAAAAATATAACCCTCTTTTTGCTGTTACAATTAGTTGTAATTAGATTCAAATAGGTTCCTACATTTAGACACGAGGGTATGTGGTACAAGCTATGTGTGAATTCTTTACCTAGTTTAGTAAACTCCTCGTAGTGCAATCCTGTTCATCCAGAAGTGTTTAATTGAACTAAATGCAGTTTGAATTGGTTTCCTGCAAAGTTATGTAACACCATTCATATGAAAAACTAGAAATCAGAAATAGAAGCTAAATTTTCTAAGTTGCTGGCTCATTGATATGATATTTAGGTAAATGAAAGTAAGGATTAGGGTTGAGGGAAGTTGGGGGAAATTATGTCCCTGAAATTTAATTGAAAATCAGGAGATTTTAGTGAAAAAATGGGGAAGGCGATTAAGGAGATTTTAACAGCTTTAAGTTTTTCCTATGGGTTATGGCAGTTCCTAATAACTATGCTGGATGTGTTTTTGTGCCAAAAAAGGGCTCTCATTAGTCTCATTATTTTGATTCTTTCATAGCAAAGAAAATACTACACAAGTAACAAATAAATACAACAGCAAAAAAAATAAGAAATAAAAAACAAAAATAAAATAAACAGTAGATTAAACAAATTCAACTATTTTTAATATACCACCCCCCCCCCCCCTCCAAAACAAACAAACATACAAATAAATCAATTAAAAAAATAAAAAGAGTAGAATATTTTTCAGGAGGGATTTTGGTCCACTCTTGTTCACAGATCTTTTTAAAATCTGTTTCTTGTCTGTCGCTTTGCAACTCGAAGTTTCAGCTCCTTCCATACATTTTCTTATAGGATTAAGGTCTGGAGACTGGCTAGGCCACTCCATGACCTTAATGTGCTTCTTCTTGAGCCACTCTTTTGTTGCCCCGTCCATTGGACCCTCAACGTGGCAAAGTGGGCCTGTTCCTTTAGCAGAGAAACAACCCAAAACATAATGTTTCCACCTCCGTGCTTGACTGTAGGGATGGTGTCCTTAGGGTCATAGTCAATATTTTTCTTCCTCCAAGCAAGGCAAGTTGAGTTAATGCCAAAGAGCAAATTTTAGTCTCATCTGACCACAGCACTTTCTCCCATTCCTTCTCTGAATCATTTAGATGTTCATTGGCAAACTTTAGATTGGCCTGTACATGTGCCTTCTTGGGGGAGGGACCCTGTAGGCACTGCAGGATTTCAGTTCATGGCAGCATATTGTGTTAGCAATGGTTTGTTTGGTGACTGTGGCCCCAACTGCCTTGAGATCATTAACAAGCACCTCCCGTGTAGTTCTGGGCCGATCCCTCACTTTTTTTGTAGGTCAGCAATCATCGTGATTGATGTTGGATCTACTTCAGGACCCATCAGTGTGCCTCATCAGAGCACATCAGTGTGCCTCATCAGTGCCCATCCGTGTGCCTCATCAGAGCACATCCGTGTGCCTCATCAGTGCCCATCAGTGTGCCTCATCAGAGCACATCAGTGTGCCTCATCAGTGCCCATCAGTGTGCCTCATCAGAGCACATCAGTGGGCCTCATCAGTGCCCATCAGTGGGCCTCATCAGTGCCCATCAGTGTGCCTCATCAGTGCCCATCAGTGTGCCTCATCAGAGCACATCAGTGTGCCTCATCAGTGCCTATCAGTGTGCCTCATCAGTGCCCATCAGTGTGCCTCATCAGAGCACATCAGTGTGCCTCATCAGTGCCCATCAGTGTGCCTCATCAGAGCACATCAGTGTGCCTCATCGGTGCCCATCAGTGTGCCTCATCAGAGCACATCAGTGAAAAAGAAAAATTGCTTATTTATAAAATGTTATAACAGAAACGAAGAAAATTTATTTTATTTTTTTTCAAAATTTTCAGTCTATTTTTTTGTTTAGGAAAAAAACCCAGCGGTGATTAAATACCACCAAAAGAAAGCTCTATGTACCATAGATTGTAGACTCTATAACTTACACAGCCTAAATAATATACACTGATTTGGGTTATTTTTAGCAAAGAAATTAAGCAAAATAAATTTTGGCCTAAATTTATGAAGAAAGATTGTTTATTTGCAAAGTTTTATAGCAGAAAGTAAGAAAAATATGTATTTTTTTTTTCAAAATGTTCATTCTTTTTCATTTATTTAGCTCAATTTGTCTAAAAAAAAAGATAAAATTTTCATATGGGTACAGTGTAGCATGACAGCACAATTGTCATTCAAAGTGTGACAGTGCTGAAAGCTGAAAATTGGCCTGGGTAAGAAGGGGGTGAAAGTGCCGGGTATTGAAGTGGTTAATTGAAAAAAGTTCATTTCTGTAGTGGTAATTGGTTGTCATTGCTCATTTATTATGCTCATTGAATGGTTGATTATAAAACTCATTGTTCAAACATCTTTTGCTCGAGATCAATTGTTTGAAAACATTTTATAACCCTTCCATTGAATAGTAATTTTTTAAAACATTATGCAGTGTACATTGTAAAATATGAGTTCTGAATGGAAACTACACACTTTAACTGCAGCGGGGCTTATTTACTATAGCAGTTTGGTAAAGCCTGGTACACATGGGCCGAATATAGGCCAGTATCAGCCGGTTCAGGGGAAACCAGCAGACATCTGGTCCCAGGGCAGCCATCACAAATGTTTAGGCCTTACACAGCTTTAGGCCTGGCCCCCCCTCGAGCCGCCTGACCCCCAGCAGTTCCCAACATTCCCCAGGCCCGCCCACTGGCTGTCCTACCGAATCCCCATACATGTAGGCACTCAGCTCCCCTCATACCTGTATACGCTTAGCCCCTTCCTAATGCCCCATACACACGATGAGATTATCGGACGAATGATCGTCTGTTTTTTATTGCATGCTGATCTCAGATCGAATCTGATGAGTTTACTAAAGTCACGAAAATTCCCGCACGACAGAAATAAAATTCGGAAGTGATGTCATGTGTTGTAATGCATTTGTATTGCATTTTCGAAACGATAGCTGTACTGATTAAACGAAAATCGTACGATCTGGCATCGTACGAAAACATTTTTCCTGCATGTCCGATAGAGTACTATCGGATGAACTGTCCTGATCGGCTCTCGAAAGCTCTGTACTAACGATCCGATTATCGTACGATCGCTTCGAAAGCGGTATTTTCCGTACGATTTTCTGATCGTGTGTACGGGGCATAACACATGTACACACTCAAATGTACACACTCAAACCTCCTCACACCTGTACACACTCAACCCACCTCATAGTTGTACGCACTCAGCCCCCCTCATACCTGTACACATTCAGCCACCCTCATACCTGTGCATGCTCAGCCCCCCTCACACTTGTATGCACTAAAAACCCTCATACCTGTACGCACTCAGCCCTGCTCATACCTGTGCACGCTCAGCCCCCTCATAGCTGTGCATGCTCACCCCGCTCATACCTGTACGCATAAAAAAAAACCTCATACCTGTACATACTCAGCCCCCCCTCATACCTGTGCACGCTCAGCCCCCCTCATACCTGTGCACGCTCAGCCCCCCTCATACCTGTGCACGCTCAGCCCCCCTCATACCTGTGCACGCTCAGCCCCCCTCATACCTGTACACACTCAGTCCCCTCACACCTGTACACACTCAGCCCCCCTCACACCTGTACACACTCAGCCCCCCTCTTACCTGTACACACTCAGCCCCCCTCACACCTGTACACACTCAGCCCCCCTCACACCTGTACACACTCAGCCCCCCTCACACCTGTACACACTCAGCCCCCCTCTTACCTGTACACACTCAGCCCCCCTCACACCTGTACACACTCAGCCCCCTCAAACCTGTACACATTCAGCCCTCCTTATACCTGTGCATGCTCAGCCCCCCTCACACTTGTGTGCACTAAACCCCCTCATACCTGTACGCATTAACCCCCCTCTCACACCTGTACACACTCAGCCCCCTCACACCTGTACACACTCAGCCCCCATATACCTGTACACAATAATCCCCCCTCATCCCTGTAAACACTCAGCCCCCCTAACACCTGGCACCCTTGTTTGGCCTTTGTGTATGGCAACCTGACTGACAGAAGTCGGCTGAATGTCTGGCTACTATAGAAATGGCTGTGAGGACTGTTCAATGTGTCCTGGCGGGGGGGGGGGGCAGTTTCCCTGTCAGAACACTATAGCTCAGTGGGGGAGTTTGCCAAACACTAACATCGGATGAGTGCAGCGATCTGTAAGTTTTCTTTTCATTCAGCCTGCTGGGTTGAATAAAAAAAAAAGCTTCCCATGTGTACCAGGCGTAGGATGATATCCTGCCTATTATAATGTGATTGGGAGTAGTGTAGGGATTACTATAGATTTTGTACTCAGCCCCGTCACTACTAGGTTTTAACAAATTGTGATTGCATGGAAAGGTCTTGTGTACTGACCCTAAGTCATGCCTGCAAACAGGAGACCACCTCCATCCAACCGCAATAAAACTTTTTTTTTTGCAAAGGAAGGTCAGATCTTTCTTTCCGTGTCCCCTTGTGGACAGACAATAAGGATAAATTAGTCCAAAGGGGACACAGGCAGTAATTCATATATTTACGACACAGACAGCAGTTCATATACTTACACTTTTTTTGTAGAGTTGGCAAGAGTTAAAACCTTAGTCAGATTTTTATTGTTTTTTTTTTTTTGTTCCAATGGGGAGAGAAAATGAAGGGAAATCATACTAATGAGGACATGGGTTGCGATAAAAATCGATTACTTTTGTGCAAAAGCACAGTTTTAGAAAACTTAACAACGACTTGCAGTAGGTTTGCGGTTGAACGGGTTGAGTTGGTGTCAGAGCTCTGCTATCAGTTGTTAGTCACTGAGCATCTTCTCAGCCATTCTTTGCATACTCTGCTCTCTCAGAGTGCTGGATGTGTCCAATCTTGTGGAACGCTCATCAGTCTTGACTAGGGATGAGCTTCGTGTTCGAGTCGAACCCATGTTCGACTCGAACATCGGCTGTTCGATCGTTCGCCGAATTGCGAACGATATGGGCCGTTCGCGCCAAATTCGTGTGGCGCGTCACGGCCCATAATTCACTGCGGCATCGCAGTGCATTGCTTGCTGATGATTGGCCAAGCATGCACTATGACCCGCATGCTTGGCCAATCACAGCGCCGCCTTAACAGAGAGCCATAATTGGCCAAAGCCAAGTAGGCTTTGGCCAATTATGGCTCAGGGGATTTAGTACACGCCCCACACTATATAAGGCCGCCTGCACGGCGGCCCTGTGCAGTGTGTTCCGGTGTGCTTAGAGAGAGAGAGAGATACAGTGTCATTTCATTTGAGTTAGCTAGATTAGGCAGGACAGTCAGTCAGTTAGCTGCACTTAAAGTGTATTGTGTATATATATGCATCCCAGGTGTTGCATATATATATATATATATACACTGTATTCAGTTTAGCTAGATCCGTTCCTGTTATCTTCTAGACTATTTACATTTAGTGCAGTGCGTCCTGCTCACAGTGTTCAGCTAGATCCGTTCCTGTTATATTGCTACTGACAGGCAGGCTTGTCTTGTTACAGTATTTTGAAGAAAATTACTGGTGTTCTTTTGATCCTATTAGTACCACAGTCAGGCAGCTAGACTATTTACATTTAGTGCAGTGCGTCCTGCTCACAGTGTTCAGCTAGATCCGTTCCTGTTATCTTCTTACTGACAGGCAGGCTTGTCTTGTTACAGTATTTTAAAGAAAATTACTGGTGTTCTTTTGATCCTATTAGTACCACAGTCAGGTAGCTAGACTATTTACAGTTAGTGCAGTGCGTCCTGCCCACAGTGTTCTGCTAAACCTACAAGTAAGTGGGGTGCGTCCTGCTCACAGTGCTCAGCTAAACCTACAAGTTAGTGGGGTGCGTCCACCTCACAGTGTTCAGCTAAACCTACAAGCTAGTGGGGTGCGTCCTGCTCACAGTGTTCAGCTAGATCCGTTTCTGTTATCTTCTTACTGACAGGCAGGCTTGTCTTGTTACAGTAAATACAGCTACCTGAAAAAAATTGCTGGTGTTCTTTTGATCCTATTAGTACCACAGTCAGGGCAGCTAGACTATTTACAGTTAGTGCAGTGCGTCCTGCTCACAGTGTTCTGCTAAACCTACAAGTTAGTGGGGTGCGTCCTGCTCACAGTGTTCAGCTAAACCTATAAGTTAGTGGGGTGCGTCCACCTCACAGTGTTCAGCTAAACCTACAAGCTAGTGGGGTGCGTCCTGCTCACAGTGTTCAGCTAGATCCGTTTCTGTTATCTTCTTACTGACAGACAGGCTTGTCTTGTTACAGTAAATACAGCTACCTGAAGAAAATTGCTGGTGTTCTTTTGATCCTATTAGTACCACAGTCAGGGCAGCTAGACTATTTACAGTTAGTGCAGTGCGTCCTGCTCACAGTGTTCTGCTAAACCTACAAGTTAGTGGGGTGCGTCCTGCTCACAGTGTTCAGCTAAACCTACAAGTTAGTGGGGTGCGTCCACCTCACAGTGTTCAGCTAAACCTACAAGCTAGTGGGGTGCGTCCTGCTCACAGTGTTCAGCTAGATCCGTTCCTGTTATCGTCTTACTGACAGGCAGGCTTGTCTTGTTACAGTATTTTAAAGAAAATTGCTGGTGTTCTTTTGATCCTATTAGTACCACAGTCAGGCAGCTAGACTATTTACAGTTAGTGCAGTGAGTCCTGCTCACAGTGTTCTGCTAAACCTACAAGTTAGTGGGGTGCGTCCTGCTCACAGTGTTCAGCTAAACCTACAAGTTAGTGGGGTGCGTCCACCTCACAGTGTTCAGCTAAACCTACAAGCTAGTGGGGTGCGTCCTGCTCACAGTGTTCAGCTAGATCCGTTTCTGTTATCTTCTTACTGACAGGCAGGCTTGTCTTGTTACAGTATTTTAAAGAAAATTGCTGGTGTTCTTTTGATCCTATTAGTACCACAGTCAGGCAGCTAGACTATTTACAGTTAGTGCAGTGCGTCCTGCTCACAGTGTTCTGCTAAACCTACAAGTTAGTGGGGTGCGTCCTGCTCACAGTGTTCAGCTAAACCTACAAGCTAGTGGGGTGCGTCCACCTCACAGTGTTCAGCTAGATCCGTTTCTGTTATCTTCTTACTGACAGACAGGCTTGTCTTGTTACAGTAAATACAGCTACCTGAAGAAAATTGCTGGTGTTCTTTTGATCCTATTAGTACCACAGTCAGGCAGCTAGACTATTTACAGTTAGTGCAGTGCGTCCTGCTCACAGTGTTCTGCTAAACCTACAAGTTAGTGGGGTGCGTCCTGCTCACAGTGTTCAGCTAAACCTACAAGTTAGTGGGGTGCGTCCACGTCACAGTGTTCAGCTAAACCTACAAGCTAGTGGGGTGCGTCCTGCTCACAGTGTTCAGCTAGATCCGTTCCTGTTATCTTCTTACTGACAGGCAGGCTTGTCTTATTACAGTATTTTAAAGAAAATTTCTGATGTTCTTTTGATCCTATTAGTACCACAGTCAGGCAGCTAGACTATTTACAGTTAGTGCAGTGCGTCCTGCTCACAGTGTTCTGCTAAACCTACAAGTTAGTGGGGTGCGTCCTGCTCACAGTGTTCTGCTAAACCTACAAGTTAGTGGGGTGCGTCCTGCTCACAGTGTTCAGCTAAACCTACAAGTTAGTGGGGTGCGTCCACCTCACAGTGTTCAGCTAAACCTACAAGCTAGTGGGGTGCGTCCTGCTCACAGTGTTCAGCTAGATCCGTTTCTGTTATCTTCTTACTGACAGGCAGGCTTGTCTTGTTACAGTAAATACAGCTACCTGAAGAAAATTGCTGGTGTTCTTTTGATCCTATTAGTACCACAGTCAGGCAGATAGACTATTTACAGTTAGTGCAGTGCGTCCTGCTCACAGTGTTCTGCTAAATCTACAAGTTAGTGGGGTGCGTCCACCTCACAGTGTTCAGCTAAAGCTACCTGTAGAAGGTTGGTGGTGTTCTCATACTACAGGCAGGCGATTTTGCTAGCTGCAGTATCAGTATATATATATATATATATATATATATATATATATATATATATATATATTCCAGCTTAGTGCAGCTACAGGCCATTAGTATGTCTGGAAGGCCAAGAAGGAGAGGCAGACAGTCACAAGCCAATAAGAGAGGGCAAGCAGGCTCTGTGTCTAGTGCTGGTCGTGGAGATGGTGCATCCTCATCAGCACGTGGCCATGGGACACGCTTGGCCTTTTTTTCGGCAGCTGGCCATGTTGAGCCGCAACATGCGGAAGACTTGGTCGAGTGGATGACCAAGCCGTCCTCATCCTCCTCATCCTCTCTCACCCATGCCCAGGGTACTTTGTCTGGCAAAGCAGCGGCCTCTTCCCTCGGCTCAATGTCATCAGTGACTCCTTCCCTAGCCCCACCATGTCCTCCTGAGGAGTCCCTCGAACTGTTTGACCACAGTGTTGGGTACATGCTCCAGGAGGATGCCCAGCGTTTGGAAGGCTCTGATGATGATACTGAGCTCGATGAAGGCAGTAACACGAGCACGGACAGAGGGGGTGCCCAAGAAGGACAGCAATCTGGCAGTCATGCTCCCCCTGCTGCAGCATACTGCCAGGTTTGCTCCAGTGATGAGGAGGGAGGGGATGATGAGGTCACTGACTCAACGTGGGTGCCTGATAGGAGAGAGGAGGAGGAGGAGGAGGAGGAGGCGGCACATCACCAACGAGGCAGGATGCCCTCCAGGGGCCAGCCTAAGGGCAGCACATTGACTGCATCACACCCCAAAGCTCCACATGTGCAGGGCGCTGCAGTCTCTGCGCGTTATTCAAAAAGTTCTTTGATGTGGGCCTTTTTTGAGACGAGTGCATCAGATCGCACCGCTGCTATTTGCAACATATGTCTCAAGCGTATCTCGCGTGGCCAAAACATCTCCCGCTTGGGTACCACATGCTTGACCAGACATATGTTGACCTGCCATGCAGTTCGTTGGCAAGCGTATCTAAAAGACCCACACCAAAGAACAAAGAGGACCTCTGCTTGCTCCTCATCAGCTGAGATTTCCAACCCCACTAGACCTTCAGTCCTCTCTGAGACCTGCACTGAGAGGAATGAAGGTGTAGAATTAGGTGTGTCACAGCCACGTACTTGTGGGCAATCTGATTTTGGTACACCGACGTCAGATTGTACCAGGCAAATTTCCCTGCCCCAGCTGCTGCACCGCCGAAAGAAGTTTGCTCCCAGCCATCCACATGCCCAGCGGTTGAATGCTAGCTTGGCAAAATTGCTAGCACTTCAACTGCTGCCTTTTCAGTTGGTAGACTCTGCCCCCTTCCGTGAGTTTGTGGAATGTGCGGTTCCTCAGTGGCAGGTACCCAAACGCCACTTTTTCTCACGGAAGGCGATTCCGGCTCTCTACCAGCATGTGGAAGGCAATGTCCATGCCTCGCTGGACAGGGCGGTCAGCGGTAAGGTGCATATTACCGCTGACTCATGGTCCAGCAGGCATGGACAGGGACGTTACCTAAGTTTCACGGCGCATTCGGTGACTCTGCTGGCAGCTGGGAAGGATGCAGGACAAGGTGCAGTAGTGTTGGAGGTTGTTCCGCCACCACGCCTCCAAAATGCTAATGATTGTGACACACCTCTCTCCTCCACCCCCTCCTCTTCTTCTTCCTCCATGGCCTCTTCCTCGGAACCAGCGGTGCTCCGTAGTCGTTCAAGGGGCTACGCAAGTACGCAGGCCAAAAGATGCCATGCGGTGCTTGAGCTGGTGTGCTTGGGGGACAGGAGCCACACTGGGGCAGAGGTTCTGTCAGCTCTGCAGGGGCAGGTTCAGAGGTGGTTGACGCCACGCCAACTTTAGGCAGGAATGGTGGTTTGCGACAATGGCACCAACCTCCTCTCTGCCCTCCGACAGGGACAAATGACCCATGTGCCCTGTTTGGCTCACGTCCTTAACTTGGTGGTGCAGCGGTTCTTGGGCAGGTACCCGGGCTTACAGGATGTCCTGAGGCAGGCCAGGAAAGTCTGTGTGCATTTCCGCCGGTCATATAATGCCAGTGCTCGGCTGACGGACCTCCAAAAGGAGTTTAACCTGCCCAAGAACCGCCTAATCTGTGACATGCCCACCAGGTGGAACTCAACGTTGGCCATGCTGCAGCGGCTGCACACGCAGCAGAGGGCCATCAATGAGTACCTGTGCGACTATGGCACCAGGACAGGGTCAGGGGAGCTTGGTTTTTTTTCCCCACGCCAGTGGGCCATGATCAGGGATGCATGCACTGTCCTGTCACCATTTGAGGAGGCCACGAGGATGGTGAGCAGTGACAGTGCATGCATCAGTGACACTGTCCCCCTTGTCCACCTGTTGGAGCACACGCTGCGTGGAATAATGGACAGGGCACTTGAGGCAGAACAGAGGCAGGAAGAGGAGGACTTCCTTAGCTCTCAAGGCCCCCTTTATCCAGACAGTGTTCCTGCGTGCCCGCCGATCACACAGGAAGAGGACGAGGAGGAAGAGGAGGAGGAGGAGGAGGAGGAAGATTGTGTCAGTATGGAGGTGGAGCCTGGCACTCAGCATCAGCAGCAGTCTTTAAGGGATCAGTCCCAAGAAACACATGGACTTGTACGTGGCTGGGAGGAGGTGGCTGCGGACCATGTCGTCCTTAGTGACCCAGAGGACTCCGGACCGAATGCCTCAGCAAACCTACGCTGCATGGCCTCCCTGATCCTGCAAAGCCTGCGTAAGGATCCTCGTATTCGTGGTATCAAGGAGAAGGACCAATACTGGCTGGCAACCCTCCTTGATCCACGTTACAAGGGTAAGGTTGCGGACCTTATCTTGCCATCGCAGAGGGAGCAGAGGATGAAACATCTTCGGGAGGCCTTGCAGAAAGGTCTGTGCAACGCGTTCCCAGAGACTGGGAGGTTACAAACTCCTGTTTCTGGACAACGTGTTGCTGAGGCTTCGGTCAGTCAAAGAAGGAGCGGTGGAGAAGGTGGCCGTCTGACCGATGCGTTCAGACAATTTTTTGGTCCGCAGCCCCAAGGTATGATCGGTTCCAGCAACCATCGCCAGCGTCTGTTTTACATGGTGCAGGAATACCTAGGGGCAAGATCAGACTTGGACACCTTTCCCACCGAAAATCCTCTGGGTTACTGGGTCTTGAGGATGGATCACTGGCCAGAGCTTGCACAGTATGCAATTGAGCTACTGGCCTGTCCTGCATCCAGCGTTCTTTCGGAACGCACATTCAGTGCTGCTGGAGGCGTGGTAACCGATCACAGGGTGCGTCTGTCCACTGACTCGGTCGATCGACTGACCTTCATAAAAATGAATGAGTCTTGGATCACCACCAGCTACCAAGCACCTGATGCTGATGTAACCGAATAATTTTTTTTTAAATCTCAGATCCCTTCAAAGACTGCCTATGCTGATGCTGAGTGACTATCCCTGAGTAATTATCCTCTTCCTCCTCAATCATCACGCTGATAGCTTGTAAGAACATTTTTGGTTCTGGGCGCCACCACCAGTGCCTAAGGCACAATTTTTCAGCCCCTGTTTAACAGGGGCGTGTAATTACAATTTTTGATGTAATACTTTGCAGCAGGGCTCGTTCCTGCATTCCAACTAGAGTGTCTGTGAGGGGTTGCAGTGTTGTGGCACCAGCACCAGTGCCTAAGGCCCAATTTTTCAGCCCTTGTTTAACAGGGGCGTGTAATTACAATTTTTGATGCAATACTTTGCAGCAGGGCTCATTCCTGCATTCCAACTAGAGTGTTCAACAGGGGCATGTAATTACAATTCTTGATCTAATATTTCACAGCAGAGCCCTGTGAGGGCTTACAGTGTTGTGGCCACAGCAACACCTAAGGCCCAAATTTCTGCTGAGTATATAGGGCAGGACCCTACTTTCAAACAACTAACTTACAAACGACTCCTACTTGCAAACGGAAGGAGACAACAGGAAGTGAGAATAAATCTACCCCTAGGAAGGGAAATTCTCTCCTGTAAGAGTTAATATGGGAAAAACATTTCTCCTTTCCACTGATGCTTTCCAATCCATTGGGACAAAAAGTGAGGTGAAATCTTCTGAAGAGGAGGAAAGACAGCAAAACAAATGTCACAGGGGTGATAACCCTTCCCTATGTTTTCCAAAAAGCTTAAAAAAGATTTTTTGGCTGGAGCTAAACACGTTAAAAATGTACCCGTTCAAAATTACAAAGAGATTCTACTTAACAACAAACCTACAGCCTGTATACTGCTGTTCAGAGTATATAGGGCCTGGTGGCCCCACACCTTTCCTTATTTTAATTTGGGTGTGGGGTTCCCCTTAATATCCATACAAGACCCAAAGGGCCTGGTAATGGACTGGGGGGTACCCATGCCGTTTGTCTCACTGATTTTCATCCATATTGCCAGGACCCGACATTACATTAAACCCGCAAGCAGTTTTAAATGAGATTTTTTCCTTTAAAAATGACATTTGGTGCAGGGACTGTTCTAAACACGGGAAGCACGCATCACTTTACAGGCATACTATAGACACCCCTCAGGTACGATATTTAAAGGAATATTTCACTTTTTTTTTTTTTTACTTTAAGCATCATTAAAATCACTGCTCCCGAAAAAACGGCCGTTTTTAAAAGTTTTTTTTGCATTGATACATGTCCCCTGGGGTAGGACCCGGGTCCCCAAACCCTTTTTAGGACAATACCATGCAAATTAGCCTTTAAAATGAGCACTTTTGATTTCGAACGTTCGAGTCCCATAGACGTCAATGGGGTTCTAATGTTCGTGCGAACTTTCGGTCCGTTCGCAGGTTCTGGTGCGAACCGAACCAGGGGGTGTTCGGCTCATCCCTAGTCTTGACACATCAATGGGTGAGAACTCCTCTTTGGTCAGGTAAGTCTTCCCTGAAGACCATTCTCATGTAGCGGGATCAGCTCGGCAGCTGAACCCTATGACATCATGGATCGTTAGTAGCTTTTGGAGCCGTGTCAGGAGTTGGAGTATGTGTAGATCGTTTTCCTCGGGTCTCAGAGTGATGGATGTGTCCAATCTTGTGCTGCGCTCATCCATGTAGTAATGTGTCAGTACTCTTCCCCGGTCAGGTAATGCTTCCTTGAAGATCGTTCTCAGGTGTTGGGATCAGCTCTGCAGCGTTCACTCTTCATAGCTGCTGAAATGCGGCTTCTGTCTTTCAGCCGACTGCCCTTCTTATATGGAAATAGGGAGTCACCCAGCCCATCATCGCCCAATCGATTGACAAATGACAGAAGCTGAGAGTAAATCACACCATATGACGTGAGTTGAGGCAAACAATCACTTTCGGAGTCATGTCAGAGGTTGGAGTACGCTTAGATCATTTTATTCTGGTATGTAAGAAGGTTCCATCCCTGAGATCTGAGAAAATGGACAAGAAAGTTAAAAAATAAGGTGAAATCATGGAATAATGTGTGAGGAAAAATCATTTTTTTGTAACTTTCTCTTGTCACGACTTGCTGTGAATACGGGTTCTCCATATTTATACCTAGCCTCTACTCCTTTAGTAAATTAACCCTAATAAGTGAGGGGTTTGTTCGCCGCCCCCCCCCAAAAAAAAAATTAAGCACCAGCCGCCACTGCTTCCATTCATGGAAAGATCTAAATCTGTCACAATCTCTGAGTGTTATCAGCAATAGAATGAATAATAAACATCACAGTTCATACATTTTATAATTGTAAATTTCATGTAAGGCTTGGATCACTCTTCTGAGACCTGAAAGTTGCTGACGGTGCAACTTTGCCAGGTGACTTCCTGGCGACTTGCTGGTGACTTGAGTACTACTTTTTTTTAAAATTCTTTTTTTATTATTTTATTTCCAAGAAAAGTACAAAAAAACATCCCACGCAGGGGCAAAGCTGGCAGATCAAAACAGCTACCAACTTACCCATATAGCTAGAGGCAATATCTAACATCACACCTCAATCTGGGCCCAATGCTTCAAATTCACAACTACCCCTTGCTACAAAGACATCATGTTTGTAACCCCTGACGTCATACAGCCAAATACAATCTCCTAACTAAATTTATCTGTATGATGTTTGTTCTACTGCTATTAGTTGTATACTTTGTGTATGGAATCTAGAACACTACATCGATTACCAGCACTTCATTCTTCCCCCTCTCATTTTTTCTTTTCCTTTCCCTTCTTATTTTTCTCATTCTCTTCTCCTAAACCTTCATGGTACCTACTTTTTTTCAATCAACTATTTTTTATTGAATTTTTTCACATATATAACAAAAGAAAAACATTTATGACATTCTCATCACATTACCCCACCCAACCTCTGTGCAAAAAACAAAACAAAAGAAAAAACACACAACACATCCCCCCTCTAACTGCGTTCATCAGACCCTATTTCAATTCCCGCTTTCACATTATTCCAAAATGGTGTCTATTTTATAAATATTCAATTCGTTCCAGTAATATCTTTCCTAAATAATTTCCCATATCATTAAGATGCTCATCTGAATGCTGAGCTAGATTAGACACTAGCCACCAATGCCAGATTGTTTCAAATTTCTAAGGGCATCTCCTATGTTTATAGGTCAATCCTAAATTAAGATTAATTGTTTTGTTCCATTGATCTGTCATTGGTGGACAGTTTGATGCCCATTTTTTGCAAAATAAGTTTACGTGCCATATACATAGTTCTCAGCCACATTACATCAGGGCCGTCTTTAATATTGACTGGACCCTGGGCAAACATTTTCTTGGGCCCCCTCTTCCATGCAATTTCGCTCTCCACATGCTTTGAGATATACAATAAATAGCAACTAGACTCAAAATCAGTTTACTTAATCAGATCAGGCAGAGATTGCGATTGGTTGCCAGAGGTTACAGTGTATCTTTACCGCTCACTGACTGGCTGCTAGAGGTTACAGCACACATTATGGCTCACCGTTATTTTCTAGAGGTTACAGCACATGACTTCTATTCGTTGATTGGTTGCTAGAGATTACTAAACATCAATACTGCTCACTGGTTGGTTGTTAGAGGTTACTGCACATTATTACTGCTCACTGATTGGTTGCAAGAGGTTAGTGCACAGCATTACTGCTCACTGGTTGCTAAAGGTTACAGCACATCATCTCCTCACTGCCTGCCTGCGTATTCACATGCACCAAAATTCAGGTTGCTGTGGCACCATGTTATTTTGAAGAAGGGTTCCACCTCCAATTTGCTTACTTTTGCAGAACATGATGTTAGGGTTAATGACCACAATTGTAGGCAGGACTTTCAAGCATGCTCCTTTACCTCCCCCAGTGGGCAGCATTCAGCAGAAGTGATGGTGGATGTGACCTCAGGGGGACATGATATACATATGAATGCCGCCGCTATCTAAATATCAATGCCGCAGTCCATGACTATTTACATATTAATGCTGCCGCTATTTACATATCAATGCAGGTTATTTACATGTAAACACAGAGTCTGCAGGTGAGTCATCTGTACATGGCAATAGGGCAGAACAGGGCAGCAGCAGCAGAACTTTACACTGAGATATAGGGACACAGCACAAGACTAAAACTTTAAGGGATAAGGGCATTTAAACTGGGCTAGTTGGCAAGTATGAGGCAGCTGCTGTGGGCCCCACTACAATGATGAGGTCCAGGACAGCTGCCCCTTTTACCCTGCCTTAAAAACGGTCCTGCATCACATGCACTTCCACTGGGAGAGTATCTTCTGGCATAACCCCTAGCAATGCTATTTTTGAATCAGGCTGTACTTGTGTAAAGCACAAGGAATTCAGAATATCAAATATGGACTCCCAGTAGCTGTGCAATTTGGGGCATCGCCACAACATATGTATAAGTGTACCTGTACCATTTGTGCATCTTGGGCAGTTGGGTGTAATTGCCTTACCCCAAGAATACAGGTACAGTGGAACCTCAGTTTACCAGTAACGCGGTTAACAAGCATTTTGAATGGCGAGTGTCACGGAACGTCCCACACTCCGCTTGAGTGCTTCCGTCATATACCACTTCCTCCCAGTCTGTATACAGATATCAGATATTCCAACCTCTCTGAGCACAAAACAAGGCGACACTTGCTTGTTGCTACCATGAACTGTTTTATTTAGAATCAAAGTTACAAGACTTTATATGCCGTTGGAACCTCCTCTAACAATACAACTGTAACCTAATTAACATAATTAACATGAGCTAATTAACTAAAAAAATTTACCCAGACCAGATGACAGACTTGTGGGCACCGAGCTTCACACAGTAGTATAAACACAATAGCTGCAGCTCTAATAGGAGTCGTCCCGTCTCCTACATTGTATAGAGGACAATGTGATCAGCTCATTCAATTAACATAAACACAGGTAGTTGGAGTTGATGACACCAGCATCTCCTCACAGGATGTGTCCCAACAGAATGAATCAGTCTTATCAGCAGGGGGCTGCTGGAGGAATCCCCCCTCCCTCTTCAGGGACACAAATCCGCAGCAAAGAGTCCCCAACAGAATCAAACAACATACAATATATACATATATACACGACGGAGTCCGATTAGTACAGTTCAGACTGGATTTCTCATTCACCTCACAAAGAGTATTGTTCCATTGAAAATCCAGGGCCCATAATCAAAAGGCAACAGGCTTGCATTCAGTCCTCTCCAACAGCCTCTGTCCCTGCTAGGTCTGTCACATTTCTCCCCTTTCGGCAGGAGACTAATACAGGAGGAGACCCCAGACGGGTTGACTCTGAAGTTAGTCAGTAGTTCCAGTCCTCTACTGCCTGTACCCACACAGTACCCCAAACAAATTGTTCCAAACAGAGTGTTACTCACCCAGCCAACCTCTGCCTCTCTCAGAGAACATATCTGCCGCTGGGGAGAGGCCTGGACTGGCCCTTCTCCCTGGAGTCCTTTCCGCCGCTGGAGAGAAGACAGGGGGACTGGGCTCACTCTGTCATGCTGTTGGGGATCTGGGCCGACTGCCCAGCATCCCTGGAGTATACAGGTGGAGACTGAAGTCCCATCCACCTTCACAGGAAATCCATCTCCTGTTAGTTGAGGGCAGAGTCCAGCAGTACTCGGCCCTGTTCCCAGCCCTTCTGCTGGAAACCCCACACCATCTGCTCTGGCTACCTGTTGGGGAGGGAGGCCGACTGCCCCACCTCCCTGGAACTCTGTAGTTGTTGCCGGTGATGGCCAGAGGTTGGTAGCACTCTGCCCGGGTGCCGGGGCTTCAACTGGGGAAGTTTCCTGTAACTCCACAGATACTGCTGTTGGTGCGGGGCAGAGCACAGTGAAGTTTGGCCCCAATAGCAGCTCTTCTGCTGGAGGCTCATCAGGTTGTTCTTCCTCAGCAGAAAAGTCTATTAAATCCCCTACCTCTATAACTGGTGTCTGTGGATAGAGGTTCACCATCTCCTGTCCGTGGAACTCTGAAGATGCCATCAGTGCTGAGCAGAGCGCAATGAAGTTTGGCCCTAATCCCAACTCTTCTGCTGGGGGCTCACTCGATGGTTCTTCCTCAGCAGAAAAGTCTATCAAATCTCCTGTCTCTGCAACTGGTGTCTGGGGGTGGAAGTTCACCATCTCCTGTCCATGGAATCCAGAAGATACTATCAGTGCTGGGCAGAGGTTAGCAGAGCTCTGCCCTGTTGTCAGCACTTCAGGTTTGGGGATGGCAATCTCCAGATTTTCCACTGCAGATTCTCTGGCATGCTGCTGGACAGGCACATTCCTCCATCCAAGATCATCCCATGCAGAAACAGGATCATCAAGGTCAGTCAGCACTTGCTGCATCCGCCATAAGACCTCCACCTCCATAGCTGCGGGGGCAGGTTGGCAAAGCACACTATTGCTCTGCCACATTGCCGACTCTTTAGCCAGGATTTCAGGGTTGTCAGCTGGTATTTCCTGATAGTCCCAGGCAAAGGGAGCCCAGCCCTGGCACTGAGCAATGTCTAGCAGCCGTCTGTAGGCGATCTCTAGCTCCCATTCCTGAACGGCCAGAAACTCCAAATCTTCCTGTGCCCAGTGCACTTCCGGAATGTTCAGTAGCCCTTCTCTGAAATCCATGATTTCGTCCAACCGCCACTCCAAATCACTCCCAAAGTTAGAGTCCCCTGTCAGCTTCACATACAACAGTCCCAAGCCGCCGTAGCTTAAGCCTTCCGTTGGGCTGTCATCCGCTATCCAGGGACATGCTTGGGATACATGCCACCGGAGGGCTCTGTAGCTCTCATCCAGCTTTATCTCTGCCCAGACCAGCCTGCTTAATTCAGCTGTCTGCTTCTTGCGTGGTTTTTCTCCCAAAAACCGCACCCGCAGTACGTACTGCGACCAGTACCTTTCCTCGATGGAGGGGAGAACTTTTCCCTGGTGTCGCTGCTCACGGGCTAGCGCTTCCTTCCAGAGTTTGCAGCGAATAGAATCACACCATCCCAGCAGGACCTGCTCTGACACTGGTCCTCTGTGCTGTATCTGCATCTCTCGCAACCTCCTTCTGAATTCCTCATCCATGGCGGCTGGTATCTGTACCTCTCCTCTCCTCTCCTGCTATCTGGACCTTGGATCTAGATGGAAGTTTGGATGTCCCAGACTGCAGGAAGCTTTCCCGCTGCTTGCCACCAATGTCACGGAACGTCCCACACTCCGCTTGAGTGCTTCCGTCATATACCACTTCCTCCCAGTCTGTATACAGATATCAGATATTCCAACCTCTCTGAGCACAAAACAAGGCGACACTTGCTTGTTGCTACCATGAACTGTTTTATTTAGAATCAAAGTTACAAGACTTTATATGCCGTTGGAACCTCCTCTAACAATACAACTGTAACCTAATTAACATAATTAACATGAGCTAATTAACTAAAAAAATTTACCCAGACCAGATGACAGACTTGTGGGCACCGAGCTTCACACAGTAGTATAAACACAATAGCTGCAGCTCTAATAGGAGTCGTCCCGTCTCCTACATTGTATAGAGGACAATGTGATCAGCTCATTCAATTAACATAAACACAGGTAGTTGGGGTTGATGACACCAGCATCTCCTCACAGGATGTGTCCCAACAGAATGAATCAGTCTTATCAGCAGGGGGCTGCTGGAGGAATCCCCCCTCCCTCTTCAGGGACACAAATCCGCAGCAAAGAGTCCCCAACAGAATCAAACAACATACAATATATACATATATACACGACGGAGTCCGATTAGTACAGTTCAGACTGGATTTCTCATTCACCTAACAAAGAGTATTGTTCCATTGAAAATCCAGGGCCCATAATCAAAAGGCAACAGGCTTGCATTCAGTCCTCTCCAACAGCCTCTGTCCCTGCTAGGTCTGTCACAGCGAGCAACTTTTTTTTTCAAATTCTGACTCGGTTTGTGAGTGTTGTCTCACAAGACGAGCAGAATTCAAGCTAACAGGGCCTGCAGCACTGCATTTGGCCTAAGGTGCGGGGGCACCGGAGCCGAGAAGAGCCGAAGGACGCCGATTACAGGCGATCGGTGGTGTTTGGCAATGCTCGGAAAGACACAGAAATACTCAGTTTCCGAGCCTTTCCAAAGTTTGCTGAGGTCATCCAAAGTGTCCTCGGGCCTTTCCGGCTGTTTCCGAGGTTCTCCGGTGCCCACCCACCTCTGGCCGCATGCGGTATTGCATGCCATTGAAGTCAATGCGGAACAAATTATTTTTGTTTCCATTGACTTCAATGGGGAAACTCGCTTTGATATGTGAGTACTTTGGATTACAAGCATACTTCTGGAACAGATTATGCTCGTAATCCAAGCTTCCACTGTACCTACTTTAACTTTTGATTGTAAATGACTTTTCAAATGCTTACCCGGACCAAGGTCCTTACATATGGTTTCACTTTTTGCCTCCCTCACATCCGAGTTTCCCGTCCCTGAAAGTCTACGCCGGGTGTTAATTGTTTGAATTTGTATTCATTCTTGTATCTACACAATGTACTTGTATTATTTTTGTATATTCTGTTTGCTATTTCCTTAACTACTTGCCGACCTGCTCACACAGATATACTGCGCAAGGTCAGCTCTCCTGCGCAAACTGACGTACCTGTATGCCAGTCCGCAAAAGCAAGATAGCGTCCCGCGGATTCAATGTCCGCTGACGGCCCGCGATTGCAGCGAGGAGAGGCAGAATGGGGAAAAGCCTATGTAAACAAGGCATTTCCCTGTTCTCCCTAGTGACATGGCAGAGATCTTCTGTGCTGTCATCTGGAACAGTGATCTCTGTCATGTTTCAGTAAGCCTATTTCCCTACAGTTAGAACATACCCAGGGAACACACTTAACCCCTTGATTGCCCCCTAGTGTTAACCCCTTCCCTGCCAGTGTAATTTTTACATTAATCAGTGCATTTTGTTTAGCACTGATCAATGTAATAATGTCACTGGTCCCCAAAAAGTGTACTTTGGGGTCATATTTATCTGCCGCAATGCAAATAATTAAAAAAAATAAAAGTCCCTAAATCTATCCCGTAGTTTGTAGACGTGATAACTTTTGCTCAAACCAATCAATATATGCCTATTGAGATTTTTTTTTTTAACAAAAACATGTCGAAGAAAATATATCGGCCTAAACTGATGAATAAATTAGTTTTTTTATATTTTTTTTGCATATGTATTATAGCAAAAAGTAAAAAAATGTTTTTACCGCAGAGGTGATCAATTACCACCAAAAGAAAGCTCTATTTGTGGGAAAAAAAGGGAACAGCATCGCACGACCACGCAATTGTCAGTTAAAGCGACGTAATGCCGTATTGCAAAAAAATTTCTGGTCATTAAGGGGGTAAAACCTTCCGGGGCTGAAATTGTTAAATAAACAGATATTTAAAAAAATAAAAAAACACCTACCAACATAGCACAGATTACCTAACTTACCCAAAACAAACTAACAAAAAAATAAATCAAAGGAAAAAAAAAAACAACAATAAATGCTACCTTAGCTCAAGTGTGTGTGACCCATAGAGCCTTTGTATAAGCAATCCGACCGTATGGGTAATTGGCTCTTTAGTGATAACAACCAACGTGGCTAAAAGCCACTCGGCTGTTATCCTAAGGAGCAGGAGGAGACATCCCCCCCTCCTGACGCCTTCAGCCGCTCTTCCCAGGCCTCCCGTCCCACCTGGAGACCCGATCCACCGTCCGCCGGCTAGCCGGATTCGGCTCTGATCGGGTCTCCAATGAAAAATCCCTATGTCACTTCTGGTTTACTTGGCTGCCAATGGCTCCGATTTAAAAAAAAATGACTGTATTCAGAATCTTCAATTTTGGCGATCTGAATATTTTTAAGTGTAAAAGAGGGTTTTGGGGTCTTTTAGACCCCCGATCCCTTCATAAAGAGTACCTGTCACCACCTATTACTGTCACAAGTGATGTTTAGATTCCTTGTGACTGCAATAAAAGTGATCAGATTTTTTTTTTAAATGGACAATGTAAAAAAAGAAATAAAGTAAATAAGAAACATTTTTTTTTAAAATCGCCCCTGTCCCCGCGATCTCACGCAACAAAGAAAACGCATACATAAGTTGCGGCTTCAAATGTAAACGTTGTTCAAATCACACATGTGAGGTATCGCCGCGATCATCAGAGCGAGAGCAATAATTCTAGCAAAAGACTTCCTCTGTAACTCTAACTTGGTTAGACTGTTAAATTTTTTTAAATCGTTGCCTATGGAGATTTGTAGGTACCGTAGTTTGTCGCCATTCCTCAAGTGTGCGCAGTTTCAAAGCATGACATGTTGGGTATATATTTACTTAGCGTAACATTATCTTTCACATTATACAAATGATTAGGCTAACCTTACTGTTTTGTTTTTTTAATTCATGAAAGTGACTTTTTTCCCAAAAAAATTAGTTTGAAAGACCGCTGCGCAAATACCGTGTGACATAAAATCGCAGTGGTGTAGACCAAGCCTTAACTAAACAGAGCAGCAGGAGGGGATTTTCAAAAAAAATATTCAGTTCATTAAACAAGCAATGTATCACTTACATCAGTCTTTCTCAACCAGGGTTTCACGGAACCCTAGGTTTCCTTCTGGGGTAGCTAATGGTTCCTTGAGCGGTGGTTTACTGACTTCACATGTGATGGTGCCCTCATAGGTTCAGGTCCAACACCACTTGGCACAGCCAGAGCCATGTCTATATAGGTGGCATTCAATGAAGGAGCATTCCTCTCATTGATCACCACCAAAGGAAGGGGCATTTTCCAATGCGTCTTGTGTATTGCAGCCATTTGAAATAATAATTTGTGGATGGAGCCTAAATAGACCTAGACGTTTGTGGTATGCTCTTCATGGTAAACCTAGAGGTGACTGTAAAAAGACCTAAAAGTCTGTGGTAAACTGTCCATGGTAGACTAAACTGTGTATGGTATAACTAAAGTGTGTGTGATAAGACTAATGTGTGTGTGTGGTAAGAATAAAGTGTCCGTGGTAAGAGTAAAGTGTGCATGGAAGTGGCGGCTGGTGCTCAAAATTCTTTGGGGGGCGCAAACAAACTGAAAACATTATGAAAAAAAACATCAATCGCAGCCACTGTGCCCATCAAACGCAGCCACTGTGCCCATCAAACACAGCCATACACTTTGTGGAGCATGCTC
Source organism: Aquarana catesbeiana (assembly GCF_042186555.1). NCBI lineage: Eukaryota > Metazoa > Chordata > Amphibia > Anura > Ranidae > Aquarana > Aquarana catesbeiana. Next base: position 766,014,494 of record NC_133325.1, on the reverse strand, counting down.
AGTTCATTTCACATTTGTACAGGCATGTGAGCAGACATGGACACAAAGCTCTGTACAGTATGTCTGAGTGTAAGAAATCGCCATGCTAATGCACTAACACCAGTTTAAAATTGTTCATATTTTGTAGCAATTGCTTGTCAGGCTGAGTTCACACTGATGAGGTGCAGAAACCGCATCAGAATCGCAGTCAGTTCACACTATACTCTGCGCACTGCTGTGGGTGTCAATAGAAAGTTAATGACCCCCCCCAAATCAGTTTGCAGAATGCAGTGCAAACTGTGGAATTGGATCACATGGGTCTGAACACCCATGCGATCCGATTCCAGTGCGGACAAAAAAAGTGTCCTGCACCTTTTTGCTGCGGATCCAGTGCGAATTGATGGTCCAATGGAACCCTTTTTGTTAGACCCAGAAGTGACTTTAAATCCTAGAAGTCCATGGTAAAGAGTACACCATGAGCTGTAAACCCAGAAGACCAAGGTACAGAGTACACCATGAGCTGAAAACCCAGAAGACCAAGGTAAAGAGTACACCATGAGCTGAAAACCCAGAAGACCAAGGTACAGAGTACACCATGAGCTGAAAACCCAGAAGACCAAGGTACAGAGTACACCATGAGCTGTAAACCCAGAAGATCAAGGTAAAGAGTACACCATGAGCTGTAGACTTTAAATAGAGTTAGAAGTGTCTTTTCCAAGAAGTCTCCTCTCCACTTCATGCACACAAACACGACCCATTGGGCGAACTTCTTGAAAAAGGCTCTTGTGATGTTTACACTCTTAATGATCCTGCCAAGCTGTTTGGAAACCAAAGAATGCACATTACAGCTGTTGATCTTCAAGGGGGTCCATAACACTTTTAAAAATATGGTAAGTTTCATTGAGGATTTTTGCAGCTTGTCATGCCACTTTGGGCTCCCTTGTTAGTGCAATTCCCCCTTTTTACTGTGCACACATTCTTATGCAAGTCATACTGGTGTTTTGCAGTGAGGAGGGGGTCTGTACTGAGGAGGTGGTCTATACTGGGGGTTTGTGTTGAGGAGGTGGACTGCACTGGGGGTCTGTACTGAGGAGGTGGTCTGTACTGGGGGTCTGTACTGAGGAGGTGGTCTGTACTGGGGGTCTGTACTGAGGAGGTGGTCTGTACTAAGGAGGTGGTCTATACTGGGGTCTGTACTGGGGTCCGTACTGAGGAGGTGGTCTGTACTGGGGGTCTGTACTGAGGAGTTGGTCTGTACTGGGGTCTGTACTGAGGAGGTGGTCTGTACTGGAGGTATGTACTGAGGAGGTGGTCTATACTTGGGGTCTGTACTGAGAAGGTGGTCTGTACTGGGGGTCTGAACTGAGGAGGTGGTCTGTACTGAGGAGGTGGTCTACACTGGGGGTCTGTACGGAGGAGGTGGCCTGTACTGGAGGTCTGTACTGAGGAGGTGGTCTGTACAGGGGTATTTACTGAGGAGGTGGTCTGTACTGAGGGTCTTTATTAAGGATGTGGTCTGTACTGGGGATTTGATCTGTACTGAGGAGGTGGTCTGTACTGAGGGGGTGGTCTATCCTGGGGGTCTGTACTAAAGTGGTGGTCTGTACTGGTCAGATGGTCTGTACTGAAGTGGTGGTTTATACTAGAGGTCTGTACGGAGGAGTTGGTCTGTACTGAGGAGATGGTCTGCACTGAGGAGGTGGTCTGTACTGGGGGTCTGTACTGAGAAGGTGGTTTGTACTGGGGTATATACTGAGGAGGTAGTCTGTACTGGGGTATGTACTGAGGAGGTGGTCTGTACTGAGGAGTTAATCTGTACTAAGGAGATGGTCTGTACTGAGGAGGTGGTCTGCACGAGGGGTTGATCTTTACTGTCTACTCCTCACCTCACTCCTTCAGTCTCCTCTCGCATTACTAGCTTACTAACTGACATATCATCTTAGATGTCGCACCACTTCCTTAAACTAAATCTTTCTAAAACTGAGCTATTAATAAGCCTAAATAGACCTAGAAGTCTGTGGTAAACCGCCCGTGGTAGACCTAGAAGTCTGTGGTAAACCATCCGTGGTAGATCTAGAAGTCCATGGTAAGGCTAAACCGTGCGTGGTAGACCTAGAAGTCCATGGTAAGACTAAACCGTGCGTGGTAGACCTAGAAGTCAGTGGCAAAGACTACACTGTGAGCTGTAAACCTAGAAGTCCGTGGTAAAGACTACACCATGAGCTGTAAACCCAGAAGACCGTGGTAAAGAGTACACCATGAGCTGTATACCCAGAAGACCATGGTAAAGAGTACACCATGAGCTGTAAACCCAGAAAACCGTGGTAAAGAGTACACAATGAGCTGTAAACTTTAAATAGAACTAGAAGTGTCTTTTTCTAGAAGTCTCCTCTCCACTTCATGCACACAAACATGACCCATTGGGTGAACTTCTTGAAAAAGGCTCTTGTGATGTTTACACTCTTAATGCCCCTGCCAAGCTGTTTGGAAACCAAAGAATGCACATTACAGCTGTTGGTCTTCAAGGAGGTCCACAACACTTTTAAAAATATGGTAAATTTCATTGTGGATTCTTGCAGCTTGTCATGCCACTTTGGGCTCCCTTGTTAGTGCAATTCCCCCTTTATACTGTGCACACATTCTTATGCAAGTCATACTGGTGGTTTGCAGTGAGGAGGGGGTCTGTACTGAGGAGGTGGTCTATAATCGGGGTCTGTACTGAGGAGGTGGTCTGTACTGGGGTCTGTATTGAGGAGGTGGTCTATATTGGGGGTCTGTACTGAGGAGGTGGTCTGTACTGGGGTCTGTATTGAGGAGGTGGTCTGCACTGGGGGTCTGTACTGAGGGGGTGGTCTGTACTGGGAAGGTGGTCTGTACTGAGGAGGTGGTCTGTATTGGGGGTCTGTACTAAGGAGGTGGTCTTTACTGGGATCTGTACTGGGGAGGTGGTCTGTACTGGGGGGTGTACTGAGGAGGTGGTCTGTACTGGGGTCTGTACTGAGGAAGTGGTCTGTACTGAGGAGTTGATCTGTACTAAGGAGATGGTCTGTACTGAGGAGGTGGTGTGCACGAGGGGTTGATCTATACTGTCTACTCCTCACCTCACTCCTTCAGTCTCCTCTCGCATTACTAACTTACTAACTGACATATTAGCATGGATCACCACTTCCTTAACCACTTCAATACCAGGCACTTAGACACCTTCCCGCCCAGCCCAATTTTCACCTTTCAGCGCTGTTGCAATTTGAATGACAATTGCGCAATCATGCTACACTGTACCCAAACACATTTTTTATCATTTTGTTCCCACAAATAGAGCTTTCTTTTGGTGGTATTTGATCACCTCTGCGGTTTTTATTTTTTGCGCAACAAATAAAAAAAGACTGAAAATTTAAAAAAAAAACAAGTTTTTCTTTGTTTCTGTTAAATTTTTTTGTAAACAAGTATGCTTTCTCCTTCAATAATGGGCACTGATATGGCTGCACTGATGGGCACCGATGAGGTGGCACCAATGAGGTGGCACTGATGAGGTGGCACTAATGGGCACTGATGATGGGCACTGATAGGCGGCACTGATGGGCACTGATAGGTGGCACTGATGGGCACTGATATGTGGCACTGGTATGCGGCACTGATGGGCACTCATAGGTGGCACTGATGGGCACACATAGGCGGCACTGATGGGCACTCGTAGGTGGCATTGATTGGTATATATGGGTGGCACTGATGGGTACTTATGTGTGGCACTGATGTGTGGCACTGATGGGCACAGATGGGCACAGATGGGCACTGACAGGTGGCACTGATGGGCAATGACAGGTGGCACAGATGGGCAATGACAGGTGGCACAGATGGGCAATGACAGGTGGCACTGATAGAGCATTGCTGGGCAGATCTGGGCATTGCTGGGCAGATCATGGACATAATAGTGCCAATCAGTGCCCATTTGTGGGCACTGATTGGCACAGATTGGGCACATGTGGATGGCCATGGGGTACATACCTGGCCATCCACGTTGCCCCTTCCCTGGTGGTCCTAGTGGCATCCCTGGTAGTCCAGTGGGGTGATCTGAGGGGGGGCTGCGCTGATAAACAATCAGCGCAGACCCCCCCTGCCAGGAGAGCCGCCGATCGGCTCTCCTCTACTTGCGTCTGTCAGACGCGAGTGAGGAAGAGCCGATCAACGGCTCTTCCTATTGACAGCGTGATCAGCCGTGATTGGACACGGCTGATCACGTGGTAAAGAGCCTCCGCCGGAGGCTTTTTACCAAGATCAGTGTAGCGGTGTGTAAGACTGACACACCGATCCACCGATCGCCGCGATGCGCGCCCCCGGGGGCACGCTGCGGCATGTTATCCTGCTGGACGTCATATGACGTCCAGTCAGGATAACAGAACCACTTCCCGGACGTCAATCCGCTATAGGGAGGGCGGGAAGTGGTTAAACTAAATCTCTCTAAAACTGAGCTATTAATATCCCCCCCCACCCGTGCCCCCCTCCATGACTTTTCCATCAAAATCAACAATGCAACTATCAGTCCCTCCCCTCATGCCAGGGTACTAGGTGTAATCCTAGACTCTGACTTGTCATTTCAGGCCCAAGTCCAATCGTTGTCAAAATTTTGTAGAGTTCACCTCCATAACATCTCTAAAATTTGCCCCTTTTTATCAAATGAAACCACCAAGCTCCTCATTCACTCCCTTCTTATCTCTCGCCTTGACTATTGCAACTCCCTTCTCATAGGCCTGCCTCTCTATAGGCTATCCCCTCTTCAGTCTATCATGAATGCTGCTGCCAGACTGTGTCTGCCAACCCTCTCCTCCAATCCCTACACTGGCTCCCAATCACCCAGCGAATTAATTTCAAAATACTAACCACAACATACAAAGCCATTCACAACTCTTCCCTGAGCCACATCACCAATCTTGTCTCCAAATATCACCCAAATCGTCCTCTCTGCTCTTCTCAAGAGATCCTACTCTCAAGCTCTCTCGTCTCCTCCTCCCATGCTCGTCTCCAGGATTTCTCCAGAGCCTCTCCCATCCTTAAGAACTCGCTACCTCCACCGGTCTGGCTATCCCCTACTCTTGATACCTTCAGGTGATCCCTGAAAACTCATCTCTTCAGGAAAGCCTATCACGTCTCCAACTAGTCTTCTACCACTTCCATCAGCTCATTCACCACAATTACAACCTTTTGTACCACCTGCCCTACCCTATTAGATTGTAAGCTCTTCTGAGCAGGGCCCTCTTAATCCTTTTGTATTTTATTGTATTATAACTGTATTGTCTCCTTTTTATATTGTAAAGCACTGCGTAAACTGTTGGCGTTATATAAATCCTATATAATAATAATAATAATAATAATAATAATAATAATAATAATAATACTGGGGGTCAATATTAAGTGGTGGTCTGTACTGGTAAGACGGTTTGTACTGAGGAGGTGGTCTCTACTGGAGGTCTGTATTGAGGTGGTGGTCTGTGCTGGGGGATCTGTACTGAGGAGGTGGTCTATATTAAAGAGGTGTTCTCCAGTTCTATTTTTGTTTGTTTACAACACAATGTTGCCATTCTGTCGCATTCAAATATATGTTTTTAACACGTTTGCAGAATTAAAGAGGAATTCGGGTTTAAAAAAAAAAAAAACATTTATACTCACCTCGGTGGATGTAGCATCAGTGAGAAACTACATCTGCATCAAAGACCAAATACTGAACGATCAAAGACCACTGATGGCTCAGTTTTCGGTCTTCAGTGAGCAGAGAGCCGGTGACTGTCAGCGGGCTGTGGGGGGGTTTGTCGTTTTTGTAGAAATGGTTTAATATATTTAGAAATAACAACTAGCAGTTTGTTTTCAATGCAGGTTTATTTTTTATTTTTCTCACCATTAAACTAATTCTGAATTATAAATCATACATTGAGGAGAAGTCAGAGATCTCCGAGGCTCCCAGTACAGGTAGTAAGTTGTGTTCTATAGTCTCCTCCCAGCACTCGGTGTGTCTCCTTCAAGCACAGCGTTCTTTGCTGCAGGAAAGAGTCATTTCACCTGCACATGAAATATGTTCTCTCCTTCCAGTAAATTCTTCTGTAGAGTTCAGTTCAGCTGCCTCGTGTTCACAGTCTTCAGAGCTCCACCGGTGTGAAGCTTCAGTCTACAAGCTCCATTCTTTTATATAGGGGGCGGGGAAATTCCTTCTTTATACAATGTAGAGACTAAGCCAGAAACTTTGTGGAGCATGCTCAGTTCATTTCACATTTGTACAGGCATGTGAGCAGACATGGACACAAAGCTCTGTATGTCTGAGTGTAAGAAATCGCCATGCTGATGCACTGACACCGGTTTAAAATTGTTCATATTTTGTAGCAATTGCTTGTCAAACTGGGTTCACACTAGGGTTGTCACCTGTCCGGGATTCACCCGGGTTTTGGATCATGTGTGGCAGCAAAAAAAGTGATCAGATTTTTTTTTTAAATGGACAATGTAAAAAAAAGAAATAAAATAAATAAGAAACATTTTTTTTTTAAAGCGCTCCTTCTCGATCTCGCGCAACAAAGAAAATGCATACATAAGTTGCGGCCACAAATGTAAACGGTGTTCAAATCACACATGTGAGGTATCGCCGCGATCATCAGAGCGAGAGCAATAATTCTAGCAAAAGACTTCCTCTGTAACTCTAACCTGGTTAGACTGTTAATTTTTTTTAAATCGTTGCCTATGTAGATTTGAAGGTACCATAGTTTGTCACCATTCCACAAGTGTGCGCAATTTCTAAGCATGACATGTTGGGTATATATTTACTCAGCGTAAAATTATCTTTCACATTATACAAAACGATTAGGCTAACCTTACTGTTTTGTTTTTTTAATTCATAAAAGTGACTTTTTTCCCAAAAAATTAGTTTGAAAGACCGATGCGCAAATACCGTGTGACATAAAATCGCAGTGGTGTAGACCAAGCCTTAACTAAACAGAGCAGCAGCAGCGTGGGGATTTTCAAAAAAAAATATTCAGTTCATTAAACAAGCAATGTATCACTTACATCAGTCTTTCTTAACCAGGGTTTCATGGAACCCTAGGTTTCCTTCTGGGGTAGCTAATGGTTCCTTGAGCGGTGGTTAACTGACTTCACACGTGATGGTGCCTTCATAGGTTCAGGTCCAACACCACTTGGCACAGCCAGAGCCATGTCTATATAGGTGGCATTCAATGAAGGAGCATTCCTCTCATTGATCACCACCAAAGGAAGGGGCATTTTCCAATGCGTCTTGTGTATTGCAGCCATTTGAAATAATCATGTGTGGATGGAGCCTAAATAGACCTAGACGTTTGTGGTATGCTCTTCATGGTAAACCTAGAGGTGACTGTAAAAAGACCTAAAAGTCTGTGGTAAACTGTCCATGGTAAACTAAACTGTGTATGGTATAACTAAAGTGTGTGTGGTAAGACTAATGTGTGTGTGTGGTAAGAATAAAGTGTCCGTGGTAAGAGTAAAGTGTGCATGGAAGTGGCGGCTGGTGCTCAAAATTCTTTGGGGGGCGCAAACAAACTGAAAACATTATGAAAAAAACATCAATCGCAGCCACTGTGCCCATCAAACGCAGCCACTGTGCCCATCAAACACAGCCATACACTTTGTGGAGCATGCTCAGTTCATTTCACATTTGTACAGGCATGTGAGCAGACATGGACACAAAGCTCTGTACAGTATGTCTGAGTGTAAGAAATCGCCATGCTAATGCACTAACACCAGTTTAAAATTGTTCATATTTTGTAGCAATTGCTTGTCAGGCTGAGTTCACACTGATGAGGTGCAGAAACCGCATCAGAATCGCAGTCAGTTCACACTATACTCTGCGCACTGCTGTGGGTGTCAATAGAAAGTTAATGACCCCCCCAAATCAGTTTGCAGAATGCAGTGCAAACTGTGGAATTGGATCACATGGGTCTGAACACCCATGCAATCCGATTCCAGTGCGGAGAAAAAAAGTGTCCTGCACCTTTTTGCTGCGGATCCAGTGCGAATTGATGGTCCAATGGAACCCTTTTTGTTAGACCCAGAAGTGACTTTAAATCCTAGAAGTCCATGGTAAAGAGTACACCATGAGCTGTAAACCCAGAAGAACAAGGTACAGAGTACACCATGAGCTGAAAACCCAGAAGACCAAGGTAAAGAGTACACCATGAGCTGAAAACCCAGAAGACCAAGGTACAGAGTACACCATGAGCTGAAAACCCAGAAGACCAAGGTAAAGAGTACACCATGAGCTGAAAACCCAGAAGACCAAGGTACAGAGTACACCATGAGCTGTAAACCCAGAAGATCAAGGTAAAGAGTACACCATGAGCTGTAGACTTTAAATAGAGTTAGAAGTGTCTTTTCCAAGAAGTCTCCTCTCCACTTCATGCACACAAACATGACCCATTGGGCGAACTTCTTGAAAAAGGCTCTTGTGATGTTTACACTCTTAATGATCCTGCCAAGCTGTTTGGAAACCAAAGAATGCACATTACAGCTGTTGATCTTCAAGGGGGTCCATAACACTTTTAAAAATATGGTAAGTTTCATTGTGGATTCTTGCAGGTTGTCATGCCACTTTGGGCTCCCTTGTTAGTGCAATTCCCCCTTTTTACTGTGCACACATTCTTATGCAAGTCATACTGGTGTTTTGCAGTGAGGAGGGGGTCTGTACTGAGGAGGTGGTCTATACTGGGGGTTTGTGTTGAGGAGGTGAACTGCACTGGGGGTCTGTACTGAGGAGGTGGTCTGTACTGGGGGTCTGTACTGAGGAGGTGGTCTGTACTGGGGGTCTGTACTGAGGAGGTGGTCTGTACTAAGGAGGTGGTCTATACTGGGGTCTGTACTGGGGTCCGTACTGAGGAGGTGGTCTGTACTGGGGGTCTGTACTGAGGAGTTGGTCTGTACTGGGGTCTGTACTGAGGAGGTGGTCTGTACTGGAGGTATGTACTGAGGAGGTGGTCCATACTGGGGGTCTGTACTGAGAAGGTGGTCTGTACTGGGGGTCTGAACTGAGGAGGTGGTCTACACTGGGGGTCTGTACGGAGGAGGTGGCCTGTACTGGAGGTCTGTACTGAGGAGGTGGTCTGTACAGGGGTATTTACTGAGGAGGTGGTCTGTACTGAGGGTCTTTATTAAGGATGTGGTCTGTACTGGGGATTTGATCTGTACTGAGGAGGTGGTCTGTACTGAGGGGGTGGTCTATCCTGGGGGTCTGTACTAAAGTGGTGGTCTGTACTGGTCAGATGGTCTGTACTGAAGTGGTGGTTTATACTGGAGGTCTGTACGGAGGAGTTGGTCTGTACTGAGGAGGTGGTCTGCACTGAGGAGGTGGTCTGTACTGGGGGTCTGTACTGAGAAGGTGGTTTGTACTGGGGTATATACTGAGGAGGTAGTCTGTACTGGGGGTCTGTACTGAGGAGGTGGTCTGTACTGAGGAGGGGGTCTGTACTGAGGTATATACTGAGGAGGTAGTCTGTACTGGGGTATGTACTGAGGAGGTGGTCTGTACTGAGGAGTTAATTTGTACTAAGGAGATGGTCTGTACTGAGGAGGTGGTCTGCACGAGGGGTTGATCTTTACTGTCTACTCCTCACCTCACTCCTTCAGTCTCCTCTCGCATTACTAGCTTACTAACTGACATATCATCTTAGATGTCGCACCACTTCCTTAAACTAAATCTTTCTAAAACTGAGCTATTAATAAGCCTAAATAGACCTAGAAGTCTGTGGCAAACCGCCCGTGGTAGACCTAGAAGTCTGGGGTAAACCGTCCGTGGTAGATCTAGAAGTCCATGGTAAGGCTAAACCGTGCGTGGTAGACCTAGAATTCCATGGTAAGACTAAACCGTGCGTGGTAGACCTAGAAGTTAGTGGCAAAGACTACACTGTGAGCTGTAAACCTAGAAGTCTGTGGTAAAGACTACACCATGAGCTGAAAACCCAGAAGACCGTGGTAAAGAGTACACCATGAGCTGTAAACACAGAAGACCGTGGTAAAGAGTACACCATGAGCTGTAAACCCAGAAAACCGTGGTAAAGAGTACACAATGAGCTGTAGACTTTAAATAGACCTAGAAGTGTCTTTTTCTAGAAGTCTCCTCTCCACTTCATGCACACAAACATGACCCATTGGGTGAACTTCTTGAAAAAGGCTCTTGTGATGTTTACACTCTTAATGCTCCTGCCAAGCTGTTTGGAAACCAAAGAATGCACATTACAGCTGTTGATCTTCAAGGAGGTCCACAACACTTTTAAAAATATGGTAAATTTCATTGTGGATTTTTGCAGCTTGTCATGCCACTTTGGGCTCCCTTGTTAGTGCAATTCCCCCTTTATACTGTGCACACATTCTTATGCAAGTCATACTGGTGGTTTGCAGTGAGGAGGGGGTCTGTACTGAGGAGGTGGTCTATAATCGGGGTCTGTACTGAGGAGGTGGTCTATTTCGGGGGTCTGTACTGAGGAGGTGGTCTGTACTGGGGTCTGTATTGAGGAGGTGGTCTGCACTGGGGGTCTGTACTGAGGGGGTGGTCTGTACTGGGAAGGTGGTCTGTACTGAGGAGGTGGTCTGTACTGGGGGTCTGTACTAAGGAGGTGGTCTTTACTGGGATCTGTACTGGGGAGGTGGTCTGTACAGGGGGGTGTACTGAGGAGGTGGTCTGTACTGGGGTCTGTACTGCGGAGGTGGTCTGTACTGGGGGTCTGTACTGAGGGGGTGGTCTCTACTGAGGAGGGGGTCTGTACTGAGGTATATACTGAGGAGGTAGTCTGTACTGGGGTATGTACTGAGGAGGTGGTCTGTACTGAGGAGTTGATCTGTACTAAGGAGATGGTCTGTACTGAGGAGGTGGTGTGCACGAGGGGTTGATCTATACTGTCTACTCCTCACCTCACTCCTTCAGTCTCCTCTCGCATTACTAACTCACTAACTGACATATTAGCATGGATCACCACTTCCTTAAACTAAATCTCTCTAAAACTGAGCTATTAATATCCCCCCCCCACCCGTGCCCCCCTCCATGACTTTTCCATCAAAATCAACAATGCAACTATCAGTCCCTCCCCTCATGCCAGGGTACTAGGTGTAATCCTAGACTCTGACTTGTCATTTCAGGCCCAAGTCCAATCGTCAAAATTTTGTAGAGTTCACCTCCATAACATCTCTAAAATTTGCCCCTTTTTATCAAATGAAACCACCAAGCTCCTCATTCACTCCCTTCTTATCTCTCGCCTTGACTATTGCAACTCCCTTCTCATTGGCCTGCCTCTCCATAGGCTATCCCCTCTTCAGTCTATCATGAATGCTGCTGCCAGACTGTGTCTGCCAACCCTCTCCTCCAATCCCTACACTGGCTCCCAATCACCCAGCGAATTAAATTCAAAATACTAACCACAACATACAAAGCCATTCACAACTCTTCCCTGAGCCACATCACCAATCTTGTCTCCAAATATCACCCAAATCGTCCTCTCTGCTCTTCTCAAGAGCTCCTACTCTCAAGCTCTCTCGTCTCCTCCTCCCATGCTCGTCTCCAGGATTTCTCCAGAGCCTCTCCCATCCTCTAGAACTCGCTACCTCCACCGGTCTGGCTATCCCCTACTCTTGCTACCTTCAGGTGATCCCTGAAAACTCATCTCTTCAGGAAAGCCTATCACGTCTCCAACTAGTCTTCTACCACTTCCATCAGCTCATTCACCACAATTACAACCTTTTGTACCACCTGCCCTACCCTATTAGATTGTAAGCTCTTCTGAGCAGGGCCCTCTTAATCCTTTTGTATTTTATTGTATTATAACTGTATTGTCTCCTTTTTATATTGTAAAGCACTGCATAAACTGTTGGCGTTATATAAATCCTATATAATAATAATAATAATACTGGGGGTCAATATTAAGTGGTGGTCTGTACTGGTAAGACGGTTTGTACTGAGGAGGTGGTCTCTACTGGAGGTCTGTATTGAGGTGGTGGTCTGTGCTGGGAGATCTGTACTGAGGAGGTGGTCTATATTAAAGAGGTGTTCTCCAGTTCTATTTTTGTTTGTTTACAACACAATGTTGCCATTCTGTCGCATTCAAATATATGTTTTTAACACGTTTGCAGAATTAAAGAGGAATTCAGGTTTAAAAAAAACAAAACATTTATACTCACCTCGGTGGATGTAGCATAAGTGAGAAACTACATCTGCATCAAAGACCAAATACTGAACGATCAAAGACCACTGATGGCTCAGTTTTCGGTCTTCAGTGAGCAGAGAGCCGGTGACTGTCAGCGGGCTGTGGGGGGTTTGTCGTTTTTGTAGAAATGGTTTAATATATTTAGAAATAACAACTAGCAGTTTGTTTTCAATGCAGGTTTATTTTTTATTTTTCTCACCATTAAACTAATTCTGAATTATAAATCATACATTGAGGAGAAGTCAGAGATCTCCGAGGCTCCCAGTACGGGTAGTAAGCTGTGTTCTATATTCTCCTCCCAGCACTCGGTGTGTCTCCTTCAAGCACAGCGTTCTTTGCTGCAGGAAAGAGTCATTTCACCTGCACATGAAATATGTTCTCTCCTTCCAGTAAATTCTTCTGTAGAGCTCAGTTCAGCTGCCTCGTGTTCACAGTCTTCAGAGCTCCACCGGTGTGAAGCTTCAGTCTACAAGCTCCATTCTTTTATATAGGGGGCGGGGAAATCCCTTCCTTATACAATGTAGAGACTAAGCCAGAAACTTTGTGGAGCATGCTCAGTTCATTTCACATTTGTACAGGCATGTGAGCAGACATGGACACAAAGCTCTGTATGTCTGAGTGTAAGAAATCGTCATGCTGATGCACTGACACCGGTTTAAAATTGTTCATATTTTGTAGCAATTGCTTGTCAAACTGGGTTCACACTAGGTTTGCCACCTGTCCGGGATTCACCCGGGTTTTGGATCATGTGTGGCAGCAAAAAAAGTGATCAGATTTTTTTTTAAATGGACAATGTAAAAAAAAGAAATAAAATAAATAAGAAACATTTTTTTTTTAAAGCGCCCCTTCTCGATCTCGCGCAACAAAGAAAACGCATACATAAGTTGCGGCCACAAATGTAAACGGTGTTCAAATCACACATGTGAGGTATCGCCACGATCGTCAGAGCGAGAGCAATAATTCTAGCAAAAGACTTCCTCTGTAACTCTAACCTGGTTAGACTGTTAATTTTTTTTAAATCGTTGCCTATGTAGATTTGAAGGTACCGTAGTTTGTCACCATTCCACAAGTGTGCGCAATTTCTAAGCATGACATGTTGGGTATATATTTACTCAGCGTAAAATTATCTTTCACATTATACAAAACGATTAGGTTAACCTTACTGTTTTGTTTTTTTAATTCATAAAAGTGACTTTTTTCCCCAAAAAATTAGTTTGAAAGACCGATGCGCAAATACCGTGTGACATAAAATTGCAGTGGTGTAGACCAAGCCTTAACTAAACAGAGCAGCAGCAGCGTGGGGATTTTCAAAAAAAAATATTCAGTTCATTAAACAAGCAATGTATCACTTACATCAGTCTTTCTTAACCAGGGTTTCATGGAACCCTAGGTTTCCTTCTGGGTTAGCTAATGGTTCCTTGAGCGGTGGTTAACTGACTTCACATGTGATGGTGCCTTCATAGGTTCAGGTCCAACACCACTTGGCACAGCCAGAGCCATGTCTATATAGGTGGCATTCAATGAAGGAGCATTCTTCTCATTGATCACCACCAAAGGAAGGGGCATTTTCCAATGCGTCTTGTGTATTGCAGCCATTTGAAATAATCATGTGTGGATGGAGCCTAAATAGACCTAGACGTTTGTGGTATGCTCTTCATGGTAAACCTAGAGGTGACTGTAAAAAGACCTAAAAGTCTGTGGTAAACTGTCCATGGTAGACTAAACTGTGTGTGGTATAACTAAAGTGTGTGTGGTAAGACTAATGTGTGTGTGGTAAGACTAAAGTGTGTGTGGTAAGAATAAAGTGTCCGTGGTAAGAGTAAAGTGTGCATGGTAAGACTAAAGTGTGCATGGAAGTGGTGGCTGGTGCTCAAAATTCTTTGGGGGGCCCAAACAAACTGAAAACATTATGAAAAAAAACATCAATCGCAGCCACTGTGCCCATCAAACACAGCCATACACTTTGTGGAGCATGCTCAGTTCATTTCACATTTGTACAGGCATGTGAGCAGACATGGACACAAAGTTCTGTAGGTCTGAGTGTAAGAAATCACCATGCTAATGCACTAACACCGGTTTAAAATTGTTCATATTTTGTAGCAATTGCTTGTCAGGCTGAGTTCACACTGATGAGGTGCAGAAACCTCATCAGAATCGCAGTCAGTTCACACTGTACTCTGCGCACTGCTGTGGGTGTCAATAGAAAGTTAATGACCCCCCCCCAAATCAGTTTGCAGAATGCAGTGCAAACTGTGGAATTGGATCACATGGGTCTGAACACCCATGCGATCCGATTCCAGTGCGGACAAAGAAAATGTCCTGCACCTTTTTGATGCGGATCCAGTGCGAATTGATGGTCCAATGGAACCCTTTTTGTTAGACCCAGAAGTGACTTTAAATCCTAGAAGTCCATGGTAAAGAGTACACCATGAGCTGTAAACCTAGAAGACCGTGGTAAAGAGTACACCATGAGCTGAAAACCCAGAAGACCAAGGTAAAGAGTACACCATGAGATGAAAACCCAGAAAACCAAGGTACAGAGTACACCATGAGCTGTAAACCCAAAAGACCAAGGTAACGAGTACACCATGAACTGTAGACTTTAAATAGAGTTAGAAGTGTCTTTTCCAAGAAGTCTCCTCTCCACTTCATGCACACAAACATGACCCATTGGGTGAACTTCTTGAAAAAGGGTCTTGTGATGTTTACACTCTTAATGATCCTGCCAAGCTGTTTGGAAACCAAAGAATGCACATTACCGCTGTTGATCCTCAAGGAGGTCCACAACACTTTTAAAAATATGGTAAGTTTAATTAAGGATTCTTGCAGCTTGTCATGCCACTTTGGGCTCCCTTGTTAGTGCAATTCCCCCTTTATACTGTGCACACATTCTTATGCAAGTCATACTGGTGTTTTGCAGTGAGGAGGGGGTCTGTACGGAGGAGGTGGTCTATACTGGCGGTCTGTATTGAGGAGGTGGTCTGCACTGGGGGTCTGTACTGAGGAGGAGGTCTGTACTGGGGGAGGTGGTCTGTACTGAGGAGGTGGTCTGTACTGGGGGTCTGTACTAGGGGAGGTGGTCTGTACTGGGGTCTGTACTGAGAAGGTGGTCTGTATTGGGGGTCTGTTCTGAGGAGTTGATCTGTACTGGGGTCTGTACTGAGGAGGTGGTATGTACTGGGGGTATGTACTGAGGAGGTGGTCCATACTGGGGGTCTGTACTGAGAAGGTGGTCCGTACTGGGGGTCTGAACTGAGGAGGTGGTCTATACTGGGGGTCTGTACTGGGGTCTGTACTGAGGAGGTGGCCTGTACTGGGGGTCTGTACTGAGGAGGTGGTCTGTACGGGGGTATTTACTGAGGAGGTGGTCTGTACTGAAGGTCTTTATTAAGGAGGTGGTCTGTACTGGGGAGTTGATCTGTACTGAGGAGGTGGTCTGTACTGAGGGGGTGGTCTATCCTGGGGGTCTGTACTAAAGTGGTTGTCTGTACTGGTCAGATGGTCTGTACTGATGTGGTGGTCTATACTGGAGGTCTGTACTGAGGAGTTGGTCTGTACTGAGGAGGTGGTCTGCACTGAGGAGGTGGTCTGTACTGGGGGTCTGTACTGAGAAGGTGGTCTGTACTGGGGTATATACTGAGGAGGTAGTCTGTACTGGGGTATGTACTGAGGAGGTGGTCTGTACTGAGGAGCTGATCTGTTCTAAGGAGATGATGTGTACTCTGCGCACTGCTGTTGGTGTCAATAGAAAGTTAATGACACCCCCAAATCAGTTTGCAGAATGCAGTGCAAACTGTGGAATTGGATCACATGGGTCTGAACACCCATGCGATCCGATTCCAGCGCGGACAAAAAAAAGTGTCCTGCATCTTTTTGGTGCGGATCCAGTGCGAATTGATGGTCCACTGGAACCCTTTTTGTTAGACCTAGAAGTGACTTTAAAACCTAGAAGTCCATGGTAAAGATTACACCATGAGCTGTAAACCCAGAAGACCAAGGTACAGAGTACACCATGAGCTGAAAACCCAGAAGACCAAGGTAAAGAGTACACCATGAGATGAAAACCCAGAAGACCAAGGTACAGAGTACACCATGAGCTGTAAACCCAAAAGGCCAAGGTAACGAGTACACCATGAGCTGTAGACTTTAACTAGAGTTATAAGTGTCTTTTCCAAGAAGTCTCCTCTCCACTTCATGCACACAAACATGACCCATTGGGTGAACTTTTTGAAAAAGGCTCTAGTGATGCTTACACTCTTAATGATCCTGCCAAGCTGTTTGGAAACCAAAGAATGCACATTACCGCTGTTGATCCTCAAGGAGGTCCAAAACACTTTTAAAAATATGGTAAGTTTCACTGAGGATTCTTGCAGCTTGTCATGCCACTTTGGGCTCCCTTGTTAGTGCAATTCCCCCTTTATACTGTGCACACATTCTTATGCAAGTCATACTGGTGTTTTGCAGTGAGGAGGGGGTCTGTACTGAGGAGGTGGTCTATACTGGGGGTCTGTATTGAGGAGGTGGTCTGCACTGGGGGTCTGTACTGAGGAGGTGGTCTGTACTGGGGGAGGTGGTCTGTACTGAGGAGGTGGTCTGTACTGGGGGTCTGTATGGAGGAGGTGGTCTGTACTAAGCAGGTGGTCTATACTGGGGTCTGTACTAGGGGGGGTGGTCTGTACTGGGGTCTGTACTGAGAAGGTGGTCTGTATTGGGGGTCTGTACTGAGGAGTTGGTCTGTACTGGGGTCTGTACTGGGGAGGTGGTCTGTACTGGAGGTATGTACTGAGGAGGTGGTCCATACTGGGGGTCTGTACTGAGAAGGTGGTCCGTACTGGAGGTCTGAACTGAGGAGGTGGTCTGTACTGAGGAGATGGTCTGTATTGAGGAGGTGGTCTATACTAGGGGTCTGTACTGGGGTCTGTACTGAGGAGGTGGCCTGTACTGGGGGTCTGTACTGAGGAGGTGGTCTGTACGGGGGTATTTACTGAGGAGGTGATCTGTACTGAGGGTCTTTATTAAGTAGGTGGTCTGTACTGGCGAGTTGATTTGTACTGAGGAGGTGGTCTGTACTGAGGGGGTGGTCTATCCTGGGGGTCTGTACTAAAGTGGTGGTCTGTACTGGTCAGATGGTCTGTACTGAAGTGGTGGTCTATACTGGAGGTCTGTACTGAGGAGTTGGTCTGTACTGAGGAGGTGGTCTGTACTGAGGAGGTGGTCTGTACTAAGGGTCTGTACTGAGAAGCTGGTCTGTACTGGGCTATATACTGAGGAGGTAGTCTGTACTGGGGTATGTACTGAGGAGGTGGTCTGTACTGAGGAGCTGATCTGTTCTAAGGAGATGGTCTGTACTGAGGAGGTTTTCTGCACGAGGGGTTGATCTATACTGTCTACTCCTCACCTCACTCCTTCAGTCTCCTCTCGCATTACTAACTTACTAACTGATATATCATCATGGATGTCGCACCACTTCCTTAAACTAAATCTCTCTAAAACTGAGTTATTAATAAGCCTAAATAGACCTAGAAGTCTGTGGTAAACCGTCCGTGGTAGACCTAGAAGTCTGTGGTAAACCGTCCATGGTAGACCTAGAAGTCCATGGTAAGGCTAAACCGTGCGTGGTAGACCTAGAAGTCCATGGTAAGACTAAACAGTGAGTGGTAGACCTAGAAGTCAATGGCAAAGACTACACTGTGAGCTGTAAACCTAGAAGTCCGTGGTAAAGACTACACCATGAGCTGTAAACCTAGAAGACCGTGGTAAAGCGTACACCATGAGCTGTAAACCCAGAAGACTGTGGTAAAGAGTACACAATGAGCTGTAGACTTTAAAAAGACCTAGAAGTGTCTTTTCCTAGAAGTCTCCTTTCCACTTCATGCACACAAACATGACCCATTGAGTGAACTTCTTGAAAAAGGCTCTTGTGATGTTTACACTCTTAATGATCTTGCCAAGCTGTTTGGAAACCAAAGAATGCACATTACAGCTGTTGATCCTAAAGGAGGTCCACAACACTTTTAAATATGGTAAGTTTCATTGTGGATTCTTGCAGCTTGTCATGCCACTTTGGGCTCCCTTGTTAGTGCAATTCCCCCTTTATACTGTGCACACATTCTTATGCAAGTCGTACTGGTGGTTTGCAGTGAGGAGGGGATCTGTACTGAGGAGGTGGTCTATACTGGGGGTCTGTACTGAGGAGGTGGTCTGTACTGGGGTCTGTATTGAGAAGGTGGTCTGCACTGGGGGTCTGTACTGAGGGGGTGGTCTGTACTGGGAAGGTGGTTTGTACTGAGGAGGTGGTCTGTACTGGGGGTCTGTACTGAGGAGGTGGTCTGTACTGAGAAGGTGGTCTGTACTGGGGTATATACTGAGGAGGTAGTCTGTACTGGGGTATGTACTGAGGAGGTGGTTTGTACTGAGGAGTTGATCTGTACTAAGGAGATGGTCTGTACTGAGGAGGTGGTGTGTACTGAGGAGGTGGAGTGCACGAGGGGTTGATCTATACTGTCTACTCCTCACCTCACTCCTTCAGTCTCCTCTCGCATTACTAACTTACTAACTGACATATCAGCATGGATGTTGCATCACTTCCTTAAACTAAATCTCTCTAAAACTGAGCTATTAATATCCCCTAATACTTTAATTAAATACTAATACTTTAATACTAACCACAACATACAAAGCCATTCACAATTCTTCCCCGAGCTACATCACCAATCTTGTCTCCAAATATCACCCAAATCGTCCTCTCTGCTCTTCTCAAGACCTCCTATTCTCAAGCTCTCTCGTCTCCTCCTCCCATGCATGTCTCCAGGATTTCTCCAGAGCCTCTCCCATCCCCTGGAACTCGCTACCTCCACCAGTCCGGCTATCCCCTACTCTTGCTACCTTCAGGTGATCCCTGAAAACTCATCTCTTCAGGAAAGCCTATCACATCTCCAACTAATGTTCTACCACTTCCATCAGCTCATTCCCCACAGTTACAACCTTTTGTACCACCTGCCCCACCCTATTAGATTGTAAGCTCTTCTGAGCAGGGCCCTCTTAATCCTCTTGTATTTTATTGTATTATAACTGTATTGTCTCCTTTTTATATTGTAAAGCACTGCGTAAACTGTTGGCATTATATAAATCCTATATAATAATAATAATAATAATAATACCGGGGGTCAATATTAAGTGGTGGTCTGTACTGGTAAGACGGTTTGTACTGAGGAGGTGGTCTCTACTGGAGGTCTGTATTGAGGTGGTGGTCTGTGCTGTGGGATCTGTACTGAGGAGGTGGTCTATATTAAAGAGGTGTTCTCCAATTCTATTTATGTTTGTTTACAACACAATGTTGCCATTATGTCGCATTCAAATATATGTTTTTAACACGTTTGCAGAATTAAAGATGAGTTCAGGTTAAAAAAAAAACATTTATACTCACCTCGGTGGATGTAGCATTAGTGAGAAACTACATCTGCATCAAAGACCAAATACTGAACGATCAAAGACCACTGATGGCTCAGTTCTCGGTCTTCAGTGAGCAGAGAGCCGGTGACTGTCAGCGGGCTGTGGGGGGTTTGTAGTTTTTGTAGAAATGGTTTTATTATTTAGAAATAACAACCAGAAGTTTGTTTCCAATGCAGGTTTATTTTTTTATTTTTCTCACCATTAAACTAATTCTGAACTATAAATCATACATTGAGGAGAAGTCAGAGATCTCCGAGGCTCCCAGTACAGGTAGTAAGTTGTGTTCTGTATTCTGCTCCCAGCACTCGGTGTGTCTCCTTCAAGCACAGCGTTCTTTGCTGCAGGAAAGAGTCATTTCACCTGCACATGAAATATGTTCTCTCCTTCCAGTAAATTCTTCCGTAGAGTTCAGTTCAGCTGCCTCGTGTTCACAGTCTTCAGAGTTCCACCGGTGTGAAGCTTCAGTCTATGAGCTCCATTCTTTTATATAGGAGGCGGGGAAATCCCTTCCTTATACAATGCAGAGACTAAGCCAGAAACTTTGTGGAGCATGCTCAGTTCATTTCACATTTGTACAGGCATGTGAGCAGACATGGACACAAAGCTCTGTATGTCTGAGTGTAAGAAATCGCCATGCTGATGCACTGACACCGGTTTAAAATTGTTCATATTTTGTAGCAATTGCTTGTCAGGCTGGATTCACACTAGGGTCCAGGATTCTCCCGGGCAGTTCGGGTTTTGAATCATGTGTCCGGTTTTCAGTCCCCCACAAACCCGGACACATTTTTTCAGACATGAATGTAGTTCAGAACAGGGCCTGACAGGATGGTGAGGGGGAACTATGCATGCTGCATTACTATTCTCTTTGAAGTGCCCAAAGGTGTCCCAGGTCTGTTATTATATAGAGCAGGGGTCTCCAAACTTTCTAAAAAAGAGGGCCAGTTTATTGTCCTTCAGGCTTTATGGGCACCGGACTGTGACAGGAGTGTATATTTTCCTGGCATTAGTGGGAGTAAACAACACCACAATTGGTATTAGAGGGAGGAATAGTGCCCCTTTGTTGGTATCATTGGCAGGAATTGTATTGTGTTGGTGTCAGTAGGAGAAATGGTGCCCCCATTATCGGTGTCAGTTGGCAGAATAGTGTCTCGTATCATTGGGAGGAATATTGCTCCAAGGGCTGGATAAAGGCAAGAAGAGGGCCACATCTGGCCCCCGGGCCGCAGTTTGGAGACCACTGCTATAGAGTATATTAAAAAAAGAACCAAAAATTGCTGTGTGCTGCTAAAGTGTTCGGGTTTGGCATGAAGATAAAGTGGCAACCCTAGTTCACACTGATGCGGTACAGAAACCACAGTGATTCCTGTGCAGGTTCCCGCACCGCTTCAGAATCGCAGGCAGTTTACACTGCGCTCTGCACACCGCTGTGGGTGGCAATAGAAAGTGAATGACAACCCCAAATCACAGTGCGAACTGTGGAATCAGATCACATGGGTCTGAACACCCATGCCATCCGATTCCAGTGCGGACAAAAAAAAAAGGGTCCTGCACCTTTTTAGTGCAAATCCAGTGCGAATTGAGCCATACATAATGTATAGCTCAATTCGCACTGCACTGGTGCGATTCCTGTACAAATGACATGCGGTGCATTACACCATCATTGTGAACCCATCCTTGGTATTGTCACACCAAATTCCAATGCTGGCCATACACACGTCAATTTTATTTTCTGATCAATGGGCTATTTGATCAAAACGCTGGAATCGATAAACTATTGCATAGCAATAATTATGCTTTAGGACTGAAACAACTAATCAACATAATCGATTATAATTCATTATGAAAATAGTTGTCAATTATTTTCATAATCGTTTAGTTGGTTAGCAGATTAGTTGGCCTGCATGCAGAATGCACTATTTGTTTATATATCAGAAAACACAGTGCAGCACACATACAGCTCAGTACACCCTCCATACATGTCAGTATACACAGTGCAGCACACATACAGCTCAGTACACCCTCCATACATGTCAGTATACACAGTGCAGCACACACACAGCTCAGTACACCCTCCATACATGTCAGAATGTGTGAGGAGCAAGGCCTTGTGAGACATGGAGTCCCTGGCAAGTAAAAGAAGTGAGTGATTCTAAAGGCAGAAGGTTTTTTACCTTGCTATATGGACACTCTATACTATACCATACCTCCCAACTGTCCCTGATTTGGAGCAATGTCCCTCTGTTCCTCTTTTCTCCTCATTTGTCACTCATTTTGGTCTGATCTATATATTAAACCTTTCATCCAATTTCTAAATTGCTGCATTTGTAAATTTCAGCAGCCATTATAAAGGGATAGCAGTGGTAAAAAAGCACTTGTGGGTTTAATTAATCATTTTTTTCTGTACAAGTCTCCTTTAAGGGGCGTGTCAAGGGTGTGCCTTAAGCCTACAAACTTTTGCTAATAGGTGTCCTTCATTTCCATCTCAAAAAGTTGGGAGGTGTACTATACTTTGTGGTTTGTTTTGGGGGCTCTCTGAAGGCAGAAGGACCCAGAAGTGCCGGTGGGGGACCCCAGAAGAGGAGGATCAGGACTGCTCTGTGCAAAACCATTACACAGAGCAGGTAAGTATGACAAGTTTGTTAAAAAAAAAAATCCAATGTTTACAATCACTTCAAGGGCTCTGTGCAGGGAAGATCAGCATCTGAACCCAGTGAAGGTGGCGGCTGATAGACTGGAGGTAATATAAGACATTACAATTACATTTAAAGTAAAAGTTTACCAGTATTATGCATTATATTTAAAATGATTATAACCATGAGAAAAAGTATCAGCTTTTAGTATTACTTTATTATAACGGATTTATATTCCCCCACCACCCTTCATATCATGTCTGACCTCCAGTTAAAACATCCTGTATATCCTACTTCTGGGTGTATTTATTATTATATATATGATCTAAGTTTCTGAACGCAAACGGCATACACTGTCCGAAAATTCCTCCGATCGAGAAAAGTTTTCTATTCGGCCCCTTTGGATTTTCCTGTCACTGTAGCCAAAAATAAACATCGATTTGACCCCATTAATGATTAGACAATTGAACCAATGTTCTTAAAACGAAAATTCTCAAAGAAAAAATGTGTTTGTATATGGCCAGCATAAGTGACAGCAGGTGCAGATAGCAAGGGAGTCTGTCATGCAGAATATTATATTACAATCCTTTCTACAAATCTGCAAAACAGTGTTTTAGATCTTTTACATTTTTGTTTCTTTTAAATAAAAATGTTGATCTCATTGAGTCCAATGATATGTACCAGATTCAACCTCTAATAGTGTGTGTGTATATATATATATATATATATATATATATATATATATATATATATATATATATATATATATATATATACATATATATATATCAAATTCTGTGGATTTGATATTTTGCTCCCCAACCATATAGCTGGTTATTTATATTTTGGGCTGCGACTAATGATTATTTTCATAATTGATTAGTTGGCCGATTATTGTTTCGATTATTGGATCAAACCCTAAAATAAAAAGTGTGGTGTATAATTTAGTTAATATGCAAAGTTTTAAAAAAGACAATTTATTCTTGAATATCTCTATGCAGTGGCAAATATAAAAACCCAATTATATGGTTTGGGAGCAAAATCTCTAATCCACTCTGAGAATAACTGACAGAAGAGATACAGTATATATACAATTAGAGGTTGAATCTGGAACATATCATTGGACTCAGAGATCAAAATTTATATTAAAAATAAAAAAAAATAAAAAAGACCTTAAACACTGTTTTGCAGATTTGTAGGAAGGATTGTAATAGAATATTCTGCATGACAGACTCCCTTGCTATCTGCACCTGCTGTCACTTATGCTGGCCATATACAAACACATTTTTTCTTTGAGAATTTTTGTTTTAAGAACATTGGTTCCATTTTCTAGTCATTAATGGGGTCAAGTCGGCGTTCATTTTTGGCCACGGTGACGGGAAAAATCCAAAGGGGTCGAATAAAAAACTTTTCTCGATCGGAGGAATTTTTGGACAGTGTATTTAATTTTCGATCAGAAACTTAGATCATATATATAATATTAAATAAACCCAGAAGTAGGATATATGGGTATTTTAACTGGAAGTCAGACATGAAGCTATATGAAGGGTGGAAGGGAGATATAAATCCTTTATAATAAAGTAATACTAAAAGCTGATACTTTTTCTCATGGTTATAATCATTTTAAATATAATGCATAATACTGGTAAACTTTTACTTTAAATGTAATTGTAATGTCTTATATTACCTCCAGTCTATCAGCCTCCACCTTCTCTGGGTTCAGATGGTGATCTTCCCAGCACAGAGCCCTTAAAGTGATTGTAAACTGATTTTTTTTTTAACAACAAACTTGTCATACTTACCTGCCCTGTGTAATGGTTTTGCACAGAGCAGCCCTGATCCTCCTCTTCTGGGGTCCCCCACCGGCACTTCTGGGTCCTTCTGCCTTCAGAGTGCCCCCAAAACAAGCCACAAAGTATATTATAGAGTGTCCATATAGCAAGGTAAAAAAACCTTCTGCCTTTAGAATCACTCACTTCCTTCTCCTGCCAAGGACTCCGTGTCTCACAAGGCCTTGCTCCTCACACATTCTGACATGTATGGACGGTGTACTGAGCTGTATGTGTGCTGCACTGTGTATACTGACATGTATGGAGGGTGTACTGAGCTGTATGTGTGCTGCACTGTGTATACTGACATGTATGGAGGGTGTACTGAGCTGTATGTGTGCTGCACTGTGTATACTGACATGTATGGACAGTGTACTGAGCTGTATGTGTGCTGCACTGTATTTTATTATATATAAACAAATAGTACATTCTGTATGCAGGCCAACTAATTGGCTAACCAAATAATCGATTATGAAAATAGTTGACAAGCTGGGGGGATATCTGGGGTGTAGAGGGGTCAGAGTGCTGGGGGGATATCTTGGGTGTAGAGAGGTCAGAGTGCAGGGGGGGGGATATCTGGGGTGTAGAGGGGTCAGAGTGCTGGGGGGGTATCAGGGATGTAGTGGGGTCACAATACAAGGGGTTCTCATGGTACATGGTAACAGTGCTGGAGGGAATATCTAGGGTGTAGAGGGGTCAAAGTGCTGGGGGGATATCTGGGGTGTAGAGAAGTCAGAGTGCTGGGGGGATATCTGGGGTGTAGAGGAGTCAGAGTGCTGGGGGATATCTCTGATGTAGAGGGATCGGAGTGCTGGGGGGATATCTGGGGTGTAGAGGGGTCAGAGTGCTGGGGGGATATCTGGGGTGTAGAGAGGTCAGAGTGCTGGGGGGGATATGTGGGGTGTAGAGGGGTCAGAGTGCTGGGGGGATATCTGGGGTGCAGAGGGGTCAGAGTCCTGGGGGGATATCTGGGGTGTAGAGAGGTCAGAGTGCTGGGGGGATATCTTGGGCGTAGAGGGGTCAGAGTGTGGGGGGGGATATCTGAGGTGTAGAGGGGTCAGAGTGCTGGGGGGATATCTGGGATGTAAAGGGGTTCACAGTGCTGGGGGGATATCTGGGATGTAAAGGGGTCAGAGTGCTGGGGGGGAAATCTTGGGTGTAGAGGGGTCAGAGTGCTGGGGGATATCTGGGATGTAAAGGGGTCAGAGTGCTGGGGGGGGAATCTTGGTTGTAGTGGGGTCAGATTGCTGGGGGAATATCTGGGATGTAAAGGGGTCAGAGTGCTGGGGGGGAAATCTTGGGTGTAGAGGGGTCAGAGTGCTGGGGGATATCTGGGATGTAAAGGGGTCAGAGTGCTGGGGGGGAAATCTTGGCTGTAGTGGGGTCAGAGTGCTGGGGGGATATCTGGGATGTAGAGGGGTCACAGTGCTGGGGGGATATCTGGGGTGTAGAGGGGTCAGAGTGCTGGGGGGATATCTGAGATGTAAAGGGGGTCACAGTGCTGGGGGGATATCAATTCTGCAGGCAGCTTAATCATTCTACCTTCTGTATATATTATAGGTTTATCTTTCTTCTAAAAAAAAGTTTTTATTGATATCTGAAGTTTTCACAAGAGTGTTCTTTCCCAGGAATTGTGCTTTTATGTAATTTGCTCTCCTGCAATTGACTATCACTGAGTGAATGTTTAGCATTGATCACTAATTTTGTTTTGTTTTTGTTTGTTTTTTTAGAGTCCTTATGACAGAAATCCACCAAATGACAGCTGTGGTACCCCAGAAATCCTAGATGATGGAATCTATATTCCAGTGAGTTCTGTTTCATTAAGAGCTTTATAAGAATGTAAAAAGGCTATGGGGGTACCTCATCCTATATAGAATTCATAAAACCAAACCAACAGAACGGACTATCACGGTACCAAATGAGGAATATATACATAATAATTGTTCAATAATTTTATTTATACAAAATTAGATATTTAAAATATTTTCGTAAAAACATATAGATGCTCTCTTTTGCGGTTGATAAGTACATATTTCTCAAATTTCTGTCTGTAAAGATGGTTGCCTCGTTTCACATAGTCGCTTCCTCGGAATCATTTACATATGACATAAGATCAGAGAACCTTAAACAGGAAAACATGGGAAAAGATCATTAAAGACAAGAACATGCACTAAGATATCCTTTATATGGAAGTTCATATTAATATTAATAGGTATAGTGACCCAGAGGGGGACATATACCCCTATAACTTACGTATTGAGAACCCAAGATAGTTCAATCTATGGATGGAAGACGATGTGCCCAAAATTGGGAGGAGTGAGTAGAATTAAAGGAGACGCAGGAATCTGACCAGAATAGTCCCTCTACGGATTCATAAAATATTTATACCATTATAGGCATGGACCCAAAAAAACATATAGTCCTCAGGTGTCAATGCTTTAGATAAAGTTAATTAATATCCATATACTCCCTAGAAACTGTATCATATAGTCATAGCCAGAACCATAGCCAGAACCAAATAAGAGTTCCCATTTCAAGGAAAGATGTCCCTTCCTTATATTCCTAAGGCAATACCTAAATAATCATGGAACAATTGATTAAAGATAAAATCCAAACATAGACAGGGGAGGAAAATAGACCATTGTATAAGCAAGGTACCTGTGTAATCCAAATCCTTGAGCCTATATACTCCACACAGAGACAAGAGGGGTGAAACAGTTGGTGACTACTATTGTATAGGATGCTGGTCGCTCAAAGTCCACACAAGCGCTGCTTTAAAATAACATGTGCTTGGTAAGGCAGAGAGCAAGCTCCAGCTGGGCCAGAAAACATCACTAAGATGAAAAGAAACCAGTTCACAATAGTAAAAATGAGCATAATACTGCCCCAGTGGCAGCTGGTGCTCCATTTTTTTTCGGGGGGCGCAAACAAAGCCCCAACCAACCCCATACCACCCCCCCACCCCCCCCCCCCCGTCACTCGCCCCCAATAGGGCCTACAGATAGATAGACACTGGGTGGGAGAGATAGACAGACAGACAGAGACTGGGTGGGATAGATAGATAGATAGATAGATAGATAGATAGATAGATAGATAGATAGATAGATAGATAGATAGATAGATAGATAGATAGATAGATAGATAGATAGATAGATAGATAGATAGATAGATAGATAGATAGATAGATAGATAGATAGATAGATAGATAGATAGATAGATAGACATCTATTCCTATATACTGATCTCCATGTATACACCGCTGGGATCTGTAGTAGGATTTTATATAAACCCATGTATTTCATATTATTCATATTTATTTTTATGTGTTATTAATACCAGTAGTAGTAGTATCAATATCAATAGTAGTATCAATAGTAGTAGCAGTAGTGTCAGTAGTAGTAGTAACAGTAGTAGTAGTATCAGTAGTATTAGTATCAATAGCATTAGTAGTAGTTATAAAATACGAAATTTTTCCCCGTGAGGTTTTTTAGCAGCAAAAAAGAGGGTAAAAAAGTACTGCATAAGATTACATAAATAGGATTTTAATAATGATAAAATATCAAAGAAAACTATAAATACAGTCAATCAAGACATCAGCTGTGGTACAAAAAATGAAATGAAAGCAACATCACTTATGTGACAGTCACAATATTATACAAAACATTGAGGTAAATTAGTACATGATTCGTGTGTATGAATCCAGTTTATTTGAATCCTGACGTGTTTCGACCCCACTGGGTCATCTTCAGAGGATTATTGTAGACTGTAAAAATATTTGTAAGAATTGAAGTTCATAATGGACTGAATAAATATATAGATGAATTTAAAGAGGAAAACAGCAGTATTGGACGTGTTCATATATAGATAGATAGACATCTATTCCTATATACTGATCTCCATGTATACACCGCTGGGATCTGCAGTAGGATTTTATATAAACCCATGTATTTCATATTATTCATATTTATTTTTATGTGTTATTAATACCAGTAGTAGTAGTATCAATATCAATAGTAGTACCAATAGTAGTAGCAGTAGTATCAATAGTAGTAGTATCAGTAGTAGTAGTATCAGTAGTATTAGTATCAATAGCAATAGTAGTAGTATCAATATCAATAGTAGTAGTAGTATCAATAGTAGTATCAATATCAAAAGTAGTAGTATCAATATCAGTAGTAGTAGTATCAATATCAATAGTAGTAGTATCAATATCAATAGTAGTAATATCAATAGTAGTAGTATCAATAGTAGTAGTAGTATCAATATCAATAGTAGTAGTATCGATATCAATAGTAGTAGTATCAATAGTAGTAGCAATATCAATATCAATAGTAGTAGTAATATCAAAAGTAGTAGTATCAATATCAGTAGTAGTAGTATCAATATCAATAGTAGTAGTATCAATATCAATAGTAGTAATATCAATAGTAGTAGTATCAATAGTAGTAGTAGTATCAATATCAATAGTAGTAGTATCGATATCAATAGTAGTAGTATCAATAGTAGTAGCAATATCAATATCAATAGTAGTAGTAATATCAATATCAATAGTAATAGCGAGATAGATAGGGAGATAGAGAGATATAGATAGAGAGATATAGATAGAGATAGAGAGATATAGATAGAGAGATATAGATATAGATAGAGAGATATAGATAGAGAGATATAGATATAGATAGAGAGATATAGATAGAGAGATATAGATATAGATAGAGAGATATAGATAGAGAGATATAGATAGAATGTGTGTGAATCCAGAGAGAAGATTAGACAGATAGAAGTGTTGGGGTTCCCCTCCATCCAGCAGAACTTTTCCTCCCCTCCCCCCAGCACTCACCTGGAAAACAGACCAGGACAGCCCAGCACAGTGAGCCCGGCTCCATCCTTCTCCCCGTACATTGAGACGGCTCCATTCACCAGTACTCTGACTCTGAGGACATACTCCGGCTCTCTCACTCTCCCTATGGCTGCATTCTCTAATCTCGGTGTGACTGTGTAGTCACACAGCAGTAGAGGAGTCCTCTCCCCATGCTTCCTCTGCTCGGGCGCACTGGGAGATAAAAGCGGAAGTGACATCATAACTTGAATGTCACTCAAAGTCCCGGCCATCTAATGCATATAATATGCGGAAGCTACTCAGCACGATGGATGGCGCCACAAGGCGGGTTAAAAGCCCACAAATGAAGCACCGCGTCTGCAATCTCGTGATTGCATAGACATGGCGCTTCCCATAGTGCACTGCGCCTGGCGCCCGAACGCAGTGCACTTATGGACATTTTTTTCAAATTTTTTTCATTTTTTTAAAGGGCCAGTTTTAAAAAATTATTATTATTATTTTTTTTTTGTGACTGCGCAGAGGGGGGGCGGCTCCCAGGCGCTCCCTATGGACGGGCCGCCACTGTACTGCCCCAATTATTATGTATAGATTCCTCATTTGGTACCGTAATAGTCCATTCTGTTGGTTTGGCTTTATGAATTCATTAAGAGCTTTATTTATAAACTACACTATAGAGAGCCTTATAGTCTGCTCTGGGTTTAGTTCACTAAAGAATTTTTATTTTTATTTTTTACATTATTCTCAAAAGATATATACATGTGGTCCTAGGTATGATCTAGCACTAGCTGTGATAACAGAATGTTCTCCTTAGGTTTTTTTTTTAGTAAACAAGAGTCAGAATTTAAATTTAAAAAACATATTTCTCCATCTCACGTAAAAAAAATGTAATCCATTCCCATTGCTGTGTACTTTGTTTTCAGGTGGAGGAAACAGCTGTCGTTATTGAAGAAGCTGGTTATGAAATTACTAAGTTTCTTCTTTTACATCACCGAGGACTCGGCTATAGAGAGGAGGAATGCAATAGATTGATGGGGATTTTAGATGACTACACCAACATAATGGCTGGATGTGTAAGTCTACCAACAATTCACTTCTTTTTTTTTAAAAGGTGTTTATTTTTGATTTTATAACATAAAAATACAGAAAAGATAACAAAAGTGGGACTGTAAGTACAATTGCGAAAGGTGCATTTAATGGAGCACCAGCTCACCTGGAGAATCGGATTTACTTAGTTAATTAGGTCCAAAGGATTACTTACTGGTTCCTTTCTAGAACCAACAGAATGCTTGGTGTGCCCACCCAACAGAAAATCCCCTTTGTGCTATTGCTGTCCACTGGTATTAGGATAATACATAATAAATAGATGTAGTACTTTCCTATTAGACTATTCACATCACAAGGGGTGGAAATTATCCTCCCATAACCCCTTCAACATTAGATCCCTCTCAATGTGCAGGGCTTGCTAGTTGGGGAAGATGGGGCACTGCGCACCCATCATAGTACATAGAAAACTGCTAAGTGAGTTAATTTTTGCACGGTGTGGTATATTATGGGATTCACCTCACTAAATCACCAAGAGGAGATTTTCATTTTCTCCCTCATCTCTATTCAGCACAAGTGCCAATTCATTTTTCGTGGACCTATATAGAAAAACAAAGGCACACTAGTCAGGTTGAACCAATGATCAAAAGTTTTAAGGAAAAGTGACCAATAAGCAGATGATTTAGATTTTTCACTGTTGATCTAGATGAACAAGCCACCATGCCGGGACAAGCACAAAGTAAGCACAGCGAACAGTTACTTGTAGTTGGCAGACAGGCAGATTGGTCCAGTGACAGTCTTGGTTAATAGCAGGCAGAGTTCAAAGACTGGTGAACAACAAATCCCAGAAAGATGAAAAGATGACTCCACCAGTGAAGATCAGCAATATCAAATGAATGGTGACAGACCCTCCACCTTCAACTTAGATTAAAGGTGGAGGGTCTGTCACCATTCATTTGATATTGCTGATCTTCACCGGTGGAGTCATCTTTTCATTTTTCAGGGATTTTTTGTTCACCAGCATATTGGACTGTTTTTTATTGCGCTGCACTTCTTGTTTTTATCATTTGCTACAGATTTTTGTGAAAGTCTTTTAGTGTTCAGCTTGCATATATGGGGTTTATTTATGTGCTGATTGCATATTCTATTTTACATTAGAGTTCAAAGACTAGTCAGGGTCAAATCCAAGGTCAAAAGGCAGGTTGAGTTCTGAGCGTAGTCAAAATCTGGTTCAAGGTCATCAACAAGGGAATACAAACTAACTGGCAGGGCTCGGGCAAAGATGAAGGTCAAGGCACGGAAACGAGGTAGGGAAACATGGAGCCTAAAGCAGGTGTTGCACACACTATCACAAGCATGACACTGAGGGTTTGGCAGGCTTAGAAGAGGTTTGAACACCACCCAGAGGCTGAGTCTAGCAATCACCCTACAGGTGGACAGAAAGACAGGGAGAGTGCAGCTCAGCCAAAACCAGGTTGCTGAAATGATATTGGCAGCTACCATGGATCAGGAATGTTGCATGCTCTTGACAACATATTAAAGTGGACATCTCAGTATTCTCTGCAATTATAAATTACTGAACAGGCCTCCCACTCTAATGCATTTTGCCCAAGGTATCTCCAAGATTAAGCCCTTCCTTAGGAGAAACGTGTTGGAACTGGAGGAGGACAGGCGGAAAGACAGGTTGTGAACCTTCATCAGTGTGCTGCCTTTTTATTTCCTTTTGAGAGCCAGTCTGTGGAGTGGAGAAGCACTCTTGGGTGGAAGGAATAGGAAGAGCTTGAGGCATTTTCTCATTCTCCTCTCCCCTAATGATCAGACTGCAACACTGTGCCTTTGAAGCTATCTGTATGGTGGGAGTGTGAAGCAAAGGCTGATCAGTTTCAGGTATTTATTAACACAGCCAAAAACTATGTAGACATCAGGATTTAAATGACTGTGCCATATCTGGCCCGGCATCCCAGTCCAGGAAGTTAAGGCTGAACAAAGATGGCTCTGACCTTCTGGAGAGAAAAGCAGATTAAGGCATCGTTAGGGAGAGTACTGAGATCTCTATGAGAGAAAATAAATTACTAGAAGTGTTACATTTATACGTTACTTGGTGTACATGCACCTAACATGAAAGAATACATCTAATTCTAGGTTGACTTTAAAAACATTAATTCATCAGTCATTACACAAACTACATTAAACATTGTTGATGAAATAACCTAAAATAATACATATTCTAGGATCCTGTCCTGCTTTATATAGTAGAAAACTGTTAGAGGAAACCTTTCAACTTTAAATATTTAATAAAACGTACCAACCACAGCAACTAGTAGATCAGCTGTCTGTTCTGTACAGGTAATGGGAGGATTTTATATTTTTGAATTGTTTTAATATTTTCTTTGGGCCTTCTTTGTTAGGTTATTTTTTACCTGCTGAGCTGTTCATTTATTCACTTTTAATTATATGTTGTTAGGTACCAGCAGAGAGCTACAACCATCCCCTTCAAAAACCCATCAAAGATTACTTCAAAAAGTTGGACACCTTAGTGGGCAAAGAGGTAATTTTTGTTATTTGTAACAGAATAGTTAACAGGGTGCTTGTTTTTAAATGTAATTACCGTAGTTGTGAATAGCTTGGCCATAGAAAAAACAATTCACATTATTTTCTGAAGCTGGAAATCACATTGATGTCTTCTTTGCCAATTAAAAACTGAATAGTATCTACACAAATACACAAATGACTAATTTCTTAAAATTTGGGACCCGTGGGTTAAATATCCCCATCCAACGCTCTCCACAGAGAGTTTGATAACTTTCTGAGGAACCCTCCATGGCAACCTAGGAACTCCCTCCATCATTCATCTCCTCACCCATGTGTTTGTTCCCCACCTACCTACCAACCAATCTTTTCCCTCCAGACTGTTTACTTTCACTTCCTTTCATTGCCCTCCTATCTCTATATGTGCATATCTAGACCATAGGCCCCCACAAAATCTCCCATTTCCTACTTGCTTTCCACACTTACCTTAAATGTTTTCCCACCTTGGGATCAGAGAGCTTAAAGTGGATGTAAACCCTCACATATACCCAGTGAAGTGAATAGCTTCAGTCGTTACACAGATATGAAACAAATTCTCCTACATAAGTTTTACTTGTATATCTGCTGTCTTCTCCTTTCTACACCCTTTGAAACATGTGGATCATGTTAAAAAATCTTTCAACAGTACATAGGGGTGGGTGTGGACTTACACTGTGTGAGAGCTGATTGGAGGAAAGGGACCCCCCCCCCTCCACATAGGCCGGGGAGCGAAGGAACATCCAAAGCTGTAGTCTGAATAGGCCAGCTGTGTGCTTATTTCCCTCTAAGCTCCCTCCCTGACACACATTTTCAGCTCATGTTATTTCATGTGTCGGAGAACTTGTCAGAAGTGACTCACAATGATAATAGAATAACGAAGCACCAGAGAGAAACAACACTTAGAGCTTTGGAGAGAGACAAGTAAATACTACAGATATATGTACTTAGATTAATCTTCATGAATGGGGTTTACAACTACTTTAAGCTTACGAGTTGGGTAATCTTTGCATTGTTGCCCTGACTTTTATTGTAATACATTTATTTCTGGACCTTTTTAGCAGTGGTGTAGCGCTTCAAATTAATTTTAGTTACATTACACTGCAAGAAGATATGGAAATCCTCTGGGATGTAGAATCCGCTCACCCAGGAATCAGATTATTTATATCAACTTCAATGCTTTAGGATAGCAATGCTATAGGTTAACCTTATGGGTTCAATGCTATTGTTTCACTTTCTTTGATTACATTTTTACTTGGCAACATTTTGAAGTGTTCTCCCTGGTGTCAGTTTTATCTTGGGTCAGTAACACATACCTCTGTTAGTATTTTCTTTCTTATCTCAGGTAATCCCATTCTCTGCTTCTTTTGTAGAATTTTGCTGAGTGCACCAAATGGAACAATACTGTTGGGAGTCAGGAAACTCTTGAATTGGTTTCACACCTCAAGGGCAAACAGCAGCACCATCTGATCAGGAAACAGAAGAATTTTATGTATTTTCTATTCAAAATAATGTATTTTCTCTGTTTTTTTAGACCTTTTTTTTTTTTTAACTTTTGCACTATTTTAATTCTATGAACAGATTGAACTATTTTTCCAGATTTGCCAAGTCTGGAAAAATAGTTTCTATCAGTACAGAAGATATGACATTTGTCATTCATGCTACTATCTGCTCAATTTAATGATTTTAAATGTTTAGCATGGCATAGTTATGGGTTATGTGGATTTCAACCAATAAATTACAATAATTGAGTTGTCTGTGGACAATGTGCCAGTTGTAAAATTGTGAAACAGGGTTGATTTGGCAAATGTAAGAGAGATATTAAAAAGGTATTTTAGGAAAAGGGGAAATATCCTTGCATATAAGACTTTTTTTTCTCAAACTTGTCCACAAAATGAAAACTTAGATTTTCTCAAGAAAGTAAAAAAAATGAACATTATTAGGTGTATTATGCCATCAAGTTATTTTTTTGCAAATGACACTGTATGACACCCAGCTGACTGTATTGAAATAACACACTTGGATCGGTCTGTGCTCTTCACACCCGATCCAATGGATTGTTACACTGTATTGGACAACATAGCACTTTATGCTTGATGTCCTTTTTTACTTGAAAACATTTTTTTTAATTGAATAAATCAGTAAAATGTATTCCTCCACCCTTTTCCTTGCCATTTCCCCCACAGAATTATTTTTTTATAAGATGTGAAGAAATATAAAATATATTAATCTACAGTGGCTACCTAAGCATTTTGAGATGTTTTGCAACATAGCTGTATCTGTATGTTTTTCTGTATCCCCAACATAAAAAATAAAATAAACTCATTAAAATAAGATGAAGTAAATATATGAATTTAATAATGAAATGTTTGGAAGCTCCAGTAAGAGTTTGTCTTTACTAACCTTGTCCTGCGCAAAGTCTTATGGTGATTTGCCATACTGTGATTTGTCCAGTCATAAAAACTGGGCCGTGGTGTGCATAGCACTACTCCTGGTTTCTTTCTTTTTGTTTGTTAAGGTCTACATTTATTTGGAATCCCGATGCCAGCAGAGCACAGATCACATTTGTAAAGCATAGCACTGTGCAAGTGTGGGAATACCTCATTGAAG